>NC_083639.1:735000-1470000 GCF_963576545.1 Limanda limanda
ATTATACAAGTAATTGGTGGGGAATTAACACATCAACTTATCTGTGAGTTGGCTTATCAGGCTGATCCCGGTTATTCCCCCCTATTGCAGGCACATGTATGGTAGAAAAGTCAATTAGACAGACCCAGCCTAAAAATTCATTTATTTATAAATTCATGATTTTATTTATTTATTTTTACTTTCGCATTATACAGGGGCCCTGTAACACACAGGCAGCCCCCATCAACCCTTAAAAACAATAAGCTTATTTTATAATTGGCTGCCACAGATGCTATACAAAAATATCCATCCATCCATCATAATCAAGTTTTATATTGAAAAGCTGAAAAGGAAGTTCTCTTTCTAAACCTCAGTCCCCTTGACACTGCTGTGTTAGAGAACAGAACCAAACTTTACAGTGAATACAACTCACAGTTTTTGTCTTTACACATCGAGATCAAGAATAAAAGTAAAAGATAAAACATGTCAGTGTTGTTTTAACTTGTATTTAACAAACAGTCTCAGTTGGTTCACCGGTTTCTGCAGCTCAGTAGATTTCACCTCCTGCAACAGGAGATATTTTCACTGCAGTAAAGTGGAAAACTGTGATGGGTGTGTCCTGGAAAAACGGGGTTTAGACTCTATGACTCCTCTAAAGGGGAATCCCTCATTATACTTCATTCTGTTCAATTATTTTCTATTTTATTTTATTCTCTTCTCTTCTATTCTATTCATATAAAGACACATGTATACACCAGAAGATAGTAACTCACAGATTGAATACATCATGTGTCCCTGGTAAAGAAGAAGAAGAAGAAGAAGAAGAAGACGAAGAAGAAGAAGAAGAAGAAGAAGAAGAAGAAGAAGAAGAAGAAGAAGAAGAAGAAGAAGAAGAAGAAGAAGAAGAAGAAAAAGCAAATAAGAATACTTCTTATCTATATAGATAGAAAATGAATAATAATAATACGAATAAGAAAAAATAATAAGAATTATTATAAGTAGAAGCTGAAGATGACTACGATGACAGCGAAGAATAATAATAATAAGAAGAATGAGCATACGAAGAATAAAAAAAGGAAAAACAATCACACAAAACAACAGGAACCATGTGAGTGATAGTGAGGGTTCTCCTTTTTTCCAGCGCATTTGACATTCTGTGGTTTGGGTTGTTGTCATGGATACATGTGGTTTGTTTCCCCTCTCAACGAGGGGCTGAGCCTCATAACAGAACATTCCAAGGAGTCCCACCGCCCTATTTCAAACACGTAAGTCTGTTGAGAGGAGACGTCTGCGTCCTCCACCCAGATTCATCAGAGAAACCCTCACTTTTTAAACAGTGACATAATAGTTACGTCACTAAGGAATTTCATGTTAAAAGAAGTTTTTCTACTCGCTGGTTTGGGAGTAAAGTGAATGTGAAACAGAGGCACCGTGAGACAGAGTGAGGCCTGTAAAAACATTGTGGTGCACACCTCGTGTCCTTTTAAGGCTTTTAAAAAACTAGTAGGTAACTAATGCTATTTTGTCCAAGCTGTTCATCCCAGTCTGAGAGTCGTTGCTTAAGGCTTAAGGCCTGTGTGTCTTATCTGTCCAGCACCTTGTCCAAGAGAACTGTGGAAACAACTCCTTCCTCAGCAACTGGTGGAGAAGAATGCATCTGCTTCTCTTCACGTCTGATAATGAAGAGAAAGAGGTTCCGCCCTAAACATCAGTACGTGTCCGATTCTGTTTTGTTCACCTGCCTTTTCTTTGGGGTCACGCATACCGAGGATGTTTTAACACGAGAGTTATGACTTTGAATCTAAACCAAATGGAATATGTCCATGAGATGAGGAGAAGGTTTTACTTCCTCACATTTCTAAAAACTGCAAAGGTCAAAAGACTTGATATGAATCATGAGTTCTTATTTACTGCTGTCACAATCTCTAGTTTTCACAAGAATCAGCCGTGTGTCCTCTGTTGACTTTGTTATGACACTGCCCCTCAAACAGGAAACTACACTCAACACGACCAGAGTCATTTATTTGACTGGAGGATAATTATTATTTATTCAAGTCTCATGAATTGATGGATCCACCCCCCTTCTTCAAAACACTTCATTGTAGGTCAGTGACATCTTGTGGTGGAAAATATGAAGTGCATCCATATGCAAAATGACCGATGAGGGGAGTAATATGTATGATTATAAAAATTATATTAATTCTACCACATCCTGAATTATACAAACAGTATATCTTAGTTTTTTTACATTTATATATTCTATTTAAATGTCACAACACACATATACACTCACACGCCCCCCTCTTTATTTCTTTTTTTATGTTTCTTATAATGTCTTTGTCATATTCATATCATTAACATTTCAAACTGGAATTATGCTATGTATTTTGTTTTATTCTATTTTGCCAAAAATGTTAACAAAGCTTTGTAAACAAAAATAAGGCTGATTGTGAGTTGCTGAATCTGAGATTAAACTAAGTTAAAAAAATATTTTTATTAATATGCTGATATTCTCATATTCTAGAGTGACCAAATCCTTGGTGACTCTGGAGGATTTCCCTGACTGGCATCAAAACCTGAGCTGCTGTTCCAAAGGCAGCGACCGCAGCGCCATCTAGCTGACGTGATGCAACAAGAGCCGACAGTTTCACCAGGAAGAAGCAGCACGAGAAGATCTAGAAGGTGAGAGAACAACTGGAACTGATGTGGAACCTCAAAATCCAAAGTCGTCCCCGGCAGTGGGAGGTGTGGCTGTGAGGGAGAAGGTCAAAGTTGAATATCTCTTACCTCCACTATGTGACAGTGACTGTAGTGACACTACAAACGGTTCCACACGCACTTGAAAGACAACATACAACACTTCATACTGAAGCATTACAAACATTTTAAAGCAGTTAAGTCAGTTATCACACCGCTAACAATTACTAGTGGCTCTGTGTGTGTGAGCTCTGGATGTCTGAGCGTGTCTCACTTCAACTCAGGGTCAGTAAGGCTCCTGACGTCAGTCAAACATAAATTACACCTCTCTTTCAATGAAGTGTCCAGAACAACCATTAAGATGTGTTTAACTGGTCGGCTGCAGCTGCTCAGTGATCTGCTGGAGACATCTCAGGTGTGAACTGCACGACACTGATGGAAAACACTGCAGACGGATATTTCATCGTAAATTAACTTTAAAAGGCTCCAGTGTGTGATTCAGGTGAAAGGGATCTATGGGCAGAAATTGAATATAAAACAATCCTAGTAACGTTTTCACTAGTGTGTCTCACTGTAAAACCTACAGTAAAAAGTACACAACTTATGTAACCATCATAATTTATACTGCTCGTGTGTCTGGAGCTGCATTGAAGATTTAAAACTGGAGATTGATCACGGAGGCGTTTTCCAGCTTATTAATGGACATGACGCTCGTGTAGCATTAGATGCCTCTGAGCTCGCGTAATTGAAAAGGCCTTGGCTTTGTGCTGCCGAGAAAAAAGCAGTCGGCTGCCATGACAACTGGAAATCTGCCATAGTAACAGCGGGTGTTGGACAGTAGTGTGCAACAAATTAATCTACATGGCACCTAAATGATTATTCTGTCAACAACATGAAGAGTGTGGCGGTTCAGAGAGAGACCAGCGGTTTGGTTTTTCAATCTTCGACACAAGAAATCCAGAGTGTGTTTTCAGCAAAACTTTATTTTCAGTGCATGAACGAAACACCATGTCAAGCTCGTAGCCTGCCCTTTTTCAATCCATTTTTAAATATTTTCTCAGGTTTTTTTTACATAAAAAAATAATGGAGCGATATAATATACCTCTATTTTTTTTTCTCTCCCCGAAAGAGCACTCAGCGAGTATTTATAAAGGTGCTGTACAATGTACAAACATTTACATCTACCGTCTACCTACAGAATGTAGAAGAGACCACAAGGATTGTTTTTCTAATGAGGCGATGCAAGGCCACAGTATGATACAGAGATGAGATACAAAACCATTGAAAGTAAACGTGGAGAGGAGGAGGAGGAGGACGTCGTCTGATTCTGGACTAGAGTGAACTTCCTGTACCCAACACTCACGGCTGGATTCACTCGTTCAAGCCACCGAACTATTGCACAGAAATCCTGCAACTGACTGGCTCACAGCTCATCCTTGTCTGATTCTTACCCTGAAATCTCCCTCGTACAATCACAGACTCTCATCACAGACCATTATCCACCGTTTGACTGCCACTGATATTGACTTTATCACACATGTGCATGACACTTA
The DNA here is from genome assembly GCF_963576545.1 of Limanda limanda. Classification (NCBI taxonomy): domain Eukaryota; kingdom Metazoa; phylum Chordata; class Actinopteri; order Pleuronectiformes; family Pleuronectidae; genus Limanda; species Limanda limanda. Next base: position 739,230 of record NC_083639.1, read on the forward strand.
GTTCCCTGAGCTCATCTGAATATGTCTTAATCTCATAAACATTCCAGTGTATTTCATTTTTTAACAGCAGATGCTCGATAAAGATTCCATTTTGAGAACCACAGACTGTAAATAAAGACGGACGACAAGGTTTCACTTCCTCCCAGGATCCAAAAGTGAAGCTAAAATATTCCGGCTACATTTGGGCATTTGGAGTCGGCGTAATAGCGATCACAGGCTGGAGCCTCGGTGATGAGGTCCGTCTTTAAAGCTTGAACAAACCTTTAAAAACACATTTTGCATGTGAACAATGGACAAGACCTTCTGGTTCCTTTATCTAGTTTGACAAATCACGTTCGAGATGGTTGCCCGCAGGTCAGAGCAAACTGACTGAAATGCATCGGCTATCGTCTTTTTAATTTAGAGATGCTTCGGTTTAACTTATGAGGGGCAGTCGTGTCGTCCATCTTTATGTGAAGTTCTGTGTCTAGAATCAATTGTTTATCTTTAAATACAGAATTTAAGAATCTCTGTATTCCTGCTGTGAATCAGCAACATAATTAATATCTCAGTAAACCAGCACATCGCTCTAAACTCTGTTGTCCTTCACACTGCAGGACCGACAAACACATACATATATATCCTAATTTGTCTTTTCTTGATAGAATAAAGTAAAATGACCAGGGGGGGGCATGACTGAAAACTTGCACAGAATCATATAAATTGGAAATTTGGCCTTTAACAGTGAACATTTTAGAAAAAAAAGAAACATCTTTATAAAGAAATAGTAATTATAATAATAATAAAAAATGGAAATGAATTGGTAGCAAGTCAACATCACAAATTAAAACAACTCATGGTCATTCTGTTACTGTTTTGCTACAAGGGCAGATGCAGTGCAATGAAATTCAATAGATATCTTTAAAGTTAGAATCTGCAAATATGACACATTCAAATATATATATATATATATATATATTTATATATAATATTTCACAATGAGACACGTTTTGAGCGACTGCAAACATTTGGTACGGTAGTTTGCATGTTACCTAGACAGTTCATGAACTACAAAGACCCATGGTAATTCCTACCACTGAAGTACATTGGAAATAGGGTGAGAGCTCAAATAACATGGGACAAATCTTTGAAGTCTATATCAAAATGTGGAATGGCTTGGTACGGCTACATATACATATATTCATCTATTATCTCAATAAATTACACACTGGTTGGTTATCGTACACAATGGTATACAAGATCTCAAACCACAAGTTTCTGGTCTTTTTAACGATACTGTTATTTTTTGTTTTTTGTTTTAATGGAGGAGAGTCGCTTCTACAACCATAGAACAGTCTAGAGTCCCCCGGTAAAGTGAACGCTTGCTGGGTTGCATTTGAAATCGGAGAGGGGGAGTTATAAACAAGGAGAAGGATCATCGTCAGTGGTGTGCAGAACACGTGCAGTAAAACAAACAGAAGGACCGACTGCATGCAGCTGAGATTTCAAAAATAACTTTTAAGAAAAAGAAGACAGAGTCAAAAATTCCCCACCATGAGACCGAGAGAGAGAGAGCAAAATGAAATCCTGGATGAGAGTCACAGTTGGTGTTTACTACAGGCGAGAGGCGGGGGACCTTTCTCCCTTTCTTTGCATATGGGTCGTTGCATTGTAATGGAGGGAAAGCGCTGTTGGTAGTTCCACAGGAGACTCCCAGGATTGGCACATATCTGTATTTTCACATTTCAAAGTGTCCTGACTGACAAAACGCCCCCGAGCACGCCGCACACGCCGCGGTCCCACGTCAGAGAAGCTGAGGCAGCAGGCGAGGGAGGGGGGGCGAGCTGCTACATGTGATGTCACAGGACTCCCCAAGAGGAAAGGAACAAAGAAACTGGTCTAGGTCATAGTTTTCTGTATTTTATGGAAGAACTCAGAGAAAACAATCCACTGTTTAATACTCTGGGTGACTGAATATGTTTTTCCATCACAAAGGCTCCCGGAGAACCTCGGCCTGGGAGAGGATTCTGGCTGAGCTGGGCACTTTCCAGGGGCCGGGGCTGATAGGTCCCCCTGGGCTCTGGGGGGTCCCGGGGACACGGTCTACAGAGACCACCAAGTCGTCCTTACTGCCGTCGTCTCTGCAGCGAGACAACGCGTCATGTCGTCCTTTGGCCTCTCTGGGCGAAACCACAGAAACCATTCTACCCTGCGCATCTTTGAAAGACAACAGGGTTTCTCTCTTTCCGTTTGTGGTCTCTCTATCTCTGCTCCTGTCTCGCGGAGGTTTGCTCTTGTCCTGAGCGTCTCTCCACCCGGAGTCTTTCCCTGTTCCTCTCTCGCTGTCCCTGGCTGCAGAAGGCGAGGATCTGTGGCGGTGAGTGTCTCCCGCCACTCTCCTTTTAAAACTCACTTGCTCATGCCTCAACTTCTCCTCTTTCTCTTCCTTCTCTTTCCCGAGTGAGTGTTGCCTCGTCTCAGGACCCCCCCCATTGCCATTTTTCTTCTCGTGATTCAAGCTCTCTCTGCTGGAGGAGTCTTTCCCTGTTCCTCTCTCACTGTCCCTGGCTGCATGAGGCGATGATCTGTGGCGGTGAGCCTCTCCCGCCACTCTTCTTTTAAAACTGACTTGCTCATGCCTCACCCTCTCCTCTTTCCCGTCCGTCTCTTTTCCTAGTGAGTATCGCCTCGTCTCAAGACCCGCCCCATTGTTTTTCTTCTCGTGATTCAAGCTCTCTCTGCTGGACGAGTCTTTGACTCTCAGCTGAGAGCCTTGCTGCTGCAGAGTGGAAGCCGGTGGCTGGCCCGCCTGAGAAGGCTTCCTCATGATCGTGGATTCTGCTTTTGTTTGTGTTTGAGACGTCCTGTTCCCGCTCGGCACTTCTTCCCGTGCCCGACTCTCCATCTTGGTGGGACTGTGAAGTTGCTCTTTGGCTTTAGGAACTGTCTCCCCTGTTTTCTTTGGGCTGCTTAGCTCTCTGGAGTCTTTTGGGGGCCTGGTCCTCTTGTAGAACTTCACATGCTCGGGGGAGGAGGGAGAAAGCCTTGTGACCTCCCCGTCGGCCCCCTCATCGCTCTCCTCCACCGAGCTTAAACCCCGGCTGCCGCTGCCACTGCTGCCGCGAGGCTTCAGGCCCTGTGGGGACAGGACGCTCCAGCTGGAGGAACGTCTCAGTTTGCTGGAGAAGGGAGGGGACACGAAGACGGGAGCCCCGGCGGAGTATGGAGAGGTCAGGGGGGATGTGTCAGAGAAAAACACCTCGCTGGAGTAGCTTGTGGGTGAAATGAATTTTTGATCGCGTTGACCTGCAAGAAAAGAACAAGTCGTTAACATGTAGACTCCTCGTGCAGACAAATCAGATGCACCACACAGAAGACTGAGAGAAGATTGAAAACTTTATAACTTAGAGGTTAAAAGAGGTGAAAACAAGTGAGAAACAAATTACCAAGGTAAAAGAGAAGAGGCCAGTAAAAGCAGTGAAGATGTTAGTGTTGGTGCTCAGTGTAGTAGCACACAGTGGAGGAAGCTGTACTACCTGCATCAGGGGCAAGAGGAGAAGAGCCAAAAGGAAGCAGATGGTTAGAGGGGTTAATGAACACAGTTAAAAAACAATTAACTCAGCAAAGAAAGCACAATGAAATTGTTGAGGCAGGGAGGGTATGAAACTGTCTCCGTCAATTAACAAACGGATGAAGTCTTTACCATGAGCTAAACATTAGCCGGATCTAAGGATTCAGCATTTATTTAACTCCGGTCAGCATCATCTGTGAATATGAACATCTGGCCTGGTTTAGCTTATCTTAGCTTTAAGATGGAAAAGTATTAAGGGGAAAAACTTATGTGAACAATCGACCTACAAACACATAGAAAGCTCAGGAATAGAATGTATCTGAAACTACTGCACTGTTCTATCTATCTATCTATCTATCTATCTATCTATCTATCTATCTATCTATCTATCTATCTATCTATCTATCTATCTATCTATCTATCTATCTATCTATCTATCTATCTATCTATCTATCTATCTATCTATCTATCTATCTATCTATCTATCTATCTATCTATCTGTTTCAAGCCTACACCAACCAGTGCAGTGTCAGTCTACACACATTACTTTTCCAGACTTATATGAGGTCACTGTGAACTTTGACCCCCCAAATCTAATCAGTTCATGTTTGAGTCCAAGTGAAAATTTGTTCCAAATTTGTATATATTCCCTCTCGGCGATCTCAAGATAAAATGTTCACAACACCTGAAAAGGAACAGCACTGGTGCAGAGGCATTAACGTGACACGTTGGGGTTTTTATGGGAATGAATGTGGTACAAATGAAGTCCAAACTACATTGAATATAAAAAAGTGAGCTAAATTCTTGCTGTTGTCCTTATTGCATAGTAAATCTCCCATTGCATAACCGGGTTGAATCCAGCACTTACTTCCATCTTGAGCCAGGCCGGCTCCGGGACGCAGCAGCAGAGCCACTTTGTTTCCTCCGGCCTGGATCAGCTCAATAGCCCGTGTATGAGAGATGCCACGAGCCGGCTCCCCATTAATCTCCACTATCTCATCTCCAACCTGTCAGTGAAGCAGGAAACGCAGTTGTTACACAGAGACACACCTTTCCAGGCTCAGCTCCACTCTGCTGAGCACACAAACTCACACATGCAGAAGCCGTGTGCAGACAAACAAGCATACATAATCAAAGAATCTAAATGACACACACACACACACACACACACACACACACACACACACACACACACACACACGCAGACACACACAGCCTTGTAATCCCCTGGAGGTAGCCTCTATTATTGGAGATGACAGAATAACTCAGGATAAAGCGTGTAAACATGTCAGTCTGTTAGACTCTAATCAGTGTTGACGTCCCTCACCACCCTTGGATAGGCAGAGTCATGCCCAGAGATCATAGTCTGGAAAAGCTTAGATTGATTCCAGCTTGGAGCCTCTCTTCTGTCCCTGCACTGCACCGTCTCATCCCAATAACAACAGTGTGACCATTTCACCTCCATTTGGAAATTATGATTCTGCAGAGCCTCCTCCACAGAGAGACAGAGCACGGTCGAGGTCGGACTCAAGGACACTTGAGTGAAAGAGGGACGTTTGAGAACATGGAGGCTTGAACCTGGACGGATGGATATAAAGAAACAAATCTAACCAGAAGGGCACTCAGCCCCGGCCCAACGGTCTCCTTATGAAATCACATTCATTAGATTCAGATTTTTAATCGAATTGCACACACTCATAAATATCAGTCCCCTACACAAGGTACTAGAGACTACTTTCATCAGGATGCATTAAAAAATTATTCTCAGAGAAATCAACTAAAATGTTCAACACAAAGTGAAAACCCTGATCGAGATCTGCACCAAAACAACATCCTACCACCAATTTTAGGGAAATATATCCTGTAGCTTTTGCTAACAAACAGACAACAACAAAAATATGATGTCCAAGGCCGAACAGTTTCCTTTAAATTTAATCAAGCTGCACAATATTTAACACTCACAGATATTAGTCACTAAATATGCCTGAATTTCGTCATCCATAATATTTTTTTTTTTTAAAAAGCCCAAATTGCAATATTAAGCAGAAGGAAAAAATCGATTTCTGGCTCTACACCAAAATTCCATGGATCATCCTTGATCAACACCACATCCTTTCACCATGGTGATCCATCCTGTAGCTATTGTGAAATCCCACTAACCAGTAGTAACAGTTGTCAAAGAAAACACAATAGAAATCCTCTCTTCTACATAAACGATAGGAACAACTCCCCTCCCAAACAAATAAATTGAATAAATCTCAAGTCACTTTGCTAATTCAAAAACTGCCGACACATCATAGCTGGAGGCCTCGGCGGCATCACACCCTCCGCACTGTAACTGGCAGTTAGTGAAACACAATTAATTAGTTTAATCTCCGGTGCGTTCAGTCAACAGAAATCACATTTTCTCTGATTTACCTCTCTCCGCCTTAAACTACTAAACGTGCAGAATTAGATCTCAGCAGTGTGATGTCTTTGCATTACAGGACATCGCACTGTGGCTAACGATGTTTGCGTGAAACCACGAGATGAGACCAGGAAGGAACTGACTGTTATCTGAGCCAGTCACATCACGTATGGAGATGTTTTCTAGATGTTTCTTGTTGGCTTCGGTGACGCCTGTCTCAAGTTTCTGGTCCAGACTGAGAGATGCTAACAATTACTGGCTAACTCTCCACTGACTTGACGACCCCCCAGACCTCTCCTGTCAACTCACCATCAGCTCAGAATTCACACAAAAGTGCTTCGCGTGAAGAAATTAACAAAAGGACTAATAAACAATAAATATATGCAACAAAAAGACACGGATGAAAGAACAGAAGGACAATAAAGGACACTTCTATGCACTAGATGAGTCTAAGGCCAGTTTATATAAATATGGATTCATATTGTTGGAGCCACATTGTTATAATAATCAATGTTTCTGCTCAAACTACATTTTCAGCTCTTTATCCATCACTGGTTACTGCGGCATGTATTTAACACTGCAGCCTCTTGAGATAAAGTTTGGAAACGGAGTCCTCCTCATTGCAATTTAAATGACTAATCTATGATCCCATTGACAATCAAAGACTGAGCAAAGAAAAATTTAAATGGGTGTTTGACTTAACTTCAGAATAAAACAAATTTGAAATAATTGTTAATGTGCAAGCAGCGTTCAAGGAAACTTGCAATCGGGGCGGTGCATGAACTCAAATCAGACCCGGTTTAAAAGATGAATATGAAAGTAACAAATATTAATAAAGAAAAGCACAAGAATATATGAGAGATTTAATAAATGAAGTAAATAAATAACAAATGAACAATATTAGCTCTAAAAATCAGCAGGTTTTTACATTCAAGTCTCTCAGATTGTCTCACATGTTTTTGAAATCCAGCATAAACAGTCTTCCCCTGTTCAGAGTTGAGTTGAAAACAGATTACAGTTATGAACATCATTGCAGTATCATTGTAGTTAGAAGTATTGTATTTACAGGAGCACTCACATGGATTCGTCCATCGATCTGAGCGGCTCCGTCCTCCGCGAGTCTCAGGATGTACAGGCCCATGTTGTACTCTGTTCCCCCCCGAAGGCTGAAGCCGAAGCCCCGAGGTCCTCGCTCCAGCTCCACCGTCAGACAGCCCTGAGCAGGCAGGAAGAAACACTCAGACTCATACAGTATAATGTATATGCTCAGTAAGAAGGGTTTAGCAAATATTAATGTGATAAAACATTGTTTAAAAACTGCTTGTGTGCGTTTAACAGAGAATTTCCCAGAGTTCAGTTGATGTCTCATCAGATTCTTGTGAGTTTTCTATCGATTAAAAAAATGCCCCTGAAGGATTCTTGCTCTTCTCAGAATAGTTCCATCCTTTCTCTGTATTGATCCTCAAGTTGCATTATTTGAACTTTATAATAAACACAGTATGTATGTATCCGACGTACATGTGCACTTAAAGCTAAGAGCTCGAGAACAAAGACGATTCTGTGTCATAGAGTTTCATACAGAAGATCGCAGCTTGTGTTCCCGCTACACACAAAATTTTGCCTGCAGCGGCTTTAACCTTCAGATAAATCGCCACGACAACGCATGGCGGAGGGAATAAGAGGATTACTTTTACCTGGTTGGGTCCGGTCACACACAGAGTCCCCTGCTCGCTGAGGGGAAGCGTTTTGTGGTCGGACCAGTTGACTCCGTCCCTCTTCTCCTCTAGGTCGAGGTTATAACTGAAGCAAACAAACAAACACGTGTCTTCTCCTCAGTAACACACGCTGCAGGCCAGGAAATGAAAAAGCCATTATGCAAAACATCAAATCTAATTCAAAGCTGAATGTTAAATGGAAGGAGGCTGCTTTTTTTTATTCATATATGGATATTTAATTCTGCGCTGCATATGTTCTATACTGTACACATTATTGTTTTTTTATGTTTATTACACTGGTGTGTTTGTTGAAAGCAATTTTCTCTTGTTGTTTGCTCGGAGAGTAACGCTCCAGCTTGCACTCTTTGTCGTGCTGAGTGCAATTACAGAGGATGTTTCGCTCGACTCTGACCGAGGAGGCAGCAACACATCGGCCGTGTCAATATCATCGTAAACACGACACAACGTTCCAGCTTTAAGATGAAGTTTGTGTCTGCTTGCGTGTGAACCTCCTCACATCACAAATGGGAGAGAGAGCGTTTTGTGAAAGTACATGTTGATCCCTTGGGGTAAATTTTACACTTTTGATGCTGGGAGTCCAGAAACTCCAAACAGAACATTAACGGACCTCTATGGTGTACAGAACCGGACGCACATGGATTTTTGGGAGGCAGTGTTGTAAAATTTCTGATCTGGAGGGATCGATATATGTATAAATTGGTAATGATATCTTAAACCTATCAATCCATTGTCTTCTGCTCATTCTGGGTCCGGTCACAGGGGCAGCCGGCCAAGTAGGATACTCCAGACGTCCTTCCCATGAGCCACAGCTTCCGGCTCCTCCTGGGGGATCCTGAGGCGTTCCCAGGCCAGATGAGGATATTTAATCCCTCCAGCGAGTTCTGGTTCGACCCTGCAGTCTTCTAATGGGAGTCTCTCTGGAGGCGTCCATGACTAGATGCCCGGACCACCTAAAATATCCTCTTTTGACTTTAAGGAGGGTGAGGATGTATGAACTCCTCACCCGGTATCTCTCAGGTGGAGACCAGACACCCGATGGAGAAAACTAATTTCTCTGCTTGTATCTCCTTCTTTCAGTCACTACCCAGAGTTCGTGACTATCACTGAAGGTTGGAACGTAGATCGACCAGATTAACCTTAAACCTATTTATACGCTGATTCATTAAATTAATTAATATTTGCCGCTATTATCAGCAAACCGAAAAATCAGTCAGGCTCTGGTCTTAAAGGCCGGTGAGAGCTGGAGTTAAAATTCACTGGACAGTTTCACAGACTCTTAGTTCTGATGAGTGACAGCTTTATGTTTTCGCTTTCATTTTGGATCCTTACCGCTCATCCTGAAGTGCTGACCTTGAACCCATGACCCTGTGCTGCAGAGCCGGACTCTGTTTGGCTGAACTCGCTCCAGACGGAGGGCCCTTGTATTCTGGAACACATGTTCATATTTCAGCAAATCAGTTTGAAGTGTTCAGATGGAATCAATCTAAATCATATTTTATACATACTTAGTACATGTAGTGTTATTATATTTGAAGTCATGATAGATACATTTTATCTTCATTTATTTTTCATTCACTCAATACCTCAATTTGGAATCATGATACTACAATATTCAAAGCTTCTTATCATCACCACGATTAATTGCATTGAATCCCCTGACTCCTCGTTTCCCTCTTGCAGACAATTAGGTTTAAGAATCAGATCTCAGACCCACATCAGTATTGTGGTAAATGCAGTTGTGGCTACGCAAGGAGCTGAACTCACCGTCCTCCGGAACCACAGTGAGAGTGACCACGTTGCCGGCCTCCTTGATGAGCTGCACGATGTCATTGTGAGAGAGCTCGATGATGGAGCGCCCGTTGACCGCCGAGATCCGATCTCCGACATGCAGCAGGCCGCAGCGGTCGGTGGGACTGCCTTCGATGATTCGGCCAATTTTGTGTGGGATAACTGAAAAGGCAGATATCAGGAGGAAAGAGAGATGAATTTGAAATGTATTCATAAGCTTGACACAATAGACTGAGTGGACCAGAGAACTGCTTTGTTCTGGTTTAAATAAACCATTTGCATATAAGTATTTCATCTGTGCCTCCATGAACAGGGTTGTACCATTAAATAAACAGCAGTACTGTGCTCAAATATTTCATGACTATCTATTTTAAACAATAATGTTGCATATTGTAATGTATTGAATTTTTCATGACATTTAGATTTATATGCCCAATAAGTCGTCCTACCATTGTCTATCAGTTTTAGATATTTAATGATGATTTTAATATATTTTGCACCTTTAGAAAATGAGTTTGGATGTTAATGGTTAAATGTCATACTTGTATAATATCAGAACAAAGAAAACATTTATTTAAAAATCTAATTTCAGAAATATACTGCGTAAAAAAGGAAATGTGGAGACTTGTCTCTCACCTCCGAGCGGCGGTCGGCTCTTAGACGTGAGGATGACAAAGCCAAATCCCTCGATATCTTTGCGGTGGAGCGTGATGTCAAAGGACTCGTGGTCCAGAGCGCTGGGCATCGGCAGGCGAGGTAGCTTGGGGGAACCGTTCACCAGCACTGGAGTCATTTCCAGAAGCTCCTCATCTGTGGCATCTGATGAGAAGATAACACAGACGTTGATAAATTTGAGGTCCAAAAAATCATCAAATCCATAACTGCAGCTCATTTCAAGCTTTCACTTGTACTCACACACACTTTCTTTTTACTTTGGACTCGTCTCCTGGATTTGTGCTCAAGCTAACTACTGAGTCCCTCCTCTATTTTTATCGCACACATCTATTTTTAACAAACTGCTGTTGCTCCTGTCAAATATAAAATGCACCACTCCCTCTGTGTCTGAGGATTTTTCTCCTGCGAGAGTCTGGCCGCTCGGAGAAACACAGATGACCTGGACCCACTAGGCTGTGTTGGTTGCTCCTCACCTCTGTAGATGACCTTTCTTCGCACAGTCAGCATCACTTGACCGTTTCGGGCGGCGTTGGTCATCAGGTCCAACACCTGCTTGTGAGAACGACCTTTCACCATCACACCGTCGATGCCGATGAGCTCGTCTCCTGCTCGCAGACGACCGTCTTTCTCGGCAGCTCCGCAGGGCACGATGGCCCCGATGTACACCTGGGGAAAGACATTCTGGAGGAAAATAGAAATCATATTAATTATTAATGCAAACCAAATATTTTTGAGCAAGGAGCTTTCAAATTAATTTATCATTCCAGGTCCATAGGTTTATTTTAAGTATCAACTCTGAAGTATAATTTTCTCCTTACAAATAATTGTTAAAGATCACTTATGGAGCGCCACATGGTTCTGTTCTAGGACCCACATTTTTTAATATTGAAACAATGGTAATAATTGCAATGTGTCTACTTTTTAAAAAAATATTTAATTCTAAGTAAAGCTCACACACACAGTGGAAGGGCAACTGAACTCTTTTTTGATTGTTTGTTGTTTTGTTTTAGCTGCTTTGCTCTATTTATATTTGTTACTTATTGATTTATTTTTTGTACCAAAATCCTTGTGAGTTTTGATTATATATGACATTTCACTTTTTACTTCACTTTTATATATTTTTATATAGATATGTTTAAGTCTAAATAAATGTTACTTTGTATTAATATTAGAAAAAGTGAGTAAATAAGAAGTATATAGTGAGTAAATATATATTGTTTTTTATTGTTATTCTTATGTGTGGTGTATTTATTGTGTTTCTATGTTTCTATGTTCTTTGTATGCACCAATAACCAGAGCAAATTCCAGGTAGGTGTAAAGCTACTTGGCAATAAATACCTTCTGATTCTGATTCTGATGGGCCAAAATAAAGAGAATGAATGAAAAACAAAAGCATGGTTTTATATATATACTTACTGGTTGTTGTGGACCTTCTCCTCCCAGAACCCGAAAGCCAAAGCCTGTTTCAATGTCTCTCTTTAGAAAAACATCTATGTCTTTGGTGTGCGGCTCTGTGGAGGAGTAAGACTCAATCACTGTTGTGTAAAGAGATCAAAGTTTCAGGTTGAACAGGACCTGAGGTTTAAAAAACATCTTAAGGAATGCGTCTGCCTGCACTTACGTCTGCTGTCCAGCAGGGCTTTGGACTTAAGGTACAACTCGGTGGCGTCTCGTTTGGGGGAGTCGATGGAGCGCAGGGTGCTCGTGTTGGAGTGGTACGCCAAGGCCTGGGGCGCCGAGTCGCCGATACCGTCCAGGGTCTCTGTGCTGGCCGTCATTTCCTGTCTCTGGAAAAGAAACACGACATCAGATCAACCATCCTCTGACATTCACCACATGTGTGTCGATCGTCTCTGCAGCTCTTTATCCCAGATAAATGGCAGCTAATGCTCGAGATTACCAAAAGCAATAAAGGTCAAGACACTGTCTCTTTTTTCTTTTTTTACATTCACTGTTCTCACTTTATATCCCTCTTGTTGTATTGACAGTTAAAAAATCGGGATTTTAATGTAATATAATCTACAGGAATAACTGAAGATTTCCCCTTGGCTGTGACGGGTCCATTCAGGCATAAAGGGCAAGTTCTTTATCTAAAACTGTTTTATTAATAATACCGACCATATCTAAAGAGGCTCATCCATGCTTCATTACCACTTCAATCCCCTGACAAAAGCCCTCAGAATACAAATAGTGAAAGGAAGTAATTAAGACCGTTTTACAGAGCAAACAAAAGGAGGCGCCCAGAAACATAATCAATATTCAAATTTATTGCTATCATTTAATTCGATGCAACAGAGGCTTAGTGGTTAAGCTGAAGGACAAAAAGCTTTGAAATTAACTTGAAGGATGAGTCCCACCGGGGAAACAATAGCGAGGAAATGGGAGAAGATTGTTATTTATTTTTTACTCACAGGCTTGAGACTCTTCACAGGCGAGGTTTGACCTATCGAGAGACACGGAGAGGAGAGTGGTGAGAATACAGATATGATTCAAAACAAACTCCCATCACTGACACCACCGGCCACCAGATGGCACTGTCTCTCTGACTGAAAGCGAGCATAGCATTTAAAAACAAAACCAATGAGCTGCTCTAAACTCAGGAGCTGTTCTCACTAAAGAATGCTCCATTAGGGAATATACACGCATATGCGATTAAAGATACATAGAGAATATTACGGTCGTACATGTGCTGGAGTGCTGGCTGCATGGCTCATGCCCGTGCAGGGTGAGAGCATTAAGAGATGCATGCATATAGTTCAATGACCGATTCCCTCTCTCTCTCTCCGTACATCACACCCACACGTTCCATCTCCAGCGCTCAGATTGTTCCCTACAGATCATTTCTCACGGCGCCCTCCATCCCTCGACGTCCTCTCCATCGACTCCCTGCATTAACTGGATTAACAAACACAACTCTTGAGCCCACAGCCCTGTGGGGCCGGACCCCCACTCGGCCTGTCGAGGGGTTAATGGAGCCTGATGTAAAAGTGTGTGTTGGGGGGGAGATGCAGCAGCATTTTTCCGCTTCACTGTGAAATCCCCGATGCAGCATTAATAGCATTATCAAATCAGAGCCAGTGAACACACCTGACACACAAACACCCGACACCTCATCCATCCTTTCTCTAGAACCACATTTACATCAAACTTAGCAGGTACACACAGTTGTTTTTAAAACACGGTCAAACCGTCAAAAAAGGTGATGGACACGTTTTGCCAGTCGGAGTTTCCCTGTTGTTTTCTCTCGGTGACTCATGTTCCACGTCTCAATCACGCCGGAGAGCGAAAAGCTCTCTCACCTCACTCACTGAATCTCAGTTCAGGAGCAGAGGATCTACCCGGCCCATGAGGACGTCTCCTACGTGGGCCGGGTAGACCGCGGCCTGAGGACAGACCTGACAGAGACGCTCTGGTCGACAGCAGCTTTCCATGATCGGCATCACCGGCTCGTCTCACCCTTATTGCTGTTGCCTAGCAACAGAGATGAAGTTGAACACGATGAGAAAGTTTCAATGTCCTTTGTTGTTTGTACCATTAGCTGTTTGGCTGAGTTGAAGCATGATACGCAAGCACTGGACATCTTGTTGCTAGCCGGCGCTGTTAACTCTTCATCACCAAGGCGCAATGAATCCACCCATTGGATATTTTGTTTTCCTGGAGATGGAGGATGAGTTTGTCGGTTGCATTTGAAGAACCTTGACTAGCCTAGTCGCTGCGCTGTGATGCAATTGGTCTCTGAATGCAGCCTCTGAAGGATGCAGCCTCTGAATTGAGGCACAGCTGCTGTGTTGCCAGTGTTGCATTGACAATACGAAGAAAAAACAAACAAGCTGTTGCACGTTGTTCCAAAGCTGCAAGAAAACATTCATGGCTATTTATGTGAGAAAGTGCAATGCTCATCATAACACGTCACGGAGAGTGCAGCATCAGCGCCAAGGCTGCCAGAATAAAGAAGAAGCTATTAACACATTCACCCGGGTGTCATGTTTTCATCACTGCCGATCAGGGTTGTTAAAAATCTGGCTCTGCTGCAGAGTCATTTAAACTGAAGTAAATGCCCATTGTATCCATTCCCATTGCAATCAGTTTGACCTGTGAGAGGGGCTTGAGAATCGTCTCTTCTTCTTTCAGTGATGCCCACCACTCCCAACTCACTTTCAAGGTCAAAGACAGTCATCTAATGAGGGTAAGAAGTGGCGTCAACTCTTCATCAGGGAAAGCACAACTTTGTTCTGACTGTGAGGTCATGCAGTGCGTCAGTGGAGCTGGCACAGCAAGTGAGGGTCAGCAGTGAGTGGAGGAGAGAGAGAGGAGGGCTGAGGAGTGGCTGTAGGGAGGAGGCCCCTGGGGACCTTCCCTCTATAGCCATTTAGCCATGGCTCTTTAAGGGGCCATGGATATAGAGGCATGCAGAATCCCCCCCTGCGCACTGCTGATGATCAAAGCCAATCCGGAGCTCATCCACTTGCGCTCTGAATTCCCCCGGGGCAGCTGGAGTTGGATGTAGGAGACATTTGAAGGGTGCCCACCCTCCTCCTCCCGCAGAATCCAGCACATCCCCATGCTTATGTAATTCCCGCTCACAGATTTGTAACCGACTGCATTACGCCTCAGTGGGAGTCATCATGAACAGAGGCAGGTTGGGTGGAGGCACAGGAGAGGAGAGCGCTCCAGATGTGAAGTTTGGAAATGCAAAGACTCTGGGAGGTCGAGTCCTCTAAAGCAGCAGCTACACGTGTGCAGGTGGAGCAGCTAAAAGAATAAGGCAGCAGTGTCTAACGTGGTATACTGACACAGGCTGCACAACCAGTGGCATCACCCAGGCTTCTACAGAGCTACAGTGTGTGGTCGGTGAATGCCCCCCCGACCAGCCGCAGCACCCCCTCACCTCCTGTCAGTATCAGCACTCTGACCTCACCTCCCATGGTCACTGTTGAAGTTGCATTCACAGCAAATAACGTCACACACGCAAACATGACATCAATGCATGAGAATAAAGGAATGGAAAAAAATTATTGGGGGAGGAGAGAGAGGTGCAGTTCAGACCTGGTGTTAACATCTGATCACATGTGGTCAGCTCAACGTACATCTGGTTTTAAAATTCAAATAACCTATAGAAATGAGTTTTTAGAGCTAAACGCAGATTAGGCAGAGGTGATGGATTGGGTAAAGCTGTTAAAAAGTTTGGGAGCTACAACTGCAAACGCCAATGGATTTAAAACAAGTACAGGGAACAGATGAAAGGCTCTGATCAGGTGATCGGAGCGGCTGACCCCCAGAGTCGAGGCTCAGCTGTGATCAGATCTTACTTCTCCTCTCGGTAGTCAAATAAATACGTTTGGGTTTTGATTTTTTTGGGTTACAGACCTGAAGTGAGTGCTGACCACTCAGGATGTTGACACCAGGTCTAAATGGGGTCAGAGACATTAAGAGAGAAACAATAACATGGATATGAAGCTGTCCAGGCTGACAAAGATACAGGTACAAAGACAGACAGTCAGATGACAGATGGATGATGTGATGCTGTTTCAGTGTCTCACCTCCTCGCAGCACGAGCACATCGACCTCGCTGCCCACAGACAGGTCCTTCAGGATGTCCACCACTTGAGCATGACTCAGCGTTTGCACATTCTGCCTGTTGATCTCCTTGATGACGTCTCCTTTCTGCAGGCCGCGGCACCACTGAGCATCCAGGATCATCTTCACCTTCTGGCCCAGCGGGCAGTCGGCGATGGCGAACCCGAACCCCCCCGGCCCCTTCATCAGCGGCACGCTCACCAACTCCGGCTGCAGCATCCCGGCCAGCTCGCCCTGCCGGCCGTTGGGCATGGCAGCCACAACGGGCCGCCCGCTGGCGTCCGTGGTGACGTAGTGGAGCTCCTGGGAGGAGCCGTGCAGGACGTCGCCTTTCACCAGCAGCGGCTGGCCGTTGATGAGGGGCACGGCCGTCACCACCTCCCCCCCGTGCAGGGCCTGCTGTGGCTGGCCAGCCGACGGAGGAGGAGGAGGTGGCAGAGGGTCGTCGCTGCTCAGGTCCACGTCTGGGGGGAGCTGGTATCCATGGCAAAGAACCATGTCCACATACTGGTTGACGGGAATGGACTGGAACATCTGCACCACGTCTGGATGAGTCTTGCCGAGCACGCAGAGCCCATTGATCTCAACAATCACGTCGCCTAAGACAGAGGAGAGAAAAACAACAAAGCCAGTGAGTTTCTCCTCTGGTATTTAATGGAGACATCACATCTCTTCTGAGAGCTCGTACTCCTCTTTGTCAGATTTATCTTGCCTTTTAAGTTTCCCTTTCCTCTTCACTGCTCTCTCATATTTTAGTTCTGGCAGCTCCTCTCATTCTCCAGAGTCTACTATTCATTTCTAATTCATTCCTGTCCTTCCTTCACTCGCTCCATTGTTGAACAGACCTGAACAGCACTTTCTGCCACAACTACAATGATGGGTTTAGATTTCTGTCACATTGTCCCATTGTAGCCATCACACACAGACACATACTAACACACAGACATAAGCACAGACACACACACACATAGAGCTCACAGCTGTTGGTTTATGTAGACAGCCGCGAGGCAATGGAAAGATCAGAAACTAAACTGTCTGCTGTAAAACGATGCCCATGACAGAGTTGGCAGTGTTGTTGTTATTGCCTTGTCGAAACTCCAGGGATAGTGTCGGGCTGAGTGAAGACCACCGAGGTAACATTAACACCCCCAGGTGCAACTTAGTTGTGGCTGCGAAAGAGTTTTCTGTAATATCGCAGAAATTAGCAGGGACCAACTCATAGATCTTCCTGACAGCTCAACAAGATCCTAATGTTTATTTGAGCAGGAACACACTTTCTGTCTCGTCCTTTCTGAAATTGTGAGAGTGCATCTGAGGAATTGCTGCTCACCAGAAGACATCTTGTTGTCGTGGGCGGCCGGGCCGTCGCCGAGCACGTTTTTCACCTGCAGGAACTCGTCCGTGCGGTCGCCTCCGATGATGGTGAAGCCGAACCCCTGGGAGCTCTTCTTCAGCGCCGTGTGGTACATCTCCCCCTTCAGCTGGTTGGGGTCCGGGGTGAAGCCGGACGCGCCTCCCTTGCCTGTGCACAGAGTGTGTATATGTGAGTGTGTATGTGTGAGTGTGTACAGTGTCTTGTCTACTGATGAGTGAAATCCTGAGTAAATTACAACTCAAACTGTGCTCGACATCAAACGCAGCAACACTGATTAATTAATTCATATCCTCCTTGAAAGGCGGCAAAATCCAACCATGTCTGCATTTAAAGTCAATTATACGCATTATGTGCTGAGGATCAACACAGTAATTAGTAATTTCTGATTAACAGGCATGTTGCACATACCTAAACTAGATAAACCCCATCAACAGAAATCTTTTTGTACCGAGAGAGAAGCACAAACACAAAGATAGAATGATACGAAACATTAGCTTCACATGCCGATTTACTGACTTCTTCCAAAAACAAAACTCTCATGATGGTGTTCTAATGACAACACATTTAAATTCACTGGATTCTGATCTTTTTTTTCTTCTGGATCTGTACCAAATTGCTCATAAATATCAAATAAAGAATGATAAAGAATGACAAAAATTAGAAATTAATGAGAATGTTGTAAAAGAAGTGAAAAATAATTCCTGGATCCACTCTCAAAAGGTATAAGATATCAATCAAAGCTTAAGACGTATTTTTATCATACCTCATTCCTTGATACGACCTAATTCTAGTTGTATTGGTTGCTTAAATTTATGTTACATGTTTATTGTTTTCATTCTTTTATCTATTCTTTGTTATGTTAGTTTCTTTGTATTTTTATTGTGTTTTTTTATTCCTGAAGCACTTTGTAACTTTGTTTTGAGAGGTGCTGTATAGATAAAAGATATAATATTATAATGCATGCAATAGACACATCATATTAATTTACAACATTTTAACTGGTCCCCACATAAGCTTCCTACACAAAAAGAAAAAGAGGGACAATGATGATAATTTAAGAAAATAAAATAAAATGAATAAAGTTAAAGAGGCAACAGACCTTTCCCTCTTCAAATATTAACATAATGAAATGAAAAACAAACGCAGACCAAAACATAACTATAGAGCAGAAGAGTGAGAGAAGAGTCAGAAAAAAAACATGCTCGACAGAGTTGACTTTTTACAACTTGAGTAAGGAAAAACTTAAGGTCAATGGCAACATCAATATGGACCAGTGGCCTGGCCGTGGTATGTGCGGTCCAGCAGATAACCCACAGTTGAGGTCACGCTGCATTAAACTGAGCAGATTCCCTATCTGCCGTTTCTGTGGTATCAGCACTTAGATCACGGACAAACGGTTTTCTCCCCTTGCTGCCTGATGCTCCCTGGCCTGAGCTGCCTTTTACCTTTGGATCAAAAACAGTAAAAGCGAAGCCAGACAGTGACAAATTGGTCACTTTGCTGCAGCTGTGCAACATATTGAGAAAATATGATGTGGCTCTTGGTTTCTGGGATGAGAGAAATATCATTAAGCATTTAAAAGTGGCCTGTCTATCTTTCTTAACTTAACCACTTTGACCTTATACACTAAAATACCAGATTATCATATTGACATATTCTGTTTTATAGAAACCGGATAGTGTCATGATTAATATCTTATTATCCTTAATCAATTTGCTCTCCCCACATATTAATACTCACATCCCTTGAGGCACCAGCTGAGAAAGTGAAGATACAGCCTGTTAATTAACCTTAAGCTCAATTATAACTCATTCAAAAAGAGTTGTTCTTAGTCTTAAACACACAAACTGGAAAACTCAAAAAACAAGGACAATGCAGCCTCGGCCTTGCAAACATCTCAGTATTAGAATAAACAGTTTTAACCACATCATTGACATTGTTTTGACCTTTTGGAGATTTAATAGCCGTTCCACAGAATCCTTTTTATAAGACTTTTTTAAATTTTTTTTATTTCTGTGACTGGATTACATGCCATTATGTGAAATGTCTTTGTTTATCCGATACTGCTGTTGCCAATTTGAAGGAAATTATTCCATCTGCACTTAATTTGATGGCATTGACTTTGACATTGCAAAAAAATATTATTCCTTTACAAAAACATCAGTGCTATGGTTTAACCCAAACCTGCAAATCAAACAAAGTATCACACGTGTGCAGATTCTGTCCTGCTATTGTTACCTGTGGACTGGAGACCCACCCTGCTATCGTATGAGTCACTGGGGTGTGGATGGATGAGTGCTGTCTGGGGAGTGAACGTGGGACTGCATCGTAGGTGGCTCATAAACCAAGCGTTGTGAAATCAGGATGTGAGGTTAAACTGGAAGAATCCTGCTGCTTATCTGGCAAAAGAGTCCTGGACCATTCAGGGAGACTCTCTCTATTACCAGTGAAGCCTATTATTCATCATTAAGAGTCAAATAAAAAGTGCAGTGACAAGAACTGGAACAAGAGATAATACTCATGTGAAAAGCTTAAGTGAGTTCCTGTAAAAACCTGAGGAGAATTTAAAATCACCTTCCCCACATATACAGCAGTGGAGATGGATCACCCCACAAGAACAATGCGTTCAGAGGAAAACAGGCTTGCTTGTGGATCCTAGAGTCTCTGAATTGGATCTATAATGGGAGGTAGAGCTTCTGTATTGAGTCTGAGAACCAGACAGCATCTCCATGATGAAGAAGAGGATTATAACTTTCCTTTACTCGATAGAGCCTGGCTTTGAATTACCTCAAACCATCCAGTGTGCACTGCAGACACACATCCTGGTCTTAGTATTTACCTGATAGAGACTGTACCGGCAAATTGAAATGCATTAATCCAGAATCTTCCCATCTTGCTGAATGGTTTGGATTTCACCAGCACACTGACTGGGCGGCAGGGAAATAGTCCTCCATGCTTGGAAGAGAGCGTCCACCTCCTCATCTTTAGATTAATGTGAGGCCCAATATTTAATCTGGGGCCTGTGGCTCCTCCACACAAATCTTCAGCTCATTCTATTAAATTCAGGGAAATCTTTAGGGGGAACTGCTGCAGGCAGCGACTGGAGTAAGTGGAAACTGGGGAAGTACATTCATTCTCCTTGTTTGAATTGGGTTTGACAAGTCCAGTGGCAACACGGTTCAATTGTCGCCTTTAATTATCCCAGAAACAGGAAGATAGTGTTAGTCTAATGGTGTGTTTTTTGGGGATCCAAAAAAGATCTTTTACAGGAGAAGAGTGCCAGGTGAAGTAAATCC
Source organism: Limanda limanda (assembly GCF_963576545.1). NCBI lineage: Eukaryota > Metazoa > Chordata > Actinopteri > Pleuronectiformes > Pleuronectidae > Limanda > Limanda limanda. The sequence continues at coordinate 759,634 of NC_083639.1, forward strand.
TGCTTCCTAAATCATTACTTGGTGTAGAGTTATGAGAAAGTATTTGGGAACCAGAGTTTGAGCCGTATACAGAACAGAAGAGTGGGGTTCACTTCTCTCTGAATTATTTAAGGTTATATCCATCTGCATATTTGTTTAAAAATGGTGTTTTCTAACTAAAATGACGTCCGTCCACACAAACATGTTAGCCCCTCATCCTCACTAATGGTGCGGTCAAACACACACCAAACGTATAGACCACAACGTGGAATGAGAGTTTCCCAAACTACAGGGACCAAAGGACCAGCAGTGTTTCCAAACTCCAAAACTAAAATAAATAAAACATAGCAATGTGGATGCAGCATAAATTAATAAATAAACTTTTCTTTGATTCGATATGCTCGAGTTAAATCCTCCTATATTCCCTCAACTAGAGTTATTTAAATCTGAAATGAGAGAAGGGGCCACAGGTAATTGGCGACACCCTCTCTCTAACTCTACAGGTGGAATAATGTTCCCATTCGTTCTTATTCCAGCTGTGAAGGATCATTATATTGATGGAACACACTGTACTGAACTTCTCACTGAAGCTGCATCTCTCTGGTACCTGGTAAAGATAACCCCCCGTACAACGGAATCCAAAGTCCCTCTCTGCAAAATTCACAACTTTGATGTGACTATTGAAATGTGCCACTGAAATTGTGCATCACCAAAATGATGCCTCAGCTGCAAACGACTGCTGGGCGTCTTCAGAACTAAACCTGCATATCTTTCCCCAACTTTTCCCTATTTATCTCTCTGGTGACTGAGCAGCGACTTCAAATCGCAACAAGTCCATTTTGCTGTATCTGGGTTTTTAAGATCACAAGAGCAACTTTTCTTGGAGAAACTAAAAAACTGCACATTTTCCCTCTCATTTCCCCTCAGTTCTCTAAACCCTGGAACTTTTGAAGGCGTGCACGAGGGATTTAAATGCAGTCGTACTATCAAACGGTTCAATGGTCATAAACATCCAGTTCAGACATAAATGGCCGTGAGTGTAACTTATCACAGGCAGCACGGACTCATGATGTCCACTCATTTACATAATCACATCCAAATTGCTTGATAAAGTCAACAGGAATGTTTTTTTCATTCTCTTTTCCCCCAGAGAGAGTTGGAGTAAGCATGTTTTTGTGTGTGTGTGTGTGTGTGTGTGTGTGTGTGTGTGTGAGTGTGTGTTTGAGTGTGTGTGCCTTTGTGTGTGTATGTGTGTGAAGAAACCGACAGATGTAATGAAGGGAGCAGGATAAGAAAGCGAGGGAGGGAGGAAGTGAACGTGTGTGAGCCTGAACTTGTGTGGGAGAGTCCAAGGGAGGCCTTTGTGCCAACGTCTGTGGGCAGACAGACCCCGAGGCAGAAGAAACCATCGGATCCACCGCATCAACAACAACATAAACAGCCACGGTTTTTTGATTTCCTCATGTGCTACTCAGTTGTGTTGTAAATCTCCAGTGACATAATTCAGCATAATTGGAAAGACATCTTCAGTGGAGCTGCAGCAAGCTCCTGCTTCCAAGAATCCACCTTGAACAGCAGAAATGAGAATCGACTGGCGATGTGAGGCCAGGAGTCGACTCGCAGGGGAAAGTACCAAGTGCACGAGGAAGACAGGACAAATGAGAACAAAGCAGGCATTGAACACACAGCCGGGGGGGTTAACTGGATGACAAACACCACAGTTTAGTCTCCTCTGCAGGTTCGACTGCGGCAACACCTCAACTTCAATGGTGCTGCAGTGATATATAACACCTCATAAAATAACAAATTACAGCACTGTGCTCGTATGCCACAGCCAACCACTGCAGTCTCAGTCTATATTACTTTTTCCCAGACCCTCAAAAACGTGTCTAAGTGAACACACACTGAATTTGAAAGGATCCTCTTGAGGCGTTTTAGAGACGAGTTCACAAGCAAAGAAAAAAAGGTTTTGTAGAAGGTCCCTGTGACCATGAACTTTGACCTTTGACCATACCAATCTAACTGGTTCATCGAAGTTTATGTTTGTGCCAAATTTCCATCTGATATCTTGGGAAAGAGTTAAAGTCGGAGGTGTATCCTGAGGTGTAATGGCCGCCTGATGATGCTCTGGTTTCATCAGCGAGCGACTGACAGCTCACTCGCTTGTGTAATCGGTAATCAGGGCCGATGTGGTGGTTTCCTCGCTCCCCGCACACCTGAGCAGAGAGATGTCTGATTATGCGTGGCCCCTCTGACATGCTGTTCCAGCAGCTGTTGCCACAAGCGCCTGTAAAAGCCGCCCTCCTCCCCTGCACTCCCTCTCTCTCTCTCACTCCCCGAACCCCCCGCCCTCCCTGCCGGTGCGAGCCTGTCTGTCTCCACGGCCGCGGCACTGTAATCTATTATACATCCCGTTTAATGAAAACATACTTAATTCATAATGTTTATTTCAGGTGAAAAATGGCTTGTCAACGTAAAGAACAGGTCGTTACAGGAGCGCTGATAAAAGAACCCGCGCTCCCCAAGCAGAGCGGGCAGGAAAAGACTCATTCTGACGACATGTTACAGGTCGAGGCGAGGGCTGACACGTTCCGCTGACCTCGCACGGAAACTATGACGCTCCTTCGGCTTATCTATTCCCAGAAAACATATTTATCACAACACACATCAGCTGAGGTGAAAGGGTCGGCCTCTTCACGGAGCAGAAGCCAAAGTAATTAAACTACAATTAAGTTTCAGACAGCTAGCTGATGTTCACGTCCGGAGTGATTTACAACGGGAACAGAAATAGAACCAGCTCAGTGAATAAGTTGGTCGAGTCCAATGAAGACAAAACTGCTCCTATTGTTCTGGGTCAGAGTGAAGTAACAGAAGCACTGGGTCAATTAATAAAATGCACAATAAAGGATGAATTAACTTAGAGAGAGTAGTAGAAATCGAGTCAACGCAGGAACAAAGAGCGTCATTATATCAGATGACCACACTCCTACTTTGTTTTTAACGCGGCCGACGGCTTCAAAGTGAGTCAGAGATCTGGTGATGACCTGAGAGCTGATTGGTTAGAAAACAAGGCTCCGGTTCAATGGCTGACTGGACCGTTTGCTGAATACCAATCCTGTTGCTCTTCAACTCTTTATTTCCTGTCTGTCTCTCCTTTATAAATCCAAAGTTCCCCCCTCCCTCGAAAACAGGAAAGCTGTTGGAAGTTATTATTATTGTACATGTAGATACATGTCTTATAAACCTGAGGGAGACTTTAAAACCTGCTCAACAGGTTGTTTTTAAAGGTTACGTGTTTATAAGAGGTTGATGGTTTTCATGTGGGCAAAATCTAAATCTAAAAGTCCTTAATTTCAAGGGTCTGTAAATGTGGATGTGTGCATGAATGACACAAAAACTTCTGGAATTGGTAGATCATCTCCACCTGCAGATGTGAGAACAACACCAATGGCTTCCATGTTAAAATATCGGGGAAACTGCGACAGTCCGCTAGATGTCCACTAAAATTTAATTCATGGTCTTTGCTAAGAGTCTGGCAACATCACACATAACTCAATCCACGAGAAGTTGCAGGAAGACGGAGGAGAAAACGTGATAGCGAGAGTTGGAGAGATGAGTTTGGATTTTTATTGTGAGAGAAACTATTATAAACTGAATCTTTTTTTCTGATGCGGACAAAGTCAATTAAGCTTTTGACTTCGATGGCCTTCCCTTCTTGTTTGGGCTGGAGTGTACAGACGAAGAGTGAACCACGAGAGAGAGAGAGAGAGAGAGAGAGAGAGAGAGAGAGAGAGAGAGAGAGAGAGAGAGAGAGAGAGAGAGAGAGAGAGAGAGAGAGAGAGAGAGAGAGAGAGAGAGAGAGAGAGACATCTTGTTGAGCGTGACAAGACTCTTATCAAAAAACCCGGAACAACATTTTTAGCTTCTTATTGTTGACATTTCATGGATTGTCGCTGTTGCCAAATAAGATAACATTGTAGCCGCTGCCTCTGTGTGTGGGGGGGGACAATCCAACTGGAGAGGAAGTTCTGTTCTCACCTTTGGCCGGTACCGCTGCAGCTTGTTGGATCGCAGCCGTCTCCTGGATCAGCTTCTTCTTCGCCTCCAGGACCGGGTTCTCAAACTGGGTTTTCTGGTTGATGTGGCTGCAAAGAAAAAAACACACTCAGGTTTTAAGAGAAGGAGACCTCACACACAATTTTGAAAAGTAAATCACGTTTTCACTTTGTCATCGTGGATTATTGAGAGGTGTAAAACTAGACTGGCAGTCAGTAGAGCAGATACCTCCGCCGAGGTCCAACATTCCTCAATTTAATCTATAACGCTTCAAGTTGCACAAACTCAAGATCCAGAAATTGTTCTCTGAGAAATTGATTAAAATGTCTCAACATTTTGTAATGGATTATTCCTCGGGTATTGACCCCCCCCTAAATGAAATGTCACTAGGATAAGGTGACAAGTAATCTTCTGCACAAACAAACCAACAAGCAAACGGACCGGAGGTGAAAACATAACCACCTGGTTTTTAAGTGTACAACACGATAACATGTGCAGAGAAGGAAGGGGTCTGAATAATTCCTGAGGCCACTGTACGCACGCACGCACACACACACACACACACACACACACACACACACACACACACACACACACACACACACACACACACCTCTGACTTATTGAGCCGACTCCACCATTATTTATGCGATTAAAAATGCATGGACCTTCCCTATGCAGCAACATGGTTTTCTATTAGTGGCTTCATTATAAATACATACAGTATTCATACAGTAAAGGCTGGCTTGCCTCCTCTTCATGTTATCTACAATGACTTTTATCCACCTGCCTCTACACTATAAGGTAAACAGTCGGTTGTTCCTGTGGCATACAGACCACAGCCTGTATTCCACAGTGAGCTGGTTCCAAGCTCAGACTCTAGCGGCTCCGCGGTCGATCTGAGAGCTGCTGCTTTTCTATACAGTCCAAGTTTCTCTCTCATGTCACAACAAACATTGCTCCTCCTAGTGGTCTGGCGGTGAATTGCGTTGCAACACGCGCAACTGTGGGGAAACTATAAACCAAAACGAGTCCGTAGAAGCTGCGTGCGTGCGTAAAAAACGACTATAATTCGGCCCTAAGTTATACAAACGCGAGCAACACACAGCGAGAGCCCAATCAGCCGAGTGCTCACACACCAGGTCACCGCAGTGTCACCCGCCGAGTCTCATTTTGCCCCCCCCACTGGTAAACAAAACGAAAAATCCTGATCAGGGTCTTCGACTGTTTTCCAGGTAAATGTTTCCTCTCCGCTCGTCACGCCGGAGGAACAACACGAGCCCTGTGCCAGATCCATTTGTTTATTTTTAGACTATTGATTCATACCAGTGCACTGCTAATGTACACTAAGCAGTGTAATATGCACTTGTGCCGCCGTCCCCATGGTGAAATGTGCTTGCGTGCATCGGTGGGGATCGAGTGTGATATAACAATTTACACCCTTTGCGATGATGTCAAGCGGAGTGCTGGGAAATTACATGCAGCCATAAATCAATAAAACTTACTCCACGTAGTATGTGCCGTACTGTGGATCATCAATTTCCTCCCAGCCGTAAGGCAACTCTGCAAAAGAGAAGGATGTTACACAGTGTTGTGGAAGGATGCAAATGGGAAGCACGCACATTAAGATAACAGGAAGGGAAGAAGGAAGAGAGAGCACAGTGGTTGATCTGGGAGTTGGAACCCATACCGCTGTGGTTACCAGGGCATTCTTCCCTCTGACTAAGATAATTAAAGAGTTCTCCTCTGGTCAAAAAAAACATTAACACCTGCTGACATCTTGGCTTTGTACGGATGGATAAGATCTACATGACATTTGGTCATCTTTATTTTGGCACTCAGGATGCGGAGGCCACTCTTTTTCTGCACAATGTTAGCAAGTCGATAGCATTTCTACTTCTTGGAATAGTTGTGAAACAGCGATATATTTCCTTGATAAGTAAAACTCGGGAAGAGAGCGAGGTAAGATGGCTTCTCGGTTTCTTCCCCTAAATCATCTTTGTTAATTTTGATAATTTTTTGTGTAAAAGAGGTGCTAATATAAGAAGCCATGAAAGTAGGCTGCAGTAATTAAGTGAACATTTCAACAAGCAGGCTGATGCACGTTATGCCCTGATGAACATATCATGCAGGGGGGGGGGGGGAGTGAAAGAAAAGAGCTCCTTATGCAAGAGAGAGCTTTGGAGTTGCTTTTCAGAGGCAACAAACCAACTGGCTTTCTGTCCGCCTGTAAAAAATCCATTAAAACCAGGCTGGGCTGGAAGGGTCCCGGTCTTTGAGCCGCTCAATGTCTCTGCCTGCACTTAAGCCCACATTAGCATCCTGGGGATACAAAGGCAGGTCTGGAATCCCTTAAAGTCGACCCCTCGCACTGGATCTCAGGAAAAGCCGCTTGACTCGACTGCAGCGTTTAGGGTCACTCTTGGGTGACGTGTCATCGAAGAGCAGTTACGCTGTCGCCCCTTATCCTGAATGGTTGTTTGATTAACTGGGTGGAAATGCGCGGAGTGATGGATCATGTAATGCACGGCAAATACACAGGAGAGGTATGCCCCTGTGCAAATACATGTGCAGCAGTTAATGGAATCACTGCACGCTCGAGTAGACGAGCTGAGTGCTGCAGTCAACATACCTCCATCCTCACACTTCTCAGGGGGCTTCGCCTTCTTCGCCAAGCGGGGGTCCAACCACGTGGTCGTCTTGGTGTTGTGACTGGGGAGCATAAAGAGACGTCAACAATGGGAGGGACCCGTGCCAGCCGGAAAAGTGCTGCTTGAAAGTGAAACCAAAGAAAGCAGTAACCGTATCTCATGCACCAGGGAAACAAGCTTCATTAACAAACATCTGATCCATCGGTTCATGTTCAGCTGTCACGTTAACGTGTTCATGGTTAGGTGGCCTGAAAAAAAATCATCTGAATGTGAAACGCAACAAACAGCTTTATTCAAAAATGTGTACCAACTGGGATGTGTAATCAACAGGAAAATCACAATGGTCTCCTACTATCTTCAGGGTTGAGTGTCCTTGAGTCGTATATGAGTAAAACACAAAGGCTTGCCCACGCACACACACGCACACATGTATGTTCACCCTCGCACAAACACCGGGGTTGCATTAAGGGAAAAGTGGTCTCAGACTTTTGGACCCCACTAGGCCTTGGAGAGCTTTGTTTACTTTGCTCTGAAAGCTGAGTATTGATTGGTTGAGACCAAGAGCTTAACGTGTTCTTATGAAAAAACCTGAGAATTTAAAGCTGTGTTGTCTGGAAATAAAATCCACTGTGGCCGTCAATGGGAATAATTTATACTTTCCTGTATTCTCTGAGCTTTATTTTTACACTCAAAGTAGATCTCAGAAATATTTTAGCAGCGCATTAGTGTGTTTACTGTTCCCACTTCACTCTTTCCTTCCATGTTATGTGAATGTGTTGCTGTTGAGGATGTGTTTTTAACCTTATCTTTATTCAAGAGTTTGGTCTTTCAGGTTGAGAATAGGAATTGTTGATTTCACCGTCAGATTTTGTTAAGCTTACACTCAAATAGCCCCCGCTTGTGCTTAGATTTGCTCTGCTTGTGCTCAAACTGTGTGCTTGCACCCATATATTTTGCTACTTGGACGAATTTCCTTCGCTCTCATGTTTTTGGATATTTTTATGTGAAACAAGTTTGTCAAAATTTCCCCAACCAATAAAATACCAGGGGCAGTGATGATGAATGAATTGTCTCGCCCTCGTTGTGGGTGCGTTAGCTTACACAGGACGCTGGTGTAACGATAAAGTCGTTGACGGTGGCACTAAATAAACCTGATTAAAGTAGCCACCTTATGGGACTCTCAAACAAGTAAAGCTAACAAAGCTGTAGCACAGGAAATCCGTCCAAGCGGTAAAATATCCGAGTGCAAGCGTGCAATTTGAGCACAAACGGAGCAAATCTGAGCACAAGCATGGTCTATTAATAAATCAATAAGTCCTGCTCTCAAACTGAACAACCCTCTTGAATAAACATAGGCAGAAATACATAACCAAGCTGCTATATAAGAACAGAAATCCCTGCTGAGAAATTATGTAACTAATTACGAACCCTTCATTAAACACACAGGATCCAACCTAACCCGACTGTCTGGGCTGATTAGATGCTGATTGGATGCTGACAGAAACATTTATGTGTGTTTCATTATGCACAAAGAAGATAAACACAGTAAACACAATGCTGTATGACACTAGACATACAAATGTCACTTTCATTTTTAATATCGCACCCCCACTGCAGCTGGAAGACGCCACACTTAACATAAGCAACTCTCAAGTCATCAGATGGCCTAATTTTCCACACTCATCATCCAGAGCATAGACTGTGCTACACCTGCTGCTGCCGCCTAATCAAGATGAAGTCAACTCTAACGTCTGCAGCTTCCTCTCAATCACAGCTTCTGTTACAGCAGAGTTGAGCTGTGACTCCGGGCCCAGCGGTTCAGCAACAGCTCACATTCACATTCATACAGGAATCACATATACAAGTCATTTTCTGAAACAGCTTTGCTGCAACATGGAGTCATTTGCATTTCGGCTGCAGATAAATATTCATACATTGCAGTGATTTATGGCAGCAGACCAGTTTACACTCCAATGTTTTATGTTCATAGTAATGAAGGAACTTTTCAACCAGTGCAACGTTTTACCTCACTAATTTTTAATAGTGTTTGGCTTCGCAGACAATTTCTGTTTTTGTAACAGCAACAAACACATTTTACTATTTGAATGGCTCCTATTTGTATAAATATTGGACATTTTTATTTCTATTAAATAAAGCAACTGATTATATTAAAACTGCTGTTTTCAGCACATGACCCGCGGGTTGCACTTACTCTATGAAGTAGACCATGCCGGTCTCAGTGTAAGCCATCTCCCAGTTAAGGGGCAGCGGCTCCAGGCTGTCATCCCGGGGAAGCGAGCTCCATGTGCGGAAGTCCATGGAGCTGCTGGACTGGGTGTAGCTGGGCACTGCTTTTCTCCAGTCCGCCCTCTCTTTGAGCTCTGCGACAGGAGGAGAGAGGAGGAGCAGATTAGAGGTCGAGCGGGGCGGAAGGTTAGGACATGCGTGAGCACCTCTGCCCCTCGGTTTCCCTCGCCCGCTGCAGGCAGGCGAGCGAGGGCTGATGACACTCACAGCATTTAAATGTGTGTGATGGTGAGTGTGTCTTCGCCGAGAGGGATGTTTTTCATTTGCATGTGCACACTGTGTTAATGCTTTGGCCTACACCTATGTGTGAGCATTCCCTGCAGGCTACGATGTTAAAGGCGGGATTCATATTAGAAAGGGCCTTTCGAACCCCTGGGGCGGTTTCTTTATGATAATATTATACTGCTGCTTTTCACATACAATATATTCCGCTGCGTCTGTAGTCACTCCCCTTTAATGAGGAGCTGCGCTACAACGAACACAAAGCGCACAACAAAGGCCTCTAATTCACTTAGCACTTCATGCCTTCCCTCAGAAGATGGTTATAAAGGGATGAAACACGAGGGCTTTTCATCCTTTTTCTCTTTATGTGAAGCTAACCTCCTCACAACAGAGGACGAAGCCAAAAGATGTCATGCACGCCGCAGAAAAAAAAAAGAAGCATTTCTGGGAGATGCGTTTCCTAAACATCATTACACCTGAATTTTTACATTGTGTATGAAATTGCTCAAAATAAAGGCACGTAGCCCCTCGGCAGAATAGACGTGTTGGTTATGTGTCTTTAAAACAATTTCCTTCTTTTCCTTAACTTTGCTTTTCTGATAAAAAAACAGCGCTCTCCATATTTGAAGACACAAACACACAGAGGAAACACACACAGTTCTGTTTGAAGACAGCGTGCAGCAGCCGTGTAAACATGAGGAGCAGCCGCCCGGGGGCATTGCCTTAAGGAGATCTGAGGTCTGAGGTAAAGTTCACGGCGGGGTGAGGGCCCACTCCACGTTAGACACACGTCACGGGTTAGATAGCAAGTGCGGGTGGAGGGTCGGAGGCTGGTGGTGGAGGGTTGGTGTGTGTGTGTGTGTGGGGAGGGGGGGGGGGGGTGATAAGGACACTCTGAACGAAAGACGAGGAGCGCCGCAGTCTAGAGACTAGCAGCTCACATTTTCCATTAACCTCTTTTTGCATTCGACCGTAAACCCTGTCCATCTATGGCCGGTCTGAGACTTCCCTGCCACAGCTGTGGGCTGTAGCCGAGAAGTCATTTGTGACCGGCTTCCTTCCATAAAAAGAACTCCTGGATGTCTGGGCATCACTGTTTTGTTTGATTTCAATATGACAGAGCAGTTGGGTAAACAGACTTTGGATTTCTGCGAATCCTTTGTGCAGCTGAGCAAGCAGTGGCTGAGCCGTTACTGTCAAAACATTGTTTCATTATGTAAAAAAAAACAAAAAAAAAAAAAGGAGGAAAAGAATCAGCCTTGAGTTGCCTAAAATTCCACCCCCGCTCTCTTTGTAAAGAAACCCAGATATGGTGCACAGGGCTCAGCCTATTTCTGTGCACAGCATTAAGGACAGATTTGCTCCTCAGAGAGTCGGGAGTTGTTCTGATTGATCACAGTCACTGTGTCCTGCTTCCTGGATCAGACTTTCTCAAGGTGATCTGTGCCACTGTCGGTCGGCTGGTAACAGTAACAGCATTCCAAGTGGAACGTCTCTTAACAGTGTAAATATCACGTTGGAAAATGTGAGTCAGAACGGTCACCTAGGAGATAACAAGCGCTGCCCTGACACTAATATATTCTAGTTTCAGGATAAAAAGAATCTCGGGTCCAGATGAGATCAGAGGTTTTTCTCTATCCATACTAACACGACTGAATATGCATATCAAATGACCACTGGGCATGCCGCTGAAAACAGGAGGCAGGTTGTCCGAGTTGCAGAAAATACTACAAATGAGGAACAGCAACGGTGAAAAGTAAGACCAGGAAGTGGACCAATGATGAAGTGCAACTGTTCACACCGAAAATCAACCACATGTAGTCTGGTTAACACTGGACGGACCCAATCAGGAGGTGACATGTCATCAGGGTGTAAGGTCTGACCACCCAATCTGAAACAGGGTCAGCCGCCTTTCTAAAAGTCTCTGTTTGAGGTGATGTTATTTTTTATTATTATTTTATTTATTGCCAAATCTGCTGCTTAATCTCTAGACCAACCATACAAAAAAGTTGTGGTGCTATTAAAAATATTTTGTCTGACTCATCACAGCAAATGTTCAATAACATTCTTACTTGACAAATGAATAAACAAGACCCTGGGACCCAAATCATATTCAATATGCTTGGGTCAGAGAGAGTTCTGATGTATTGCATCAGGTCTCATGTGTCAACATGTCTACAACCTGTGAGTGATTTCTATGCAGAACTGGTAACAATGACAAACGAGTCAGATTTGTTGTTCTCTTGTTATGCGAGGTCCTGGTCCAATCTCCTTGGACTGGTTTCTTTTCCTCAGGTCCATTTCAGAACAGATTTTCAATGGATCTCTTTGGAATCAGACCGGAATGTGAACCCTCTTTTGTGAGCACCACATAACAAAAAAACTCAGTTCTTTATCAGAGACAAAAAATATTACGTAAATATTTATAGACTATTATCATATTTTGTTGGTAAAGGTTTATTTCTGACATTTAGATTGAACTGGTCCTTTAAATAGCATTCCACGTCAAACCACTTCAGTCTCTTGTCAAATCTTAAGCACAAGAAGCAAATTCATTTCAACTGACTTTTAAAAAGCTTTCACTAAAAGATAAATGTTCATATGAAACAAATCGGCCTCTTCTGGCACATTATAAAGAATAATAGTGTAAAAAAACATTTGATCTGGGTCTTGAAAACAGCACAACCTTGACCGGCACATAAATGATAAGTGGATGGTTCAAGTGTTTAAGAGAGATCATCAATCTGCTCCGAGGGTCGAGGTGAAACAATCTTTAAGTGCTCTTTTATGTTACGTGTGGAGATTTACAGAGTTCTAAAGGTGTCCTCAAACACATCAAACTGTGGACAGTCTTTATGTCTCACAAGGGAAACAGACAGTGACCTAACGTAATGCCTCATGTCACAGCCAAAGGACAAAGAGAGCAAGGAAAAAATCCGGTTATTCAACCTGACATTTTGCCGTTTACTCACCGGGCAATCCATTGACTAGCGGTGGCCTGTCGTCATCGTCCTCTTCCTCGGGGACCGCGCTGTCCTTCCGGTCCATCTTGCTCACCGAGGTGGTGCGTTTTCTGGGAACGTCACCGACGTAGTCTTCATCAAACAGCACCTGATCCACCAGGTCGGGCTGCACCAGGTTGGGCTCGGCTGGAGGTTTGGGGGTCCCGTAGAAGTTACCTTGGAGAGAGGAAGAGAAGAATAGAGAGAATGAGAGACTCACTCGTTAAGTAATGTAAACTTAACGAGTAATGTAAATGTAAAGGAGGCAGAGGAGAGAAATCTATCATGAAAGAATTATCTGTATGAGGTCACTGTAACCTTTGACCTTTGACCACTGAATTCTAATCAGTTCATATTCGAGTCCAAGCGACAACTGGTAAAACATTTGAAGAAATTCCCTAAAGGCAGATTTGAGATTCGTCATCAAGAGGCAGAAAACATGTTTTGCTAGGTCATGACGACTTTAACCATTTACCACTCAAATCTATTCAAAGAAATTGAAAGAATTCTCTTGAGGCATTCTTAAAATAATATGTTCATGAGGCTAAAAGGGTTTGTAAGGCCAATGTGACCGTGACACATCAAAACATCACTTTCATGAGGCAAACACATGGGGTCAGTGAGGTCACAGCGACCTTGACCTTTGAAAGTTGACCACCTTGAGTTCAACTGAACCTATGAACCATATTTGAATAAATTACACACTGACAGTCATGGTTGACTCTTTACATGTTTCAACGGTCTGCTTCCTCCACATGATTTCCATGTCTCCTAACCCCCTGCTTTGTTTTCTATTGATAACCGCACCACAGACCTGTCATGACACATTAAAATCCCTCTGCTTGGAATAAGCCGGCAACTAATTACACTGATCATTGAATACAGCAATTATCTATCTCTCTGCTTGCTTTCTTTTTCTCCTAAAGACGAAAAAACCTTCTGTGATAGATAATAATTATTCTGTTAGATAACAGTAGAGAGAGAGAGAGAGAGAGAGGGAGGGAGATACGAGGGGAGGAAGAGGAGGGGTGTTGGTATAAGAGTCTGTTAAATGATTTGCTGATTTAGCTCATGGAGTGATTCATATATGGCTGGTGAGCAGTATGTGAAACTCAATTTAGTCACAGTATAAAACCCCTATTAGGATTATATATAATATGCATGCTAATTTACATCTGTACCGTGCGTTACCAATGTTTGTTTGCTAAATGCTTCTCTGTCAGACGTGCTCAGGCAATAATATCAAATGAATGTTTTCGCAATTAATTTGTAAGGTCAAATATTTACGAGGCTCTTACAATGTGCGCTCAACAGATGGAGCGGGCTCGGCTAAATCACGATTTTATAATTAGATTAATTAAAGAATAGGGAGATGTGCCACTGGGAAATGGGGATTTTCAGCAAATTAATTAGCCTCCGTAAACTTGATCTTATTTTTAATTTTGGACCCAGCTGTCTGTGGGACCGTGGTATTACCAACCTTTGATGTGCTTAAGCGTGAAACATGCACACATCACAAATGCTCCGACTGCATAAGAGCAACATTTATCGGCTCAGATCTTTTTATAGCTCGGCACAAAGAGGGAAAGCTGACAACAGCACACGCATGCCAGGGAGAACAGAGGGCTCAGAGGAAACATCAGAGTCATTCCGGCAGCTTTACGGCACGATACAGTAACACCACAGCAATTTTTTTTGGGGGGGGGGGGTGTTAGCCCATCTCGATGCCTAGCCTCATCCCCTCGGGGCGTGACGACGACACAATGCACAGCTAACTGGGTTAAGGCAGCTACGCTCATCTTCCTCAAAGCATCGGAAAGGTTGAGGAGGAGGAGGGGGCCCGGATGAAAGCCTGCCCCCCCCCCCCCCCCCCCCCTGTCACTTGACTCGACTGTTTACGAAGCGACACTCATCCACATGTGTCAGGGACGTCCTCATTAACACGGGGTTGCCACGGCGATAGCAGAGGGAGATTGGGTCTGCTGGCTAATCTATGCCCGTCTGCTGCTGCACGTTGACATTCATCAGCCACACGCTATACCTCTGTGATTAATTACTTACATTCACGTCTCCTGGCCCCTGATAGATGTGTGATGCCAATGTAGAGGTGTGTGTGTGTGTGTGTGTGTGTGTGTGTGTGTGTGTGTGTGTGTGTGTGTGTGTGTGTTTGTGGCAGCAGAGCGTCGGCGGAGCTGTGTGTCACTATTTGCCGTTACAAATGGAGGGAAGCCTCGTAAGCTGATGAGTGAAGGAGCTTTTCAGACATTACTTGCGATTCTCGTGTCACGGGGTTGATGAGCCAGGACGAGCGAGCCTCCCTCTCTTTCAAAGTGCGCCGAGCAATTTCATGGTGGTGAAATCAGCGAGTGGTAATGAAAGGACTCCTGTTGTCAAGGACACTATGCACGCGCTGCTCAAGGTCATGAGCTCTCTTTCATCCTGACAAGATCGTGAGCAGACTGCATCTGCCCAGTATCAACACATCACAACTACTTTGTGAATCCTATATGCTCCCAGTCACACCCAATATTATCTCCAGGTCCAAACACACCAGGGTGGAAGAAGACTACGATTTGGCAGAAATTTCCTGTGTCCTGTGTCCTGTTCATGGCAGCTGTTCCTCCAGTCTCGCACTTCACTGCCCTGGACTCTCCAGTTCTTGTCCGGTTGATCCGTGCGGCTCTGAGAGAGTGACCCAACCTGAACCTGGGCGACGCTGAGACTGAGAAGGGACCTTATGTCCAGAGAGACTTGCTCTGAGCGTCTGGCGCAGATGGCTGATGTCTGCTTGGCCGGCAGCCTCGGACCCTCCGGACCACCGTGGAGCCGCCAGGATGTACCCGAGCAATCATGGAGCAGCCTGGAGCCACACACACAGTCCTGCCTGGCTGGGTTTGCATGTGTTTGGGAGAGAGTGTTTAAATTGAATCTGTGCACAATGCATCAAATGACGCCCATAAGATATGTTTAAAGGAGAGAAAAACTGTACATGAAGCATTAACATAATGAGCATCCAGGCAAGTCACTTGGGACTATTAGAGAGACCATTATGATTAGCTAAGTATCCCATTAGCTTGCTACCGTGAGCACATCTCACTAACTGTGCACTTATAAACTGAGGGCAATTCATGAGCTCCACACAGATGGAGCACGGGTCATGTGACCAGGACGGGAGGACGCATGCCCTTGTTAATTTCCCTGTTGTTCAAAGACAAAATAAAAGGCTGCGTTTTGAAGCACAAGTCAATGGAGTTAATCCCGTTTCCCATCTGAGTCCTCACAGCTCCTCTTTGAGTTCAGTGTATTGCTGAGAGATCAACCCGCTGCCACAGTACAGCCGTGGAGCGCTGGAGTGCTGACTGGGTTTCTGAAGCTGTGACTCTATCCGAGTGCTCAGCTCTCTCACAGGGACCGGACTGAAACCTTCCAACTTTTGAGAAGCTAATCCACACAGCTGCATTCAGCCAAGGCAGCCCTTCCTCCACTGGAAAGGAGGTTTCCATTGGGAACCAAGGAGCTCAGCAAGCATCTATATCAGCACTCTCTCCCTGTTATATGCTTTTCCTCGGTTTTCTCTCCATTTCTTCCTCTCTGCCCAAAGTCAACCTCTCTATAAAGGTGTAAATCCTGCCTGGCTGCAGCTCAGAGGAGCTTGTGGGCGGCTTGGCAGCTCTCGAAACTTGATCTTCTCGTTCTTAGATGAGCACCGAAGGACACTAGGAAGGGCAGGATTTATTTTGTGTGTGTGCGGATGTATGATTGTGTGTCCATACATGTGTGTTCCTGTGCACATGTTGCATCGAATGTCATCGGCACGGTGCAACAAAGAAGAGGGCAAGAGGACTGGCACCTTATCGCAGGGATCAGTGACTGTTGGGAGGAGCCTGCCTCAACAGGCCCATCACACTTCACGTCAAAATATGCACCTCATAACCCGTCAACACACACACACACACACAGACACACACACACACAAAACTTCCACAGATACACAGAGGCAGCAACACACTTGTGCACACCCAGAGCTGCTCTCAGCCTTAAGGCGCTTTCTCTCTGAATGAGGATTTGACTTTATCTTTTAATTCTCCATCATACAGGAAGTGCGAGATGCGGCTGAAAGGGAACAGGCAGAACGGAGCAGAGAAGGTCCATTCACACGACCAGAGCTCGCCCCTGGAACACTTAGGAAAAATCCTCTCCCATTTCACAGCGGCTCGGATTTGCTGGGAAAAAGAATGAGCTTAAAGAGAACAGTAAGTTTATCATATTATTGCCATAATCATCAAGCAAAGTGAGAGAAATCCTTCGTCCAATCCTCTCATGACACAAATACACTGCGGCTGTCTGAGTTTCAGGGACCTCAGAATGCAGGGCGAGGGCTTATGTTTCTCTGTGGCACAAGGTGTAAGAAATTGTAAACATGTGGCCGTTCCGTTGCTTCCCAAGCTGGAACATCCCTCATTATGTAAACTTCTTACGGGGAGATATCTACTGCAGCTACTTGCTGACAAAAAAAACTGTTTCCAAGCAACACTAGGGTTTCATACCTTGGAATGACAGCTTAAAAATAATTTTGAATGGTACACAAACTTGAAATAGGGAGAATAGAGTGTCTGTCTTTTCCACAGCGCCCCCTGGAGAACAGCACTAGATAACTCTTGTGTACCGTGCTGGAACATTACGACATTCGTCAAACACCAACAACCAGAGCTAACAGCTATAAGAGACAGCTAGCCTGCCGTTCCCAGGGTGGCATCACGGTAGAGCCACCAAAGTAACCTTAGAGGAGATTGTTGGAGGAAACAAAGAAAAAGAAAAGAGTAATTAACAAAACAAGAGTGAATTTTGTAGTATTTCAATCGTAGGAGAGAGCGAAAAGAAGCCAGAGGATCCAGGACATTGCTGTTAATGAACAAGAAAGTATTTGCTTGTTTCCTTTGTCTTCCTTTGTGCTGTTTTGCTCGCTTGACGCTGGGACGTGTGAGGGAAGTTGTCGACTCGTTATCAAGTCAGGTAAACCCATTTCAATAGATGTGTAGCAAGTGACTTTAGTGCTCTGTTTAAATGTTTACTGCCAGATCCCAAAACCCTTGTGAGACGAGGTGCTTCTGAACTTGTCGATTGCTTGTTTCTTCTACATCGACTTGTCCCCAAATGTCCGTTTGTACTCTACGTATTTAAAACAGTGAATTACGCAGCCCTCCTGTAACGGGAGACCGAGCACAGCTGAGAGAGAATCTTGCATCGTCTCACTTTATGCAAGATAAGTAGGCTACTGCTGAGGGAAGGGGTTGGTTGTACTTTAAACTGCTTCTAAAAGTTCAAGTCTGGATTCTTGTCTGGAGCCGATTCTTCGCGGTTGTTGTGTCTGTGAGAGGAGCGAGGGAGAGGAAAAGGAGGAGGCTGGTTTATACCATGAATAAAGCATGACTTGAGAGTAAGAACACGAGTGGGACCTCCTGATGTGTGACTGTGCAGCCAGCCGGCAGGATCAGCAGGTTTACTGGTTTACATAAGGTCACCATCAGGTGCTACAGCTGCCTGCATGCTCACACAGTACGCTGTGAATACTTACTGTGGGCTGTGTTCAAGAACGGACCAAGAGGTGCTGACACAGACTCAAGAAAACAATTTTTAGTGTGAAAGTAGATTTACACACAAGCTTTACATGTGTTCATATGTGTTGAATTCACACATACATTATTTACAATAGCTTTTCCTTAAGTGATGAGTACATCCTCCATTTGTGTCACTGTTACCAATATTTAGCATTTCTATTTATTGTTTTTGTCTTGGTCTCTATTTATTTTTAACAAAACCCAATTCCCTCCCGGGGCCCATTAAAGCATTTTTAAAACATATTGTATTTTTTCAAGTACACACTGAGATTAAGGTATTCAGTTAAAATGTATAATTCATAGTAGATGTTTTAAAGTCTAAAGTGATTACCTGAGAAACCCTAATTTTTGAATCGCCCTAGAAAACCTTACACTTCATAAGATACAAATCCCAAAGAGCAACGGCACAAGTCATATTCGAAGATAGTCAGTACAAAAAGTAATGTGGAATATGTTTATTTAAAAATTGTAGCTACCTCGTCATTTAAACTCCACAATCCAAAAGAAAACTAGAAGGATAGTCTCGGAGTGCATATCACTAATAAGGCTGAAACTATATTTTGCAATATTAAATAAAGTTCTGGTTCCACCCGTTCCGGATCATTCCAAAAATGGGTTTAAATCTCTCAGCCGCCCATTCTACACACAGAGAGGAGAATCTGAACAGTGGAGTTTATCTCAAGCACAGCTGCTAATCTGACTGTGACTTCCAACAAGTCTTTAATCGGGTTTCACTGATCAATACATTTTGTCCCCCCCTTGTCACATTTCATAAAGGGAGTCTGCGCGTCATGAGGACTGTGAATATCGAGCTTTCACTCCATTACACAGAGCTGTCAGGGTGAATCATGTGGTTAAGAGAGTGCAGCCACACACACACATTAACACTGAGGTGATAGGTACCATCATAGGTGCCACTCTCCAGGAGAAGTCCACTCTCCTCCAGGATCCGGAAGTCTCCCACATCGATGAAGTTGTAGTCGATGCCAGGCACCTCCGCATCTCGAGGAAGCCGTGTGGTGCCTGGACAAAATGAGAAAAGAAAAGAGAACTGAATCAACACATGTGTTCCAATAAGCAGCCTGAGTGCAGAGATGGAACAGGAGAGCAGACTTTAGAGATTCTGTGTTAGCGAACAGACGAATGACGTTACATTGTGCTGTGCTTTTAGGATTTTTCTCTCGTTCTGAACTCAATTCATCAAGTGAGATACAAACAGGTTCGAGTCTTTTCACATTTTTCACACATCAGATGGCAGCGCTCTGCCGTGACCCCGGCTGCCTCGTGCTGCTGCTTCAGTGCTTTATTTAGTTTATTACTTTTTAGATTGGATCTCATTTATTTATCTTTTATGATGCAGGTGTGTGGGCCCATTTGTATTATTTATGGCTGCAGCATGGGTGAAGAGCCCAAGACAAATTTCCCACCGAGGGACAATAAAGTTAATCCTAATCTTGATTTTGGAACAAAAAACAAAAATACAACCATTAAACTTCAGTATTGAACATATTCTGACTGTCTTTCAATTTCGCAATGAGATGTGTCACATAAAGAGTTCGACTGCTGAGGTTTGACTTCACTAGTTTGAGGCAAGTCTTTAAACGTACAATATGTAACTTTGGCCACTAGCGGTCTTTCAATCCGAACAATGACAAAATAACTAGTTTGATGGTGTCGTGAAGCAGCGAAGGATCATGGGAACAGTGCCGATAAAAATCTACGCGATCTGACTAAGGGACATGAATCATGTTCTAGAACGGGTTTGATACACGTTAAACATCAAACAACGAGGTATAATTGTGCCCCACTTCAAGTGAACAATACAAACAGTGGAAGGCAATAACATGTTTTTCTTTCATCGTACATTATTTTGTCCCAAAAGCACAGACAGCATAGGTTGACATAAACATAGGTTAGGTTTTTTAGCATTGGAACATTCCACCTGAAGGGTAAGCAGCCGGAAGTGTTGAAACCTTTCAATTAAATCTTTTAAGCTTTTGGCTTTGGACTAAATGTTTTTTTTTGCATCTTAGTTTGAAATTTCATTCCATTTTATCATTCTATAAATATTTATTTGAATTTGTACTGTTTTGATTTGTTTGTAAAACCATTGAGCTCTATTTTATCGAATCTAATTGTCTCATTTCTATCATTTTTGTCTTTTCTTGACTCATCAGTCAATTGTGAAGCACTTTGAACTCCACTAACCTGAACGAGAGGGGCAATACAGATAAAGTTTGGTTGACTGATGCAGAGGATTCACTTTATAACAATGTCTTTATAATCTCTCTCTGTGCAAGACAGACTTGGTGGATGTTAAATCTTTGGGACAAAACCCCCCAAAAAGAACTTGGTGCCATCCTGTGAATCATGAATAATTGAAATTGGCTTGCGGAGGGGGGTTATTAATTTTATCCATACGAGTAACTGCATTAAAAAGTTATAATTGCGATGTTCTGGATGGCAACAGATCAAATGAAGTAAACAGTTGAGGTAAATCTGGGTTATGAAAGGCGATGAAGGCGACGTGTTGTGCAGCCTCCCGGTGCGGATGAGTTTCACTCAGTGGAGCGGAGAGTCAATGCAAATGACACGAGGCCAATCTGAGTGCAGGTTCTGCTCCTGTGGTGAAGCCACAGTCTATTTCAACACTGATGGGAGTTCTCTTCCTCCCAGGATGAATATCCACCAGGCACAAATGGACACCAAATGATTACATTAGCATGAGGATTATGTAAACCGTATTCCATGAATAAGTAAGTAGGGCCGTGCCACGATTGCACTCAAGGCTAATTAGGTGGTGCGCCACCAAACTTGTAAACTCCCTGGAAATAACCGCAGCCGGACAGGAGGCACGACAGCGGTTGTTTATTGCTCGGGAGGCTGAACAAAGTCCAAAGCATGAACCAATCATCTGAGCCACATTCCACAGCAATCTCTGTCACCTAAATTTACTGTCACCAATGGTTATGGAGCAAATACATCCATTCACTCGGCCCGGTGACTCGTTCTCAGGGTCATGGGGAGGACAGAGGGGAGGGGGGGTGTGTGTGCATGAAGAAGTCTTTGAAACAACCCGGGCAGACCATCGGTCGATTGCAGCGGTCTAACGTAAACAGTCATTTATATTCAGAAAAACAGGCAATTTAAAATCTCAGATCAACCCTATTTCAATGTCAGAGGAAACCAGCGCAGCAGCAGCAGCATCACAGAAGCTGCAGACTCACACAGAAGAAACCCCACACTAACAACTGAGGGAGTCAGAAGCAAATGGTGGATCAGGATCAGACTTTAATGATTACAATCACTCCTGCAGGCAATGAGATCCTCAATGTGGCTGAACAGCAGCATCTTCATTCATCCATACATCCAATTGCTATTTTGTGAATCCTGGAGCCGAACCCGACTGATATTGGGTTAGAGGAAGGGAACAGATTGTCAGTCCATCACAGGGGAGCAGCAGGTTGTGGTTTCATCCATATTTGTTTCCTTGCATGATTATGAAGAAACGTCTGGACGGATTACCACAAAACCAGAAGGAAGGATGTGGTAATGCTCAGAGTAGAACCTGTTGCAGATCCGGATCAGGGGTCAGATCCGGCAATAAGATCAAATCAGTTTTATTCTTTTGTTTTACAGTTGTTTTGTTTTTTGTGAGCAAGAATACACAAAAACAACTCAAACTTGTACGGAGGATGCAGATGAAATCCATTACATAATAATACTTTCAACCTTTTTTTTGACAGTTTCCCCAGCAAATAATTGATGTATCTTGATTAATAAATATCTATCTTAAATATCTATAAAAGTGTGTGATGTAGTGCAGCTTGACTGAATCTAATGGGACTATTGGGCTGTTGAGGGATGCACTCTACTGCGTGCATGTTCATTAATAAAATCCTCATAAAGAGTGTGTGTCTGTGTGTATGTGTTTGAGTGTGTGTGTGTGTGTGTGTGTGTGTGTGTGTGTGTGTGTGTGTGTGTGTGTGTGTGTGTGTGTGTGTGTGTGTGTGTGTGTGTGTGTGTGTGTGTGTGTGTGTGTGTGTGTGTGTGTATTCCACCTCCTTGGCAGAAGTATGCCGTCCAGAAACCATTACAGACATCATCAGACAACCTTAAATGGTAAATTCTGGTACAACTATGACGGAATCTCCGGAAATGCGTTAATGCTTCTCCTCATCGGATTTCCTGACACTTGTACAGTCGGCGCCAATTAGCAGGGAAGCCGCTCTGCAGCCTGTGATAGCCCAATGGCCTATTAAGTGACTTTATGTTGCCGTTCCCCTTTTGTTATTCAGCCGTAATATTTTCTCCCTAATTGGTCTGTGACAGTTTCGCTGCACCCGAGCAGAGGAGGAAAAATCTGTTTGAAACAAAACAAAAAAAACCATCAGAGCCCTTCCACAGAACGCCTTGATACCACAGCTTGTGTTACCAGAAGCAGTTCACACTGCATCATGTGTGGGAACCACTGCTACTTCTCATTACCAACTTGTCTGCCTGCCGGCGTTGGCTCTGGTCCATAAAAATATGTCCCCTGTAGCCCAATTACTTGAGCCACAGTTATGTACCTGCCAAGTATCTCCCTGAGCCGTCATCCTGGGTGTCACACCGATATATATACCATAAGCCTCCGATTGTGGATCAGTCGCACACAATATAATGAGGGCTCGCTGAGCTTCGAGGGTACAGCTGAGTGAGAGCAGCAAATCCTTTAAAGCAGAACTTTACACCGTCTCCCTGTAATTTCCTTTGCAGTGCAGACAATGACACGTTGGATCTACCTTCAGATGAACTGTCAGCGGCCTGCTCGTTTAGACAAAACATGTTTATTGAGAGAGTGCAGTCGATCCAACGCAGTTAATTAAACCAGACAAGAGAGGAGTTTGTATATGGAGACGCTTTATCAAAGAAAGCAACGATTTTCTGTCAGCGTACGAAGTTTTAAACATGCAGTGTTGGTTAATAGTGCACGAGAGGCGGCGGTGCACAGTATTTGGTGCAGCTACGCTATTAAAGGAAACACAGTTCGACATTTGTAAGGGAACACTTGCTTTCTCGCCCGGAGTCAGCTTAGATTAGAGGATCAATACCAGTCTTATAGCCGAGCAGTAAATATGAAGCTTCAGCCAGCAGCCAGTTAGCTTGGCTTAGCGTACCGAGTGGAACAGCTTGTTGTCCCATACAGATCGGAAATCCGAAGAATGAAGCCCGAATACCCACTAATGAACAAGCCAGAGGAGCAACATGACAGTAGAGAGTTTTCTTTGGTTTTTCAGACCTGGGGCGACAGCGTCTTTACCTTTAAATCAGAAATTGCACTGAACCTTCCACCTTTAAAACATTAAAAACTCAAAATCCACCTTATCTGAACTGCTTTAAATGTTTGACTATGACTATGTGTGTTATATATTTGTGATGATGAATATTTTATATTTGTAGCTACTTGCTTTTATCGTTTTTATGTAAAATGCCTTTGAGTATTGTTAAAAGCACTATACAAATATTATATATTAATATTATTGTCATCATCAACATTATTATTATTTTTATTATGTTTATTTTATGTTTAGTTTTGTTCATTAATAATTTACAAAAGGCAATAACAGGGGGGTTGCATCCCAGGTGAAATCTTTTAATAAACAGAAATAAAATAACAGTATTACAAATATGTTTTATAAAAGTTATTCATGATTATTATGAATTATTAAGGCTGTAGTCACTTATATTGCGGATATTGGTCACTAAACCAGCACCTTAACATATTTGCTCTATTGCACATAATTGCACTATTGTTTTTTCTTCAGGTGTATATATATATAGATATATATTTATATATATCTATATTTTATTTTCTATTTTAAATTTTTGATATTCTATTTTCTATTATTTTATTTAATATTTTTTTGCATGTAATATTCTGAACATTGCTATAAAAGAGCCTGTGACCCAAGCACTTCATTGCCAGCGACTGCTTCATGTTATTGCTGTGCATTTGACAATAAACTCTTGAAACTTGAAACTTGAAAATTGGTGAATACACACATTAACAACATATCTTCATTACATGCCTAGAAAACTGGTCACAATTATGTTTCCTACAAAACATATGAGCTGGACCACATTAGTTTCTATAGATGACAGCACGTCTCTTTGGAGCAATGTGAAACTATTCGTTTAAATTTAAAAAGCCTGTGTACTGAGGCTGAATCCACGTGCGTCCTCGTGCTCTGGGCTGAAACTAACGTGGACTCAAGCGTTGTGAGGTCTGACGCCCTGTGCTCTGCTGAGACCTACTTACTCAAACCCCCTGGACTGAGAGGACGTCACGACAGAAACATCAGAGCTACTCAGTCAGAAATGGCAGGCCATGACATTGTGATTTTGTGCAAAGTTTTTACGTCAGTTAAAAAAAGAAATGAAAAAAGATGGCTGGGGGCTCTGCTGTCATAATGACGAGAAAGAAAAGAGGGGAACATTTTTTGGCAAAAGACAAAGGCGAGCTCTGCCAAACGAGTGGAAAGGTCACAGATCCCGTCCCTGCATTACTGTGCATGTGTACCTGTGCCAACAGAGTGTGTGTAGCGGAGAGATAGAGCGCCTGTGTGAGATCAAACTCTTTCTGCCCATCTCTGATCTCGGCGGGGAGTCCAGGGACCGCATGTGACCCTGGGCTCTCCGCCATGGAAGAGAAATCCTCGTCCTCTCCAGGGCTCTCGGGAGCCGCCACAGTGTTTTCATAAGGAATCCAGATGAGATGGAGCCAATCCCCCAGAAACCCAGAGAAGGAGACTCAAGGATTCACCACTGACCACAAAGACGTTGCTCCCTTCTGTCTCTGGTCTGTCCTTCGTCTTTTAGCATGAACGACGCAGGACTGACCTCAAAGTAGAAACTAATACTTTTCATTTTGGCCGGTTCAGCAGAATTGACCCTGAGGTGTTGCTGGGACACAGATCAGCAGCAGCAGAGTTGGCTGCTTGTTAACTAAAGTGGACGACTGGCACAGTGACACAAACCATCTCTGCTAATCCTCTCCCTGTTTGTGTGACTGTCAAACACATTTCGGGGATATATTCCCCTTCAAATATGCTTATTTACCACCAATCTATGTTTTTTATTTATCTTGTGGCTGCTCCCTCCTCCTGCCTTGGCTACTTCTACCCGAGTATTGATTTCCTACCTTGAGAAAACCTCCATTATTTGGTGCACAGCTCCTAAAAGATGAGGAGTCGAGCCTGAGCTGCGGGTTTAGAGGGCTGGAGCTGCCATCGAGCTAAATAAACGGCTGAGAGGAGGAAGAGTGGATTTCGGGAGTTGTGAAAAAGAAAAGAAAAGTCCATTAATCAAAGAGCAGCTTGTCTGGTTGCTGCTGTGCACTGTGTTAAATGTCAGTTTGGCCAGTTTTCTGCCTTGTGTCCTGCCTGCAGAGAAGATGTTTGTGTTTTTATCTTTGCTCACTACGAGTGGATCCTCCCAAATAGAGATCTTTGAATTTCAAACTTGCAGAGTTTCTCTGGGTTTCTACCTCCCACAGTCCAAGGACATGCAGAGACACTAAATTAACTGTAGGTGTCAATGTGAGAGTGACTGGTTGATTGTATGTTGGCCCTGAGATGAACTGGTGACCTGTCCAGTAACTCGCCTCTCGCACAATGTCAGTGGGATTATGTGCAGCTCCCACTGCAGCCCTCAGAGGATGTATAGATAATGGATTATTAGATGGATGGAGGGATAGTTAATACTTTGAAGGACAGGTATGTGCAGTTTATATTAATTTGGTTGATGCCAGGGCTCAATATGAGGTCAGGTGAATATATAAATAATAAATAGATGTAGCTTAAACTGTTCATTTAGAATATTTTAATATTTCAAACACAAAAACTCCATGTTTAACCCTTGAATTGTTTTATCCCCTGCATATTGATTTATTAGAATCTTAAGAACACATTGCACTATATAATACAGATAATAAAACATAATATAGAGACAATAATATAATATAATATGTTAAGTGCCATAGTCAGCAAATTGCAAAGGTCCCATTAGTTATTGATTTCATGATGTACACAACAGAGAAAGCTGCATTCACAAAGAAAAGCAGAGTAAACCAAGCTTGAAAAAAAAGGGCAGGGAAAGGTAATTGAAACAGAGAAACAGCGAGAGTGAAACAGAGAGGGTGAATGATGGGAGAGTGACAGCGGGCGAGTGAATGATGGAGGTGCCGTCACCGTGCGTGTCCCGGTCTCTTGCTCATTAAGACGGTAATTCAAGCAGAGGATTAGAGAGCCCGAGTCCTGCAGCGAGCCCACTAGCTGCTGGTGATGGATGGAGGCCAGAGGCCGTAAAAACCTCCAAGATTTTTCTACACGGAGAAAAAGAGAAAGCCACGTTCGGGGCAGTAGCTAATATAGAGGTTTGTGTACAATGTGCATGTATGAGAGCTCGGTAAGTGTTATCATCCTCCACTGACACTGACCTGAGATAGTTAAACTGCTCCTGAGCTTAAAGTTGAACTAAACTGTCCATGAAACAGCAAAACTCTCAATGTGACACACAGCTATATGATGAAAGAAAGAGGGAGAGTGAGAAGAGAAGAGAAAGGAAAATAAGAATATTCCCTCCCCTGCAGATGGAAGGAAAAAAAGAGTGAAGAAATTAAATATACATGAAAGGTAAGCAGCTTATTTCCTGAAGAATTTCACACTTTTGCCTGCGAGTTCCCTCTGAACACGACAGAGCGACTCCCAGCCCCCGGGGGGGGGGGGGGGGAGAGCAGAGACGCTGCTTGTTTGTGACAGTGCTGTGCCTGAGAGTCTGTCATCGCCCAAGGAGCAGGCGCTCTACACTAAACGACTAAAATCTTGACTCCTCTCGATTCCTCTGGGTAGAGTCCGTCTGCAGCAGGACTTGGGAACTATTCAGGCCAACTATAAATCATTGAAGTTTCAGAGTTGCTGACAGACGCTGCGTCAGAGTCACGTCTCCTGTTGAGGTGATTTCATCTTGACCAAAGTCACATAGCATTTTGAAAATAACTTTAATTCAGCCCCTTATACGAAACTCCACCTTTGATAAATCAATAATCAATACAAAAAAGTAGAAATTCCAGAAATGTCAGTGGAAACAGACACATGCAGTCCACTAGAAAAAGTCTCCCAAAGAATCTGCACTTCTAAATTTAGAGACATTTTCACCACTGCAGCAAATAATCTGCATTCCTGCAAACCCACGCAATCCTTCACCAGCGTGTTGATCTGCACTTTAACTGCCCTGAAAGCCTTGATGCTCTAATTTTGCAAATTAGCAAAACTGGAGCCTGCTGATGGTCCCCAAACAACCGGTGACATCATGAGCATCATCCACTCTGTTATGCAGAAACCTCACAGATCATTATATCAGCAGCTGCTTTATAGAGTTGACTCTTGACTTAAAGAGAAGTAGGAAGCAAATCGATGAACCTGCCCAGCTCCTCCTCAGTGATTCCAGGCGGCGCGCGGCTCCCACCTTTTTTTAATTTACCGCTTCATTACTGGTCTCGGCAGAGAACAACAGTTTGCCAACGTGCCCACCGAGCGGCGTGTCGGCGAGGGGGGGGTGGGGGGAGCGGAGCGGTGGAGAGCGAACACAGGGTGGTTTAAGGAGAGAAGATAGGTTTGATCATGGTGCTGATACGGCACGGGAGTAGATGAGTCACACAGGGGTTAGAGAGATGTCCTTGGTTGGATTGCTCTGGTGCGTGTGTGTGTTTGTGTGTGTTTGTGCGTTTTGAGGAGTTTGTGACAGACAGTTGTGAGAGCATGGGAATGTGTGTGTGTGTGTGGTGTGTGTGTGTGTGTGTGTGTGTGTGTGTGTGTGTGTGTGTGTGTGTGTGTGTGTAGACCTGCATAGCTCACAAAAGGAAACAGATTAATGCTGCTTCCAGTGGGATGGATTTCCTGCTGCGCTTTGCACACACAACATCCTGATTCTTCCCATGTGTACAAATAAAAACATATATGCACTGAGAGCAGGTTGTTTTGTGCATTCCTGGCATGCTCAGGGCTTTCAGGGGGCTTTCTGAGTGCAGTGAATTAAGGAGTTGCTGATGCGGTGCTCCACGATGTACTTACAGGGGATGGTGCGTAGGTAGAGGTTGTCCCGGATGATCTGTTGCAGCTTGTGGTCCAGCGAGCCCTTCTGAAACTGCAGGCTGAGGTAGTGGCGCAGGTCCGAGTTCAGCACTTTACCTGAAGAGACAGAGGCAACAGGGTCAATAAAAACATGCTGAAGTGTCTGAGTCTAAAAGGAAATCCATCCGAGTGACATGAAGCCTCACACAAATGATCGATAACTTCCCCCTGCTGAATCACACTGTTCTTCTACTTCACCAAACAATTACCCCACTGCGATGGGACATGTTTTTGGCATTTTCACCGATATCGAGAGGTTAACATCATAAAGTGACGGTTTAATCGAGGATTTCGATCATAAATATTTTCAGTTTAAGACATTTTTATAAGAACCTATATCCACAATGGATTTTGGGTACAATTTAAAGGAAACAAATAAATAAAAAAATATATTTAAAATGGCAAGGTTGTTATCAAACCCTCAGGACTGATCAATGTACTTGATCTTGATGTTTTACAGTTTAACTGTTATTTTTCACAAAACACAACCAAATTGAAGAAGAAACAACTTGGGAGTTTACAGCAAGATTTTTTAGGAATGCACATCGTTTCTCCTTGTTTTTTTTTTTTATTCTATATTAAAATGTTAGCAGTGCTCATACACTGATTTGTGTCAAACTCTACATTTTGTTTTTGCATTTATTCTCATTTTATGGGGAATGATTCATGAAAAGTCCAACATATTCAGAGGATCTGATATCTGAGTGTGTGAAATGTGTGTCGGGCCTTGGCAGAATTTTCTCTACTCTAGTTTGACCATGTCGTTTCTAATAATCACATCTTAGATTGAAGAAAAAAACAATGAATGAAACTCTCTCAAAAAGAGTCAGATAAACTCAAGGTGGTTGATATAATAAACCAAAAAATGCACTGTATCGTTGTTTGGGTAAAAAGGTTTCCAATGGAAGCTGCAGTATTACAAGCATCATATAAGCCTGTATGTAGAGTACGTGTGAACACCTGTTTGTTCCAACTGAGAGATTAAACCCTTGTTGATTCCAGTTTGATCACTGAGGGGATTGAGGGGGAGGATGAAGGTTTAACAGATTTTGAAATTCAGATATTTTCTGTGAAATCCACTTCAATCATTAAGGGTAAATGGAGATTTAGGCTAAAAGAGAGGTAACACAGGGACATTGGACCGAGAAGCACTCACAGCGACGAGCTAGATGTTTTTTTCACACTTATTAAAAAACAAGCTGGACTGAACTGATCGTAAATCTCTAGCTCCATTCGTCTGAAACAAACCGATCTGAAATCCAAACATCCAAGCTGACGACTGTCTTAACAGCTTCACCCACAAACCACACAAGCCTCAGAAACTTTCTGTCAAAGCTGCTTGTGCAACGCCACAACCTCAAAACTCAGGCGGCAGCCGTTCCCATAAGAAAATCTGCAGAGATCTCGCCTTTGCTCTCGCCTCCCAGAATCCTTTGTAAAACCAAAGGAAGTTCATACAAAGTTTGAGGCAGAGGAGGACGACTTCAGAGTCGTCACAAGCGAGCAGAGGAGGAACGAACATGATGAGGAAGTTTGGAAAACACAAGGAGATCTTCAGCGTCTCGGCTTCGTCTCTTCAGACGCCGCAGAGTCGCCTTTGAAACAACTCGACTACAGAGACATAATCACTTCTTCTCTGTTTCTCTCCCT
This sequence comes from Limanda limanda, assembly GCF_963576545.1. NCBI lineage: Eukaryota > Metazoa > Chordata > Actinopteri > Pleuronectiformes > Pleuronectidae > Limanda > Limanda limanda. The sequence continues at coordinate 789,291 of NC_083639.1, forward strand.
ATTGTCTCGGTGCTGAACGCACACAACAAACTCTGCTCAGCGGGACGCCGCTCGGCATTGCTCTGCATACCAACCAGCGGGACTAAACACCACATCCTGCCAGTGTGGACGGACTGTTCGTGCTAATAGACAGGGGAGATGTGTTATCCAGGGGGAGAAGGAATAATGATAAACTCTGGGAACATTTAAGCAAGCCGTCAAATCCTCTTTTCCTCCTCAACCTCGCGACAGAAACCCAAACAGTGACAGTGCAGCCTTCCTAGTGTTTTCGCTCGGCTCACATCAAAATGCCCCACGCGTCTGCCGGCCCCGCCGCCATCTGACGGTGTTTTAAACGCCCCAGCCGGCCTGGCTTTTCAGAATAAAGGTTGCGTGCTCTCCGTCTGTCTCTCCAGAAAGAGGTTGCGCTGCAGCTGGTGTGGCAGGCGAGCAGAGTGAGACTTTGGGGAGCTGAGGCCCGATCTGGCAGTTTCATCTATCGTTTTTTGTTTGGAATTCAGCTCACACACACGGGGGGATTTTTCGGGGACATGAGGCCGTTTCAACAAAGTACATGGGCTCCATATGTTTGTGAGGGCAGGGACATTCCGTGGCATCCAACGGAGGATTCGACAAAGTTAGCTTCAAAACAGTTCTGTTGACGACTTTAAGGCAATAAAATCCACAGTGAATTTGTTTAGTTCGTCAGTTTGTCAGTTTTCCAGGGTTTAAATTTAAATACCCAGACTGTCCAGCAGGAGACCCAGACCCATATGGACCCATTTAGGGAGCAATCTGGATTCTAATATCAGGGAGTGAAACATTTTGAATACAAAAATATTGACTATTGACTAAAATAAGGATTTAAGATCAAACCCTTCAGAAAAAGAAATGTAACTAAGCTTTGATAATCAACCATGAACTTAATTATGAATAACAATAAAAGAAATCTATAATACAACCAAATATAGAGAACTTGAATTCAGAAAAAACTTGAACTGAAGCTGGGTCACGAATCATTGATGTTGTGGGTCATGCCGAGCTCACTGAGGCCGTGCATGTGATACCAGGGCGCTACAAACAAAGTTGACAAGACTCGTTTTTGATCTTCTCCTCTGCTCAGAATCTCCCAGAGTATGAGCCAATCACATCAAATATTACTGTGCACGTTGAACCCGGAATGGCCAACCGTAAAACTTTGCATTCTAGATGATGAAACTCTCTGTTTGATGATGAAAGCCTGCTAACATCCCCACAACTGTGGTTCAGAGCGCTTTGTAACACACACACACACACACACACACACACACACACACACACACACACACACACACACACACACACACACACACACACACACACACACACACACACACACACACACACACACACACACACACACACACACACACACACACACACACACACACACACACACTCACACGTGGAGCCAGGTGTGAATGTGTCCGACTCTATAAGGCAGCAGAGAGAGGATGCTCAGTCACACCTCACTGGATAAATAAAGAGAAAAACCACCACACACACAGGCACACACACACACACACAGACACACACTCTCTGATCTGTTCATCACGAGTACAGTGCCACAGTGCACTCTTTGTGGCGTCCTGGGTCCTGTCAGAGACTGTTAGTGAGGCTGTCGCATCACAGAAGTCTCTCATTCCTCCTCCCTGCAGATAACACTGCTATTGTAGCAGACCTCATTTTTCCTGCGTTGGGGGCTCAATGGGCTCCATTGTGCCTCATCAGCCATCCACTCACTTGTAGGATGGTTCTCCACAGCCCAGCCAGAGGGATGCACATACCGTGCAGAAACTGTCCTCTGACAATAGGGATTCATAGAAGGCAGAGTTCGGTCTCATTTATCACCTTTCGTTCCTTTACAATTCTTCACATTGGTTTGTTGATTCACAGATAGCACACGGAGCAGTGTTGCCAGATAGACAGTGTCAAGAAGGAAACAATAACCAAATATAAATGATGAAGAAAGTGTGAATAAACTAACAAGTATTTGAAACCACCTACGAATGGAGCTACATGGATTAAAACCGATTTCAAGCTCCACCTTGGAACCGGTGCCTGAGTCTCCTTCATCCTGTGCTAGTGCTATAATTAGAATCTGCTGGAAAGAGGTAATGTGTAAAGAAACACTCACACATCTACATCACCACAACAGGCGTGTGCATACACAGACGTAGATCAATATTTTACCATCATGATAATTACGATTCCTGATACTGTCACTAGAGGATGGAATTATCGTACATCGCACAGACGGCAGAATAAGCGTAAAAATACTATACTTTTCATTCATCTGGTAAATCAATTGTTGTCGCCGGTTGTCGTGATTTACAAAGCCACTTGCGCCACAGAGCTCCGCCCATCACTCTATTCAAAGTGTATCATATTGAACACATTGTGAGTCATGTGTAGCCGAAGATTGCGGGGTATAGGAGACATAAAGACAGAGAGATTTCTAGAATTATTGAACAGACGTTTGCGGTAAATTTATTCTTCATATATGTCCTGTGGATCCCTTTAATTTAAGCCGATGCTTTGCAGTAATCTGATCTGAAGCGTCTCGGCTCTCCTCGGCTCCCCTGTCATTTTAACCACGAGGCGACGGCAGGGAGATGTGTCAGAAAAGAGCAGAGCCACCCGTGGGAATCCTTCGGCAGCGTGATGCCATTTCACCTGGCATCAGCAGTAAATTCCCCTTCTACATCACCGGAGGCTCATATCCGCAGTGAGAGAAGCAGTGGCTGGCACCCCCGGTGGAGCGGCAGACTGTTAGCATCCTCACTGAGAGCAACACCTCGCTCACAAGCCACAGAAACAGATTAACACTCCAGGCTCAAGACGTTCTGCAGCTCACACACACACACACACCAACCAACACACACGCACACACACGCACACACGTCGTGCATCTATTTGAAGATGCTGTGAATTGAAAAGCCGACGTGTTATTGTCAGAAAACGCAGACTCACAGGGAGAATGATTATGTAAGGCTGAGACACATCACGTCACTTCTCACCTTTTAATTAGATCAACACTTTTAAGATCTGACATCTCTGTCAGCAGGAAAGGAAGGAATATAAACATCAGTAACTTTAGTAGCTTCATACATTTTTTGGGGGGGATGGTATTTTGGTTTTATTTTTCTACAGTTGGAGGAGGTACACACGTCTATGGACAAGACTGAATAACGCCAAGAGATGCTAAGCTAACCACCACAGCTGCTGTCTTCATATTCACTAAATGCCAGTGTCACACAGAACAGCATCAATCTTGTCATCGAAACACAAGATAAGAAAGTGTTTTTCCATAAATGTCAAATGTCTGTGTATAAAACATTTATCTGCATCTTCTTTATGGGTCTTTTCAACAAACAGTGAAATGTGAGCAAACGCCTGGTTTCTGATTGCGACATCGGGGGGGAAGTGGGACGTCCGCAGGGAGGTCATTACCTCTGCTGTCTTACTGTCACTAACAGTAATTACCAGTCCTCTGAACATCCAATATGTCACCAGGTGGGGGGTTCTCTCAGTGCAATGGGTCACCACTGACACAAAGTCTACACATTAAGCTCCAGGACACAGGTGACAACATGTGTGACAGGAACGTGTGAAATCTACAGTCTCTGTATCTCGTATTATTTTCTCTCTTATATATACAGCATATATATATATATAATGTAACATAGAGTCCGCTTGAATTCAAAGATCTTTACTGGAGAACCATGCTTTATATAAGTAATCTGATGCTGCTCTCACAAGAAACAACATAATATGTCACGACACTGATGAATTCGTCCAAAAAAACAACTTGGTCAGTGTCGGAGGACGTCGGTTACATAACCAGAATCATTCATGTTCACTGAGAACAAGGAATCAGAGCAGCTTTGTTTTCGGTCCAAGCACCCGAACCTCCTGCAGTTTCTCTGGCTCCAGATCAATGTCACACTATTTCTTTCTTTACTTCTGACAGACAGAGTCACTATTCGTATGGCCACTAGGGGGCTTTGTCAGGTAAGTGCAACTATGCCATTTGACGGTCTTTGAAAATTGTTCAAACCCAAAGAATTTCTTAAAAGAGTCATGTGTATATCCCAAAGTTTTAAATAAACTAACTTTGACTATAGACATGATATTAGTTTATATACTACATGTGTATAAAAAAAGATGTATTTTGCATATTTCCACTTAGAAAATAATAATTATTGGGTTTGAATGTTTGAAGGTTTTACTCTCAAGGTGGATAACAGGTCAGAGAAACATGTATTTCGATGCTGTGTTGTGGCCTTCAGTCGAATATTTCTCATTAAATTACACCATCATGAGCAAAATTGCGAATCAATGGGCTTGGCTAATTTATTTTTTGCATGAATGTGACAAAGTACTTGTCAGGTATTTAATTTGCTGGAATAAATGAACAGACATTCCTGCCTGCTTATTTCATGCATCATCAGTTTGTCAATATCCTCAACAAAAATGTGTAGCAGAGTCTCCCACAGACTATGATGAGTGTGTGTTGATTATTCCTATAAATATGTGTTTGTATATATGCAAATATGGCTGATGCATGAATGTAAGATACGGACTAAAAACCTAGAACAAAAAATCATTTCTACACTCACAGTTTTTGTTCTGGTCATTTGTTAGAAAGGTTTCTGAGACTTTACCTGCAGGTGCTTCCTACACTCTGTGCTTTTAAGCCCCTCTCTCGACAGATTCTACTGTACCCCCCCACCCCCCTCCCACCCCAATAATCCTGGCCTCCCCTCTCTCCATCCATCGCCTTCTGTTTGACAGGTCAACAACATCCTCTTCATCAGCTCTCTCTTCGTCCCCTGTGGCACTCAGTCAAGCACAGGGCACCAATACCTACAAGACTTGTGGTTTGGCTCCTCTCATCACTCTCCTGTCACCCACCACCTCCTCCAATCCTCCAATCCTCCAATCCTCCTCCTCCTCCTCCTCCTCCTCCTCCCCCTCCTCCTCCTCCTCCTCCTCCTCCTCCTCCTCCTCCTCCTCCTCCTCCTCCTCCTCCTCCCAGAAATGTCCTTCATCCTGTTCTAACCCTGCAGCTTACTGTGGCCATTTTAGGGGACAAAATTGCCGCTGGGCACCTTTGAGTGGCGAGTTTACAGCCGAGGCTGTGCTCAATTTTTCCGACAGCTGTAGGTGAGAGTGAGATCAGGGGGCATCTCGGTGACTCCGCTGAAGGAAGCAGAAAATGCGAGCGTGGCGCCACAAGCCTGGTTTATAATCTCACACCTCATGCAGCAGCGTCAGATGAGTTCTCTTCACTTTATATAACTGGCATGTGGAGTGTTACTACGGCTGGAGGACTGTGCATCAGAGGAGTGGAGCAGCGTGCCTGATGGCCACTGTGAAGCCGTGTTTCCAGTCTGTCTGCTTGGCTGGCTGGCTGCAGAGATATGCAAAGTTAAACAGGCAGTGGCCTCACACGCCCAAACCGCTCTCTGCACACTTCAGTTCACCTCATTTCAGCAGAGCGCCTACACAGGGACAGGGGGTCTGGCAAGAGAGGATTTAAAGGATGGAGTAAATGAGGAAGAATTACAAATATATAAAAAAATCCGACATGTGATTAGATTTGTGTTTTTGATGTTGGCACGACTACAACGATTTAAAGTGTTCCAGGGCGATGTTTAGTTGAGTGTGTGAGCCTGTCTGTATGTGGCTCACTTATCTGGAGAACTGTTCATCTTATCTGCCACAACGATACCTTCAGTATAAATAAAATATGAATAAACGAGGGAGAGCGCCTTGCAGTCAGTGGGGGCAGGACAGCAGACAGCGTTGTGTCTTCTGATTCGTCCTCAGATGACCAAGGTGAACGATCGGCAACTGAGGGCTCAGTGAGATCTGTCCTGCTTAATAATTGTTATTTCACCACATCGGACATAAAGTTATTCACAGGGGTCTCGGGAGCTGATCTTCGTCATGGAAGCAGCATTCAAAGACTCACTTTATAAATTGTCTTTAAAGTAAAAACACGATTGTTTGGCTGCAGCATTGCTTTTATATCGATATGTATTACAGAGCTTTTGTTTTGACAAAATTTGAACTTGGGTCTGAAGATCGTGTCGACAGACCTTTGAAATAAACGACATGCAACCAGTTCAGTGAATCGTTGAAACGTAAACTGAAACCACACATGAATTTCATGAAAAACTTTGACTATAAAATCGTCATTGAAGATAAACCAGGTATGATGAACACCAAGTTTTCTAACTTCACTCTGCCCCATAGATTGTTAATAAAAAGTTCTAGACGCTAGCAATAAAAAAGAGACAGTATATTGTATGTGTGTTTGAGGACTCACAAACAAAAAGGAATGATTATGAAGAACCTCTGGAGCATCAAGACAGGACAAGAAATCTACTCATTCCAACAGGCAGGTTTAGAACTGGCCCGCCACTATATAAAATATTATTAAAAAACCCCGGAAATAAGGGTTTACTATCTTTTATCACAATAAATCGGGAATGCTTTCATCCTTCCTGCCAACACAACTAGCCACATGTGCACAGGTCAGCCGCTCGACAATAAAAGACGACAAATAAGACAAATATCCCCTTGTAAAATCTGTGATATCTCACACACATCTGCTTCTGATACTAACTCAACTGGTCCCTCCTCTCCTCTCCTTTGCCCTTCACTCTCTTGTTTCTGCCCGTCACAGAGAAGGAGAAGGAGGGATGACTTTCCTCCTAGAAGGTAAAGGCGAGATTGGCCCAACTCAGCAGAATTGGAAGGGTGGGCTGGGTGAGCGGGGGGGTTACGAAATAACAGCAGCATCAACAGCAGGTTGCCAGAGCTGCTGCAATGTGACGTGAGGAGAGAGAGAAGTCCTGGTCCCAGAGAGAAGACAGAGATTTACATGTATTTTTATTGGTTGTTAGACAAGATGTACACTGTCACACATGTTGCAATATTTCAATTAAATTTCTTTTTGTGTCAATGTACAATGAAACAGTAGCATTTTAACAATTTACATTTTTATATTTTTATAAACCCCATCCCACCCTAACATTCCCTGTGCCACAAAAACAAAAACAAAAAAAAAAAAAAAAAACAAAAAAAGGAGGGGGGGGGGGGGAGTTCTCCTAAGATGAAAGCGTTTGCGCTTTACGTTAACGCCCTATACTAATGAGAGGGGAGAGTGACAAGTTTGTCAAAATAGACCAGTAAAGGGTCCCAGACTTTGTTGAATTTTCCGGTTGATCCTCTAAGAAAGTATTTAACTTTTTCAATTTTTAAAAACATCATCATATCAGAAAGCCACACAGATGCCTTCGGTGGTAATTGTGATTTCCATTCCAAGAGAATTCTCCTTCGAGCAATTAGAGTGGCAAAGGCAATAACATTTTTCTTGTTAGTGGCTGTCGCAGTGTCGTTACCCCTTACCCCAAATATAGCCATTAAAGGGCTAGGTTGTAGATGTAGGCCAAAAGCAACATTCAAAATCCCAAATATTGATTTCCAAAACTCTTCCAACTTGGAGCACGTCCAGAACATATGAGCTAGGTCTGCGTTAGTGGCTTTACAGCGATCACACGTATCATCTAGTTCAGGGTATATTTTTGCAAGCCTGGCCTTACTATAGTGAGTACGGTGGAGAACTTTAAATTGAATCAGATTGAGGCGTACACAAGAAGAGGTTCCATTTACACAGCTAAGAGCTCTAACCCATGTCTCGTCTGGAATGGCTGTTCCTAATTCTTCCTCCCATTTTGTCTTGATGTCTTCGGTTGATACACTACTAAACGACATAATTGAATTATATAAATTAGAGATTTGGCCCTTCAAAGTTAAGGGAATCTTTAGTATGACATCTAAGTTTGAACTTTCCGGTAATTGAGGGAACGATGGGTTGTACGTTTGAATAAAGTGGCGTATCTGAAGATATCGGAAAAAACTGGATTTAGAAATAGAGTGTTTTTTGGCCAAATCCGTGAAAGTAGGAAAAATATTATCTATGAAAAAGTCCTTGCATGTAGTAAGACCCATAGTGTTCCATTGTATGAATGTGACATCAAGTTCAGCAGCTGGAAAAAGGTGGTTATTACATATGGGACTTAGCATAGAAAGGCCAGACAATTTAAATGTTTGCCTGAATTGTATCCAAATTCTTAGGGATGAGCGCACTACTGGGCTTGAGGAAAACTGTGATGGGGAGAGAGGAAGTTTTGTTGTTAACAGTGCAGGAAGTGATGACAGATTACAGAGCTTTGCCTCCTCACTGCACCAACCCGTGTCTGGGGCCTGAAACCAGTACATTATTTTTTGCAGATTCGCTGCCCAATAATAAACCCTGAAATTTGGGAGAGCAAGCCCACCCCCTTTTCTCGGTCTTTCAAGCAATGTTTTACGAAGTCTTGAAGATTTACCTCCCCATATGAAACTTGAGAGTAGGGCATCAAGTGAACGGAAGAAGGATTTTGGCAGGAAAACTGGGATGCTCTGGAATAAGTATAAAAATCTAGGCAACACATTCATCTTGACGCAGTGGATTTTCCCAGCCAAAGAAAGGCAAATAGCACTCCATCTCTGGAAGTCAGATTTTAGTTTCTCCATTATAGGTGTGAAGTTGGCCTTAAACAATTCAGAAAAAGAAGGGGTGATATTTATTCCCAAATACTTAAAACCTGAATGTGATATACAAAATGGCAAGTCTGTGTCTGGAATCTGCTTTGCCTTATCATTGATAGGGAAACACACACTTTTTGAATAGTTAATTCTATAACCTGAAAAATCACCAAAGTCAACCAGAATCTTCAAAAGTTCGGATTTACAGGATAGCGGGTCCGTTAAAAATATTAAGAGATCATCAGCATACAAGGAAGCTTTATATTCCATCTCCATCCTTCTAATGCCATGTATGGATGGTGTAGTTCTAAGTTTAATTGACAGGGGCTCTATCGCTAAAATGAACAGTAATGGGCTAAGTGGGCAGCCTTGACGCGTGCCCCTAGATAAAGGAAAATACTGTGAACATAATTTATTAGTGACTACTGCAGCTTTAGGAGATGAATATAATAGACGAATCCAGGACATAAATTTCGGCCCAAACCCAAATTTACCCAGTACAGCAAAAAGATATTCCCATTCTACTCTGTCGAATGCCTTCTCCGCGTCTAGGGAGACCACCACCTCTGGTCCTCCCCCAGACGCTGGAGAATGCACCACATTCAGGAGTCTACGAATGTTAATGAATGAGTGACGGCCTCTCACAAAACCGGTTTGATCATTTGAAATTATGTCTGATATTATGGTGTTTATTCGAGAGGCCAGAATTTTAGACAGTATCTTAACGTCCACGTTCAGTAAAGAAATAGGCCTATAAGAGCTGCAATCCACCGGGTCTTTACCAGGCTTCAGCAAGACTGTGATGAGAGCCTCTGTGAGGCTCTTTGGGAGAGCTGTCTGTTCAAACGAGTGCTTAAACATATTGAGAAGCAAAGGGATCAGTTTGAAGGAGAATTTTTTATAGAATTCGACTGGGAAGCCGTCCGGCCCAGGGGCCTTCCCGCTCTGCATGTCCTTAATTGAGTTATCTACTTCCTGTCGGTTTAGAGGTCTTTCCAGGTTGTCCCTTTGTTCCTGTGCAATTGTTGGAGTATTCAGGGTTTCTAAAAAATTAACCATAGAAGAAGTGTCCTGAGGGAATTCTGAGGTATATAACTCAGAATAAAATGTTTTAAAGGTATTATTAATTTCTTGGGGATCAATTGTCAATTCTTGAGGTGTTTTCCTAATTGTTGATATGAGTTGGGCAGACGACTTAGCCTTTAACTGGTGAGCAAGTAGGCGTCCTGCCTTCTCCCCATGTTCATAAAAGAATGCTCGTGATCTTAACAAGTTATGTTCAGTCTTTCCAGTAGATAATAAATCATATTTTGCTTTCAGATTTAATTTTTCTTTGTATAGTTCAGGCGTTGGAGTTGTTGAGTACTGATGATCAATTTTAAGAATAGAATCAATGAGCTCCTCCTGTCTTTGTTTTCTTTTTTTATTACGTGAAGCCGAAAATGATATTATTTGTCCCCTCAGTACGACTTTTAATGTTTCCCATAGTATGGATGGTGATACGGAGTCATTCTGATTGGTTAAAATGAAATCATCTATTGCTTTAGACATGAACTGACAAAAATCTGCATCTGAAAGTAATGCCGTGTTAAGTCTCCAAGCTGGCCTTGGTGGGCAATTAAGTGTAAAGCCAATATCAAGGATGACGGGTGAATGATCAGATTCTACAATAGCAGAGTAGTCTACAGATTTCACTGAGGGAAGAAGACGCCTATCAATGAAAAAATAGTCTATTCTTGAATAAGACTGATGAACATGTGAAAAACAAGAGAATTCCTTTTTGTTTGGATTCAAAAATCTCCATGGGTCAATACAGCCAAGGTGCGTCATAAGACTTAAAAGAGCTCTGGACATTTTGGATGAAGGTGCAGATTTGGGACTTGACCGGTCCATGGCTGTGTCCATCACGCAGTTCATATCACCGCCAAATATTAGATGATGAGTATTTAAATCTGGTAATAAGGTGATTATCTTCCTGAAAAAATCTGCATCATCCCAGTTGGGGGCGTAAATACTAACCAAAACCACCGGGGTGTGATAGAGACGACCTGATACTATAACATAACGTCCCTGGGGATCTGAAATTATTTTTGAAGCAGTGAAGAGTACTTTTTTATGGATTATAATTGCAGCACCTCTAACTCTGTTACTAAAGGTTGAATGGTACACCTGACCTATCCAGGCCTTTCTAAGCAAAACTTGATCCTGTACTCGTAGGTGCGTTTCCTGCAGAAATGCAATTTCAGTGTGCAACCGTTTTAAATGTGAAAAAATTCGCGCCCTTTTCACTGGGCCATTCATGCCTCTGACATTCCAGCTAACAAAACGTACTGCAGACCCTCCAGCTAAAGTTGTGTTTGCTCTATTCATAGCTTAATAAACAAGCGGATTGGGTAATGATACGGCTGAAATGGATGGTGCTGTATAGCCAGATCGGGAGAATATAAAAGGGAGAACAACGGGAGAAAAAAAAAAAAGAAAAAAAAAAAAAAATAAAGAAAATAAAATAAGAAAAGAAATAAATGAAGAAAAAAAAAAAAAAAAAAAAAAAAATACCCACCCTGGAACATGTGTAAACTCTAGGTTCGTTCTCTGAACAGTAACGAACCGCAGCTATCTTACTGTGACTATGCTTCCAATAGCCCATGCGTTTTCCCCCTTACACAATGCTCCCCACTCTCACTTTAACAAGTATACACATTCAGCGCATTGACTCTGAACAGAGATTAATAACATTGTAGTTCCCAGTCAACATAAACAACCGCCATTATTGTAACTAGTAGGCAGGCTAACTTAGCATTATTCGAACTACTGCATAGACAGGATAGATGGCTAAATGATAAATAAATGCATCTGAACCATAGGATCTGAACAAATAGTCTAGGAAAGTAGTTTTGCTTGGGCTACGCCCCTCTCAGGCTGCAACGTTAGCCAGTTGACAACAAACATTCTGCTATCGATTATGAAAGTGATACAGACTGACACTAGCTTCACTTAAACTGTAACAGCTCAAATTAACCAACCTTCAAACTTATTGATCACTTCAGCTCGATGGAATTCTGTCGGTCTCAGATTAGCCCATTTAAGTCAGAATCAGTCAATTGGTCCGGCAACCCGACGGTCATAGAACACCTTGGCAGCTTCTGGTGAGTGGAAAAAGAGAGTCTCATCCTCAAACTGAACTCGGAGGCGTGCGGGATGCAGCAGGCTGAATCGTATCTTCTTCTCATAGAGGAGCTGCTTGACGTTTTTAAATGCAGCGCGTTTCTTCGCCAGGCCCGCAGACATGTCCGGGTAGATCCTCAGTTTGGAGCCGTTAAACTCCACGTCGTGCGTCCGGGCCCACCGCAATGCCTTTTCTTTCACCTGGAAACGATGGAAACACACCACAAAGGGACGGGGCGGCTGTCCTTCTCGAGGTCTTTGGCCGGGAGAACGATGAGCCCGCTCCAACTCCGGTGGGTTTTCAAAAACCTCTTCGCCCATTGCTTTCATTAGCAGGTCGGATACAAACTTGACGGTGTACTGGCCCTTCTCGCTGTCCTCCGGGACGTTCAGGATTCTCAGGTTTGCTCTGCGAGAGCGGTTCTCCAGGTCATCCACGCGTTCGAGCAGTGTGGCATTTTGCTCCTCTAGCAGTTTTATTTTCCCGTCCACTGTAAAAATCGCACTGAAGTTATCCCCAGCCAGAACTTCGGTTGCGCTTAGCCGTGCTTGAAAGCCAGTAACAGTCTCTGTCAGTGCATTCACGGAGGACTGAAGCGGGGCAATTGACTCTTGAATCAAAGCAGAGATGTCCTCCCTGAGAGAAGACCGTTGTTTCGACAACTCGGCTACAAGCTGGCTCACGGAAACAGCCTCGGCGTTTGCAGTCGTTCCACCACCGTGTGGGCTAGCACTAGCCATAGCAGCTACCTTGCTAGCAACACTAGTTCGGGTTGTTGGCGCAGCACACAGCGGCGGCGCACTGGTCGGCTTATTCTTACTCATCTCGCCAAAGTTGGTGGCCTTTTGTCTGTCTTAGACTGATTTAAGCAGTTGGATGCCCTGAGCGACGTTTTTAAAGGTTAATATTGATAAGTTAGGTGGGGAGCTCTGCCTTTGCGCGTCCTACCCCTGCATGGCCAAACCGGAAGTCCCTGGTTTTTGTTTTTTGCTCAAATCTTTAGCTCCAGATCTTTTTTTTCGCTATCTCACAGTCTGGCTCGTCTCCAGTTCACATTCCTCCCTCTGGTCTGTCTTTAATGAGCAGTCTATGGCCCAGGCCTCTGTTCCATCATTAATGTGGTCTGTGCAGAGCCAGGCAGCTGGAGAATGAACTCACACAGGCACGGACACACAAACATACACACTCTGAAACCCATGTGCGTCCTCACTTTGCATCTGGCTCCGACAACATGTGCGCGAAACCTTCTGATAAGACAACATTTGTCCAACCAACCGAAGTTTGTATATCACGTTGACAGAAAAATCTAAACTCGGCTCCTTCTTATATTGTGTATGTAGATGTGGATGTTGCAGAAACACAGCGTACTGCACTCGCTGCAATGTTAAACAAACTTTATTATACGGAATCGCACATTTATCCCAAACATATATAAAGATGGACAACACGTCTCCGCTTCCTCCTGCTCGACAAAAATTAAGATGAAAATATCCCAGATACGAGTGCTGCCATCTTTTGGAACCAGAGTTTGTGCAGGAGCGATATGGGGTTAGGGTTAGGGTTAGAGCTGCAGTGTCGAGGTCCCTTCACTACAGACCAATCACAGGTCAGTCTTTCCTGTTCATCGCAAGAAATAACAATTAAATGCAATCTTCCCAGACTCATACCAGATATCCTCCAATCAAGTTTCATGGTTATCTTCCCCCAAACGTTTTTGTGTAATAATGCGTGGGGTTTATGCTCTGTATTATGGGCAGCCACCAGGGGGCGATCCAGATTATTTGGATTCACTTTTGGTGAACCATCGTTTCATCCATCCATATATACAGTCTACCGGGCACAGCTTAGCTTGAAGCTAATTAAAAACATACACAAGTTATCATGGTGTTTACTTTTCAACTTAGTTTAGCATGGTAGCATGCTAATACACAAATACCGTGGAAATCCATCCAATAGCTGCTGAGATATTCCAGTTGCTATAGGAAGAAAACACGAAGGCAGCCGTTTCCACGAGAGGATTTTGAATTTTAAATTTGACTGACGTGTTTGTTCGACAAACATCATCTGTTTTTTATTCCCCCTTTCAAATAATACATCCATCTTGTTCTCTCTCTCTCTCTCTCTCTCTCTCTCTCTCTCTCTCTCTCTCTCTCTCTCTCTCTCTCTCTCTCTCTCTCTCTCTCTCTCTCTCTCTCTCTCTCTCTCTCTCTCTCTCTCTCTCTCTCTCTCTCTCTCTCTCTCTCTCTTTCCACTTTCCCCTGTTTCACATGCAAAAAAACTACATCTGGCACAAATGCATGCAAACACTGTTCCTGCTGCAGAGAAATGTGTTTTCAGGTTGTATCTAAAAGCACAAGTGTGACCCTGTTGTTCTCCGCTCGTGGGAGATTCCATCTGATCCCAAACTTGTTGTCAAATCATGTCTCCATAAAAGTGAAGTTGTGTTTTTTTTTATGTGGAGCGAGAACTCTGCCAGACGTGTTCAATTATTGAGAGCGGTGGAAAAGCAGCAGGAGAAGCAACATATTAGCCACTGAAATGAGGTGGAAGCAACATGCTCGGGCGGTGCAGGAACACGGGAATAAAATCCTTATCTCCAGCACTTACATCTCCCTCCAATCTAATGGAACTTTGTTTTTCTATTTAACATGTCACACCCAGGCACCGTGAACACAGCTTCCTCGCTGGTGAACATGGGAGCCGGCTCCGTCAGTGCTGCAGCAGGTTGATGTGAAACAGGCTCAGGTAAAGGCCGCCTTAAATAGTGTTTACTCAACCCTGCATAGCTAATTTCTGTGCATCATCGCGACTGCTGAGCTCATCAGACGTCCCTGTGATGTCTAATGAGTCTACAACGAGAAGGAAAAAGGGCCATCTTTAACCCAAGATGGCTGTCGAGTGCCGTAGTCTGCGGTTTCACCATTAATCCTGCAAGCCGTCAGGGAATGATGAGAGCAACGTGGGCTATCGCCGACATCTTCCTCAACGCCGGCAGATAAGAGTCAAACTACAAAGTGCTCGTTAATGCCGGGCCATGGCGGTGCAGCTCAGGAAGGGAATCGGGAAAATCTCTGGCTCACCGTTTCTGTCTCGCTCTCCGTGAGGCGTCTAAGTGACTGACTGATTGTCGGAGGAGGATCATATTATTAATTCAACCACACGCACACTAGGGCGAAGATAAAGCTTGAAATAGAACCGTGATTGTTCCTGCGGTGATGAGACGTGCGAGCCGCCGTCCTCGTCACACTTTGCAGGGGAAGAAAGCGAAAAGAGGGAGAACAGTGTGTTTGTGTGTGTGAGAGCGAGGATTTGTGTGTCACTACGCACTCTCTCTCTTTTCTATGCATCATTACAGTGCATCATTAAAAGTAACTTCCCAAGGTCTGGACTGAAGGACAAGTTATTGCGGATTTGTTTGTCATCGAAAAATAAATAAAAAAGAGTCGTCGGTGAACAAAAGGTGCAGCTCACCGTCTAATTCTCTTCTCCAGGCGAAGGCTCCGCCTGCACTTTCTCTTTCATCGTGGCTGTTCCTCGTGGAAAAGTGAGGGTCGCCATTGCCTCTAATACCGTGCACTTTAATGTCGAGTGAGCAAAGAGCATCCTGGGGGCACCGGGTCATCTTATGAAAGCCCATTGTGCTCAGACAACACACAAACATGTTTCCTCCTTTACAGACTCACACACGCATTCAAAGAAATCCAGTACTTCACAGGAAACTCATGCTATAGGGACAAATGGGTCCTGGTAAATCGACATTATGTCTTTAATGTGAAGTGACAGCTGGAGCATGGAGTATATACGTTGCTTTTGGAGTTGTCCAAGAATATCTCAGCTCTGGTCATGCATAGTTAAGAGATTAGTACAATATTAGAAACACACGATGTGAAGATGTGAAGATAATCAAGGCCAGTTTCAAGATCAAAACAGAGTCATGGACGTAAGAGGTTTGAGAAAAAATGAAACTAATTTAAAATTAGACTTGTGAAAGCGGCAGTGTCTCAACTCAGGGTCAGACAGTCTTCGTGGGCTGCGTTTTAACACCTCTTGGTTTTTTAACAAATCCTTGGATGTTTGGTTGTGTTGAAGGCTAAAGCATCGAGCGTCTTGTTGCTTGCTCTTCGTAAAAATGGTTCCTCGCTTCAGCCCAATAAATCCTTGGCTCGAGAATGATTCACCCATTGGAGCTTTTGTTTCTTGGGGATGGAGGGACTCATTTTGTTTGATGCATTTGTCCGATTCTTTGAATCGGGACAGTCTAGTTGCGCCACTGTGACACAATCGTCCTTCGAACGCAGCCTCCGAAAGCTGTGGCCCGTGGATGGAGACCCAATTCCTTTTATTCTGCGTTAGAGAGAAAATTCTTAGAGGTTTTCCAACACAGATCCTCGGTGCCAAGTTACAGTCAAATGCCAACAATTCTCCATCCAAGGTTTACAGGAGGGGGGAGCTGGAACCAGTTCCAGTTGGCAAGAGGTGGGTTAAGTCTCCAGCCTGTCACAGGGCTGATGTATATAGAGACAAACAACCATTCATGCTCGTGTTCACACATGACAACAGCTTTATGTATTCATGGCAGCTTCTGATGGACCCTTTGCCCAGAGATATACGTGATGTCATCCAAAAGGAAAGAGCACTTTGGATTACAAGGCCCCAGGTTGATGTGCTTGTACACTGCAGGAGCAGCAAGGGTCAGGATGAATGCGTGTTGACAGTGTAAAGAAATCCTACCTACACATATACGAGGGAATTGACTGATAAAATACTGTTTCTGTTTTATTTATTCCTCTTTTTGTTTCATCTTTCACTTTTATTTGTGTTACCTCTCCTTGGCTCAGGCCCAGGACCTATATTGAAGTGATGTTTGGACTATTTTGATGCAAAATACTTTAACACGCACTTTCATGAGCTGTATCAGTATCAGTATCCGTTTGGAAAACTGTGTCATTACAATTTTGCGAAACCTCAAGAGGTAAAAATACACACCGTGGTACATTTAGACTACAACAAAACAAAGAATTGTATTTTGCTTGTATAACAGTCCATTAATCTCTCAACTACTGAAGATATTTCCCCCTTGTTTTACAGAATATCTCACGAGAACCAATTCAAACGCTCTCACTAGCGTGCCAGGCCAGAAGGTGGCGATAAAATCGACATAAAAGATCCTTAAGTAATATTGGGCTCGTGAATGTTGTGTACTTACGCTAAACTTAACAAAAAACGTGTAATAAGACCTCCAGTACTAACCAAACGTAGAGAAACTGGTACGTAGCTGCCATTGTTGTAATTTCTGGTGCCTGCTCATTACACAAAGCAACAGTGGGCAATGCAAAGTTATCTGTGACGCTTGGTTTTACATGGACACACAGACGATCTCAGTTCGAGTGAATCAAAACTGTGTTTGCGAATCCACGAGAGACTCAGAAGCAAGAAACCACAAAGGCTGCTGTAGTTGCAGTAGCTAACAGAAACTAAAAAGTGGAACTTCCCGAACATCTGTACATTTGATGCTCTGCAGCTGTGTGGGTTCAGTCCGAGCGCCGCGTACAGTGAGGAGCACTGAGGTGAGAAGTTCATGATGAGATATCCAGAGGATAATGATGGCAATTCCAATAACTCGCGTCGCTCACTGCACACCCACTCGCTCCCTGTGCTGCATCTTAATCCTGGGCTCTAATCCTGCTGACGGAGAGAGGACCCAGGGAGCCATTTATAACAATGCCCGTAATAAAGAAGACGGCACAAAATACATCCCTGGGCCGTTTGTGACGGGACGCACAGATCACATTGAGAGTGCAACACAGCTACCTGGTATCCTCAGGTCACATCTCTGCATCCATGTTTGCTTCATGCATTTTTGACACATATATGTTGTACGTAAAAAGACGTGTTTTTCTGTCTGATTCCATCTTCAGTGTTCCACGCAAAATGCAACGATCCCCGGCCTCTGCACAGTGAATGGATGAATAAAGTGTCTGCGTCACACAAAGATGTAAACTGACTGGAGAAGTGACAAGTAAAAAAACCCTGTGTTGATTGGACTGTGGAGGTGTGTATGTGTATCTGCAGCCGGGGATTAACTGCTCACCCCCATCATGAGGCCACATTGGCTGTAACTAGCGTTTACGGCCGGTGGAGTCTGCAGGGAAATGGTTGGAGACGGAATGTGCTGCGCTCCTAATTGGCAAACGGCTGAGAGGGTTTTGAGGGATGGGCAGGATTTGGGTCGTGAGGGACAGAGGCTCTGTTGGTGGCTCTCAGCCAGGGAGGCATCTTAATTCATATTCCACAGTGACTGTGGTCAGGGAAGTGCACGTAGTGGGCAAGTGTCTGCAGCAATGTGCAGTGAAACCTGTAACTGATTTACATTCCTGCAAATATCTGGGCCCTTTACATTTTTACAGTCTCTGATTTAAATACATTTGAGCATTTAACTGGGCCAATTTGTTCTATAACTGGTGCTGGTGAATTTCTTAAAACGTTTTTGAATTTTTACAGACCATCTTTATGTTACTCAAGTAAGAAACTGAACACTGTACAGTTTGGGTATTTTATTATCTATTATCTATTTATGTATTATGATTCTCCAAAAATGTAACTTTTCAACTACGGAACAAACTTTGCTTTAAAGCTTTGTGTATTCACTTGTCAGATGTTCTTGCAGATTAACACATAAAAGAAGTGTTTGAATACAGGGATTTAATTTCATTTAATCTTTCTGTTTATCACTGAATATTCTCTTTACAAGGTTTTCACTGGACAAAGACAATGTGTAGGATCCTATACAGACGGATTCACTGAGTTAAACCCACCGGTGTTCAGCCATGTGTGGAGTTTTTGTTTTATTCGGCTTGGTTTTAATATCTGAGATTTCTGCCTCCGCATCAGTGGAGAAAAAATAATGTGATCTTTGTGGAGTAATATCTGCAGTAAAAGAGAAATTGTTTTTTTTAAAGAGACTTTGGTCCGTGAAATTCCACTCGAAGGGATGAGTCTGCCAAGTGAAACAGAGACAAAAGGGAAGTTTTTAAATCCCTGGTTTTGTCTGAGCAACCCTCTCAAACCCCAATCATCACTTTACTCTTATGTAAGACAAAGAGATGCAGCAGATAATCACATCTGAGAGGCCGGAACTTGAAAATGTATAATTCATATCTTTAAAAATGACTCAAATTACTGATCTATGCTAAAACAAATGAAAAATATCAACCAGAGGTAAGTGAGCAAATTCAAAGGAGAGGAGAGGAAGAGGGGAGGACACGAAGAGGAGACAAAGAGGAGAGGAGACGAAGAGGAGAGGAGACGAAGAGGAGACACACAGGAGAAGAAGACGAGAGGATACAAAAGGATAGGAAGAGATGAGAGGAAGAGGAAGAAGAGAGGAGATGAAGAGAGGAGACGTAGAGGAAGAGGAGATCTCAGAAACCAATTTAACCTGCAGTGTACAAACAGAGATGCTCTCCTCCCTGCACTTAACAGCAGGTTGCAGGTCATAGACTTCATGGGAAATCAGTGGTGTAGTTCTGAGGAGGTGGTGGGTGGCAACGGTGGAGGAGGAGGAGAAGGACAGAGGAGCAGGAATGGCGAGACAAGGAGTGAATTCACTGCAGAGGCCGACGGCTTCCGTGTCGACACTTCCTGGGCGAGAGGTCAATGGAGACAAGCATGGAGGGTAAGGTTTGACACGTCTGTGGCCGAGGGGAAAGTTAGCTCTCAGACTGTGGGCGCGCGCGCGCGCCCACACACACACACACACACACACACACACACACACACACACACACACACACACACACACACACACACACACACACACACACACACACACACACACACACACACACACACACACACACACACACACACACACGAGCCTGGAGTTCTGTGGGGACGTTTCTAGTCCCCACGATGACCCCATTGAAACCTGGCTCAGGTGTGAGCTGCGACCTGTTCATAATTCTACACACGTTCACAACAAAGATTCAGAGACGCTCACATGCACCCATGGAATCAAGTTTACAAGCTCGGAATTAAAAAAATATATCATAAACATTTATGGAGAGTGTCCTTAAAATGTAATTCATGACAGAAAAGTGACCACGATGACTGTGAGAAGATATTTACAATAATTAAAGGGCACAGTAATTCCAAACAACTGAAAAGGCAAGTATGCAATTCAATTAAATATCTATAATAAAAATCTTGGCATGTCTGTAGCTGATGTTGAGAAGCTAAAAAATTGCTCGATGGCGTTGTGAGCGGTACCTAATGATTATTTCTATAAGCATGTTATGTGTTGATTAGTTTTCAAAGTAATTAATTAACTAGAATGGCACCAAGGCAAAACCTCTCTTTATGAAATTATATTTAAATTCACTAGATCTGGTTTCATCTCCATAAACATGCCTGATTTTTCTTCATCAAGATCCATTAAATATTCTTTTAGAAATCAACAAAAATGTTAAACGTCTCACAATCCCCTGATCAAGATATACACCTTAATTGAATGGCTTATTTCCTGCCCCCCCCCCCTTTTCTCTCTCTCCTTGTTTTTCCAGTTAATAATTACCCAAAACGTCGAAAACATATTCCAAAGAATTATGTTTTTCTAAATGATTGAGACAAATATAACATTTAAAACAGTTATTACAAAGACAAAGGAGATGTGGTGAATGTTTGGTTTTTGCCTAACAAATAAAAGAGTTGTCCTCCCCCTCTCGCCCAACGGCAGCTAAGATTCACTTCATCCCACCGTGACACTTGCATGGATGCACCTTTGCAAATATATGGATTTGGCTCCATTGAGGGTTCATGTACATGTATTCAAGTACAAACATGCAGACAAAATGCCTCCACGCACCACAGAGGAGGCAGCTTGCAGCAGCATCAGCAGCCGTCCGTGAAGTAGAAACAATATGTTTTCATAACCTCTCTAAACCAGTGGATGTGCACACAACATCGGGATCCATTCATCTCTCCCCCATTTGCACATGGCCCAGTTCCAAAAGCAAAATCCACGCAGTCTCAGTCCTTCCTCCGCAGTCGAGTGAAATCTGCAACACGTGCATTGATTCAGGAGGACAGACGACCTCAGGTATGTAAGAGGGTTGAAAGCGGCGGGGACACACCAAAAAATAGAAGAAAAAAGGAGTCTCGTCTTTTCTGCAGACAAATTATGTAACAGGCAGACGATCCAGACCAGAGGAGTCAAACCTGAAAGGCATTTCAAGCAGGATGCTCGCTGAGCAAGTGGATCGTGATGTAACGTGATGAATCTCCTGAGACGCAGAGGCGGGGGGGGGGGGGGGGGGGGTGTTAGGGGCTGCCCTTTCTCAGACAGCGACCTGTGTCTCAGCACATGTGCCTGTGCATGTGTGCGTGTTCATAATAAGATTCAAAGACATGGTACTGCATCTCCTCTATTCACTGCTTATTGATAATTGTTTATTTGGATCCTAATTAGTTACCTCATCAGGTCCATATTAAACCAGTTACTGCATCTTTACCATTACCTGCTTTACACTGTAACTTTAAATACAGTCACATTACAAAATGATAATAATAATAATAATAGGATTTCTTGACAATTTCATAATTTAACTAGAATGGAACTCAGCAGAGCTCATACCTCCACCGACAATACCCTCAAATTGAGTCAGGCTGCATCAAATTTCACGGTTAAAAAAAGTTTTATCTCGCAATATTAAAGAAAGTGAAAACAATCCTGGATCTGCACCAAATCCTTCCACCAAGTTTCATGGAAATCCACAGTTTTTGTGTAATCTTGCCTCCAAACAAACAAACAAACCAAACCTTCTCGACAGAGGTAAACATTAGTCTTTGCCTCTGTAATTGGACAATTATTGTTTATTAAATAAATAATGACATACAAGATTAAAATTGATAATTTACAGATATTGTCAATTTACAGCTCCAATGCAAACGCACACACACATGCACACGCCCTTTTCTCACAGTAGAGCCGTGGTGCACGAGAGGGCAGACAGGAACTCCGCGCTCCTGATTCATGACCCGGGGACCTTTCCAATAATCACACCCAGATAAGTGTTTGACACCCGGGATGATCACAGCTCTAATCCCAACACTCATGTGGTGGTAAAGCTACCATTGTTTCTGTCGAGTAATTGCTCCGCATAGTAATTACCCTCCATAAACACGAGCTGCTATGTGCCCCCGTGCAAAATAAGCTGTAATCATTTCCTTTGAAAGGAAATTTTTCATTGCCCTCAATGAAACCACTTAGAGGATGATAACTTTTAAGGTTTTTGCAGTTGTGTAATGAGGGCGATGCTCTTGTTAAACGGAGCCTCGGCAGGATTTCCTGTGAAGGGGATGAGAGAGAGAGAGAGAGAGAGAGAGAGAGAGAGGAGGAAGAGAGGATGCGAGGGCGGGATGGTTGTCGGCAAGGAAGCGGAAAGTTTACTGTCATCTCAAGGTTATGTTGTATCCTATCCACCTGAGAAGCTTCATTGACCACACCACTCTTCATGGGCAATAAACAACAGACTAACAATTACCTCCGGGCCACATACACACACACTCTCTCTCACACACACACACACAAACACCTGTATTCACACAGTAATTCCTCCCTCTAATGTGATTCATAGCAAATCACCACAGTGGAGACTTGACGCATTCTGACACCTCGAAGTAAATTATGAAAGCGTGGAGCAAATCAGCCATTGGTCTCCGTCTAACTCGAACAAAAGCACACTGTGGCAACCTTCAAGTAACCCAGTGTTGAATCAAAAAAACAGGATAAATCAAGCGGCCTGAGATCTTTTAATCGACCGGCAAACTGCCTGATTAAAATAGTCGCTGCGCCTACGAAAGCTTCTCAGATTGCCTGGAGATGTCTCTTCTTCTTCTGCTCCTGTTCTCTGTGGATCACCTGAACAATGAGCACAACGTGGCAAATCAATTACTGCTGAATTATGCCGTTTGAGGACGGTAATTTATCTCAAACCAATATCCACCAGGGAAGACCATAAGGGGGTTTTAGGAGGACAATGATTAATTTAATCAAGTGTGAGTGAACTTTCTCCAAAAATCATGTTGCTCCGACAGATAATCCGCTTTCCCTGAAACGTTTCCAACAGGATTAGCCCCCGAGGGACGCCTGGATGCGTTCACGGGGGAGAGAGAGGGACAGAGAGAGAGACACAGAGACAGAGGGAGAAATATATTTATTGAAAGAGGAGCATAGAGAGAGTGGAGGAAATAGAGAAAATTGGAAAGATGGACAGATGGGAGGGATGGAGGGAGGCGAATAGAGGGAATAACAATTGGATAACAACACAGAAGGGGGGGGGGGTATATACAAAAAAGGAAATTGAGATATAGAAATAGAGAGGTTTATAAAGGACCAGATCAGAGATGGAGTAAAGAGATGAAAAGGAGACTCACCCGTGAATTAAACAACAACAATAAAATATGAATAATGCAAATGTATTTTATGTTATTGAAGAAGTGATTTACTCTTCACCTTCAGTAATCCTGTGGTCCAGTAGAGCTGCTCACCTTCACAAGACAGTGATCAGCCGTGAGCAGCTGTTTCACCGTGTGGAGGAGAGGGATCGGATCAGACACGTGACACAAGGGACGGGAAACGTTTGCTGCTGTGAAAAAAACGTGCGTCTCAAATGCAGTATTTGTGTTTTGGTGTAATTGACTTGAAAGTTTTCCATCTCGGTAGGAATCGTCCCGAGAGTCCGTGAAAGCATTTGTACGAATCCATGTTGAGTTAAAAAGGGAAACATGCTTCACAGTCAAAGAAGCAGCTCTTCCAATTCCTGAAAAGCTGACATTTTCAAAAATGTTCTCATTTCCTAGCAACAGAACCTTGATGAAAGGAGGTGAAATGAAACCACGGTATTTAACAATGTTCCAAAATTTACAATAGTAAGCAAATATTCCCAAAGAGTGCTGATAGGCAAAATTAAAATGCCTAATAGATAAGAAAATAATGGAGTTGAAATAGAAAGAATCAGCAGGTACAGTCCAAGGTGTCCTGACGACCGACAGTAAACCCACGGAGGTTTGCAGAATGGAAGCACCACAAAGTCAAGACTCTGTCCGCTGCTCACCCCCCCCCCCAGAGTGCGCCTCTCCAAAGTCCGCCTCCGGCCAGATAATTCAACTTCCTATTTAAAATCTATGTGGTGCCAAACTCACGGGTTGCGGCGGTCAGCGGGGGGGCTGCGCTGAGCCGCACTGAAAGCTGTAGCCTTTGATTAAGCTCCTCTATTCCAAGCCATAATGCCCTAGCCTTGAATTATTCACCGAGCTAGTGGAGAAGGGTTGTGCATGCTACAAGCTTGCTAAGTGTGTTAGCCTTACAAAAAAACATAATGCAATAAAGCTCATCCATGCATAATGGATGGGAGACTGGGTTCTCTTTGTCGTGGGCTCGACAGCAACGCTGCCAAACCATCATGGCCACATCCCACCCCTTACCTCTCTCTCTCTCTCTCTCTCTCTCTCTCTCTCTCTCTCTCTCTCTCTCTCTCTCTCTCTCTCTCTCTCTCTCTCTCTCTCTCTCTCTCTCTCTCTCTCTCTCTCTCTCTCTCTCTCTCTCTCTCTCTCTCTCTCTCTCTCTCTCTCTCTCTCTCTCTCTCTCTCTCTCTCTCTCTCTCTCTCTCTCTCTCTCTCTCTCTCTCTCTCCCTGTCCATCCAGCAGAGCTCCACCACAGCTCCTCTCAGTTTTAAGGGAAATGACAAGTGGAGGACATCACGACATGAAGAATTACAAAAGTCAGCGAGAGTCGCAGTGGAAGAAAAGATCGTCCTCAGGTTGCTGATTTCATTTAGTCACTTCAAGCAGGTTCCTAATGAACTTTGTTTGGAGTAATTAATTCTAATACACTAAGATAATGATCTCTGTGTCTGATGATTGCGTGTGTGTTGTGTAATCAACACCACTCTGGCTTTAGCATGTCAGCACTGCTCTGCACAGTTAAGGGGTTGATCGTCCCCCGGAGTGTTGCATGTCATCCAGACTCGTTTATCACTTCCTCATGCAGCATCGCTTTAAAAGTCCAATTCACACCTTCAGGATATATCACACTCACTGGGCAGTTTTCACCGGCATAAAATATTCAAGGTTACACAGTCATGAGGAGGAGGATCTGATGCGTGCCTCCAATTCAGCCTGCATATTTGGTATTTTCAACAAGTGGGATTCAACAACGTAACATTTTGAACCCTGATATGACTAATTGTGCTTAATTTTAAATCCCAACCGTTTACTGGAGCGTTTCATTTGCTCTTGTAGCAAAGTCCGGCGTGCGGGACAAGAGGACGGAATGATAACAGGCAGGAAACACGCTAAGCACACGCGGCTCGTTCCCAAACCGAAGTCACATTGGTGAACTACAGAATGAGTTTGCTTGTTTTCCTTCGGTTTCTTTGAGCTCATCTAGCTTTGCCCTGCGAGTCCTGACGAGTGGCAGATTTTCATCTCGTCGAGCCGGTGACGAGACACCGTGTTGTGTTAATAAGCCAGAAAACGGTGGCCTCACTCAGTTTGCTCTTCGCATACTTTATTTCGCTAATACATGCTCGACACTGCTTCAGTTGTAGCTGCTGCTCGACAGTTTTCTGCAGGGACCAGCTCACAAGAGGAGAAACATCACGGATTTCCAACCATAGATAATGATTTTGTCACGAATAAGGTGAATAACACGCTATGACAATTGTCAAATTTTAAAAGGGCGCTTCTATTTTCACCGGCGTAGCTTTTTTTGCTTTTACCACACTAGTTCAGCAGCCCAGAAAACTCACAGACCAATTGTGAGCGTTGTGAATCATCTCACGTGATCTCTTGCATGTTCACTCCTTTGATGGGCGATTCAAAAACAGAATATCTCATATGTTCCAGGGGACTGGGATGATTGTTCAAAGCAGAAACGTGAATAACTCATTCCAGCCCCGATTTAAAATGCTGGCAGGCCAAGCCAGAGCTCACCTCTCTCACTCTGAACATGAAAATCAGGGGATGGAATATAAGAGCAGAAGAAAAGCAGGTGTCAAACCTGTTCAGTTTTTAAGATTTGTCTTAGACTGTTCTCAAGTAGAAAAGGGGAAACTTTATTTACGCTTTATATAAAAAAAAATTACACATTATTTGATATAAGAATATAATTTATTTTGATTAGAGTACTTATTTATTATAATATCAGTTCAATGTGAAAAATTCTAATAAAAATCAGCGATCCTTTATTTGATCTTTTACTCTGATACATGTAAAATTTCAATATTTACTGAATCATAACGCTACTTCCACATTATGATGTGTCGGACTTTCTCTTGAGGAAATGTTTGCGATCTTGATTTTTAGCCCCTGCTCAAGATCAATACTCCAAATGTGTGAATTAAAAATGTCAAACCTGATTCCGATATGAAAAACATGTAAGAAAGCAAAAGAAAGCAATATAAAATGGTTACGAGACAATTTTGTGCGACTGAAAATGTCTCCACTTCCAGTCGGAAGGTCGGCGAGAGAAAGAGTTTCATGCACAGCGATACAGAATGTAAATAAACTGCTGAAACCAAGCAGCATGCGGTTAACCATGCATAAGCCCTTTGAATTAGTCTTCCTGATCTGCCTGGGATGACAGCTGTTGGCGCAGCCAGAACACGATATGAGAGCAAATCAACACAACACAAACTGCTCCCTTATGTCAACTCTTACCCACCGCACAAAACCCCAACTTTGGCATTATCTGAGGTTCTCGGCAGAGTGATTTCCAAGCATTGTTCAGGGGGGGGGGGGGGGGGGGGGCGGTGATGATCCGCTGCTATCAAGACATCCAGCCCCACCGGTATTTGTCTTCGATCCTATAACAGTAAATTTCCTGGGAGACACCTTGGAGCTCTTTGACTCGGCCCAGCACCCGGCAGCATGTAAATGGCTTCAGGATTCATTAGACATCGCGTCTCGTAAAACAGACTTCTGTCTTTTTACAGCTGACTTAGCATCGACGGCGCAGCATTAAAAACATCCAGTAAACCGCCGTATAAATATAAAGCAAAGGAGGAAAGTGGAAGCAGTTATTGAACACGATGTCACCGCTCTTAAAATCAAATATCCAGACCTTCCTCCCCCTGCTTTTGCCGGCCTTATAAATAAAAGAGATTATTGGCACTTGCAGTTGCGTTACCCGGCTGCAGTTAAGAGTGTAGCCTACGAATGAGTCAGTCTTCCTGAGAGGACGCAGGGTCGGACTGAAGCGTCTCCTCAGCAGCAGGGACAAGAGGGGAGTCGGAGGAGGAGCAGCCCGGGCCGGGTTCAGAGCAAAGATCACCCGTGTTAGGTCCACTGTGGAGCTGATGCTGGCAGACAGGGAGGGCGGCCGCCGGCCCGTTGTGTGTCACTGACACTTGCGGGTGTGTGTTATTGGAAGCTGGTATGTGGTGCTGCAGCTCGGGAGCAGAAAAGTCACACAAACACACACAATTTGCCAATCGATCTGTGCGTTTACCCACATCCCCAATGCTGCCCTTTCTTTTCTCTGCAGGAAGTGTGTGTGCAACAACATGTGCCCTTTGCGTGTCCTTCTGTGTGTGTGTGTGTGTGTGTGTGTGTGTGTGTGTGTGTGTGTGTGTGTGTGTGTGTGTGTGTGTGTGTGTGTGTGTGTGTGTGTGTGTGTGTGTGTGTGTGTGTGTGTGTGTGTAACCATGGCCCCGCTACAGGGCCGTGACACAGCCTGTCATCCTGTCGCAGCGAGAGCCCGGCCGCTCTGAGGAAACAGCTGCGAGAGACGAAACAAGATGTCACGATTTGAGCAAATATTTACTCCCTGCGATATCGGGCAGATGTAGATTTAAAGAGGAAAAGGAATAAAGCATGTTTCTGTCCATCTCTCCTCTGCTTATCTCGCGCTTTAACCATTTAATGGAGGACGTTCACAAGCTGTGTGTCAGGACCGAGGCGTAATTAAAGTGCATCCAGAGCGGTGATCCATTAAAATGATAGCGTGCAATCCTGCAACCAGCAGGTGCTGTGGTCAAAGCAATTGACCCGAGATTATTGAGGTGCGATACAGCGCGAGTCTAGCAGACAGCCGGGAGAAAGGACAGAGACAAACTGTCTGTCCTGTTAGTGTTTACTGGGTTCATTAAAGAAAAAGCTCTTTCTTCATGGTCTGTTGGTGATAAAGCAACATGAGCGACAACAGTGTGTATGTGTGTGTGTTTGCGTGCGTGTGTGTGTGTGTCAAAGAAAAGTGTGACAACTGTGAGAGAAGACAACTTGTTTACTCTCACAGCAGAAGTCGTTGATCGCTATGTTTGATATGCATCTATATACATTTATATTTACATTAATTGTGATAAAACATTTAGATGCCAAAGCTACATGTGTAGACCATCTTTATTTACAGTCTACGAGTAGATACAAACAAAATGAGGCCTTGCTCTCGAATACATTGCTTCTCCGACGATGCAGATAAATATGTCTTTCCTCTTTTTATCAAAGTTATTTTCTTCATCTTGAAAAAGTCCAGGTTCTGCAAGAGAAGGGGTTTGTCTCCTTCTTTGGTTTTGATATTTTTGAAGTGGAGGTCAGGAGTAATAAGAGGAAGAATTCCTCTCCTTCAACACCTGTGCAGAAGATCGGAGAATCTTCTTTTGATGAATTATGAAAATTCAGCCTCTATACCCTGCACTCCAGGCTAGGTAATAATTAGATATATCTGGGGCTTTTTTCTTTATCCCTGCCAGGGAAATAGATAAAATATTTCCAGCTAAAAACCTTCAAAAACGCTTGAACCACATGTGGAATCGACAATAAGTACATTAATAAATATGTGAATATAAAAGAATATGGAAGGTAATGAGGCTGTGAATGGAGGCATTAAAGAGAGCTAAGAGGAGCCTTGGAGGCAGCAAAGGGGATAAAGGACTTGCAGTAATGATTAGTTTTAAAGGCAGTTAGAGCCCAGTGATGTCCCGGAGGCAGCGATGAGACGAGAAATGCTCAGTTTGCTTCACAGATATCTGTACAATATTCTTATTAGCGTGAGGATATTGTTTTCATCACACAGTCGTCCTGCGAGACGGGATAATAAAAACTCCAAGTGGAGATGTTATGAGTATCGAAGGCTTTTCACACTTGTGCATGATTCCAATGTTTGGGCAGCGGCGTCGGACTCGTGCCGAAGCCAGAGCGCCAGACTGATGCAGCCGCAGGTCGACTTTGTTGAGGAGGCTGAAGACGACTTTAACTCTTACTCTTTAACCCCCCCCCCCCCCCAATGGCACTGTGGCCATGTCTGTTCTTAGGACACACTAACAACATAAAGGCCACAAGCACGGCTGCCAAAAAATGATGGTGGCGCAGAAGAAACCAAAGACGACAGCAGAGGAAATGCGTAAAATGACGACTCTGTTCCTCATCAGTCGTCCTGTCAAAATGTTGACCTAGCCTCCCTCTCTGTCATCTCCTCTCCTCCTCCTCCTTCTCCTCTCCAACGTGACTCTCTCTCCCTCTCTGTGCCCCCCCCTCCACAGTGAGGGTGACAGTGCAGCATCAGGCAGGGATATCGAACCCGCTTAAGGCAAACTCAAAGTTTCTGTCAGGACCCTGGGTCGGCTGTGGTGCCGGTGATGTTATCCCCTTCGTCCCTCTATGTCCTCCAGGATATGTGTGTATTTCTATGAAGACGTCCATGTGCTAAACACAATATATCCATCTACTGAGATGACGTTGGCTTGTACTTGTGAGTATGCAGCTCTCAGTGGACCCACAAATCACAAATAATGGTGAACCCCTTAGAAGGGATGGGTACCGAGAACCGGTTCCAAAATGGAACCGGTTCCAATACAACCGGTACCTACCCGGACCGAAATGCAATGGAGATTTCGGTGCCTCATTTCGGTGCCTGAGCCAATGGAAGACTGAGGTCTCCGATCGTCCCGCCTCCTCACACTTCCGCTCCTTCCTTCACGGGAAGCGGCGGCTCCCGCCGGGCCCCCGCGGGGGCGGCTGACAGTGGTCAGATCCCTGACAGGACAGGCTCCCGTGCAGGTGTGTGGGGGGATCTCCCCGTGAGACCTCTCCCCGGCGCTGGCTGCCCCCCCCCCCCCCGCCGGGCGCATTTCCTCCTTGGCGGTGCTCACAGTCATTACCTCCAGAAAAGGAGGTTATGTTCCCCCCCTTTATTTGTTTGTTTGGGTTTTGGTCAACAGGATTAAGCAAAATCTACTTAACAGATTTTCTCCGAATCGGGTGAAGGGAGAGGGCACAGGCCAAGATAGGATTTGGACAAACCCGGAGAATTCATACACAGACATGAAGAGGACGTGCAAATATCACACAGGACGACCCAGTACGAACCAGGATCAGAACCAGGAGCCCTCTTGCAAACCACTGCACCAGCCTGACGTCTAACACTTGCAAACCCCAACGAAGCTCCACTGTCACTCGTTAGGTTTCCTGCTGCCGACCCCCCCCCCCTCACATTAAGTGACGTCTGCCGCGGCATGCTGCTCCGAGAACCAGCAGCTGGCAGCTAAGCCTCGTGCCCACAGTGCCCCAGTGTTTATCGTCGTTTTCAGCATCAATGTGGCCAAATCCCCTCGACCCCTCCATGAAAGTCAAAAGCAATTCTGCATTCCGGAGTAGCGCTCATCCTCCGAGACAGACGATGAATCACGGCAGCGGATCGGCAGCGCTTCAGCCGTCGCAAAGAGGCTAGCGTCGCTGGAGATGACCTCCTCCCTTCCTCCCTTCCCCTCGCTCGCCCGCTCACTACATGCAGAGGAGCTCATGGGCAACCTCTTGATCATCATCTTTTTGCAATTGGCCAAACATCCCTCCTTCCCCCTTTTCTCCTCCTCCTCCTTCGCTCTCTCCTGCATCCTTTCCCCCTCTAAAAAGCCCTGTACTCTCCTCCATTACACTAATAAGGCTAATCACCCCTCCGGCTGGTGCAGCCATGGGCCCGGGAGAACATGTCAGCAAGGGGAGATCAATGGAGTACATCAAAGGGCCGGAGCAGCACACAACCCACCCCAGCACAGGGCCCGGGAGATAAGGCTGCTGCTCCCTTACATTTTTCATGAGCTTATCCACCACTGTTCTGTTCTCGCCCGTGGTTTGAGTGCCGGGTGCTTTTAATGAGCTGGGCAGCGCTAAGAGATGCTAACGCTGGTGGCAACACCCGAGAGCTTGTAACCACACGCGTGCAGGCAGGATGACGCACACTTGCATTAGATGCAGGCGTGCACAACACATGTAGCATGCGTAGCCATGGGTGCATGCATGGTTGATGCTGCATAAACGAGCGGCTGCGCACAATCCCACAAACACCCACACGGGGACGGCCATGTAGTTATTTCTACAGCTCCATTAGAGGTTCATCTATTATGGATCAGTTGCTAATTAGCGGGTAGTTCGCTGGTGCTAAAGTAAGGGCAACGCTTTGCCAGCTCAGCTCAGCAGCCCACTTCCAACCCGGTCCTGCTCACTCCATTCTCCCTGAAGGCCAAACAGCCTTTCTTGTCATCCGAGGGAGGAAACTCATGTGTGGCTGAGACGAGAGCAGGAGAATGTGAAGTGGAGTGTAGAAGCCGGTTCCTTTAAGGGGCAGGAACGAGGGGATGAAAGAAACGCTTAAGCTCTCCCTCGGAAAAGTCTTGAAGAGAAGCGGGAATGAATATGTATGATGAGATTTGCAAAGGGAGGTGACCTTTAAGTCAGAGAGCGGTGTTAACCTTAGCCTACGCCTGCACCTTCCACATGACATTTCCTTTGCCACTGGACAAAACAACAAGATATTTGACAGAAAACTAAAAGAGTTTCCTTGTAACTTGCGGAAAGTTTTGAAAATAACAAGGTTTTTTTTGCGGTTTCAGGATGCTCATAATAAACCTGAAAGAGGCAACATTTCTCTGCTTCATTGTGAAGTGACTAAAAGTCTCGAGTGCTGAATACGTGGTTTCTGTTTCGTACACGCAGCTCTCAGTCACTTACACCTGTCGTCCACAGAACAGAGAAGACAATACAGATACAAATCTGAGGAAGAAAATCGTCCTCTTTCCCGTAAAAAAAAACGGGACGGGACGGGACACACAACTCCTTAAAGAGAGATGGAAAGGCGTGGTGGTTGCAAAAGCAAAAGACTCAGCGACCACACCCAGAAGTGACTCGTCCCAGGTGCAATGTGGCGTTGCCCTCTATGAAGGGTTGACCCTACATGACCACACAAGCTCCAGCTTATGCACAGTTGCATTCATCACTGGCTGTCGTTAAACTGTACAACACTGCACCTCAGGAATGATAATGACTCCTGTTTGTCTGCAGGTGAACTCACAGGTTGATTTATATAGGCAAGTCCCTCAAAGGGTAAAACAAAAGAAACTATAATGTTGATTTTGCAAGTTTAAACAAATAGCTGGTTAAGGAGCAGCTCCACAGCAGCACAGTTTCTGTCTCAATAGTTGTTTTTCCAGACTAATTTCAGGTCATCGTGACATTTCACCACGGAAATCTAATCAGTTCATCTTTTAGTCTGAAATTTGAAGAATTTCCCCAAAGGCAGATTTGAGATTTCGTTCAGTCATTTGACAGACAACCTCAATAAAAAAAAAGAAACACACATTCAAAGGGTGAAAAAAACACTTAACTGTTATTTCTCATGATAAAGTGTTACCCACATTAAAGGGTTGAGTCAAAATAGATATTGGTAAATTATTTGGTTAATCAATGAAAATGAAATGCATAGTTTTCTTAGCTTTCGATGTGGCGTTGTATTCTTGTCCTTGTCTTTTAAACACATGATTAAATCAAGGGGAATATGAATTGTCAAATACCCAACATTTTATCCCGGCTATGCCTATAACACATCTAAGTAGGGAAATACAAATGTCCAGAGGTCGTTGCAGCTTTATGTGACCGACAACTGAGATGAAACCAACTGTGCCCCAGACTTTTTTTACACACTCAGCAACCTTAATGTGTGGGTCATTACTCAAATGTCACAAGGGCAATAAAAGGGCAATAAGCTGAAGTGCCGGCCAGCAGAAGAGTTAGGAGTTTAAATGAGAGTGTTTTCTGCCACGAGGACACAGGACAGCGTTGGACTCCATGTGATAAAAACACGCTGGAGAAAATACTGTGTGGTAGTATAGTGCACATGTAGTAAGGCCCACGTTTGACTTCCTCTCACACACACATTGATGCTGCAATATGCTTTGGTCCTTATTATCGCCACGGTGCCTTGAATGTAGAGACCGGCTCTATGATGTCTCCTCTGCCTCGTGTGTGTCTCTGATTTACAGCGACTCGTTTTATGTGAGAATTGAGCCTGTCACATCAGAGCCTCACACCCTCCTCTCCCTCTCCTCCCTCTCCTCCCTCTCCTTCCTCCACCTTCGATGGACCCCACTCTGTGCCTGGAAATCAACAACAAGCTACGACCATCGACCACAACAGCATAAACCAAACGTGCACGACAACAACGGAAAGCTGCATGCATCTGCTTGCAAACACAAACAGAAAGCACGAAACTCAACTCCATCCCGTCGAGGGAATCGAGCAGCTCGCTCTTTGTGGTAATTGAAAAACATTTCTCGTGAAGTGAGGATCGAGTCCCAACTCATTTTTCTGTGACTTAAGTTGAATGTGAATCTATTATTTTTCTCACTCTGGATGCATGACCTACTTACACTCTCTCTCCCGCACTCACACACACACACACACGCAGACACACACACCCCTCCACTTCTAACTGCCACTACAGTGAGGCGTGGCGTAACTGTCTCTCTGTGTGTGTGTGTGTGTGTGCATCACCTGTGGAGAGATGTGTTCCCATCTGTGAAAAGAGAGAACAAGTACATGCATGCCGCCCATGTTTCCACATTTCTCTGCACTCCCTGGGAGGCGTGGAGCTGCTGAGAGACTTCTCCTGGGACTAATACGCATGCACACATGTAGTAGATCCAATCGCCCACGCAACTCACGCACACATCAGGGTGCACACGCAGCGCCGGATGCTGCCATCAAAGCGTTCCCGCTTGCCTGTCACCCGCATATTCCTCACTCGCTAACAATCGTTAGGATGAATTCAGGTTCTTCCTGATGAAAGGAAAAGAATAGAGAGAAGAGAAACTCAAAGTGAAGACATCTCTAATGCACAATGTCTGCATAGGTGGTGTTTAATGTAAAATGAACATGAAACTGAAGGAGCTCTTTAATTTTCAGGGTGCAGAAAATGGTTCGATCCACAGGCAGCCTCCCGTCATGGCTGATCTGACAGGGAAATTACTTCAAGAGGGAAATTAACGCACAATCATGTTAATAAGCAGGTTGTGTGCATGTGGCGGCACGTGACACCGGCAGTTCTGCTTAATTTAACACTCGCCACCCGAGCACTGACGAGTTAAAGAGAGTGAGGCGTCGGTGTGGATGTACAGTGATGCAGCACACTCGATTTTAGTGATCGCCACCTGCACACTCTCTCATTTCCTCCACATCTCCATCTCCCTTTCCAGCCATCCTCCCTCCCAACAGCCCCCCCCCACCCTCCTCCTCCTCCTTCTCCCCCCTCTCTCTCTCCAAGCAGTGGTCCGTGACATTATCCATCCAGTGCAACTCCCCCCCCCACAGGAGAGCCATATCGGCCGCCCGACTCCACAGGGACTCCATTACTTTTCCGCTGAATGTCTCCAGCAAATGGAGAAATGACAAGAACAAAATGTGTAGTGTCTATTTGTCCTTAGCAGAGAAGATAAAGAAGGACAAGGACAAGGAGATGAAGAAGAGGAAAAAGGGAGAGAGTGGTGCTGAGGAGGCCGATGAAAGTGAAACAGCACGGCACACACTCACCTCGTCACTAACATGCACTGAATCCTGCAAATTTATAAGAGGTTTCTCTGGGGTTTGATCTGTTTTGGCAGAATCACCAGAGGGAATGACCACGTCTGCATAAAGAGGTTGAGGTCAACTGACATCCGGCCTGAGGTCAGCTGCTGCTCACTACAACGACCAGAATCACCTCCAAACGCACAATTTACATCGGTGGAATAATGTCTCGTAGCTGTGATGTGAAGTGTGAGGAGCAGGCGCCGGGTCGGAGCAGAGTCCTGCACCGGGTCCGGCACACACGGGTTCCCCACAGGTAGCCTGCACAAAATTTGTGTAACTGGTAAAAAGAGTATTTATATCTGTACTATTCCAAGATCACAACTCAACCGACAAAACAGGAAGACACGAAGGCTATAGCCCATTTGAAGCGAGTGTAGCAAGAGTGTTAAATCACGGGTGTCGGATCGGGTTGGTACGGAAAATCATGGACCCGACTGCCAAGGAAGGAATATTCAGAACGTTGGATTTGGCATCAGTGTTGTCGTCCGTAGATCCAGGAAAATATAATCAGCAGATCACTGAGATGAGACTTAGCAAATAAATACAAATGCATCAAAATCTACTTTTCTCCCTCTTTGTAAAACTCGAAGATCAGCTGATAACTGCAAATGTTGAATTCACAATAGCAATCTAATGATTATGTAACTTCCTGTTTAAATCTTTTGATGGAGACACTGTAACATATAAAAAAGCCAAAATATATATAATTTACAATGAATTAAAAATGGCTCCTGTCACCAATTCAAAGCCACTGCCTCTGTTTTGTGGAAAAATACTTTTTGTAAAATGATAATACATGAATATCATTAACTGACACTTGCACTGCATCAGTGCAGTATAAACCAAAGAGAGAGCATCTTGTGAGCAGGTGTTGTTCAACTAATGCCATCCGTATATTCATATTTTTTCACTCACGAATATGTTTCTATCAGGAGAAGCCGGTCCGGACCATTCTGTTCATGTGTGATTGTTTGAAAAGGACGAAAGGAGATGAAGTGATTATCATTAATCACATGCTCAATGCTTTTCCCCCAATTACCTGTCTATTTTGCACATTTATACTTCTAGTGCTTGAGCTGGTCCTTGTAATTAAGTCATTAAACTGGAGCTCTTTGATTCTGCAGCTACAGCGTTGTGGCTTAAACTTGTCAATAGTACTTTTTACTGCAGTTATCCGTTGTCTGTATTTGTCAGGGAAGTGTTAAGATAACAAAAAGTGTGTTGTTTTAATGGCCCTCTAATGGTTCCTGCTGTCAACTCTCACCGAATTAGAGTTTTCTAAGAACAGTCACGTATCTTGGAGCCGGTCATTAAACGACCAGGAGCTTCAGGCACTCGTGAACCGGCTTCAGTCACTATTGTTGGAACATGATACAGACGGATGGCTCACTGTCCCTGTGGTGGCTGTGCAGCAGGGCAGGGTTATAACCTGGTGTCTCCAAGTTGACCAACACATTCTTCATCGTCTGATTCATCACAGCCAGAGGATGCATAGAATATACACCGTGCAGACAGTCACTCCCTGTGGCTGATATCTACAGTAGTGGTGACTGTACTACTGTGGAGGGATGTCTATATGAGCTAGGGCTACTTATGCATGGACTTGCCTGAATTAGGTCTTTAACACCAACAATGTGGGTAACTGGAGGCTGTGGTGAGCTGATACTCAGGCTCAAGTGTGGTTACACGAGGTGGACGAGGCTGTTTGCAGACTTTGTAATGCAATTGGCTGCGGCAACACATCTAACCTGATGAGACACAAGGTCAAGCACTGAATATATCTAAAACCTGACCGGCAGCTGCAGCTAACGTTAGCAGCAAGCCTGTAGCCAGAGATAAGAGAAGTTGAACCCGCCATGGACGGCGAAACTTTACGTAACACTGACAACCAATTAAGGTAAATCATTCACCAGTTGGTTGAGTTATAGGAGGAGAAACTGTTCTTGTCCAGTTTTGGTCATACTCCAGGAGATGAAACAGCAAAGTATCCAAAGAAAACACAGCTGGGTACCGATACCGAATTCCAGGAACCGGAACTGGTACCGATATGAACATATTTCATTCTATTCATATATTAAATATGAAATCATCTGCAGGAGCTCTCCTGAAACCTTACATCTCAATTTGTCTCTATGAAAGTTGGACATTTGTCAGCATCCTAATGGAGGCGTGCATCTAGAAGCTGCCTGTCAGGATATGGTAGTTTGTGGGGGGGGTTTTGTCTCCCTGGAGAAAAGCTCCTTTGTTGTGACACGATGTTGGCAGGTGCTGTGCCTCACACGTGTCTCTGCCGTGGACGAGGACTGGAGCCTAATGGCTGCTCCTGTCACCTGCCTGCTGCTGCTCAGACTCTGCCAATGTGATGGAACACATCAAAATCAGTCGACTGCAGTAAACTACAGAGAGAATCCACTACGGTCCAAACAAGAACAGAAGCAGGTGCAGCCATTTAACCACAATTCATATTATTCATGTGCATATATACCACACATTAAAAAAAGGATGCCAGCTACAAGTTTGAGCATGCATATAAAACACAAATGCACGGGAGATTAGCTCGGCAGTTGCCCACCCCCGGATTCCCCTTCTCCCACACACACACACACAGAGAAATGCAGCGTCAACTTTAAGTAGGTCACTTTTCTTTTCTGGAGAATATGAAGTGGTGAACTTACGAGGACCATGTAGGAAGTAGACAGGAGGACAGCACAGGCATTATTGATCATCCCCTCTTCTCTTGATTTGAATGCAATCCTCAGTTATCAGGCTTATGCGGGTTTTTTCACGTGACTCAGACTCCTCCAGAGGCAGAGGCAGGGCGCCGGCGTTTTCAATAACACAGGTTCTGAAGTCGTCAACGCAGAAAAGCCCTGCGGCTGACAGGGAGCATTCCTCCCAGCTCCCGGGGGACCACATCCTTATTGGCTGGTGTCTGAGAGAAGCCCAGAATCGCCTTTTTACGACTCTTCCCTCTAACCAGGTTAATGCTGCCTTGAGGGATGGCGGGAATTAAAGCCATATCTAACATTTATTACTGCGCGGTGGTCACCTCTCCACGGAGATCCCCTGTGCAGCAGCTGGGATCCAGGAAGGCTGAGGCAGACGCGGCTGCTTGCAGAAAGACTGTTATCTGTCTGGATAACTAGCACATTAAGGCCAGAAAGGTCAGTGGCATCTACAGAAGCATCATGTGCACACAGTGGCCTGAGGGAAGGGCTGCAGCGGAGCCTGGTGCTGGATGTGAGCCTGATCTTATTGTAAAGAGGCCCGTTTCAATTCATTTGATCTGAAAAACGAGTTCTACAAACGGGTTGAAGGAAGGAAATATGAGTTGGTTACTCAAAAATGTTACTGTAGCTCTTGAGAGGCAAGAAGGATTTACATTAAAAACATTCTAAAAAAAAAAAAATATCCAAAATACTTGGAGTCCAACCCGAGGATATGTAATTTACTGTGATTAAACCCACAGAGAGGGAGTTTACGGGTTATTCTGAGTCTAATTCTCACACTGTTGGGCTCCACCACCGTAGATCTTAATCAAATGCGGCCTGGGGAGTTGGTCATATGAAAAACCTATAGAGCTAATGAGGTGGCCTGGGAGCAGTGAGAGGAGTCAGTGATGTGGTGCCACTGCAGAAAGTTAAAGATAATTAGCAACGGCTCAAAAAACCAAAGACCCTCTGAAGGTGTTGATGACATTGTAAAATGGAACCAACTTTCAAATTCACTGTCTTTTTGCTATTCAACTTTAACTGCTATAAAATTATGCTTTTATTTTTATATATAGTGAGGGTATAGCATACTGATGGAGATGGAGCAGGAAAATGAACTAATCCAAGGTTTGCAAATTTATTTGCATCTTAAAAAATGATTTAAAAAATGTCCATCATGTTGTTTAGCTCATGAACTAGAACAACAACCTTTTAAATGTAAATGACCTTGAAGTGCCTTTAAAGTTATTTTATCATCATTAAGCTTTTTTGTTTCTTTAACCGAATCAAGTCTCTGAAATTAGTGATTAAAGGATGAAATGCTCAGTTTGATGTTTGGATTTATTTCCGTTGTTTTCACCAAAGTCCATTCAGAGTAAAGATCAATGAGTCGTGTGATACATCAAAAAGAAGTAATCGCAGCACTAAAGATATATTTCAAAGCAACCTGCTCTTAGACTGATTCACATACAACTATAATAACTTTGAAAGAAATAATAGACCGGCTCACTGTCATGATGCAACTTGAGCAGGTTCAAACAGTCAGTAACAGTGATTTGAGTGAAATGAAAGCAACATCTTTTGAAAAATGTAAATATCACAGCTCAGTCATCCACTAACCAGAAGGTCATCGGTTTCGATCTGATTGGAGATGTGATCCAAGTGTCCTTGAGCAACACACTGAACCCAGAGTTGGTTCTGACGGCTGAGCTGGCAGTGTGTAATTAATCCAGGATAGAGAAATACATGAATTGAAGGAAGGTGTGTGTGAATGTACAGTGAAGTGCTTTGAGTGGTCATGAAGAGTAGAAAAGTGCTTTATAAATACAGACCATTCACCGTTCAAGAACCAGGGTTTTCCATTCATGCAACAGCTTTCCTGCTCCGTCCAACACCAACATAATCCTTCTAAGTAGCAAAGCAATGTTCAGAGATAGTCGCTGATAATGTTGGTGAGTGAGTGACAGCAGGAGCCGCTGAATGGACGAGCGAGTGTAAGCTCCAGCGGCAGATAAAGAAGAGGAATGACAGGAGCAGGGAGTCAGACGGGCGGCAGACAGCTCACGGGCAGCGGCAGCACGGACGCCTGCTTTTCACAGCTTTGTCTGCTGGAAACCATATTGGTGAATATAATAAAAGACACGTCCTTCTTTCACGGGGAAGCTGCAGGAGGCCGCGCTGCCTTGTTAACCAGACAGGCAGCCGGCTGCGTCTCAGCAGTGCCCGCTGCATGTTTACTCGGGCTGATTAATGGATCCTAATTCTGTGGCTGTCATGACTGTTGATATGTCTAGAGACTTTCTCATCTGGCTCATTCCGCGACGCTAAATCCACATTTTACACTCTCAACGTACTCGTGAAATCAATATGTGTTTCTCCTGCGCTTGTAAAGCTTTCAGAAATTCCAATTCAGATTATTTTTTTCATTCTAATGTCATCGCAGCCTCCGGTGTTTTACACCTCAAAGAAAGAGAAACTTCTCAGGCTGATTAAACTAAGTTTCACAAAGCTCGCAGCGATCACACAGCATGAGAGACTTTACTTAATTTGAATGCCTCGCACAAAATGTTTGTTTCCAAAGAGATGCAGCACTTAAATGTGTTTTTTTCATTATATAACCGACATTAATGCACAATTATTACACATTTAAAAGGACATTTAGGGGCTGAGCATGGCTAATAACGCCACGTGGTGTTTCAACGTGTCTTGGACCTTGCCGTCGCCACCAGCGACCTTCAAATCGATGCTGAGGTCAAAACCCCAAACCAGCACATGGTCTCCCACTCAGCGTCCACTCCCGTCCTCTCCTGTCCCTGCATGTCCTCAGAGATGTCTGCTTCAGCTCGGACTGTCTCTCACACACACAATGAACGGCTCAGGACAACCACACTCAAGAAGAGTACTTCAGGGTCCAATTAGTTTTGGGTGAAAAGTTTGTTAACTTTTAAACGAAAATTATGTTTTTGGAAAATCTTTTGAAAATGATTTTAATTCTCTGAAGATTGATATCCTCCCGAAAATGATGAAACCCGTCTTCATTTACTCTCTTATTGGTCTACAACATGTAAATGTGTCGTGTTGAATTTTTTAAGCAGCATCATATTACGGAGGCAGCTAGTTTATCTCTAAGTTGCTACACTTGCGCTGCCTCGATAATGAAAATGAGAACAGTTAGTCGCAGATGAGCGAGCCAGAAAAATAAATTCTCAAAAACGAAAATATCTGCAATGTTTTTCTATGCCGGGCCCGATAACAGCTTCGGTGACCCCGAGCACCGAGTTCCAAACACAACGGCACTTAATAAGATCTGAAACAAAACTTGTGCACTTTGTCCAAACTTTGACCAATTAGTAAGATGAAAATCCTCTGCTGGGCAGGGGGGGGGGGCAGAGGCCAGATCCGCTCCTGCAGATGTGTTCAGGGAATGTCCTTCCGCCCCCCCGTCAGCTGCAACACAAAGCAGCTGCACGGCGCTTGGCTCCTTTAAGTCCTGCCCCAGCTGTGTTATCGGCAGTTCATCTAATTAGTGTCAAAAAGTTGTTTAATCACAGATGTGCTCAGCGTTTGCACATCACTACTTGTAACCTGTCACTCTCGCCACCCCCCCCCCCCCCTTTTCCGGCTGCTGCAGGAACGTGTTGCGACACTGACCCCGGTGACACAAACAAAGCGTCTTCTGGGCGCCGAACCAACACTCTCCTTTCTCTTCCTCCTCTACAGGTTTGTTCCTGCTCCGTGAAGCGGTGCCAGGGTTGTGCTTCAACGCGCAGCACGAGCATGTCGCAGTTTGAATCGGATGCGGCTTCGCGTTTAAAGCCAGCAGCTGCCTCTCTGTGCCCGGGCCCGGCGTCATGTGGCAGCACATCAACCTGCCGGGGAGCCGCTGCCTGCCGGGCGGCGGGAGCAGGAGCCCGGGCAAGGCCGACGTGTCTGGAAGGGAACCTGATGGATGTGCTGTTGTTTCAGGCATGTGCCGTCTGGCAGATGTTGCCCTGCCACTCTGTCACTCTTTCTTTTTTTCGAAAACAGAAACAAATAAATGCTTTTGCAGTCAGGTTCAGTTTTTTAAGAGACTCCATGAGGTGGCAGTGCGGCGGAGGGGTGCGTTTGTTAATTAAACCGAGCACCGTTTTACCGTCTGAAAAGGTAAACAACAGCTATGCTTCACTGAGGAGGGGCGGAGGGTGTATGAAGAGAAGCAGATATGAAGGAAAAGAGGGATCGAGGGAGAGAACGCAGGAGGAGAGCAGGAGAGGAAGTCACCAAAGGACACCGGGTGAGTGACAAAACTTTATTGGATTTATTTGTCTTGCTCGGCTTCTCAGACGAATCTCATTTATCGTGTCTGACAGCGAGGGAAGTGCACATCAAAGAGAAGGCCAGCACTGACAAATGTCTTTTTCCTCATAATGAACGAGAAGCAGGTCCTCATGTGGGAATCCTTAAGCCAAACAGATACTGGGCCGACAGTGCATTCAGGAGAAACCCAAACAAATCAATCCCTTTGCATGAAGAGACATTTCACTGATTAGTGTCCTATTTGAACAGGAGCTGGAGAAAGAAACACGGAGAACCGTCGCATGGGAATTGAACCTGTGACACCAAGACTGTGGACGTCAAGGTCTGAGAGACTCTCTGTCAATCAAAATGACAGCACATCTTGTCAGAACATGACAGTCATATTTCCCAGATGTTGATACGACAGATTCTAACATGTGAAAGATGAGCTTTGCTAAGGATCAGGTCTGGTTTCCTCTCTTGGAAGTACATGGCTTCCGAGATCGTGAGAAGAGCTGCAAACATTCTTCACACGGTTTGTTCACCGAGACCTGAAACGCAAACACTGAAACCGAGACACGGCTCCTGATCTGTGTTTGCATTCTACCTCCTCAACACAGACACATGAGAAGAAAACACAAATACCTCAAGGAAGTTTCTGACGGGAGACGGTGTCGTGTGAAGTTTGCATCTCATGGTCAGAGCTGGAAAGTTACTGGGTTTAAGTTCTCAAATATAATGCTTCAGGACCATTTTGAGGTATTTGAGTATTTTCAATTGTACTCCTTTTTACTTTAATTGACAGCATCTCAGAGGGAAATATTGTGCTTTCTGATCCACTAGTTTGTATTACTATTTACTTTCAAGATGAAGATATACAATTGACAGTATAACAGTCATGTAAAATATAAAATAATGATAAAGATTAAACCAGTGGTATTCAACTGTCTTCACTTCTGGCGTCTTATAAAACACAGTGTGTATCTGATTGGACAATATGATTTGAATCAAGAGCAATTTAACAACATGTATCTATTCTTACCCTAAGATCTGCCTCAGGTGTGTAAAATGTTTTGCTGGAGTTGAGCTGCATCGAGTGCTTGTTATTCTCAGCTCATGAAGAGGAGTTAAACTGAAAATAAATAATAATGTGACATTTACGTGATAAGTATAGATTTCCATTGATATGAAAACCTTTGGCTGTATTGCCCAAACCCAGTAGTTCGGGGCAAACTTCAAATATTTATAAGTTGTAAACCGCTCCACCAAATACGAAAACAGGATCTTTAAGCAAAATGGAATAATTCTTAAATCACTGCTCCTGGTTGTGTGACCCTGGCAACCAGTCAAGTTGCAGTTTACAATCAGGTCCTTTCAGACTCATTTGCTGGTGAAGACCTGTCAGCACAGAAGTTCTCCATCGTAAAGCAGATAAGTGTCACCACTTGAGTATCTGACCAAATGTGAAATACGGCCACGATCTCTCGTTCTGTTCCGGATTCATCATGTTGAGTGACGTCCTGGAACTGATCAGGACTTTACGAACCTTAATTTTGGAATGTAAAATCTCCTGTTGCCCCCATGTAAATCTACCCGATTTACGACATTTATGTGTTGTGAAATACAAGTAAATATATTTGTGCCAGTTTTGTAGTGATTTCCGTCCAGATGTTACTAAGATATCATGTCTCTGAGAAAGGGACAGACTGACGGCTGCGAGGACAAACACAAGTCCTGCGAGCGGCTGCTGCTGCTGCCGCTGCTGCTGGCACGAAGGCAGGAAAATGGAATATTGAGACAGTATTTGGGAGATATGATCCCTGAGCAGCTGGCGACGAACCGCCGTTTGTTCTCGGCTCCGCTCCGTGGCAGACGCAGGAGATCGTCCTTGAGGACCCGGCGTAAATCAACAATGGGCAGCGGGAGCAGGCAGCCAAGCCCCCGGGTCTGCCAGAGAAAGAATAAACTTAATTAAGTCCCATCTTACAAGGTGTGCATGCACTCGGAGGCCGGTAATGAAAGCCTAATACCGGCCACAAATTGGTCCAACAAGCAGCTACAGCAGATGCCTGACAAGGCGCTCGCACAGGCCCGGGGGGGCCGGCAGGATCTCCAGGGCGAATGCTGTTTAAAGAGAGAGAACATTAAGGAACTTTGTCCAATGCGTCTTCTCAAACCCGATACCGAGCTACGTGTGAAGCCACAACAAACACTGCTGCTGTTGATAGAGCTTAGAGAGGATTGATCCAAGGCAATAACCGTATCGCCACGGTGTCAGAGGACTGAACTGAGTCCCGGCGCAGATTTCGGGTTCCTCTTTATGGAGCTCGAGCTGCGGACTGAAATAGTTTCCCTCCTTACAGGCGACATTAACATCACCACACGTTACCATGTCACCAGGTTACCATGACATTTAACTCTAGGGGCAAACAAACCCATCTCCGTGGCTCTGGCAGCACAAATGGTGGAAAGTGTGACTGTATTTCACACGAGAGGATTCTGACACTCAGACGTGAACTTTTTTGTAAAACAATTCTGTGAAAAGGGAGGAACACAACAAACTTAATGAAGCTCCTGGAATGATAATCAGTGTAATAAACTGTATTGCACCATTAACATAGATCAAAACTTCAACATTTCTAAATCAAATAGGTTTTCACGGTTATGTTATAAAGGCTATAAAACCAACAGACAAAGAAAACCAGACATCATCAAGCTGATGGTTCATATTTTAACTC
Organism: Limanda limanda; assembly: GCF_963576545.1. NCBI lineage: Eukaryota > Metazoa > Chordata > Actinopteri > Pleuronectiformes > Pleuronectidae > Limanda > Limanda limanda. Next base: position 833,700 of record NC_083639.1, read on the forward strand.
TAGACCGATCTGTTATTTAAAACCTGCAGATACTTACTTTATTTTCTATTTATGTAGTAGCAGTAGAATAAACTGTTCCAACAGCAGCTCATGAAATCATCATAGAAAATGAAATTGACATAAGATAATATTGGTTTGTCCTCCAGCCCTGAAAGTATCTGTAATATCACTAATCTCCAAACCAAGACCCATAATCTGAAACATCTCAATATAGAAGCCATTCGATTTAATGAATTTTCTCTAAAAGAACCAAATTTAATATTTGTCATGAAGCAGATGAATTTGTTCTCCAGAACCAGAGACATTGCTTTACACTGTCTTACTGAGTAAAAACATTAAGTTGGATAACAGCTAATTGCAGAAAGAGATCATCACCACGAAGGAGGACTCCAGTTGGAGGAGAACGTTTTTCAGTCTGCGTCACATGATGCCGGCCAACGGGAGTCATGACAACCAGTAAGAGGAACCAGTTGTCCAAGAAAAAAAACGTAGTCAAGATAAATAGACTCTTCTCGTCCCCTGGGACCTGAGTAGACAAGTAGATAAGCTCCCCCAGTGATCAGTCAGGTAACGTGAACTATTCCATCGACTTCACATTAACAGCCGATCATTTTATTGACCCACATCACACTCATCCTTTGCTTATACCTCCACGTGAGAAGAAGTAGCACAGGTCAGCAGGTGTCGATATTCAAACATCGGTAGAATTACATCTCAGTGGAGTTAAACAGTGTTACAAGAGCAGAAGCATAAACAATACAGGTAGAAACAAGTCAATGTCAATGTATAATAATCAGTAGTGTAAAAGTTAGGGAAAGGAAAACTGTACCACAAGTCTATGCTCCAGTGACACACACAAGAAGCACACAACAAGCAACAACTTTCAGTAAATACACAGAGACAAATATGTGGGTGGGTTATAAATGCACAAGCACACAAAAACTGAACAGACTGGTTTCATATTTTTAGCATTTTTAGTCAAACGTTGATAATATTGTATTTATATTTTAAGGTCAAATCTGAGACTTATAATATCCAGGTAGTTAATCATCATAGAGAACATTACAATCCACTTTGGGATCCAATCATTTTAAAATCCCCTCAGTGGACCTCACTTCACTTCCATGAGTCCTACTTGATCTCGTCAAAATCTTTCTGATTTAAATAGGAACGTGGGATTATTAAAGTACACACACATCTATCTATTTATTAATGCATCTATACAAACCTGGAGGACAGATAAACAAGGCTCATGCAGAGTCACAACCGAAATACACACACACACTCTTAGATATCAGTTCCCTAAAAGTGCCGGATTTTCTTCATCAATTTCCATAAAATATTCTCTGAAAAATCCTCTTCTATATATGGATCCACACTAAAACCTTCAGAGTTCTTTCTTAGGCCAAGTCCCATCCTTCCACTTAGTTTTGAAGAAATCCGTTCAGTTGTTTTTGGGTTATCCTGCTGACAAACCAATGAACCAACCAAAGCGGAACCTCACGAGGAAGACGACTCTGCATGGTGCAGAAGAAAACTTCCACACAGACCTTTCAATAACTTTCTGAAATCATATCTTTCGCCCTGTTACAACCTCAATTAGCTGTTAAGTTAACCCTTGTTAATAAAGTTCATTCCATCTGTCAACTGTTCATTTTAACTGCAAATCCATAAGATTCATCGATTCTCCGGGTGCAACCACGCTTCCATGTTCCCGTCGTGCGCCTCTTGCCTCAGTGAGAAAGTCAATCAATTAATCAAATTTTATTCATAAAGCTGAAAACCATAAACTGAACCATTTTCTTGTGCTCGGAAATAAACGAAAAAAGGCCGGCTCCTGCTCGTGATAATTAAGATTATTACTCCAACAATGGCAGGAAATAATAATCAGCCTCTCTCGTCTCCTCCGAAAAAAAGGGACCCATCTTTTTCATTATTATACGAGCTCTCAGAGGAATTACCTCGCTGGATGAATCATTTCATGTAAGAGTTATACATTATAATTATTTATAATTACCCATCCAATTATGTTACCATTTGAATTACAGTAAATTCCCCAGACAACTGCTGAGACACCATCATCACTGCGACAAAAAAGTTGATTTCAAAGATTTATTTAATTATTTTTGCCGCAGATCTAGAAATCTTCGCTCGAGGAGAATCTCGCAGTGAGGTCATGATTTTTAATAAGCACCTGTTTGTGTGTGTAAGGAAACTCGCTAAGTGTGTGTATTACACAGTCACAGAAAGGAAACAGGATAAAGATACAGCAGAGGCGTCTGGGGAAGACCTCAGTAAAACCACTCACGTCCCTGACCTGCACTTGAGATCATAACACGGATTCACTCAAATATTCTTCTCAAAGTGTCATAGGTCTTGTACCATCTGCAGCTGTGTGTGTGTGTGTGCTGCGTTGTCGTGCAGAGCTGGAGGAGAAGCACTGAGGCCGAGCTGCAGCAGTGAGGATGAGAGCAGTGCATCATAGGGCTCAGCCCGGACCCTCGGGTGCAGTCACAGAGAAGCTGGTGAGAACCAAACTTCTTTTAAACACGATCCTGCAGCTCAGCAGTTTGCTGAAGCAGCTCGATCGGCCTCAGTCCTCCACGGTGTAACACGCAGGATTTCAGGTTGTGTGTTCTTTTCTTATGAAAACTCTCATTTAACCCACAATTTAATACTAACACCACTACAACTATTTCTAATGATAATAACAATACATTTTATTAACATGGTACTTTTACCACTAAAAAAATGAACATAGGTTAAAAACAGAAAAGCAGATAAAAGTAATTAATGGAATTAACAGATTCTGGATTTTGTCACTTCCCTTAACACTGCAGACGTTTTCCTACATTTTCCTCAGTGGCCCTCAGTAAATAGTGTTTGGATCTTGAAGTACAGACATATTCACGGTGTTAAGATTTATGGATTTGCACAATTTGGGGCAGGTTATCAGACTACTTCCTTATTCACCTTTTTTTACTATCGTTAGAGCGAGACAGACGTGTAGGATAAAGAGCCCTTGGGCCTGTTCTGTTGACTGTCATAAATATATTTTAAGTGATAACTGTTACTGTTATTTTTACCTCATTTGGCCGAAGATCTACATACAGTCTTTGTTCTTTTCAGACTAATGTCTTATTATTTACTTGTTTTACAGATTTATATTCACAGAATTATCAAAATCATTTCATAATTCATATATTCATATTTATATTAGCGTCTTAAAATGTTGAAACTGCACAATTCCACATCCAATTCAATTCATCCTTACTTATTTAAAACCGGTTACCGGTCGTCTTATAATAAGAACGCGGTCGCTAATGGACATAATTATCCAGAAGAGTAAAAATAATAAAGCCTCAACAAGTTCCCTCTGACTTACACTCGCACTTTTAAACTTGCCATTTTTCTAATAAACGTTGGCAGCTTCAACGTATGCCCGTGTGTGATAAGGCAGCGGTTGCCATGGCAACAGCACACTCCTTCAGATGTGGAGCGGAAGGAAGAGGCTCACTCCCGTGTGTGATAGTTACCTCCAATGGTAAAAAAAGAACATGGACGTTTAACAATGTGTAACAAGAGACGCAGAACTCCTGCTTCATTTACCCAGATGAGACAGAAATATTAATTTAAATGATTTTACAGAATTGGCTTTGTTGGATCTCGTGTGTTTAATCCGAGGAAAATCTTCAGTGTAAATGTTCTGCGTTGTTACCTCAGCTGCAACAGGGAGATTATTAAATTAAATGCACGGTGTGATCATCTACTTCTCAAAGATTTACAACCCTTCTCTTATTTTAAATAGTCTCCTGAACAAATAGCACGAGGAAATACAAATTTGTATTATTTAGTATTATAATAAAAAACTGGATTTGGTAATTGTACATTGTATTGTACCCTCTCTAATTGTTTATTTTCTCTCATCCGAGCTGAATTCCTGTGTGACTCCCTGCACACCTCTGTTGCCACATTTAGTTATATATAATTATTAGGGCTGGGCAACGATTAAAAGTTTTAATCGCGATTAATCGCATGATTTCCCTGATTAATCACGATTAATCGCATTTGTATACGCAAAATCCAATAATGAATTAAAAAGGAGTGTATAGCGCAATTTTATTTTCAATGTTCTGCCATATGAACGAAAGTGCCATAACATTTGTTGTGCAAACACTTTTAACATCAGCATTTAATACAGTAGCAGTTAAATAAAATATTCAGTGTAAATCTCAACTTAACAATGTTATCAAAGCAAATACAAAATTAAAGGTCAATGCCACTGCCAGGGCATTAATGTTATCCTCTTCGTTATGAAAAATGTATACTCCTCCCTGCGTCTAACGTAGTCTGCCAAAGCCTCGCTCCGCTCGCTGTTTCGTTGAGTGATTTGCTGATATCAACTGTGTGTTTTGCATTTAGGTGATATTTTAGACTGGAAGTGCTCCGGTGATAAGAAAATTCACCGTGGCAGTGGCTACAAATTACTTTGGTTCTGTCGAATCCGCCGTCTGGAAGAACTTTAAAATGAAAATGGCCATGTAAAAGCTCGGTACCCTTATCCATGGTTGTTTATCCGCCAATTATTTTCTTTTTTCCGGTTCCGCAGCAGTCAGCAACAGACTTTCACAAAATAAAAGCCTGACTTTCACAATAAAACAATAAATAATCAAACCTGAGTTAATGCGAGATAAAATAATTAATCGAGTTAACTCATCACTTGAGTTAACTCGATTAAAACGAGTTAACTTGCCCAGCCCTAATAATTATATTTCATAACCTGTCTATTGCATCTTAATTAGTGTGTAGTGAAACATAAAAAACTCAAATAACTGGTGAAACGCTCTCTCACTTGTCCCACTGCACTGCAGGGAAAAAGTTAATGACAGGACTTTGAGTGGAATTCCACAGGCACATGTATTATTTACCGGAGTCAGAACCGTTGCTTTAATATATTATGATGCCATGGTTTTTTGGGGGGTAGGGAGGGGAGAATTAATAGGTAACCAGGGAGACAGACCCAGGGAGCTAGAGAGGTAACAGCAGAGCAGATGAACCCCTGAACCCAGCTGACGGCCGCTGTGAGGTTGATGAGATACATGAAGGCGAATGACAGGAGCTCCGAGGGAAGGCCCAGAGAAAGAAGATGCTGGTTTCCCTCTGTGAGTCGGAGCCGAGCCACCTGACTGTCCATCCTCATTGTCAGATGGATAGAAGTCTAATGAGGTAGATAACTCACTGACAGAGTCCTTTGCTTGCTTGTAATGAAGCCGAAGATCTGGATTCCGCTCCCGAGCATCACAGGCAGCAGGTTATTAACACCTCATCCTACTATAAGAGTCCAATCAATTAAAAACGGGGTTCCTGCATAATCACGCAGGTAGGTGATGACAAACAGAAATTTGATTCCCCGGTATGACGGGCAGGAAGTGAAGAGGAGATATCTCGCCTGGCGACGGCAGCTTCCTGTCAAGGTGGATTAGATCGAGTGCCAAAAGGCAGCAGACTCTGCAAAGGCTGTTGACAAGTAACTTAATGGCTTCACCTGAGTACTTAGTCAGACCTGCTGGCTGAGAGAATGATTAGTGATGATGATGTTTGGTTTCCTTGACATCGCAATAACTTCACACAACCAGGGTTCAGGGTGGAGGCTTTGTTAGAAATGTGAGTGGGAGATTCCCCTGCATCTCTCCAAATGATTGGTGGCACCGGGACTGAAAAGTGAAGAGTTTGCTCTTTGTAAAAACACATTTATTAATAACTGATGGAAGAACCAAGAGCGTGGTTATCAAGGTGGAACCAACAATGAATATATGTCTCATATTTAAGATTAAATAAAGTATTGAGGAAAGTGATGGTTGCAGAGCAGTGTCTGCGCTCAAAGAAACAGCTTCACATTATTTTTATTTGGCCCTGACTGACAAAATATATATAAAAAAGGTTAATGTTTCCTGAAAGTTTTCTTTAGTACTTTAGTTTCCTTGATGATACATAAATATAGATAAAATACAACAATAACAACTTAATATATAGAGCTTCAAATGTGCACTTTCAACTTTACTGCATCGTTTATTCTATAAAATAAGTCTTATATCTGCGATCATAGACAGTGATGTCTGTGAGAGGCTCATATCAACTGATGGTTATCAGTCAGAATGTATCTATATAATATATTTAAAACAACTAATTTAGACGTAAACAACAACTCGGAATAAACCAAATAACAATAAAAAACAATTGCAGCACAATAAAAGATAAAGTCAACGTGTCAAGCTTGACTCGAACTTTTTGGAGAAGAGGTTTTCCACGGCAGGTTAAACCAGTTCAGTTCTCTAACTGGGACATGAGAGTTTGGACAGGTGACAGCAACTAATTAAAAACCTTAAGAACAATTAAGCAATGCAATCTTAAAACCAACCCAGGATTGTGCGAGACTCAGTGGAGGGAGACCAATCCTGCAGCTGTGTGATAATTTCCCACTTACAAAGACAAGCGTCTACATTTTTGCACTGCAGCCGATGAAGAGACGACTGTTCTACACCCACTTAGACAGAATTACAGCCGTCTAACTCCGAGCTAATAAAAGCATGAATGACTCTTGATTCCCGAGGAACAGTGAGGAACTGTCTGGATTCGGTTGTGTCACGTTGAGTGGTCTTTTCTCAGCGATGTCTCGACGCTGAAGGTATTTGCCACTCAAGTCTATTTCTGCTTTATCTCCAGCACTCATGCCAAAGAGGAAAAAGGCAAAGTACATGACAGCAGAGGCGTCCCACTATAATTTGTATCGACATAATTCATGTCCGGAATGAGTGTAACACGCAGGAGAAATGAGTGTTGTCGACGTTATATGTCATTCTGTGTGAAGCTAGTGTCAGTAATGATATGTCACTATTCATAATGCAGATCCCCCCCCCCCCGCCACAGGAATATACGTTAAACCTGAAGTCCCAAAAACTGTTCAACTTTTCAAGTGGTAATAGACACTTAAAAAATGTTTTTGATGGTTTTTTAAAATACATTTATGGGTTGAACATGGCTCATAGCGCCACCTAGTGTTTCAAACTGTCTTGGACCTTTCGGGGCCAATGCTTACCTAGTGTCAACAATTTGGGATGACTCTACGTCCTTGAAAAGGATAACACCCTCCAAACAAAGGTGGGTGGCTCAACACCGACAATAGTGTGTGTAGCTCTTCGAGTCCTTGCTTTTACCCCGACAACCTAGATACCGTTAGCATTGTCAAACCATTAGCATTATCAAAGTATGTAGCAGGGAGACACATGTAGAGGCGTGTCTCCCTGGGTTCTTTAAAATGTTGAATATCCAGCAAGAGGCTCCTCAGCCAAAACTTCAGGGCAGAATTACACTTTAGTATCATCCCTAAAAGACTATTTTCGTCAGTTAAACTAGGATTTCAAAATCTAAAACTGTAACAAAGTGTTCCTGCTAAGATTCTGTCAAGATAATGGGCCTGTTGGGTTGTTTTTCAAGTACAATTATGGTGAGGAGAAATTTGGCGAGGCTGCAAGGCTAACCTTTGGATGACCTCTTCGAATCCCTTCCCAGACACGTTGTGCATCACTCAGCCTCCTGGCACCTGGAGGCTTCACCGCAGAGGGAAACACATATTGTTGATAGCAGAGACAGTCACTGTGGCAACGGCAGGCCTCAGTTGCATTTGTGGACGGAGACGATTTTTACCCAGAAAGTCAAACAGGATCCATTTCAGGTCTTTACTTTTACATCAGTGCAGAATCACACACACACATTCACAGACACACATAACAAACCGCCAGCCTGACAATTCCTCACAGACACAGTCTTCACATGCCCTGAGGTGTCAACAGGAGGATTTCTTTGCCTCTGGCCACCTCAACACGGACATAGTGACTTCCTTTTCTCTCCCTGCTCAGCCCGGCGGCTCCTGCTCTCCTCGGCATAATGAGATTATGCCCATGCTGCTGGAACATCTACTCAAGAGGAGATGGGACCAATTAGTCAGCCGTCTGCCCCAAAGAGAGGCGATCGCCACAGCCCTGATGTTATTACCTCCAAAGTGTCAGCCTCCAAAGCAATAACCAACACGCCTACGAAAAGGAGCGGAGCTTGTTTACACCGTGATTGGTCGGCGTGGTCAAGGTTAACAGAGAGAGTGAGCTTGGCCCCGGTGCTGCTGATGCAATGAAGGGTTTCTATCGACTCTGCTCTTGATTAGAGTCAAGAGGAACAAACAGTGGCAGAGACCATTTGGGCTCCCGAGGCAGCCTGACCCGACAAATGAGCCGAATAAAGGAAAAAACAGCTCTGTGCTCCGTCCTGTGGAGCATTTACATTTAAAGGAGAAAGTCGTGCAGCTACTGTCTGACACAAGGGCCCGGCTTTACCAATTAGCGTCTCGACAAACCGGCAAAAAAAGGGATGTTATTTCAACCCCGGTGTTGGATTTAAGGTAAAAAAAATTTAAACGTGTGAGTCAGTGTTCTCAGGGCTGTGCCAGAAACGTCCGTGAGGCTGATGACAGAGTGTTAGCGAGCTGATGCTGAGTGAAACGTGGGGGGGGCACAGTTCGACCTGCAGCTGCATCTGTCCACTGCTCGGCTTCCTCAGGCAGGAAGTTCCAGGTGTCACTACGGAGAAGAGGAAGCCAAGTTCCACTCGGACAGATTTCAAATGTAAGTATGTGTCATGGTGAAAATCTTATGAGACTATACTGTATATATACAATGGAAACTTCTATTTAAAGTAGAGCCCAACCAATATATCAGATGGTCTGTTTTGTGAAGAAAAAATATTTATTCAATTAATCAAGATCTGTGTGTTTTCTTGTATCGTATATACTGTGTTTTCATTTTATTTTTAGAGTTATTTATATTCAACTTTATGGTCAAACACAACCAGAACCACTCAGAAATTTCAAAATTGGAAAAATGAAAACACGACTGGCATCAGAATCAGTTTTTCAAACACTGAGTGGAATCAGTAATGGAGGAGAAAAGGTACAAGAGGTGCATCAATATCTTTTTGCCCCGGACTTTGCCTCTCCCCTCCTGAGGGTTCATGTTTTATGTGAGCACAAGAACTCAATCACTCCTGCATGGCCATTGAACAAACGCTGTACGAACAGATGCTTTCATTTGTTTGCAGTAGCTCTTCCAACACACACTGCGGCCGCCCACAAATAGAGCTTCTTCACATCTCTGCCCTGCATGATTTGACTTTTGTCCAGGACGGAGCCTCATACATAAAGATCGGACAAACAAAGGCATATCGCTTTTGAGGCAATGAGAGAATCGTTGAACATTTTGTAATCAAATAAATGTTGCACGGAATCAATTACATAACAGAAAAAGTCTCCTGATAACCTCCCAACACTTTTTATTCTATGAAAAACACAGATTTGGCTCTTTGGAGATAAAATTCAATTAAATGTATTTAAATATTCTAGCTTCAAACACAGAATTTTCAAGGCTTCTCAGAACAAGCCGCCATATGCCGAGTTAGCAGAATTCAGAAACAGGCGATCACTAGAAAGCGATTGTGGCGGATAAGGAGGAAAATGAGCATGAGAGCAGGAATCACTAGGACGTCTGGAGCCGACGGGATGAAAAACAAAGAGCCCTGAGATCCGAGAGAGAGAAAGAATACGCGTGGCCGACTCCTCCGTTTACCGGCAGCTCCATCATAACTCACCTCACGTTAATAACTCTGTCACACTGAATTACGGCTCCGTGATCGATATCCCCCCGGTTCTTATACATGTTACTTTGGATAAAGCGCTGGCTTTTAGAAGATTTGTGCAATAGAAGGTTGTGGCTCTTCAAATAACCAGCCAATAATCCTCTCTAAGTATTGGTAGCATGTGGGGAATCAATCATAGAGGGAACAAGCCGGGACCAGAGTTTGCGGAGGATTATTTATTCTCCTAATAGATCGGCCGGCCGGCGCGGTTGTCAGGACACCTGTGGCCCGGCGCGCTGTAGCGGGGGGGGGCGAGCACGTCCAGACTCCAGCAGACATGTGCCAAAGGAAGATGGACTCTGCCTAGATGCAAAGATACACAGGATTGTTATGTACTTTCATTCTAGAGTCTGTTATGATATATCTGTTATCTGTTATGAGCCTTGCAGATGTAACAATATCAGTGGTAATATATCGTAACAAATCCCATTACAGGTGCTCCAACGCTATAATATATTAAAGCTAAACTGGAAACATTAATTTTTTGCTGGTTAGCTGGTTTTATTTTGACATTCAATTAAATCTTTACTGTTATTCCTTTTATTGGTTTAATGAATCTTATTTTTTCATCAGTCTTTTATCCAATTATATTTAAGTTTTTTCAAATTGTAATCAATTCTAATTTGTGTGATTCATGTTTGCCTTGTACACTCTCACTCACATAGGTTTGTGGTTACAACTTTCACTGTAACGCATGCTTTTATTTTACAGAACAAATAATGCAGACAGGGTGTGTATTAATATATTTACGTGTTATGTTTCTTAATTAAAGTTATGTATACTTGGTGTAATTTGTGTTATTTTTGTATTTAAAGTTATTTATTATAAAGTTTATGGTTAAACTGTAAAATACCAAGCCTCATTACATTTGTTTGTGGAAAGGGTTTGATCTTAAGAATAATAAACTTTTTCTATTAGGACACAGCCTATACATTGGTCATATATCGGTCTGACCTCTAGTTCTATCTTGTTTATGTGATAACACAGATTGAGAAAATCCAAACTATAGGATGAATCCAGAGAGACATCCCTTGTATTTTCCATTCTGTTTGAATTTCTGGTATCTCTCTCTCTCCCTCTCCCGCTCCCTCTCTCTATCTCTCTCTCTCCCTCTCTCTATCTCTCTCTCTCTCTACGTCTTATCACTCCAGTGTCTCTCCACCGCTCGCAGCCCGGGGTTTTGCTGAGCGGCTGATACAGGCTCTCCGCAGGGTCGTGTCTGGCTTCAGCTTATAAACAGGACATATCTCCGCCTGCTCCTCTTTGACCACAGACTGCAGCGCTCACCGGTCTGAGAGCCCGGCCAGCTCCTCTATTCTGAGCCGCATGCATGACTAGTCTGTCTGGAGGAGACAGATAGCCTGACACAACACTACTGCTGCTGCCACTGCTGCTGCTGATACACGAGACACGGAGCTGCTGTCAGAAAACGAGACTGAAACCAATCATCAAACATGAACATTCAGATTATACTCTTCCGGAATCTTGTAAGAATGAAAACTGTTATTGTTCTTAATTCGTTGCTGAGGAAATAGGAAGTTTTTTTTTACTCAAATGAAATTGCGTATTTGCACGAATTAAGAAGAAAAAACAAACAAAGATGAAGGGGGATTTATATTTCACACATTTTGGGGTTTTCATGTCATATCTGTGTTTGAATGAGCCGTTTCTTTCTTGTTGACAGCTTCTCAAATCATTTCATCTTCAAACTATGTTTTTCACCAAGCAGTAACTTCAGCACTCTGTTAACAGCTGCCAGCGACACAGGCAAACAGCCAGACGTAGCACACTACGAGCCATCCAGCTTATGTCGGCCTCTTAACTAGAAAACACGGACACATGTCTCCTTGTGCACTTTGGCTCAGTGGACGTGCTGCCATACGAACATCCACCAGGGGAAAGTGCTCATACTGGCAGGAGTAAAGAAATACAGCTTTGTCAGGTATATAGCACTTAAGACAGATTAAGACAAAAGACAGGATTGTTTGGACGAAACATTGTGTGCTTTTTTGTTTTCAACACAAAACACTGTAAACACCACAAAAAGTACCAACTCGAGCTAATGAGGGGAAAACAGAAGCAATGGTCAACACACTAAAGGAAATTTCACGATAGATGGACTGAGCAGTGCGCGTCCCAAAGAATCCAACGCACTACCTGTCCAGATGTTGAGCTGTACAACCCAGATGTGTTCAGATCAAGACTTAGTATTGATGGGCTGGGTTTTGATAAATAGGCGAGTTTACGAAGACATTTTGAGAAACGTTGCAAAAGAAAATGCAAATGAAAGCATGTTTCTCTTACTCTTTATACTCTGTATGAATGTCCTCTACTATCATACAAATATAGAACTTAGGCCGCTAACAGCTGCTTGTGCTAATTTTCCAGTTGGGTGACATTAAAAACCACTGCAGAAGTTTGCAAGTTAAAAATGTGAATAAAAGAATGTGATTGAAAACTCACTCGCTAACAAAATAGCTAAAATATCCAACCTTGAGGTTTCCACATATAGTCACTATAAAACCTCATTACACTTAATTTCGTAGTTTCATAGTTTCGTACAAAAAATGTTTTGACTTCAAACAAAACATGTTTATTTACACTAACCCAGAACCACTATCTCTCATTTAATATTTACCAAGGTGCTTTTATTGCCTTAACTTAACCAGACAGGAGTCCAGTTTTATCCTCAGCAGATAATAACTATAGCACTTCATTCATTCAAAAGTAGATATATGAACAGCTCAGCTGTCAATCAAACACAAACTCCAACCTGCCCCCCCAAAGAGTTCAGAGGCAGAAGATGATGCTTTATTTATGTTTCTCCGAAGGGTTTCATAACTTCTGATATTATTGTGACTGTAAGAGGCAATTAAAGGTTTAGCAATATTTACATAGTAAAGGAGGAGGCAGAGATTTACTTCACTAGTAGCATCTAATAAAGTTCTACTCATGGATATATTTACTGTATATATAAGCTGTACATAACATCTACGTTTGAGGCTTGTTCAGGAGACGTCCTCAGTCTTTTCTCTTCGGGATATGATTTAATAAATGTTTGAGAGCCTCTCGGTTTATTTCTCCTCCACCGGTGCTTGGGTTTGTTTGATGGAGCCGTTTCCCTGCTCTTATGGAAACCAGCCTGGCGTCTTCACATTTCTGTGAGCGTCGTCTCCGTCCTGTAGATTCGGTATCTATGGCAACTGCACCGGGGACATGAGCACGGCGAGTTAAAGAGGACATTATTAAAGGAGAAACATCCTCTGAAAACACAGAGACGATTGCACTTGTGTCGACATGTGTTGTGGTATTATGAGGAGATTACGGGATGTTTTCCATCCCCGAGTATATTACGATGTTTGTTTCCGTTCTTTTTGTTGAATATAAACAAGAGCTTGTTCTAGGATATTAATAATTTGGTCTCGCTTGATTTTACATTCCCTGCTTCTGTCCTTTTTGAAATGTACCCATAGTGCAGTATTTTGGCTTCCAGCTCTGGGTTTTCTGCTGCACTAAGTCAAACACTGGGGAGACACGCGGTAATATTTAGCGCAAACAAAAAAGTGTTTTCCCTGCTCACTCTTAAGATGCTGTAGCCCGTGTAAAGAGGGTTTTCGAGCTGAAAGCCGGTCACTGTAACCCAGCTGAGCAAATCTCCTCTTATGGTATTAAGACGTTAACTTTGTAGCCAGCTACTCTGGGATGTTATCGCACGATAAGCAGATTACAGCCCTAAATATCCTCATGTGCATTAAAGCAGGCGCAGTAATATTATTATTTTCATGATGCAATTTCCTCCCGCTGAAACTGTCATCGAACCAATTGCCGCAGCACGACTTCCAACTCTCTGATGAGAATTAGTTTCTGCTCACTTAAAGTTGATGTATTCATCAGTAAAGGGAACGGGACCTGAAGTGATCTTGATGCGGCTCGACACAGGAAACACCGTCTCAAACAGCTTCCTGCTTCGTGGGCTCACGCTCCGAAGGGGAAGGTCTTTCACGTTTCACATACTTTGACGCTAAGCAGGCGGGACAAGGCTCATCAAGTCGCCCCGTGCCGCCGCTGACAGGGGGACGGAAGTGGAGTGTGGAAGTGACAGGTTTTGGCTTTGACAAGTGAGGCTCAAAAGTTGGACAGAGCCCCGAGGCCTCCTCCACTAGATCAAGAGAAGCGCTGACACGGGGATAACGGGGAGAAAGGCTGACCCTCTGAGATATGGCTCGAGAAAAAGGAAAAATCAAAGATGAAAAGACTTGTATTGATAAAAGGCGAGGCGAGGAAACAGCAGCTGATGATTCTGTTTGTTATTGGGAGAAAAAACAGGATGATGACCACGGCCCCTGAGGGTCGTCTGACCAACATGAGCACATCTGGTATCTGTCTATCTGAGACGCTTAGTTTGGGAAATTGAGCACAATCAGGGAACATGAGGACATTTTTAAAGTGAGGACATTTTGTCTGGTCCTCACTTGTGACCCATTGGCTGCTTTAGAAGTTAAGACTTTCTTCTAGGTTTAGAAATAGGTTTAGGTTTGTATTAGGGTAGGGACAGTGTTGGGGAGTAACGGAATACATGTAACGGCGTTACGTATTTAGAATACAAATTATGAGTAACTGTATTCCGTTACAGTTACAAATTAAATAGATGGTATTCAGAATACAGTTACATTGTTGAAATCAGTGGATTACATGACGGTACTTCTCGAGTTTATTCACTCTCTCGTAAATCCACCGGCGGCAAAGCCCCCAGGAAGCAGCTGGAGACCAGGGCTGCCGTAAGAGCGCCCGGGCCCCCAGCGGCGTGAAGGAGCCTCACCGCTACCCGCTCGGGACCGTTACAGGCCCGGGACCGAGGCTCTGAGAGAGTTCTGTCGCTACCAGAAATCTACGGAGCTGCTGATCCGCAAGCTGCCCTTCCAGCGCCTGGTGAGAGAAGACCGACCTGCGCTCCCAGAGCTCCGCTGTCATGGCTCTGCAGGAGACCAGCGAGGCACGCCGGGTTCACACCGGACGCTGAAGCGCCAGGCAGCGCTAATAATATCACCCGTTGACCCAGTAGTATAAAAGCATATAGTCACTTGTTGCTCCAACATTAACTGCAACCGCGTCCCAATTTAATTTCATCCATCTTCAAGAACTTCTCCGCTGTTCTCTCCGTTCAATGTCGGGTGTCGAGGGTAAATTACGTATTCTCCGCCCCCCCCTCTCTTTTTATCTTTATGACTGCTTGTGTGTCTGTAGTGGATGGGCAGAGGGGGGCATTTAATAATGTGATCGGTAAAATTGGTAAAATTAAAACTCCAGGACAACAGAAGGGGAATACAAACTATGGGATGCATACTTTATCATTTATATTATATCAAATGTCATCAATATCGTTTAAAATCATTTTTCAGTTTGTTTCATGGAGCGATACGCTCGCGTCAAGCGCAAAAAAAAATAAACTCGACGCCGAAACGATCGTAGCACGGCGCGAGGCAGCCTTGGCGCAGGGGGGGGGGGGGTCCTTCAGCCTCCGGTGGGGCTGGCACAGAGGTGGGAGTGGATGGGAGCCGGACATCCAGCTGGAGAGAGAGTTTAAACTGCTGCTTCTCCACTGACTATAACAACGCCGCAATCATACACTTAAAAAATGCAATACAAACCGGAAGTATTCCAAGTATTCAGAATACGTTACTCAGATTAGTTAATGTAATGGAATACGTTACAGATTACATTTTTGGGCATGTATTCTGTATTCTGTAACGGAATACGTTTTGAAAGTATCCTTCCCAACACTGGGTAGGGAATAGGGTAAGGATATTTAGTTGTGATGGATATATTTGGGGTAAGGGGTACAACCTCGATATTATATCATGAAGATATAAGAAGGAGGTTGTACAAAGATACAAGGGCACACACACACAGACACACACGCACAGACACAAACACACAGACAGACACTGTGTTGATATCACAGAGTGAATGGAGATGGTGGTGACTCTGCCATTGTTATCCATGGTATATTTTAATGAGATCCCTGCTGCTTGTGTAATCACCTCTTTAATCTGCTCCACTGTATTTATGGAGTGGAATTTAAGACATTTTTAAAAAAGAAGCTTAGTCGGGTTCCTCTTATGCCATTTACCATCTAAAGAGGACACACACACACACACACAGTTACACACACACATACACACTCTGTATCTCCCGTTCTTCCTTAATCATCTCTATCATGGATCTTCCCTTACGATACCCGGAGGCCTCCATCACTCTGTGGCTGGTCTGTGTGTGAGGGGGCGGTGCATTGGTTGGAATCGCTAGATAATTTTGTATCTAAAAATAGTGACGCTGATTCAGGCAAACTGGTGGTGTCTCTGTGTGGAGGTGGTCAGGGAACACATCATTACTCATTAAATAACAGGATAGTGTGAAGAGGCTTTAACATTTAAGAATAAGATAACGTTTAGTATTGTATTTAGTTGAATGAGTCCACTAACTTAAAGGGTGTTGGTTCGATTCCTGGCTCCTTTATTCTGCATGCCAAAGTATCCTTGGGCAAGACACCGAACCCCTAAGTGTGTGAGTGATGACAATAGAGGAAGAACAGCACAGTTGTTTTATTTTGTGTTTGAAGACAGGGCCGGGTCTAGGCAGGGGCAAGAGGGGGCCTGGCCCCCTCAAATAAATGTTGTGCCCCCTCAAACTAAATCCCAATTTATAATAATAATAATATAATAAAGCACAATGCCCCCTCAAGATTTGTGGCTGCCCCCTCATACATGCCTGTCTAGACCCGGCCCTGTTTGAAGATAAGAAAGTACAACTGCACTTATTCCCAAAACCCTAAACTTACATTTTAAGGAATGAGGGTGAGTGACTTTAAAATAAAAATAGCTGGAGCTTGGAAACAGGTGACATATAGTAATCTAACCTGTTTCACACATATGTTCTCTGGGCTTTAGGAGCCGTAATCTCAGACTGAATCCAGATCAGACATCTCGGTGATCTTTGCCATTGCAGGTGACAGCGGCTGACAGAGGCAGCAGGTTGCTTTGGTGAAGACGCTCTCCTCCTCTGCTCCTCAAGGCGCGCACGAGAAGAACAGGTGAGCATGGAGGAGCGGGGAAGGTTTGGCAGCTGGGGTCCTAGCTGTCTTTTCAGGCATTCATTATTTAGCCCGTCTAAAAATACATCAGAGGCTGCTTCCCTTCCAGCACATGGTGCATCTGAATTTCACAGCATCCTGCTCTCTCAGCCGTTCAGTCTGATCTGAGGAGCTGCTTGATCTACTGTACATCAAGGTAACACACACACAGACACACAGACGCACACGCATTAGATGTCACCGATGCACAGAGAGAGACACCGATACGTTTAATCACATGGAGAAGAAGAAGCACTCGACTCTTCTACAATAAATCGCAGGCTTGAATAGAAATCATTCACTTATATTGAATGGAGGTGGAGTTGC
Organism: Limanda limanda; assembly: GCF_963576545.1. Lineage (NCBI taxonomy): Eukaryota > Metazoa > Chordata > Actinopteri > Pleuronectiformes > Pleuronectidae > Limanda > Limanda limanda. The sequence continues at coordinate 850,897 of NC_083639.1, forward strand.
TGCTATTTTTAACTCCAGTCTATCAATTAATCCTAAACCTAAACTTAGCTACAACTCATTTGAATGTCTTGTTCTTAATCTTCCACGTCAATCCAGGAAACACCAACAGCCAATCATATTTGCTGTAGTTTATCGTGCTCCTGGGGCTTATACTGAATTTCTAACAGAATTCCCTGAGTTTTTATCAAACCTAGTCCTAAAGACAGATAAAATTATTATTGTTGGTGACTTTAATATTCATGTTGACAATAATAAAGATAGCCTGAGCGTAGCATTTATTTCAATACTAGACTCAATTGGTTTTAGTCAGTGTGTGCATCAACCTACTCATTGTTGTAACCACACACTTGACCTTGTGTTATCATACGGTGTCAAAATTGAACATTTAACAGTACTTCCGCGCAATCCAGTACTATCAGACCATAATTTAATAACCTTCGATTTTTCACTATCTGAATATATGCCACTAATAAAAAACTCATTTTCTAGATGTCTACCTGATAGTGCTGTAGCTAAATTTAAGGAAATAATTCCGATTACATTTAAACCCGTATTATCCGTCGACATAAACAACAAATTCTTTAAAAACCCGAGCTCTATTGAGATTGACCACCTCGTAGAAAGCTCTGCAGACTCATTACGATTAACATTAGACTCAATAGCGCCTCTAAAAAAGAAATGTGTAAAACATAGTAAATTAGCTCCGTGGTATAATTCCAAGACACATGAGTTGAAACAAATATCAAGAAAATTAGAAAGGAAGTGGCGCTCCAGCAACAGTGTTGAAAATCTCCTAGACTGGAAGAGTAGTGTTACAGAATATAAAAAGGCTCTCCACAAAGCAAGAGCTGCCTATTACTCAAAACTAATAGAAGAGAATAAAAACAACCCCAGGTTTCTCTTCAGCACTGTAGCCAGGCTGACAGAGAGTCACACCTCCACCGAACCCAGTATTCCTCGATCCCTAAATTGCAATATCTTTATGACCTTTTTTAATGATAAAATTCTAACTATTAGAAATAAAATCAATCATCTCCTGCCCTCAATTGGCACTAATACCCTCCCAACAATAGAGATCTCAGAAACGGCTGAGAATCCTTCCCATTATTTAGACAGCTTCTCTCTGATCACCCGTGATCAGTTTACCAAAATAGTCTCAGGTTCTAAACCAACAACCTGTATTTTAGATCCGATTCCAACTAAATTACTTAAAGAAATTCTGCCCCTAATAGATAATTCGTTACTTAACACAATCAATCTGTCATTATCATCAGGTTATGTACCACAGTCTTTTAAAATAGCTGTAATCAAACCCCTACTCAAAAAACCCACCCTAGACCCAGAGGTTTTAGCAAATTACAGGCCAATATCTAATCTCCCCTTCCTATCTAAAATCTTAGAAAAAGTTGTAGCCAATCAGCTGTGTGAGTTTCTCCAGGAAAATAATATATATGAAGACTTTCAGTCTGGGTTTAGAACCAATCATAGCACAGAGACAGCCCTGGCAAAAGTCACTAATGACCTTCTAATAGCTTCAGATCAGGGACTTGTGTCTGTCCTCGTTCTGTTAGATCTCAGTGCAGCATTCGACACAATTGACCATCAAATTTTATTAGAGAGACTAAAACAGTTAATTAACATTAAAGGAACGGCCTTAAACTGGTTTAAATCTTATTTTGCTGATCGCTCCCAATTCGTTCAAATCAATGATGAGTCATCGGTGCTCACCAAAGTTAACCATGGTGTCCCACAGGGGTCTGTGCTCGGCCCAATTTTATTCTCATTATATATGCTTCCACTAGGAAACATTATCAGGACACACTCGGTAAATTTTCACTGTTATGCGGATGACACCCAGTTATATTTGTCAATAAAACCTGATCAAAGTAATCAATTAACTAAACTTCGAGCATGTCTCAAGGACATAAAAACCTGGATGACCCGCAATTTTCTCTTATTAAACTCAGATAAAACAGAGGTTATAATACTCGGCCCTAAACACCTTAGAGATACATTATCTAATGATATAGCTGCGCTAGATGACATTGCCCTTGCTTCCAATGACACAGTCAGGAACTTGGGAGTGATCTTCGATCCTGATTTGTCCTTTAATAGTCACTTAAAAGTAATTTCTAGGACCGCGTTTTTCCACTTGCGTAATATCTCAAAAATCAGACATGTCCTTTCGCAAAAAGATGCAGAAAAACTAGTCCACGCCTTTGTTACATCGAGACTGGACTATTGTAATTCATTATTATCAGGCTCCAGCAGCAAGTCGTTAAAGACTCTGCAGCTGGTCCAAAATGCCGCAGCACGTGTCCTGACGAGAACTAAGAAAAGAGAGCACATTTCTCCAGTATTAGCATCGCTACACTGGCTTCCTGTTAAATCTAGAATAGAATTTAAAATTCTCCTCCTCACCTTCAAGGCCCTTAATGATATGGCACCTCTTTACCTTAAAGAGATGTTAGTTCCATATCAACCTACTAGAGCACTCCGATCCCAGAACTCAGGTTTACTTGTTGTCCCTAAAGTCTCTAAAAGTAGAGTAGGAGCCAGAGCTTTTAGCCATCAAGCCCCACTGCTGTGGAATAATCTCTCACTTTCAGTTAGGGAGGCAGACACGCTCTGTTCGTTTAAAAGTAGACTCAAAACCTTCCTTTTTTATAAAGCTTATAGTTAGAGCTAATTTGTGCGATGTTCCAAATTTGATTAAATGGCAAAAACCCCTGATGATGCTAAGACGCACAGGGAATTTATGACACAAGACACACGGAGCTTCTCTTTCCTGCTTCTCCTTCCTTTTCTCCATATTTATCACATCAAGATAATTCTTATCTGATCAGTACATGTTACTAACTTGACCCCTTTTCCCGGAGTTTCTGTGCCTTAGCGCCCGCGGATGCAGGGCCACAGCTGTGGCCGCACCATGGATTATGATTGTGGATCGCGTGTCGGAGGTCGCAATGGTGGATCCAGTTCGGTGGATTCTGTATCGTGCCAGCTGATCGTCGTTGTAATGGAGGATCCTTTGTCGCGTTGGCATCGGATGATGAGGGACCACGACCGAGGCGGCAGCTGATAATGGATTCTAACTGGCGGCGGTGGACAATGACTGTGGATTATAGTGGATCCCATCCTGATGCTGGATCGTGGTCTTGCTGCTGGCCAGAGACTGTGATTGCAGCGGGACTGCCTGACACATAGTATTGAAAAATGTTTAGCCTAATGGATGCTGCTAAAAATCCTGATGATGTTTTCTTACACCTGACATCTATTGCACTTCTGTCCGTCCTGAGAGAGGGATCCCTCACATGTGGCTCTCTCTGAGGTTTCTACATATTTTTACCTGTGAAAAGGGTTTTTAGTAGTTTTTCCTTACTCTTGTTGAGGGTTAAGGACAGAGGATGTCACACAATGTTAAAGCCCCATGAGACGAATTGTTATTTGTGAATGTGGGCTATACAAATAAAACTTGATTGATTGATTGATTGATATTCAGAGTCAGTTCACATTCAATGCACAATCTGTGCTGCAAGTCGGCTAATTTACGCCAGCAGCACAGCGATGTGACAGTAATTTGTACACAAGCAAGCAGAGCACACAACACCTCGGGAAAATGAGCCAAGTGAACCAGATGTGCCTCTGAGGCGGCGTCCTCCCGACACCACGGATCCCTGATGACTTCCTCCTGCTGCCTCTCGTTGGAAAGCGTCTCCGGCTTGTAATGTAAGACGCAGTCCATGAAATCAAACATCTAGCGGGTCACAGATTGAACGGTGCTCATTGTTAATTACATCGGGGAGAGAATGTCAACTTAATTATTTCAGCCGGAGCTGGAAATGATTCCTTGCAAATCTATTAGACACGTCTACTATGCGAGTCATGTACTGAGCCTCTCGAGTCAATAAGCAGTGTCCACCAGGACGAAGGAGCCGGCTGGGATTTAGACGTCCAGATTACAATAAAACGTTATATCTGCTCCAATTAGGGCTGAACTGTCTGTTATTGAACTGACTCTTTGTTCAATCTCCCCTATTTAAGGAATGAGTTACACTGTCTGCTCCCGAATCAGTAGACTGAAGGTATAATATTCATAATCATAACTTAGATCCTTTCAAAGTACCCAAGGGTGTCAGGAAAGCAAAGAAGGTAATAAGACAAACTCAGGATAGAAAATAACTCAAATGCTGGGGACCAACAGTCAACTTCAGTTCTATCAAGCTGCACTGAAATGAACACAATAATATAGATATCAGTTCCATCAACAAATAAACAGCCCTCCAAAAAGTTAAAGAAAAGTCCACAGATCCTCACATTTCTATGGGTTCTGTCTTTCATTTCCCAATGTGTAGTTTTTGCACCTTTTTCTGACAATGGAAAGATAGATAGATAGATAGATGGATCCTTTATTAATCCCGAGGGAAATTCAGATCATCCAGTAGCTTATACAGTTAACACTTAAACACCACACTGACATACATACAAAAATCACATACGGAGAACATATTTACAGATACAGGAATGGAATGCAATGATGTGATAGTGTCAGTGTCCAGTAGGGAAGTGTTCTTGTGCTGCTGAAGTGGAAAGTACAATAAAATATATATATATATTTAAAACAACAAACTATATACATATATAACTATATAAATATATAAGAATATGTGGTGGTAAAGTCCGTGCATGGGGCTAGTATAGACAGTAAAGGGATGAACAGTTGGTTGGTATATAATAATGAGATGAGAAATGAGAAGGGGGGGGCATCACAACCTCCTTGGTAATAATGGCAAAGGTTGCTGGAGATAATATAATCTAGAGGTCAGGGGATCTTTTTGAAAAAGTGGGTTTCAAGGAGTCTGTAGCAGGGGAAGGAGAACAGCCCTGTGTCCGGGGACCATAGGTTCAGGGCTGAGGTAAGACACATACTGGAGGGTGGTAGAGGTGAGAAGAAGGGTTTTATAAAGGATGCAGGACTTGACTGAGAGCCAGTGAAGTTGGATCAGGGTGGGGGTGCTGTGCAGGATAGAATAATAATCATTTTATTTATATAGCACATAACAGACACCAGATATTCTGGGGCGATCGCAAAAATGCATTCACACTGAATAAAAACAATTAATCAATAAGAAGACAGCATCTAATAAAAGCAGTTAGTACAAATAAAGATAATAGGAACAATGAAAGGAAGACGCTATTGCATACAAGCAAATAAATACAAATTAAAATGTAAAGGCAATTGAACATAAAAAGATAAAAAAGACGACGTCACATGAGGGTAAGTCAGTAAAAATGGGATTTAAGAAGAAGTTAATTAAAAGAAGTCAGTGAATCTGCAAGTCTAATCTCCTCAGGCAGGTCGAGGGGTCCTGACGGCAAAAGCACGGCCACCTTTAGACTGCGGCCTCGACCAGAAGGGTCCCACCTGAGGATCTGAGGATCTGAGGCTGCCAGCTGGGTCACATGGGGTCAACATTTCTCTTGTGGCCCAAGGCCGAGCTTTAGAAGAGAGCAAATGCTGATTTAATTTATCCTCACATGAAATATTCTTCAGAGCTGCAACTAAAGATGATTAATAATAACTTCTTTAATTTTTATCTTATCTTTTGATGTATTCAATAGTTATTTGGCCGGGAAACTATTTATATATATGTATTTTGAAACTGCTCAAGAAATGTAATGTCTCTAAATAGCTTTGTTTTTGCAGCAGTGACAGTTTAAAGCAAATGTGACTTAGATTACTATGAGAACAGGTGACGGCAGCACATTTGCACGTTTCACAGAACGACAATAAGGAAATCAGGCTTTTACGACAAAAACAAATTCAGAAACGATATCACTCTGAATGAAACACAGGTGAAATGGTTTTATAAGAAAGTCAGCTAGAGTCATCCAATCATCCGGCGAGAGCGAGCCACATAACTAACTGGTTAGTGATTTTCAGTTTAGTCCAATCGACTAAGAGATCTCCCATCAGCTCCAATTGAACCAGTTGAGTGTTAACGGGAGAAGGGAACGGGATCGATTCTGCGTTTTAGAACTTCACAGGAGACGCCAGAGACAAATCACAAACCCGCTCGGCTGTGCATGTGAAGTACCGACACCGAGAGTGTTGGCAGCTGCTATTCTTATCAGCACGTCAGATCTGTCTGTGCAGTAAGAGCAGAGAATGTGAGGTTGTGTTTGCACCATTCTCTGTTTTGTTTTGCCTTGCGATCACACACAGACCTCATGGCGAGATTAAAAAAAATTACTGAACTGCATACATAAGAGAAAATCCTGCGTTTATCACAAAACTCAGCACTATTCAGAATAAAGCGCTGCACAACAATTGCTGGCGTGCCCCAGTTATGAGCGGGGACTGATGGGAACAGACTTGAGGGATGGAAAGTATTGGCAAGGGAGAAGGGACCCAGGAAAAAGGGGAAAGCAGACGACTTCAAAGACTGGATGTGAGCCAGTGGCTGAAAGCGTACGTGACGTGAAATCTGCAGCAGGATCTCTGCAGCCTGACGGAGCAGATGGAGATGAGATTTTCATCAGTGAAGGATTTATTTGATGACTATCAAACTTTAAGAGAAATAAATTCACTTCGAAAAAATAAACTTCTGATGCAGAGGCAGCCACTTGAGACTGTGTTTTATTAAGGATGCACCAGAATGGTCGGATGTTTAAAAATGAGCCTGCAATGATTTAATCAGAAGATGGGGAAAAGTCAGTTTATAACAAATCAGTAATAATTAAAGCCCTTTTCCTGTCAGTAGCCTTTTCTTTTTATTTAATAACTAGTCACCAACAGTATCAACAATAAATATGGTATTTTTATTTTGCAAGCTTTCTTGAAGTAGGAAATAAATATATAAATAAAAAGAAAATACACCCAATACATATAATTATATATATATATAAATATATAATAGTAATAATAGTTCCATCTTGGTTAAGTGACTAGATATGTTCAACTACGTTTGCAATAACATATTCTCCATTTGTTGTTCTTTGAATCAAACACTTTGTGTAAACAGCTTAATGTGAATAGATTTTATGAGAGGTTTATCTAATTCTATCAACTCATGTTATCAACCCATCACATCACATCCATCTTAACTGTGTATTATCTGCCACAGTGAAATGCTCTTATTTTAATCAGCTCAGACATCCTGTGATTTCCTGGAGTATATTATTCTCCCTGATGATGTGAAACCTTCAATGCAGCAGCAAAGACGGATGAAAAATAAATCACTACATATATTTTCAAATACGATTTCACACTGCGTTTGATTATTTGATGTATAAGCTCAGAGAGCGGCGCAGTTGTACTCCTGACTATTGACCTGGACATGTAGTCGTCTCCATCTCTGTCATCCATCAGGAGCACATGTAAAGCTTTTAGAGATCTCTCTCTCTCTCTGCCAGCAGCAACACACACACACACACACACACGCACACGCACACGCACACGCACACGCACACAAATAAATAAACACAATAAGCACGCAGCCTTAAATAACTCATGTTCACTACACAACCCCGGAAATAACCTGATTCTAATTCTGACTCTGAGATAGTACTATTACTACTACTACTACTACTACTTCTAATAATAATAATAATGGAATGAATTTTTGATCTGCACACAATTTCACACACTCATAAATATCAGCTTCACAAACATGTCAGGTTGTTTTTAATCAAGACTGATGAATTATTAATGTTAAAGAAAGTGGAACAATTCATGGATCCGCACAAACCAATGAATGGGTTCCTCCCTGAGCCATGGATCCTTCCACCAGAGGAAACAGTATTAATAATAATAGTACTACACGATACTGTGGCTCTCTGAAGCTATTTTCTGGGACGGTAACTGCTTCATTGCTGTTTCAAGGTTAAAAAACTCAGCAATGACACATCTTGTATCGTATATTAAAAAAGGACCTTAAGGACAATTTAACAAAGTGAAGAACTTGATTCTCATTGGAAGAGCTCTTTAAATATCAGCTCCTTTCACTCTTGCTTCTGTAATCACACAAACACAAGAGCACACACACACGGGAGCTCACGTGCTAATGACACTCCTGGGATCTGGAAATACCGGCTCTGAGCGCAGCCGAAACTCGCCAGAGGTGGATCTCAACTTAGCTGTAAATCAACAGCCGGGCAGACACATCCTGTTATCCGCCTCAGCTTTCTACTTCAACACAAGCCGTGCACTCCCGTTCGCTCTGCAGCCGACAACCGACTACTTATCTCAACCCTCCATTTTTTGTCAGCTCCCAGCAGGACACATGTTCGTCCACCCACATACACACACATACAGACATACAAATGTGCAAACACGCACACACACCCAGCTCTTGATCCCATCCATGTAAGCACAATGTAAGCACAATGTAAACATGCATTAAGAGCCACGAGTGATTAAAAAGAAAAACAGTTTTCCTCTTCACAGGCGATGCTTGAATGATCCTCTCCAGGGCAAGTGCTTGGACACAGACCCATCTACCTTCACACAGTTCCCTATGGCAATGCAAGCGTGTGCGTGCTTGAGTGAGAGCACAATCCACGCGTGTGCAGCATGTGAGTCTGCATGCACTTGTCTGTGCAGGGGCCAGATGGGCAGCAGAGAAGAACAGAGCCAAATAAAGAAAAGGGGTGATAACAGAGAAAAGAGAGAAAGAAGAGGGTGGGAATGGGGAGTGAGGACACTAGGAGTAGAAATGCTCCAGTGCCTCTGCGGCCTGCCTCCTCGTATCAAGGAATGGTAAATGGTAAATGGATTTGTATTTATATAGCGCTTTTCTAGTCTGATGATGACCACTCAAAGCGCTTTACAGTACAGTTTCACATTCACCCATTCACACACACATTCATACAGTGCATCTACTTGCAGCACTTTGTTATTCTATGGGGGGCCATTCAGGGTTCGGCATCTTGCCCAAGGACACTTCGGCATGCAGATGGTTCAGACTGGGGATCGAACCGCCGACCTTCAGGTTGGAGGACGACCACTCTACCCCTCAGCCACAGCCGCCCAGGAGGGAAGGAGCATCCGCTGACAGACGAACAGTGAGAGAAATGCTGATGAATGAGCCGCAGAATGAAGGGGAGGAGCCTCTGCATGCAGGATGATGTGTGAGAAGGACACAGGGGGGGGGGCGTGGGGTCAGACGTCTCGACGACAGCCGACCCATCTCCGGGGCTGAGGCACAGAGCGCCAAGTAAAAAAGCCGCAGGACATCTCAGCGAGACATGGGGGAACTTTTTGGTTTCACAGAGAACACTTCAGTCCTGTTACCATGGAAACCTCTACCTTGAGCCTGCATGGAGTTATTATCCAAGGTGGCTAATTTTACCCATTTTCCCTATTCTCGGACTGGGCTCCTGCTTTATAAATACAGAGCGGACGGCAACTACCAAGATAAGGAAAAGGAACAAAACACATTTTACCCAATAGTGTGATCCTCCATGACACAGCTGCACAGCGGTGCCCTGTGGACTGAGTTGTGTTTACATTCACCAAACACATCCTGTTGTACAGGTCAAAAAAACACGTTCCATCCTCATCAGCCAAAATATTTGCAAACCCAGCTTTTTTGTTTTTAGCATTATTCTGTAAATGTAGCTTCTATCCATAGATTGTGTCCAGCAAGAAGAGGCTTTGTTGTGGTGTTGAACCAGTAACAATCCATCCACTTACCCACCACTTATCCTTTGAGGGTCATGGGAGGAGCTGGAGCTAATCCCAGCTGACATTTAGTGAGAGAAGGGGTCCACCCTAGACAGGTCCTGGGGCACATACATTTGTTGAGAGTGATATATTTAGATCCATAGCTTTTTAGCTAGGCATCAATTAGGGTGAAAATTTACAAAATTTATTCAAGTTGTTTTTCCAGCGGAGCAGGAGCACACCCGACTTTAATATTGGACATATTAGACAGTTTGGTCTAAGCTCTCAGATTAACATCTTAATAAAAGCTTAACACATGTCAGCAAACGCCCTTCCTTGATTATCAGACTCTTTTTGTTCTATTTTTTCCCCTGTAATCCCTTATAAAACCAGTTTTCTGAAGTCCTGGGTTGTGATGTGGAGCAGGGTGGGGCTGGCAGGGCCGATGTAAATTGGATGCAGGTCGGAGTAACAGGCTGCAGGATTGATTCAACTAATTCTGGCAACACATGCAGACGGAGCTGGTTAGCACCAGTCTATTCCTCTCCACACCTGTCGTCCACACACTTCTTGGAATTCAACCACCAGGAAAAAAAAAAAATAATGTTTGTCTCGCCCATTTAATAAAGGCGTTTCCTCAGGAATTACACAAAGCCATTAAGTTAAGTTAAGACTTTTATGCATCAGTCGTAGCTACATTACAACACGCGTTTGCTCAAACCTACCAACATTAGAATAGACAAATAACCCAAGGCTAACAAACGAACTGTCCTCCATGATGTAAGTTACATAGAGTGTCAGGTTGGAGTTCAGGCCCTGGAGGGGAGATGAAAGAGTAATGTGGTCATTCATCCGTGTTCTGGTCAACGACGTGTTTAAAATGTGCCTCAAAGCCTTTGAGAGATACACTTTCAGAAGAGTGTCAGAAGACAGAGCCCACACCTCCACCAAGGCCCAACAGTCCCATTACATTTAAATGTACCAAATTACTCACACTCATAGATATCCATCTTTAAAATACGCCTGAATTGCTGCCTGAGAAAATAGTGAAAAACTTAAAAAACTTGAAAACGCCCCTCATCTTGTAATTAAAGAAAGTAAAAAACAAATTCCCTGGATCCTCTCCAAGATATTTCTGAATTTTTTTAGTAGAAAAGGGCAAATGGCAATGAAAATACTAGAAGGTCACTCAATAGAGTAAACACCTCCACCAAGGACCAACAGTCACATTCAATTTAATCAAGCACCACATTTATGTGGATCTGCACCAGAATTTAATGTTTTCTTCCCTGTCACCAACCACATCCATAAACCAGGTTTCTTGTTGTTTTTGTGTAATTCTTCTTACAAATAAACAAACACAACCTCCCATAAAAAAGGTTATGGTTCTACTCAAGACATATTGCGTGTTTAATTTGACATATTCTGTATAAATGTGCAAAATGTGCATCAATTTACATAACAACATATTTAAATGTTGACTTACTACATAAATTAAAAGAGCACTGTCTTCATATCCACCAACTCTGTTTAAAGTAGAGAATAATGACAAAGCTTTGTAGATGAAAACACAACAGATGCTTCATGTGCACAACAGTTTCTGTGACTTTTACCCGCTCAACTGTGGAATTAATTAAGAGCTTTTTTCTCAGTCCCTTTTGAAAAGGTCAGCAAAGCAATTAAATCCACATTTCTCATCTTCTCCTGAGCGAGACAGTCCGACAGCAACGTGCAAGTCCGCAAAGGTGCTACTGGTTCAACTAGTTTTCACAGAAAGGTCTGTGGAGCTTGAGCCGCTTGGATTCCACGGATTCCACAAAGGTGAGTTCACCCTGTTGACAGAATCTAAGCTTTGCCAGCTTTATCAGGCTGAGTCGTCCTCCAGTCCCCTCTATAAGTCTGTCATGGTGAGCGAGATCCCTGTCAGCGAAACCAGTGTCTGGCTGGACGGCTGAAAGGACACCTGGACAGATTCCTCTGTGTTCCCTCCACCCCCCCCTGTAGTGCAACAGTAATACACTCTATTTACACAGATCAATTTTTGCTTCTATGTGCCAGAGCCACAAAATTGGTTTGGTTGGTGTCTGTGAGCCGTGGACATTGTGCGAGAGAGCTTCGCCAAACAGACTATTTTCCTTGGCTGCGTTGTTTGTTTCAAGCCTGCATCTCTTTTTCACTGTTAATACAATCTACAAATTCAAACGCCAGAGGTCTCTCCAGGGTGTCTGACTCACACACAAATATATCTGCAGTGCTGCACCAAAAAATGGGATTTTTTATCTACAGAAAAGTTGGATTTAAAAAAGAAAAAGTCTTCTCACAAATCCGTCCAGAAGCAAAAGGGTTTTGTTATGTGGTGAATGTACTTTGCATTTTACCACCGAGGGAAAGGGCCCATGTGTCCACGTGTCAAGCCTTCTCTTCATCTGCGTTCCCACATACAACCAATCTGGAGAAAGAATGTCCGGAGATTATCAGGAGTTCAGTTTGTGTCTGAAAGCAGCTTGAGTCTGATTTTCAACTGTTTTTGATGGCTGTTATTTGTTTTTGTCTTGTTTTTTTTTATTTTGTTGTATTCCCATGTATTTTGTAGAAATTAACTTCCATTGTTAACATTATTATTAATTAGGGCCCGAGCACTGACAGGCACTGACAGGTGAGGCCCTATTGAAATTGTAAGGATTATAATTATTATTCAGGCAAATGAATTGGCTTTTTGAGGGCTTTAACATGCTCAAATTCTTACCACAATTTGCAGAAAGTTAGAAAGTTGTGAAAATGTACTTATTCTGGAAGATATTCAATGGTCGTGGCAAAATTGCTCAACGGTGCCCCCCGAGACCCCCGGAACGTGCTCAAATTGACCAATCTTCACAAAAATCAATACACAGGTGTATTTATTATTACTATTATTAACACATACATTATGGGCATATTCACAGCTCCAGACACATCAATACAACTTGAGTATTTAAAGCCACTCAAAGGTTTTTGTAATTAATTGTCTCAGCGGAGACGGAGGCAACAGGGCTGTAATTTAAAGAACATTTACGAGAACAATACTGTGAAACAACAGATGGCAGGATTCCTCAAGCAAGGCTGCGGCAGTGGGGAAACAATATAAGTGTTTTGACTCGTTCTTTAATTGGATATTATATGAAGTGCAAAAAAATATAATAAGAGAGGAGAGTCCATAATTCATGATTCACGAGCGATGCCAGATTCTATTCCCCTTTAATTTAATAATATGCAAAATACGCTATCCTCACAAGTTACTCTATGCATTATTGAAAAGGACGGCACCAAACCAGGAAAGGAGGAGCGCCACAATATCAGAGGAATACTGAAAATGTAATTTTAATCAACCATATCTTTAATTAAACTTTTAGCAGCGCTGCCCCTGCTGGTCCCTGCATTAGTGTACTCACAGTAATCCTTTTTTCAGTTTGATTAACTGTTCAAATGTCAACATGCAGAGAGCATCAATCACACAGCGCCGTCAAAGCCATTCGTCTAATGTCAGACTTTGATGCTGATTTCAAAGTAAAAACTATCCTCCTACACAAATTACCTGGGAAATAAACCAAGTGATGGACAGCTGGATGGACGCCAGCCCCCCGCCCCTCCTCCTCTGCCCTCACCTTCTTTAACCCAACACCTTTGTGCGTGTGATGTGTGTGTGTGAACTTGTCCTTTTGGATTTGCTTGCAGGTACGTTCATGTGTGGGTGAACGCCAGTGGCAGGGCTGCTCGGGCAGATATAAAAGCAGCCATGCAGACGGGGGGGGGGGGGGGGCTGCAGTCTGTAATGAATCAGACGAGAGATCATGATGCCTCGCCGCGTCACCTGGCCTGAGGCGTCGAACCAAACCCCCAGTACAAAGCTGTGGTGATGGTGGTGTTCGGCTTGATTGACAGAAGTTAAATCGGCAGCAATTTTGTTGATCTGAAAGGAAAACTCCAGATTGTGAAATTTTCAACTTTTCTTGTCTTGCAAAGAGCAATAAAATGAAGATTGCTTTAGACGTTTGGAAATCGACAGTTTTTATGGCTTTTTTTTTTTTTTAGAGAGCTAGGGGATTATCCAAGAGAGAATCCATTAAAACAAAAACTTTGGTTAAGATCCGGAATTTCTTTTATCACTTTCTTTAACATTGTGAGATTTGACATTTTCACAGATTTGCAGGTAATAATTCAAGGATCTTAATGAAAAAAAAGGTACTGATTATGTATGAGTGGGTTTAATATGGTTGAGCTTGACTGCATTTAAAGAGATTAACTACTGACAATCACTCCAGTTATTCAGTGTATAGAGAAAATGATCTAGAACATTATAGGCAGGCGAACAATTATTGTTCATTTCAGCCGCATAAACCAACATTCAGGCTGCTGCTGTTTCAATAAGACTTCAAACTTAAGTTCAGATCTGAAACAAACACAGGGGTTATGTGAGACGTGTGAACTCCTCTCTGTCTGCAGCACTTAGAACAAGCCTCGACTTCAGGAGACAACATCGCGTCAGACTGAGAGAATGGAAAAGAGACAGCGAGAGAACAGATAAGCATCTAAATTTCCGAGATGAAACCACAATTTGCGAAAACATCACATGCACCGTGCGTGTAAATCCTATTGACCACTCTGCAGCTGAGGCGCAGGATAAAAGCCTGTCACCAGCACCTGCATCTACCAGAACCCGGACATGTTCTAATTCAGAGCTGCGGCTCGACGCCTGCCGTCACTCGACGCAAACCCGCAGCCGACGTTTTTATATTTAGTGCAACTGCATCTTTATGATCTCGAGCTTTGTTTGAAAATTCACATGAAACACAGACTTTGTATTCCGGCAGATGTTCAAAGCCTCCACATAGTGTAAGCTCGCTAAAGGGAAGCGGCGGCGGCAGACTGGTGTCAAACTGGATTTTAATTGATGACTGTCTCTCTTCTAATGCGCCCACGTGAAAACTTTTTCCAAAAACTCATGGAGGAGTTTTTACCTCGGAAACAAACTTTTGTGCCTCCTGCTTTTATGTTCCCTGTTTTTATGAGGCACAAATAAACTGTGTAGGTTTATTAACCCAGCTCTGCTCAGGTCCTCTGGATGTCAGCTGTTGTTCAAAGTTTGCCAAAATTGTAAAATACCTGACTCATCATTGTTCCGTGCACGCTGAGGCCGGTCATCCTCCCTGCATCTAAAAAAGATGAGTCACTGCTATTTACATCATTATCTACAAACACTGCTATGGGAGAGCTTCCTTCATAGTAAGAATCAGTCGAGCTCAGGATCCGAATCCCTGGATTCATGGTTGCTGATGTTTTTTTAAATGTAGTAAGAAAAGGTCACTTTCATATCAACTCACCGAGGACCTCCCACGTTCATTTCACAGATTTACTTGAAACTAGAATTAATGCCCTGTGGTTGTTTGCCTCTGTCGACTAGTGAAGTTTCAGTCTAAAAACATTTTAGACTGAAGATCGAGACACCAAGACCTTTGACAACTGAAATCAAATAGGGTCATCCTGGAGTCCCAGTTAATGTTCTTACCAGATGGGGGGTCCTGGTACATTATATTTACAGTAACATGTGCCCTTCGTGACCTTGACCTTTGACTTTCAAACGCCAAATTCTAATCAGTTCATCTTTGAGTCTACATTGACGCTGGTGCTAAATTTGAAGAAATTCCCTCAAGGTGTGAGTCACATGTTGCATTCACAAAGTCACAGCATTATCTCCAAAGTTATATTAAATCAGATCAAACTGTTGGATGTGATGGAATTATACATAGATTAGGTTTTCTTCAATCAAATTATTCTTCATTTGGATGAAAATGATCAATTTGATCACTGTAAAACTTTCAGCGATAACTTTTTTGATGGAGAAATGTTACAAATTATCCTGAGGGCTTCTTCACTACAAATGTAAAGTAGGCCCTTTGGAAAATAAGCTGTTCGGAAGCGCATGCAATCAATCGCAAAAATGATGAAATTGAGCTCTGAGGGCCAAAATTTTTAAAATATACTTTTTCATAAATAAACAAGTAATAGAACTTAAGTTTTGCAAAATCCTGTGAATTTAGTTTGACATAAAATATTTTCAAGAAAATCGTTGAGGTGAACTGGGAGTTCACAGTTGAGCTGGTATGTTACGACCCGGCAAGCTTTCATCATCCTCAAAGACAGAGATGGTCGGAACTATCACATCTCATGATTATTAGGATCAGAGGATGTTGTGTTTTAGATGAAGCTGTAGCTCGTCTCTAACTCTCTATCATCAGCTTTTTATTATACTCGTTGTATTTGTTTGTCCTATATTTGATGCAGTTTTCCTCACAGCCAACATGTTGTTATGGAAATAAGGACTAAAAACGATTGAATGCTTTACACATGAAACATTAATCAGTTCTACATTTCATGTTAACTAGACTGTAGGGAAACGACCTCAACCCCAAAAGGCAAATTGAGGAGATAATCAATCAGTTTTATTTAACTACTGTTGTACAAACTAATTTCTTTTAGTTCTGGTGCTAAAAAAAGAAATAACATAACAACAAGCTGGGAAGGCATAACGTGCACCTTAAAACAACTCACTCACAATAATATGCATGAATAGAAGAAAATCTCCATCTCATTAATATGTTATAATTAGCAACATGAAAGTAACACAATTCACACGGCAAGTATTAAAAGAAAAGTAAGATAAGACTTAATAGAAATAAATCCACTATTACTATCAATGCAAATTAATTGCACACCAGCAAAACACCAGAAATTAGAAGAAAGCAACGACATCGCCCACAAGATCTGCGAGGGAGCAATAAAACAGCCACGAGACAATAATGTACTGACAATGCCGAGCACAAAAACAGAGACTGAACAAAGCCCAGACATCCACTCACATTATGCATTATTAGAAAGGCAGATATTTTTACATTGATGATATTTAGCAGTAATTTCCCTGCATCTCCGATCTTAAGAAACCCTTTTGTGGAGAGATGCTGCCACTCCGAGCTGCCGACAGCAGGACAGGAGAATCAGGCCTCAGGTGTGAAGGTGTAAAACATGAGCAGCGGTCGCAGCAGGTGGAAGTGAACGGTGCAAGAGAGAGGAGGTAATAGACTTGATGGACAATCAAAGCACTTTACACTACAATTTTATTGCAATTCACACATTCATACAGTGCATCTATTCAGCATTTTCTCTATGAGAGAAGACTGGGATCGAACCAAAGACCTTCTGGTAATAGGCCTATTGGATATGTGTTGCAGATACAGGAGCAGTATATTAAATGTATATACAACGGACTGTAAATAAAGATGGATGACATGTCTCCACTAAGCTAAAAGATCCAGAATATAGATGCCCCCATAGTGACGTCATCTGGAGTCTGTGCTTCAGTGACTGAGGTGTGAAGCTGCAGAGTCAAGGTCCAGCTGATACACGTGATCGACCAATCACGAGTATCAGATGTCAATCGTGTTGTTTAAGCAATCAAATAATTAATTAAAACCAAACCTACCAGGAAAAAGCCCTTGAACATACACAAGTGATGAGAAATAAATAAAAAAGCAGAAACCAACTTTGAGAAAAATGCACTTTATATGTATTTTGAGTTTTTGTGCTGTGTCCCATCCACTAACAAAGAGGGGGCAGGGTTCATGAGCGGTACTGCAACCAGCCAGCAGGTGGCATTCGAGACACTTTGGATTCACTTTTGGGGAGCAGCCATGTCGGCCATTTTCACATGCTGTTTATGGTAGATATAACTGTTTTCAGTTTGTTGAGATGGTTGTTTCCTCACCATGCTGTACATTAATAACTAATACGCAACAGGAAGTGCTGTGTGTTTTCCGAGTGCTGGAAGCACGGCCTGTATATGGTTGGAACCCTGCTGATCCGAGTGCTCCTCCAGCAGCTGCTGCCACCACTCAGCTCTGGTTACTGCTGTGAAGCCACACTTTGGGCGGCGGCAGAGGCAGGAAACCCTAATGAACAGCGAGCGAGGAGCCCGAGCGTGAGCCACTCGGCTTCCTGATTTAATGAATCAGTGGTGAAACGTGTGCTGTGCAGGGTACTGATGTAAACACGTCTCGTGCTTCCTACTTCAATCAGCGACCTGGGAGGGAACTCAGTATTAGGAATCACAGCAGCTATTGCCCTTTGCTCTCCTGCGTAAGCGAATCCAGGGCGACGTGGCTCCGTAACACCCATGTTGAGGTGTTAAGAGAAAAGTGACGACACACAACAACCGATTTGAGCTGCAGGACAACAAGATGCACGAGCAATTTCTATATTAGGATGAATTTTATTCCTCAGAACTGTGAAACTATAGAGCGCCGGCGATTATATAACCATTACGATATATTGCAGTGCATTGCTCTCACATGCTATCCTCCTCCGAGCGCCACAACTGTATATTACACAACAGCGTTAACCACAGCTGTTAGCAACCGCGGCTCTTCCATCTGTCCCATCCCCCCGATGCCCTCCCTCCGTCAGGCGGGACGACTGTGTGAAGCCGTGTGTAATCAGATTAGACAGTGACTGGGTGACTGGGGCTCCTGCATCCACCCATCACTCCATCGCACTGTGAGCAGCATCTGCGTCATGTGGCGAACCATGTGCACGCTGCGAGAGAGACGGATTAATGTGTGTGTGTGTGTGTGTGTGTGTGTGTGTGTGTGTGTGTGTGTGTTTGCGTGTGTGTGCGTGTGTGTGTGTGTGTGTGTGTGTGTGTGTGTGTGTGTGTGTGTGTGTGTGTGTGTGTGTGTACATAAGGGTGAAAATGTTTCAGCTTTCTATTAACAGGTCCTGTGTTGTTGTTGTTAGCTGTCCATGTTGTCTTTGACCTGCAGAATTAGGACTGAAAAAAAACACACACACACACAGCCCTGTCATCCTTTGCCTTTACAGTTGCACACTGTGTGTAATGTGCTGCAAGAATTTATAGGCTACATGAATAAAAGCTGCAGTATTAACAGAGTTATTGAAAGGAAGTCATCACATTTATGCATTTTCAGCCTAAAACGACTATTAGGATACTGGCAGGACACTAGAAAATAAATAAATACTCATGCATGACATCATCTAACCTGACCCAAAGAGGAGAGTGCACATTACGTTATATAAGACGGAAGTGGCACAAAGTCAAACCAAAAGCACTGAGATTATCTCGCAGCCCAGGAGAGGACGAGTCGTGGAGATAACCCTGAGACACCGAGCGCCTCTCGCTGTGCAGCGTCTCCAGGAGCAGACGTGAGCTGCTCACCTGGTGAAGAGCTCGACAGCCGCTCAGATCCTCGCTGGCCTGCATGGCCTGATCCATCCTACCTCAGCCCTAATGTCTCATTGGCATTCAGTCACACGCCTGCAGCAGGCGGCGAGTGGAGAGGTTGGCAGCGGCTCACCACTATTAAGATTCTACAAAGCCGGCCGTTCCCCTGCCGCCACGAGCACACAGCGAGCCACACAGCCCAGGAATAATAAAAGAGCTGTGCAGGGGATGAGCGTATGACAGCTGGGCGCCGGCCGGTCACACGGCCAAGACGCTTGAAAGAAGAAATTCAGTGTAAAATTTGAAACCTCTGCTCCTTGTAAAGTTTATGGGGGCAGCAGCTTGGTTAGCCGTTCACGCTACAGCACCGGCTAATGAAAATGATATACTCCAAGTGGCTGAATCGCTTGTGCACACACATAATGGCACTGGCCCTCGTCACCTGCTCCATCCCCCCCACCCGCCGTCTGCAAAACCACAGCGTGTCCGCCACATGATGAGCCGTGTTACTGGCGAGCCTCCCATCGTGCATCACAGAGAGAGAGAGAGAGAGAGAGAGCGTCCCAACAGCCCGACGGCCCCTGCCCCGTTTATGTCTGCCTATCAACATCCCTCCAGAATCCTAAGCTGCTCTGCTAATCACCCTTTGAAAGAGCCGACTAATTCAGATGTCAAGGCCCATTACCTGTGAGCTGTGCAGAGGTGACCCGAGCCCCTATCTCGCCGTGATAAACACCAGTTGGGAGGATAATGCACATCTGGATAATCGGAAGGCGACGAGTGACATGCTCGCCAAATGTACAATCGGCCAACACAGCTGCAGAGGGACGGTGGCGTGTTACAATCACTGTTGCATAAAGATAACGTCCTTCATGACAGCGCCAGGTCAGGCAGCCGCCGTATGGCCTCTGCGCCGCTGGTAAAACAAACATGGCAGTGGCAGCTCCTCACCAGCCGTCCCCTCCAATCTGCTCGCAGACACTGGAGGTAGCTCAACCCAAAGAGGGCCCATGCCGTCATGGCTTTTACCCCCAAGTCCAGTTTGTAGTGTACAAGATAGAACTGATGCACTGAGGAGCAAGGCAGGAGGAACACAGAAAAGAAAATCACTCTTCAGGGATAAATACCTGTATTTTTAGATTGTACTTTTCTCATATATCCATCAGCTTTTGAGGATTTCTGAACTCCTGTTCTGTTCTGTTTTTATGATGCTACCAGGTACAGGGGCTGCAAGACAAGTACATTTACTATACACTGATGAATAATGGATGAGAACAAGGGAGAATAAAAGAAAAAAAGATACAGGGTTGGGCATTGGCGAGTACACAAATCTATGAAGCCTACAGATACCACGTCTTTAAAAGGTTAACAGCAAGATACTAGCGTTAAACAGAGCTACTTAAAGAAGGCAGCACTTTGGTTATACTCATGCTGGAAAGTCAAGTAAAACAGCAACCTGCTCCATATGCAAGACTTCAGTTTCTAGGGGGGGCACAACCAAAAAGATCTGTGATTCTAATAAACTGTGGCTTCACTTAAACAGATATTTACAGAAAATAGTTGTTATTTAACCCATTTCTTTTTAATTTATGACAAACTAATGATAAAAGCCGTTTATTCCATTAATTCCCGGCCAGACCATACAACAAGGATAGCTTACAAAACCACACAGGGTTAGTCGCATACAGCTGTTAAACATGTTATATGAGTTTATTTTTATAAATGCGCTGGTATCAGATCTGAATTTGGTTTCAGCCGATACGCAAAGTCCAGGTGTCGCAATCGGTATCAAGAAGGGAAAAATCCTATCGGAGCATATCTAGATATGGTGATGAGCAGGCAGGAGCAGAGAAAATCTGAATTCTCATCACAGCAGGCACAAGGAACTCTGGGTAATGAGGGCAAATAGGATGCAGGTCACAGCGAAAATAACCCCCTTCCATATCCATTATACTCCTCATAAGAAGCAAAACCTACCACCTATTTCAAATTAACCTCCATTGTTGTAGTGTGTGAGAAAAAAATGAAAATAATAATGAATAATAAATACATATTTAGAGGGTCGGGATTATAATTAGTCGTTACGTCGCAGCATGAGCGCTAACGAGCATTTAAGACGAAAGGATCTTCATCTGCAGCAGGAACTGAAGGAGGAGATAAAATCCATCAGTCGGACCCGTCCAGGTCACGTCACCTTTTATTCATCCGCGTCACAAATCCCACATCTTCCTCAAGAGGTTTCATGAAAACTGGATTAATATATATAAACCACAAAGGGAAATTGCACTTGCTGTAAACACCCACATGCTGTTGTCTGCTTTACAGCTTCACGACTATATTACTACACAAAATACAATTAGAGAGATATTTATATCATGTAGAAGATGCAGCTTCCCATTTATTTCATGGGGCGTAGATGATCTTATTTTGTTACTGGTACTGGTGTGAACACACACACACACACATGCACAAACACACACACACTGTGACCTGTGACCACCACTGTCAGATTTGATCTTTGTAACATTCCCAGAGTCGTGACTGGACACCTGAAACAAAATGTGTTTTGTTGCCGAGCCCAAAAGGTTTACAATTCTTCTTCCTTTTCCCCCGCTCTGTGACAGAAGCTCTCAAATGTCTATTTTTCTTCAGATGAACTTGAATTCTCATGTTTTTCAAATTGACATTCATATGGAGTATCACTAAATCTAAAAAAAAATCTATATATCACTTCTTCCAGAGGTTGTTTGTGAAAATGCTGAGAGGAGCAAGAAACTCTGCCAGATGTTCGACGCACCTCTGCATTGCTGAACATGAAATCCTTCCATACATTTCACCTCCAGCACACGGGCTATTATCAACCACTCTCGTCATCAGGGGCGAAATGTTCGGCTCTAACTCTAAAGCATCTTGTCAAGCGTTGCTGTTTACATTGTGATCAGAGCCGGTGCTGCTGGAGTGCGCCACAAGAGCTGCACCAATTTGATTTAAGTGGGAATAATGATGGAGAGCCAGAGACTGGGAGTTGTGCTTTTTTTTCTCTTTATGATTGCCCAACGCTTCACTCAAACGGCAGCATTCACACACACACACACACACACTAACACACACACACACTAACACACACACACACACACACACACACACACACACACACACACACACACACACACACACACACACACACACACACACACACACACACACACACACACACACACACACACACACACACACACACACACACACACACACACAAACACACACACGATGCAGAGTATTCGCCTCTTGTACACATGAATTATTGAGGACTTGGGTTGGGAGCAACTTTACGCACATTTTTTTTGTAGTCGCATTACACCTCCGCCCATCTTCCCGACCCATCGCCTCCTTCTCCTATTCCTATTCCTCCTCCACCCTCACTCACACACTGCAGGCAGAAGATGAAGAGTGGGGTCTCAATTAGAACGCTATGGGATGTTGGCAGCTCGGCTCTGCACCACAGAGGAACTGGTGCAGTGATGCAACAGAAGAAAACTGGTGACGAAGATCAACTTGTTGGATTCACTCATTGTTTATTTAGCAGAGAAGAATAAATCAAGTATTCAGCAATGGATTAGAGAAATGTCTTTGTGTCCGACAATGGAAAATATAAGATATTTCCTTTAATCGTAGACAAAGACCTTTTTAAAAAGGTTTGGGGACCATTTCAGACAAAGTGAGGAAGAGTGATTTGTGTGACTTGCTGGTAAATGAGGAAGACTGGATATATATTTTTACTTTATGCTTGGGGCTGGTGAATGATGATTGGTCTGTATTGTGATTGAAACGTGTCTGAAAGAGTTAATGGTTTGTTTTTGGCCACCAACCACCTTCTTGTTTTTCTCATTGCACGTCTACTTATTTTCTTTTTTCTTGTCATTACCATTTCATCCAAATTATTGCATCCTCTTAGTTGCAGTTGATTTTCGTGGTTTAACATGTATTTTCTATATGTTCTCTTATAAAGGAAAACAATTAATTTACCATGGGTTTAAAGAATTATCTCAACCTTACTTTTAATTTCAAAACAATTCAACCTGCATGGGAAATTAAAGTCTAGTTCGCGAAATGTCCAATATCACTGTACAATTCACTTTAATTTATCCACATTCATTAATTGTGTTATGATGGAAATCCCTGAGCCACCAGAAATTAATCCATGTCCTCCCTTTATCTGAACCCCACATTTCCTGGGAATTTATGGAATTTCTTATTATTAGATATTCAGCCGTCAGACAGTTCTTTAGGAAGAAAAATATGATTTCAAATTAAGTTATAGTGTGTATGCGTGGGCGTGCGTGTGCGTGCGTGTGTGTGTGTGTGTGTGTGTGTGTGTGTGTGTGTGTGTGTGTGTGTGTGTGTGTGTGTGTGTGTGTGTGTGTGTGTGTGTGTGTGTGTGTGTGCATGTCTGTTTGCGTGTGTGTGCGTGTTAGGTAAGACAGCAGCTCTTCCCTGGGAGCCTGACAGCTGCCTCCGGCACATATGGGTGATGCTTGATGAGAGTCACAGAGGACAAACAAGCTGAACATCAGCAAAACGCTTTGTGGAGTGATACAGCAAAAAGGACAAACACATACAAAAAGTGTGGAGTGGATGTAAAAGACAAAAATAAAAAGGAAGAGAAAATCGACTTCAGACGCACAGACTGCAGCTGCAGGTTTGAGGGCATTTCAAGGCCAATACTGAGAAATTTTAAATGACTTGATGAAGGAGATGATATTTGCGATGATATTCTGTTTCTTTTACTATTTCCATTTGCAGCTGAATTGTTTGGTCTGGACTTTCACATTTTTCTGTTTAGTCCAAACCAGAATACCAGGTGTGAAAGAAATGATCTCCGTCGGAAACAGGAGGAGAAAAAGAAGCGACTCATTGGCGTCTTCACCTCCGGCAACATCGTGTTTGAACAACCAGGATGTTCATTTAACTGGGAGTAATATGATGAGAATATTACAGCGACAATTAAGATAATGAAGTGAACTGGTTCTTTCATTTGACTGAATTGAAGAACGGTTCCGCTGTCTAGTACACGCAGTGCACATGATCTATAATAACATACATGTGTCATACAAGAGTCTTTAGTAAATTACAATGTGAAACCAAAACTACCCGCATCTGCTTGGTTCAGACTTTTCAATGTGAAAAAAACCCTTTAAAATGTAAATAATCATACACAACGCTGCACACATTCCTCATGGCACATTAAAACTCATCTTCAAGGGACATGAGGCTTCACAAGGAATCCTTTTAAAATCACAACAGCCATTATAAAGATTGCATTTTTAATAGAAGATCAAACTCGCTCTAATAAACATTATTGGCAGAGCAGCGGATGTGTCGTCCCCGAAGAGAGAGAGGGGGGGGGGGGGTGGAAGGAAGGAGACAGCGATGTAAGACAGTAAGACGTTAATGAGGTGAGGTTAGAAGGTTGAGGATATTCACTGATGGAACAACACTCCTGCTAATTGTCATACTCCAGCGCCGCGTCGCGCATCTGGAGTTTGACAGTCTTCCTGCGTGAAGCGAGAACAAACACGATGTGGAGACGCACCGACGCATCTTAACCACTGGGGAGGGTCAAGGGTCACGACTAGGGTTGCCAACCGTCCCTTGAAAAACGTAATCGTCCCGTATTTAGAAACAAAAGCACCCGTCCCGTATTGAGCTGAAATGGGATGCACTTTATCCTGTATTACTGTGAGATTTAAAAAATGGTCAGTAAAATGCAAATGGAAAATGAATAACAGGGCGCTTTATATAAAAATTTACGGTAAACTTGTTCCCAGGCAATGTCCTGCTCTGGGATCAATGAGCTGACAGCATATTCACACACGTGTGTGATGACACAGAATCAATCATCCCATTGGTCGAGGAGGTACTGTTGCTTACTACAACTGTAGCCTACAGTCATGGCCTTTGAGGCACAAATATGTTTAAAATTTGTCTACAGATGCTCTGTTTGCACTTTTGTTATTGCACTAAAAATATGAACTATTTCAAGATGGATGTTCTGCTTTCTATCTATTGTTTTATATTAATGTATACAGTTTTAAGTTAAGCAAGACAGGTTGCTTTTTAAGAAAGATTATTATTTGATTCAGTTAATTTTGTTTATTATTAGTGAATTGCTGGATAATAATTTGTTTTCCATTTGATAATTTAACTCAAAAATATGCATCTAATTCAATTCAGGGTGAATAAGTTAAAAAATCGTTTCACTCACAAAAAAAGTGGCTACCACGCCAGGAAGCGTGAAGGATATCGGGTCGGCCGGCCCTGCCAATGAGGTGTCCCTTATTTATTTTTCAGGTTGGAAACTCTAGTCACGACTCAAATCATTGGCTGCTGGGATCACACTTTAAAGCAGCTGTTCCAACCTTTTCTTTCCCATATACATCAAAGAACTATTAGAGGAGCTCGAGTGCTTCTTCATCAAGACCTGTCAAGATCCTTTCAATGGATTTTTTAAACTGGAGATTAATGAACAGGTCTCTGAGTACGGGCCCGGCCACATTGACCCGTCCTTCACGTTTGCTAATCGTGTTGTGTTTTGGAAAAACTCTCCACAACCACACTGCCTGAACTAGGTCAACCGCACTTGCATTTCTTCCAGTTTGTTTTGTTTCTATTTTTACTCTGTGATTTAGTTTGCATGTGCTGCAGGAACTGAAACGAAACTGTTCCTTGGTTTGAATCACTGTCGTCTTCACTGGGGGACGACAGGAAACCAGCTGTAGAACGTTTTTTAACTGAGTCAGGCTGCCGATGGCTTTTTAATTGCTCTGTTGTCTTTTTATTATATATATTTAAAAAACAAAGCACTCTTAGATAAGTTCAAGTGGCTCTCCTGGTTGTTGTTTAACGGATCCTTGCTTGCCGGCCCTGTGATACGCCGACGACCTCTCCAGCCTCTCGCTCAGCGGCAGCATGGAGCCGCTCAAGGCCACCGCTGACCCTCAGAGGGACGGATGGATGTTATCTAAAGCTATTAGATATAAAAATGGATGAAGCACTTACTGTATTTTAGTGCACGGATCTCTGGGTGGAAATAACTGTCAGTCACCAGCGTTGGTTCATGATGAAATGTCTCAACTGATGTGAGTGATGGACAAAACGTCCTTACAGACATCCCTGGTTCCTTCATTAGGCTGAGTCATGTAAACACTGGTGATCCACTGATTCTAGAGAAACAATGAGGATCATATTTGTCCTTTTGAAACGTCTCAATGTTTATCGGATGGATTAAGATAAACTTTTGTTACAGACGATCATGTCTCCCAAAGGATGCAAAGAGATGACTTTGTTAATCTTTTCCTCTCCGTCTCCATGGCAACTCCACAAACTCATCTACTAACGAAGAGTGCATGGTAAATATGACCCAGATGAGTGGTTTTGTCGAGCCATTCCAGCTTTTTAGCACATATCTGTTAATAATAAACTTCAGTATTTTCTCAGACTTTTTGAATTTGTGGTTTCCAGGTCGACGGTCATTCCAAACAGCAGAATGAGAAATCAGCCTGCGGAGATCGTGTCTGCTCTCATCGTTGTCAAAGCTGCATTGTCATTGTGTAGAGGTGCAGCTGTTAGTGGGAAATAGCAGGACCACACGATGATAACCTCCTCAATAGGAAAAGCAGGAATGGTGTCCCCTCTGATGAATCACCTAAATGAAAGTCTCTGCTGAGCGGTTTTCATTTTGTAGTGAAATGAACTGAGGACAGTGGATCCCTGGAAGGTAGGAGAGACAAAAAACACATATTTGGCTCAAACACTACAGCGTGCTTTAGAAAATGGTCAGCAGTCATATAGACAGTGCACATTTGCAGTTAATGGGCTGAGACCTGCATAAAACTATAAGCTCTTCCATAGGAGCTGGGGAGTTTCAATAAACACAGCGGCAGAAGAGCGGCGGATGCAATATCAGTCTTACGATTCCTATAAGTGTCCAACAGAGGTTCACCAAGTTTCTGCTTTATATTCTGCGTAACCTGCATTTTTGTTAATTTAATGAGTCCAACGAGAGTTCACCACCACCTAGAGTAGATTTTTCTTTAAAGTGCCCGTTTTAATCTGCGCCAGTTGGCAGAAAGAATCTTTTTCTTCTTCCGAGAGACGACCGGCCTAGAAAGCAGCATCCGACCAGCTGCAGGCACCAAACAGGAACACGCACACTAAGCAACAGTGCAGTTCAAACCTCAAAGACGAGCAGAAGAAGCCACGTAGGCACTAAACAGTCAATGATCCGATAGCAGATCATTAGGGTCGGGGATGAAGCCGCAGCACAAAACATAAACGACAATCTGAATCTAAGAAAATGTAAAATCACCTATAACCCATGCAGAAATCGCCTGGTTTTATCGGCAGTGATGGAAACATAACACCTGGGTGAACACGCTAGTTTCTTCTTCATTTTTTTGGCAGCCTGAACACTGACGCTGCACCTTGTCCGTGTAACGTTTTGGCGCGAGTCAGACTTCGGGCGTTGGCACGTATGGAACCAGGAACATTTGCGTACTTAATGTTTTTTGCTAGACAGCGAGGCGTGAGAGCTTTGCAGTTTCCCGCGCGTTCGGGACGTCAAACATGGCGGGAAACAAAAAACTGAAAGGCCAGCTTCTTTACAGGCAATGGGATCGGACTCAATCACATCAGTTTATAAACTCTGTACACCTGCAGATTTTAAGGGAGTTATAAGACCGAGCTCGTTCAGCTTTAGTTTGCTGTGTTGTGATTGTCCGACTCTCCTCCTCCACTCAGCATATTGTCAGAAACTTCTCCTAGGCGAGAGCAACAGATGTCTCTGGTTATTTGATCGGCCTCTCGGGGCTTCTAGATTCTCAATCTCAATCCCCTTTTCTTTTTTTGCAGCCGACTGCAAATCTCTGCAGTGACAAAGCATCGCCTGTCGAGTGGATGATTCCAGTGAGAGGCACTTCCTGATATGAGAGGTGCATTAATGTGATTAACCCACACTCGCTATTGCAGTTTGATACAGGGGCTTAGGGGCTCATGTCACCATGTATTCTTCTCGATTGGCCTGATCAGCAGCTACTGGAAATGTGCGGCTGTGTGAGCGAAAGCAGGTAAATCCGAATGTGACTCTGAATGTGAGGAGCCAACAAATCGCTATCGACGGCCAAATTCAGTGCTGCTCAAACTCCAGCTATTTACCCTCTAAATTCAAAAGGTAAATATGAACTAAATTAAACTCTGTAGCTTAAAGAAACAATCTGCATATAATATTTTCACACCAACGATTAAAAACCATTAAGATCAATAAAGATGAAAAAAAAAAATTGTTTCCCCATAGGATTCTCAGTGTTACAGTTAAATATCATTTTTATTTGAACACACCTACGATCTGCTCACAACTGTTGGACTTCATGACTTTAATTATTATGTTTGTGATTATACCAAACTACTACACTCGATTCAGACATTGGCACAGAACTGCAGAATCAGTTGTCGTTTTCATGAGCGTGATTAACAACATCTCTTGTATTGATTGGTCCCAGATGCCGCTATTACAGAGCTCTGCTCCCCCGTTTCTTTAGATGTTACTAATATAGTACATATTACATTGACCCAAAATGCATCCTGCACTTCTTAAGGCCATTAATGATACACATGCAAAATGAGAGGTTCTTGAGATACAGAGATCTAAGATTACTAGCAGAAGAGACAAATCGCTGTAGAAGCTGTGTGCGTCCGTTTTGAATCACATTTACTGAAGCTAATATCAGTCAAGGAAAAATCACAACACAGCGTCCAGTGCGAAATTATTCATTCGATGTCACAGAGTCTTCATCCATTTAGCTGCAGATAAAAGGCTACAGGTTGTATGTGCGTTTTGATCACGCTGCAAACATGCCTCATTATTGTGCTGCATAATGGAGGCACAGCAGAAAGTAGCAGCGCAGGAGAAGGAATTCTGCGATGCCATTCATCAGGCTTCTCAATACCCGTCTTTTCTGATCCTTAGCCGGGGAAACCAGCAGAAAATAGACTCCTGCGCCGAGCTGTAAATAGAGGCTTCTCCAGGCTTAATCAAAGATACCGTGGGCACATCCACCTCAACCGCACATTGTTAGGCTTAATGTGAACTTCATTTCAAAGCAGAGAGAGCGTATGGATGTGAGCGTGCATGTATGCATGCATGTGAGAGAGGCGTCTTGGCAACCCCTTGACAATACATGATGAAACCAAGGAAAAGTGAGTGCAGCTCCATGTGCAACTCTTCCAGCTCACATTCCATTTTCGATCAATGCCTGAGATAGATAATAGTCTCCATAGAGACTTGCATCTTGCATCCTGTCTCCATCTCCATCCTCCCCTCCAATCCCCATCTCTGCATTTTGCATCCGTGCACGCTCTGCTTCTCTCTCCCCCCCCACCCAAAGCTGCGCCCCCTAAACAGTCAGCAGCAGCAGCATGGCTCTGGAGGGCAAGACAGGCCGGGCACGAGAGGATCTTGGGAGAAGGAACAGGGGAGGAAACATCTGGAAGACTGAGAGAGAGAGAGGGGGAGAGAGAGAGAGAGAGAGAGAGAGAGAGAGAGAGAGAGAGAGAGAGAGAGAGAGAGAGAGAGAGAGAGAGAGAGAGAGAGAGAGAGAGAGAGAGAGAGAGAGAGAGAGAGAGAGAGAGAGAGAGAGAGAGAGAGAGAGAGAGAGGGAGAGAGAGAGACCCTAAGGCTGCCGTCACGTCATCACTTGCTTCCTGGTAACAGCTGATCCCCTTGGCCCACTGCGAAAATCCACTCACTAACTCAATTATGCAAGAGGTGTGAATTAAACATGAGGCGACCACACAGGAATGTATACACACGTCGCAGATGTGCACCCAAGCAGGATACGTAATCACACAATATAACAACCCCATCTGTATGCTGATGCCACAGGGGGGGAGGCGGCTTGGTGAGGCCTCCCTGCACACACACACACTACATTAAAGAGCTGATCCACGCTGGTGTAACCTTTCATCCGACTGACGGAGCAGCACATGGAATGAGAGTGACAGCGGAGGGACGAGGAAGCTGAGGAATTCTTGCCATCCCTTCCACCCTATTATCTCCCTGTGAGCTTTAAAGAGCACAAACACAACAGCATGGCGTGGGAGTCGAGCCCGGAGCCAGAGTCAGGGCTGATGTTTCTTTCTCCCCATGCATCTCTCTGTTTCCCTCTGTTTCCCTGTCTCCCTCCATCCCTCCCTCCCTCCCTCCCTCTCTCTCTCTCTCCCCTGCCCTTTATTAATCATCCTTGGTTAGTGGGGCAGAGAGCGTGGTGTTAGGAGCTCCGGGGGAGTGTAGAGGCATCAAACACACACACTCACACACACCTTCACGTGTTTGGACCCTGATCGGCACTGGACTCAAGAGGCCAATCTTTTTTTGTTTGTTTATAAAAGAAAGAAAAAGAAATCGATAAAATATTGATTAGAAATGGAGGTAAACTAGTAAGAAAGACCACCCACACACAAACACGCACACACACACAAACTCTAAGTAAGCGTGTGCACAAACACAGCTGATCTTTAGGGATCCTGGCCTTCGGTACTATAGGACTCAGCTGCTGCTGCTGCTGCTGCTGCTGCTGCTGCTGCTGCTGCTGCTGCTGCTGATGTAACCTTTTCAACAGTCTCAGTTGTTGTTCTGAGATTTCAGGTTTCCGGCATACAAAAGGCAAAAAACTATAATCATCTCCAAAGCTCATAAACACACACAACTTTCACTCCAGTGCCACTAAAGCCCTCGGTGCAGCCCAGGCAGCAGCATCACCGAGCCATTACAGCTATTAGAGCTCATTATCAGTGTCTGGAAGTTGCAGCCAGCGTCCTCTTGAGAGCTGGATGCGGAATGATGGGACAACGGGAGGCAACACAGCGGAACCACTCTCGCAGGCTGTGGCCAATGGGCAGCGAGAGCAGCCTGAATAATGGAGGATGTAATTAGGCCTTATTTCTATGCATGTAAGTGCACTTAGCCTAGAAGGCTCCTACTGGGCTACATGCCATTATTACCATTATCACTATTTGATCCCCCTGTATGAAAAAAAGTGGTGGGCAATCAGATGTTATGGGACAGTTGGAGCGTGGCTGTGGACGTCTTGGGCGTCCTATAGGAGGAGGACACAGTGCCAGGACACCTAGACTCACTTTTTGGAAATTATTTAATCAACATGCACCTCACAGGAAAACATGAATATGATGCAAGTTATATAAGGAAATGAAAAATCTATGTTTACAAATGTTAAATGGTTTTATATTTATATAGCGCTTTTCTAGTCTTGATGACCACTCAAAGCACTTTACAGTACATTCACCCATTCACACACCCATTCATAAAGTCCATCTATACGCAGCACTTGCCATTGTTTGGGGGGGCATTCAGGGTTCAGCATCTTGTCGGAGGACACTTGGGCATGCAGATGGGTCAGACTGGGGATCGAACTGCCGACCTTCAGGTTGGAGGACGACCCCTCTACCCCTCAGCCACAGCCGTCCCGAACAACAACTTATCATTAATTTCTGCACATTTAAATTAATTTGTTTGTCTTGTGATCAGAGACTTGGAGTCAGAGATGGGAACTGTTCCCTGCACTAATGTGTGTGTGTGTGTGTGTGTGTGTGTGTGTGTGTGTGTGTGTGTGTGTGTGTGTGTGTGTGTGTGGGTGTGTGTGTTTACAATCCTGAGGGTTTTTGTGTTGCCAGGATGCCACATATCAAAACCCTTCATCTGACAAACACAGCTCGGGTGTCACAGAAACACCAGTAACACCACTAACACCAGTAACGGCAGCGATGGGAACAGGGACGCACAGCAGGGGGGGTGGGGGTGGGGGACGCACCTGGTTTGACGGTCTTCAGGCGGATCGGCTCCCGGAAGTGGCGGATGACAGCCAGGGTGTCCCGGTTTGTAAGTCCACTGACGGGCGTCCCGTTCACCTCCAGCAGCACGTCCCCGTAGTACGGCAGCTTCCCGACGTGGCACACCAGCACGTCCAGCTTCATCTGCCCCAGGTGCGGGAACTGGCCCACCTCCGCGCCCCCCAGCACCTCCACCACGGAGCCGAAGTCCCCCAGGTTGCCCCAGGACACCGCGCACTCAACCACCTTCCCGGACCAGTGCTTCTTCTTCTTCAGCGTCCTGGACATGGCTTCCTCTCCCTGTCTGGTTTGCTCGACAGCGAACGATCTCTCTAGTGGGAACAGTGGGATCCGGGTAGGCTGTGGTTAGATGAACCCTTCTCCGGTGTTTCCCTCCCGAGCTGCCGGGGATGTCATCACCCTTCCTCGGGTTACTGAGGCTTCTTCTCACCGGTCCCCCTCCCCGAGGAGCTCTCTCATCCCACGGGCTGGAGCTCCCGTGCAGTAAATCCCACGCGCTCCTCGTGCGTAAAGCAACACAACACAACACGGTGGTGGTGGTGGTGGTGGTGGTGGGTTTAGAAAATGGACCAACAATCACAGGCTCCGTGCGCTGGAACCATATCCTCCCCGTCGCCCCAGTAGCCAAACACCGGGATGTGAGCACCAGTGTGGGTTAGACTGGGAGCTGCGCGTCGTGGAGATGTGGAGCGTCGACGAGAAATCCCCTCATACCTGTGGGAGGAGGCAGGAAGCGCTCACCGGCTCGTGCAGCTGCTGAGATCCTGCCCGTGATGAGGGATCGTCCTGTGGTGGTCCGGCTGCCACAGGTTCGAACCCCTCTGGTTTGAACACACCTGGTACCGCCACACGGAGACGTGCCCTGGCTCCGGAACGCCCCCCCCCCCCCCCTTTACGCACAGTGACAGCAGCGTCCTCCAGCCGCCTCACGCGAGCTCCATCCTCCGGTGCACTGTGGTACTACACATGAGATAAAACGCAACCATACCGAATCATACACCTGAAATCCACTGTGACATATTATCATCCCATTCTCATTCTCAAAAAATCTTAAATGTTTACCTGCTTATTACAGATCTGCTCCTGCGTGTGAGTCCAACTCAAACCACCCGGAGCATGTCATCCTGATACAAAGCGTTCAAAACAAATTACACCTAATTAAGACTCTTAATTTGTAAAGTAATGTCAATATTAATCTTGGGGGAGGGGGGTGTCCAGGTGATGTCTCCACAGCGTCACCTACTGAAGAAAGCAGAGCACCATTCAACCCTCCCTCAGGTCTTTTGCCTTCCTTATGCTGCACTGCATCAACCCCATGCACGATTAGATACTGGTTTAATTGATTTAATCGTTACTTATCACTCTATATAAAACAGCTTTGTTTGCCAGTTTCATGCCGCTTCCTTTCTTCCGGTGCACGAGTGCAGTGACCATGCATGAGTGGGTCTGCAGCTGTAAATCTGACCTTTTCCTCCTGAGAACTCATACATAATGTGCACAGGTGTCAAACTGCAGATCCTTGGTTTTTGTTGCTTATATTCGTTACTGAAACTTAATAGAAATGATGATGATGAAAACTCGAAGTGAAAGTTAATTTCATTTTGTAAATGTCACTGTATCTCCAGGGATAACTCATCCTCTCTCACATTGTGTTATTAATGACACACAGCTCCATTTAGCCAAACAAAACCTCCTTGGTTCAGTTTGGTGGATTTGGATCATTTGTCTGGTCTTTATTTCCACACAAGAGGATATAGAATATTCACATGAATCTATTTAATGCAGCCCAACATGTTTAAAGGCACTTGAAGATCATCACTAAAGCTCACGTCTTGCAAGAGAGACAATTAAAACAAACTGTACTGTCCAAGTTGTCAAATTGATTAAGATTTTTAAGATGTGTTGACTGAGTAACAACCTCAACGAGAGGAAACATATGGCTCAGACATCAAGGCAGCATCTCTGGAGAAAGTGTTAAATCCTGTCAAGTGTTGAATGAGTTTCTTTTAAATGAACCAATGAAGACCAATACTTTACTGTTTTTACTATAATGCAGCTCTTCAGCCTGTGATTTTAGTTTTAAAAGTGGAATACTCTGTAACGTTTATGATAAATCAAGGGAGTGAGGGAGAATCCGGGAATTTTCCATCACTTACTTTGACATGTTTTGTTTTGACATTTTCACTGATTTCTCAGAGAATAATTCATGGAGCCTTTGACGAAAAAAGATCAGGCACATTTAGGGGACTTTATATTCAGGGGATTGTCCGTGGTGCAGCTTGATTTAATTTAAAGTGACGCTGGGCCTTACACAAGGTGCAGGTATGTGCCGTTCTATGCAGGGTGAAATACATTAATGAATCCTGGGGTCGGCTGTGGTTCAGGAGTTGGAGCGAGCTGTCCCCTAGCCAGAAGGTCGGCTGTTTGATCCTCCAATCCACACATTGAAGTGTCCATGGGCCGGATACTGAACCCCCAATTTGCCCCAGCGTGTGAATGACGTTTGAGAGAAGAAGTGCTGTATAGATGGATATATCCCCCCCCTCATCTGATTGTCAGCTCCGCTCTGCACCTTCTCGGTATCCACTACCCACTACTTGATCTTCAGTGGATCCTCTAAATGACAAAGGATAAATGGAAACAATCTTCCTGACAATTTCCCAAAGATGTTTTCCGCCCCCCCCCCGGTGCAGGGCGGATGGGA
Organism: Limanda limanda; assembly: GCF_963576545.1. NCBI lineage: Eukaryota > Metazoa > Chordata > Actinopteri > Pleuronectiformes > Pleuronectidae > Limanda > Limanda limanda. The sequence continues at coordinate 885,460 of NC_083639.1, forward strand.
TCTACCCTCTACCTAGCAATTCAGTTCACATCCTGTTGGCTGCTCTTTGTGCTGCAGCTCCCATGTAATCTCTGATGGTGTTTTCCTCCAGAGCGGCTCACACAACTTAAGTGCCACTTGTTGTCCACTGGAGTGTGTTTAGGACAAGTCGGGGGTGCACTTGAGTTTTAGGCAGGAAGTGGAGGGTTGGATTAGGAGAAAAGGCATAAAAAAGTGCACAAATAGTGATTCAATACAATATTATATTCCAAAAATCTAAAAGCTCTATTAAACCTGGTAACAGAGCTTGTTTATAATGATTTGATTCATTCAACTGATTGATAGAGTTAACGCCTTGTTTATATTTTCAAAGTAAAAGCACACGCAGCTCTACCAGCTACAAAGATACAAAATACACAAAAATCCCCTCTGACCACAAGAAATGACTTTATCTCCACAGTTGATGTTTATCAGATGGTGAACCAGCACAATGAACAACATGGGGTATCAGATCATATTAAAATTGAGGTTCTGGGTCATCAAAAGATTAAGCAGTGTCATGGGTTTTCTTAAAATAATTGTAATACTTTAGGTCAAATACTTAATTAGGTAAAAACTTTGTAAGTCATGCCCTTTGAGTATTTATTACCAATTTAAAGAATTACTTTAATTGGTCTCACAAAAATCTTCTGTTCTCAGCTTAATTTTTAAAGTTGTTCTTTGTTTTGGAAGCTTCGCCATTGGGTTGAATAGTAATTTGACCTTTTGGATATAAAATATCAGTTAATCATTTTATCCAATTAATTTATATTTTTGTTAAATTTTCTTTCTGTTCCTGAATTCTTGACTTATTTCCAGGAAGGTTTGTGACCTTGACCTTTGACCACTTAATTCCTCTTATTGGACGGTGGTGTCAAATTTAAAGATATTTACTTGGGTTGTTCCTGAGGGATCATGTTCCAATGGACGAAAACATATTCTGACAACCTGTTAACACGACGCCTCTGGACCTGCTGCCGCAACAGAGGCAGGAAAAATTAGTTCCATTTCCTAACATCAAATCCTGCAGGAACACTTTCTCTCATTTTTCTTTCTCCCTTCTGAAGATCTGTAAAGTCAGAATATTTAAGTAAACATTTTTGACATTTTTCAACCAAGAAATGTCAAACTTGTGTCTTTTCCAGCTTCAGAAACTATGAGTGTCACCTTGGCTTCTGAAAAACAGAACGAGTCTGGTCTGATATTTTACTGACAGGGCGACTTAACAAACAACTCAGTCTATATTGAAAAGAATCCTATTTCAACACGTGTTGGGACAGACAATCCAGATTCAAACCAAATTATCAGAATTCATGTTTAATGTTGGAGTAATGGCTATGTAACAAAAAGTCTCTTTAGACATGCTTTACAGAATGTACAGGTAAATAAGGTCCAAAAATACTAAACAAAATGAAAAACTTCAACAATACAAAAAAGCAGCATTGGATTGCCAGAGCAGTTACTGCTAAACTTTGGTATAAAGTCATTATGGACGTTTCAGAAAATAAACATTATAAATGCACATTGTGTTACGCTGGGTCGGCAGAAAATAATAAATACTGAATTGATGTATTACCCCCCCGGGACATGTAACTCCATTATGGTGACCTGCCACTGCAAGTTTCCTTTTTTTAATTTTTCAAGGGGCATGAAAATGATCAGAGGTATAAGCCAGAGAACATAAAGAAACATCAGATACCTGCTTCCACAGAAACAGAGTGTTGAGTACAAAAGGAATTCAGGAGTCAGGAAAGATAATTAGTTTTCTGGCGTTTGAAGAAACAGGCATGGGATGATCTGATTCTAGCAAAGCGACAAAAATATGAAAACAAGTTTGCTGGAATGACATGGAATAAACGTCTGCACAAACCAGAGAGAAGTAGATAGTGTTATGAAACTTTTTGCTGCTTAAGAAATACATAAGTTTTGAGAAGCTATTGATTGAGAACAGGAAGATAGTGCATTCAGGGCAGATCCAAATCCTCTTTTGCAAGTTTAATAGGTTTCTGCAGTTGTATGGTTTAAAGAGTTTGTACTTAGTCTCTTTAGGTGTAACATCCAAGAAACCAACCAGCGTACCATATCCCATTCCCTTTGAGAGCAAGGTGTGCTTGCAGCGTTCTCAGACGGGTGCAAGTGCATTTGCAATGAAAACAATCTGGCTGTTGGACGAGGAAAACAACAAACGTGTCGGGCAGATAGAGCCCTCAGCGTACCACTGATAATAGAGGCAGAAGATGTGAATGGCTAATCATTCCTTGGTCACTAATAGAAGAGCAGAATGCTGAATCATGATCATCAACAAATGGAAAAAATAATTTTAAAAAACCTAGAAAATACAGGTTGTCAGACATAACATTTACTGCAGGAAAATTGAATTAAAATTAATCATGTATTTCTAGATGTACCTAATAAACTGCAGACTGAATATCTAGATCTCATACAGTCAGGTATTCCAAGCCAGTCACAAACAAAGCCAATCAGATTGGAGATTCACTGAGCTGCAGTAGTACAGGAGGATTTCTAAGGAGAACCAGAGATATAAAACCTGTTGAAACATGTCCACATTCTTTTACAGCAAAGGCATTTTCATTTTCACATCCTCAAAGCGAAGGCTGACATATGGAGAAAGGTATTGCTGAGTTTGAAGGCTGTTTGATAAGTTAACTGAAAGAGTCTCAGTTGAGGAAATAAAAGACAACTTCTGACGGAAAGTGTGTTGTGACATTTAAAAACATTTGGACAGAGCCAGGACAATAAAGGCTTAATGTTAATAGTGTTACTGCAGCTAACGTCTCAAACCTCTCTGCAAATGGACTAATAGGCCATGGACCATAACCGTATGTACACATACTTACATACATACATGTATAAAATCATACAATACATTCTCATATTTCACAGTCCAAAGTGAAAATTTAAGGCTTAATCTATTTCTGCATAAGAATCATGAACTTTGTGGAAAAAATGGTGGAGATGAATCCTCAGGGAGATACATGGCGTGTTAGCCTGACACTATCTCACCGATTTGCTTTTACAAATGGGTCTGGAACCTCTAACTACATTTAGTTGTATATTTATATTCACAAAGACCTCTGGAGTGTGGACGGCAGACGTATCACGTATGGATGGAGCCTAAGTGCAGGTTTTCTTTCGTTTTCCTTTTAGAGAAAATGTTCTGTTTAATGGTCGTGATCGTTGATTTAAAAAGACCTCAGCAGGTCGGAGGAAACCTGTCTGGGCAGGCAGGTGGGGGAGGCGGACTCATTTGCAAGAGCAAACTAACAGAAGCTCGCTGATTGGTCTAGTTTCCAGGCTAACTGCATGTATTCGGTTTAAAAGTTTACCTCCATTACATTAAGTGCCCGTAAGACATCTGAAGAAGGGAAAAACAATTCAGTGCATCCAGTATACAAACCATAATGTCACCTGATGAGGTTATTGTGAATCCTTGTAAAAAATAAGGCCATCGAGAAGACCACCACGAGAAAAGATAGCCAGCAAACTGATTGTCTTATGTGCAAAAGAAGATTTCTCCCCAAACTGCTCGTCATGATGAAGATACGAAGTGAAGGAAACAGTGATTGTGTTTAACACAGGACGAAAACAAGATCAGATAAAGATGATATAGGATATATTCATATATATTCATAATATACACCACGTTTTGGTGTTCAACTGTCTCTGGAATTTGCATAACAGGATACAAGATAGCATAGTTTACAGTCAGAAAAGCTGTGGGAATGTGGTACATATGCTTTTGAGGTTCTTCCCTATATTAACCACCACAATCTGCTGGTGAGGGAGCTACAATTGTCCCCCATTTAAACCCCCCCCGAGTTGGGAAGAGATGGTTTGTAATGTCTAGTTCAGTCATGTGGTGTCAGTACCAGGAATGATGAAACAAACCATTTCAGTCCCTCAGCAGCAGGAGGGACAATCCCATCCAACATGGCTCTTTGAAGCATACATTCATAGCTTTCTCTGCGGAGAGAAAAAAGAGGAGTGGCGGAGGACGTGGGGAGATAAGAGCCCTGCGGAGGTGGAGGTGTCGAGGAGGAGGTCACTTTAATCACCGGTCCATTTCTCCAGCCTGACACAGCAATCATTCCACAGCGGAGAACGTCAGCGTGTCCTCTTGAGTGAAAGGGGAATGTAAACATACAAGAGAGCATCTTTGGCAGAATGTGAGGAGTCTCTTTGGAGGTAGTGGGTGAACAGGAGGGGGAGGGGTGCAGCGACAGGGAGGCAGAGGCAGAACACGGACTGTGAGGACTTATGTGGGAGCAGGGTGCTCCTGAGGGTTAGTCCTATTAGAGGCACTTCTGTGGTCCTGTGTGCATTGGCTAGGGAAGTAGTCCGCCTCTGCCTCACTGTGCTCCTCTGCCCCTTCTGCAGTGGATGCCAGTTGAGGCGTCCTGTGAACAGTCACTGGGTGCTGGGACGCTCCGGGACGAGGGTGGGAGGACAGATCTTCACCGTCTCCCCAGAACGATCTGCTGAGGGAACCTGCAAAGATGAGACACAGATGTTAGAGGGCAACACTTAACGTGCACATACTTTTTGTAAAAGCAGACAGGATGAATTGATTTAATTAATTGAGCAGCTGAAAATTAACATGAACACCACTTTTAAATCACTGATTTATTGTTTAGGTAATTTATGAAGAAAAACTGAAGTTTCTAAAATATGAGGATTTTCACACCTTTAAGTAATTGGAACTTCAATACTTTAGATTTTGAAGTGTTGGTTGAATTAAAGCAGCAATTTGAATACATCTCCTTCTGCTTTTGAGGGATATTATTTTTTACCCTTACTGCTTTTCTTTTTACCAATATTTTGCATGATGGCATAAATTCAATATTTTACCCTAAATGAAATGTAAAACAGGAATTTGTTTTTCCAGGTCTCACCATTAGCGTAGTGCTCCGGGGGAGTGTGGCTGCTCAACCTTTGGTCATGTGACGTGAGGAAGAGGGACGTGTCCTGGTTGCTGATGAGGTTCTCCAGAGCCGTGTCCACATGCTGGCCGTGCTCAATGAAGTTCTCCTTCAGGCCGGGTAGAGCTTTGTCCAGCGGGCCGTCCTCTCCCAGGTAGGCGTATGGGCAGTACTCCCGTGTGCGGGAATAGATGTTAGCATTGTCGTAGCAGTCAGAGCAGATGACTAGCTGACCTGCTCCACCTGTCAAAGAAAGTGGCAACAAACAGTGAGTTGTTTGTTTTCAAAACTGCAGCACCATTAGAATATTAAATCAGTTTGATTGATAGTGGCTGCGAAATGGCCTCTCAAGTCCACTCAGATTAATTAACTCATTACTAATCATTTTTCTAACAACTAACAGTATTCATTTGCTTCAGGACTGAAAACAATTTCAGTTTTCAAAACATTGTTTGAAATTTCATTAGAAGTCATTTAATCATTGTTTTATGGCCTTGACACACTCTGGGAACATTTCACATCAAAACTTTTCCACCATACCAGTTGCAATAAAAATTTCAATAAATGAATTGCAACAGCTCATTCTTCAGAGAGAGAGATGATTCAACATCATTCTCTGATGAAGATCTGGTCTTCCTCACTAAATTCTGTCTCAGGTACATTTTGAAGATCCTTAGTTACTATAGTTTGCAGTGGTTGGTGATCATGCCTTTATTCCTAGTTTAAAACTAGCCACATATTTGTTGAAAAGTAATCAAAGTAAAAATATATTGAAATGCAAACTAAACACATGAATTAATAATAAAGATTGTTACACTGGGACCTGGTGAAAAAACAACCAGCAGGATTATCTTGCTAAAGCCTTTTGGACAATCTTAAATATTTGTACTTTGGGCAAACATTCGGATGTATCTATATCTCAAATTCTAGTGGGAAATATCTAAAGTCTGTTGCAAATCTCTCAAAGCAGTTATTTACTATTGTGTTCATGTCAATGGACAAACACAAAACCCAGCACACAATGCTTCTGCTCGTGGCTGCTACCAACACCGAGGAATAAAAACCACATCATCACTTGTGTGTAGTTGACACTAACCTGTGGGGACTCCAGCGAGTCCCTCACGGGGATCCCCAGGGTGGAAACTGCTGCGGCCAGTGAACAGAGAGCCGACCCGGCAGTGCAGCACGCCGTTCCCCTCCGTCTCCACCTCACTGCTCGTGTCTCCATAACACACACCTGAGACATTCGGGATAATTAGTCAGGGTCTCGTTTCAGCAGGGATTTGACCCCAAACACAAAAACAGACACAAGCACCTAATGAGCGAGGAGGCATCTGAAATCTCTGACTCAGAAAAACTGTACATAATTAAAAGACGTTTGAAATGTATTCTTAAGAATGGATTCGCATGAGATGCGATGAGGCGGTGTATCACTGTGCCTTTCATTTTCTTGTAACCACGCAATAATTGTGTAATCTTTTTAATATCAAAGCGTTTTACCTTTTTGTGATCAAAATATTGACACAACCCAACAGGGTTTAATATAAATTAGGGCTGTCACTTCACTTCCTGATTGATCCACGATCCCCAAACAACCCCATCCTATTGGTCCAAACAGTCACATGTTCCCCCCCCGACCCCTTCACTGACCCTTAGGATATCAGAGCGCTCCTTCAAGACAGTGTTTTACTGAACATACGTCAATACCAAACATACACATAAACCCAGTCCGTTACACTATTAGGCTCAGCTATATGTTTCAAAATAGGGTACTTCTTATTTCATACATTTTCCACAAATATGGGGAGGACTCAAATAGCCCTACAAAGTTCTTTGTTTAATTTATTTCAAAGTAGGCCAACACTTGCCTGTGTATTTTGTTTGTTTGTTATTTTGTTGCTTGTTTGTTTGAGTAGCTGGCTGAAAGCAAAGAAGTAGTACGCTAACCTTTTGTTGGTAACCTTACTGTTACGGTTTATTGTTTCTGAAATAAGAGGCCTGACTGCTATGTTCACAGCAAACTTGAAAAAAATAAAATATTAAGCCATGGTTTAACTGCACTATAGGCTGAGTCCTTGTTTACCTGAAATGTGCACTTTAAAATTATATTTTGTACCGCCCTGTTTGGCAATGTTGTTTTTCAATAAAATAAAACATTTTCATAAAGCAAGCCAATCCACTTTTCTATGTTGATAAGAGCATTAAAACGAAAGTAAAATTATGGAAAAAAAATAAATTAAGGGACATTTAGAATAGATACAAATTTGCAATTAATTGCGATTAATCGCGAGGTAACTATGACATAAATGTGATTAAATATTTTAATCGTTTGACAAAAAAAGTGATGATCAAAGGGACTTTTACTCTACTTTTTGTTCAGTATGAACATATCCACTACCTCTGAAGAGAAGTGTTCTCTCTTACTAAGTAGCAAGTTTTAAAGCACCAATTGCTCTATTGTATGCTTAGAACATGATTTCCCACATCGCCACTTGCTTTATAACAAATGTAATATCAAGATGCTAAACCAAATATGTCAAATATGACTCACCATCTGTCCCTTTATGGACGTATCCATTGGAGAGAGGAGGCATGAGTTGCTGGTGGCTGCCAGCTTCAGAGTTACTGTATCCTTCCTGCGGCTCTGACAGAGTTCCCTGAGAGGACAGGTAGCTGGGGATGTCTGCTGGCAAATTCATTTCATCTGGAACAGACAGAGGCACATTTAGTTTCAAGACATCGAGAGCTGTCGTCTCACATCAAAGTGATTTCCCCACACACACACACGTAATGCTTTCCTAGCAGCTTTAGATAAAACACATTTATTTTATATCATAATGCTAATATGTCTAAATTGCTGACCTGTATTTGTGATACTGTAGTCCTCGCTCTTTCTGCGCATGTGATAGATCACAATGACCCAGACTAGCGAGGTTCCGACCACACAGCACACCACCACGATCACCACAATGCCCACTGTGGTCCAGCCGTCCTGGTCGTAGCCTGCACCCGTTTCGCAGTTTGGCGACGGCGAGACACCGAGGTAGATGTGGCCGCGCTCCGTTCCCAGAGTATTCGACATGATGCAGGTGTATTTCCCCACATCAGCAGGGCCGGCGTCTACGATAATGAGTAGCTGGTTAGCGGCGGCAAAGAAGTGGCGCTCTGTCAGAACCAGGGGTCCGTCATCTTTGGTCCAGTTGAGACGAGGGGCGGGGCTGCCTCCAGCTATACACTGAAGCACGGCGGTTTCACCACGAGCCACGGTCCGGTCTTCCAGCGGCCGCATGAAGGATGGAGTTTCTGGAGGAGAACAGGTGTATTGGTTTTTTTAAAGGATTACTCCAGCGGCATTTGTGTCACACTGTCTGGACAGTTGTGTGTAAGGTCAGATTCATTATTTTTAGAATAGATTTTTACAATAACAAACATGTTTATACACCAGTTTGTAGCTGAAGCCCATTCATTAAGGAATGTGATCATATAAATAGTTTTTGTTGTGTCACTCCTTTCAATATTTAAATATTTCCCATGATCAAGACATCATAACGTTTGTATTTATATTGTCACTAGTTAAAACTGTTATGGTGTAAATATAAATGACAGAATGTAATGATGACAGACATAAACAAGTAGGGGTGCAACGATTAGTCGACGTCATCGACAAAAATCGATGACAGGAATAGTCGCCGACGAATTTACTAGTCGATGATTCGTTGGTTACGTCATAGCACGTGTTTCTCGTGCCGCGCAGTGGAACTAAACGTCGTTTTAGCGGAGGTGCTGACGAAAGCAGCTGAGGAGTGAGCCATCTCGCTTCCTTCCTATCTCTGAAAGTCGCGCATGTGCAATAGCGTCAAAACACGGTCCGATGGCGGCCTCCGCTGCAGCAGCATCGCGCACCAGAAAGTAAAAAGTTCCGGAGAACTTCAGCTGTAACAGCCCGAAAAAAACTACCTGCAATATCTGTGCAGAGGACCTGCTCTCCATGGAAGCAGGACACGCGCATTTGAGGAGGAGGAGTCACGTGTGACTTCGTAACGGAGACGATGCGGACTCGCCTCAGTCAGATGTTATATATAAACGTATATACCTGCGCGCAGGATTCTAGCATCCATTACAAAAATATGGTTTAAACTTTTTATTAACGAGTTTAAAAGCATTATGTTATCCTATTGCCTGACAAACGTCTTTTTTTAATCACAATTATTTAGTCCGAAGAAGACTGTAGTTTCGTTTGTTGATGTTTTTATTGCTGTTACTTTCCCTGTCATTTTTGTTAACAGGAAAAATGAATACTTGATTTTTAATTTATTTGTTTTATTAGCACTTTGCCTGTCCTTGGTTTTAAATGGATAAAAACTTGATTTGTCTTTGCTTTTGTGTCAGCAGTACCCTTATATGCAACAAAGTTTATTAAAAGACATTTTTTTTGAATGAAGTATCAATTTTTATTGCCTTTATTTTCAGTCATCACATGCCTCGAACAACCTCAAGCTAAATTTAAAAGCTGTTTGCTAAATAAGAGCAATTGAGAATTTGTGTCATTCATAATCCGATTAGTCGAATAATCGTTTCAATAATCGGTGACTAATCGACTATCAGAATAGTCGTTAGTTGCAGCCCTATAAACAAGCCAGAGTGACTCTGACTCAGAGTGAGCTGAAATGACCCAGTGGTAAAACATCTGTAACAGGCTCTGCTTATTAGATAGGTGACTCACCCAGGACGGTGAGAGTGGCGTTTGCAGACAGGCTACCAGCTGCATTCTGAGCCGTGCAGCTGTAAACTCCCATGTCTTCTGTTTTCACGTTCGCGATGAAGAAGATGTCATCATCCGGCATCACGTGCATCCTTCGCTCTCGGGCGGCAGGAAAATCTGTGCCTCCGTCCTTCTGCCAAGCAATCTGGGGTGATGGATGACCTTCGGCAGCGCACTCCAGCCTGGCCATTGTCCCAGTCCTGATAGTCAGGTCCATGGGAGTCTTCAGAAAAGATGGTAGCTCTGACAGAGGGAAGCAGAGATATATCAATGTCAGATCAAACAATGGCTGCAATAATCTTGTGGATCTGCCATCTTTAAAATTCTCTGAAGGTAACAGCATTGTCCTCAAGCACAGATGCAAGATATACTATGCTGGCAATAACATCACCTTAAAGCCTAGAGGAAAAGGGTGAAGAACAAGAGAAACACTAATCACTGGCAGTGACAGTCATCCATCACTTTCTTCTGAAAAGAGACTCACCATTGACAGTAAGCTTGGCCCTGTTGGAGTAGTTGGAGCCGAAGTGATTGGAGACCACACACTGGTAGCGCCCCTCATCAGTAAAGTTGACATTAAGGAGGTGGAGCATTGTGGTGTAGATGAGCTCTCCCTCCTGAAACCGGGCGTAGTTTTGCACTTCTGCATCATACAGCACCTCCCCGTCCTTCCTCCAAGCTGTAGTCATCGGCAAATCACTGCTGCTGGTGGCAACGCAGCTCAAAGTCACATTGTTCCCTCGCAGCGCCACCGCCGTCTCTGGGTGAGTTGTAATGTGAGGTTTGGGGAAGTCATCTGTGGAGGGACAGGGACATAAAAGAGAGTGTTACACTCCGTCAGCTTTTATCTTAACGTCAGAAAATCTGTATAATTTTTAGAAAAGTACACTAATACAACCTTGACAACTTTTCAGTCAGACAGAATCTATCTGGATGTTTTTTATGAAGTTTATGAAACCTTTGAAACATGATCAGACCGATAGAAAATAAAAGATATCAGACCGAGACTGACCACAAACAAACTCTTCCGGGCTGATGGTCAGGACGCTGCGACCCAGTAGACTGGCCGGATGAGCACAGACAGCAGAGACAGACTGCTGGAACAGACTGTCTGTGAGCCAGGGCCCCAGCCACTGCATGTGGCAGTCACACAGCAAGCTGCTTGTGTTCAGGACACTGAGAAAACATGAGATGAGTGAGAGAAAGATAAACTGGGATTATCACAGTAGAGCAAAAATTAAACACATTGATATAAATGTGAGGTTTCTGGGATTTCTTTGAGAAGTTTCCATAAAGGGATTTATGGTTTAATCTCTAAAACAAATTTACATTTACACCCTTGAAATTAAAATTGACCTTTCTTAGACAGAGCTGTTCTCTACTCTATATATTAAGATCAAGCTGTGTTTTCTTATACAACTTATAATATTAAGGCAAACGAAGGAGGCTGCAAGCTAATCCATCCTGAGCGGACAATTAGACACTAAAGTTTGGGGGCAATCAAACACTTTCTGAATTTGTAATATTCGTATAAACCAGATTTTTAAAAACAAACGACCCTTACAAAAATCAACACATAGTTTCCATGATCAAAATCTAAATTTATAGCCACAAAAGCCTCTAGGAGGCTGTGTTACCACACTTTGTCCTAAAATACACTTCAATTACATCGGTGTTGCCATTATGCTCCTCTGGCTTAGTTCTCTGTCAAAGCTCATTTATCCACTTGCCAGGCAAATGGTGCCATAGTCTATTAAAGCTGCAGACTAATTAATCACATGAGGATATGACTGCTGTCATGACACTTATTCCGGGTTTGACAGCTGCTGGTGCATTTCGTTAACCGCTGCTTGAGAGACACTCCTAAGAAAGGCTGATTAAAAACTTTGAAAGTCAAGAGACTTGACATTTCCACCATCTTTTCACGAGTAAGAAAATTCTACAACTCGAAGGCTGCATCAAAAATATGACAGCCGTAAAATGTGTGGGTTTTGGTAAGACAACAAATGTCTTATCAGTTAAGAAAGTAAAGTTATTCTCCCCTTTTACTAATTCAACGGTAAAGCTACAGTAGATTAAAGACTCCTCACATTTCAGTGGTTGAGATTTTCCTCCTATAACAATATAATGACAATTTAAATGCTAATCATGACATTTAACCATTACTTCATCGTTATAATTACTTTTAGTTGTGGCAAACAATGATGAATGAGCTGATTGACTTCCAAATGTGCTTAGTTTAGCATCTACTCACAACACTTTGAGCTTCATGTGGGACAACGCCTCCGGGTGGATGGACATGATGCCGTTCTTGCTCAGGTCTCTGAGGGGAACACAAATATGGATTAGACTCACCTACAATGTGATTGATCAGACTGGCGTCCCATTTCACGAGCATAAGGCAACAACAGCACCGTGGTAATAAAAGCCTCTGCTATCTTTAATCATTCAACAACAACAACAACAACAACAACAACAGATCCTCCTGAGACGGACGTGTGGCCGTGTGGAGAAAAGGATGGTGCAGTGGTTTAACTCACAGGTGCTCCAGCTCCTCCAGGCCCTCGAATGCTTTTCTTGTGATTGATTTGATTTTGTTCCGCTGTAGGATTCTGAAAGAGGAAAATATTTCATATTGATGCTCCTGGGTAATATTTCATTGCACAGTGGAACCAGTGTGTCAGCAGCTATAACTGCAGCTAAATTTGGACATGTGACCATCTTTTTAATACAAGTCAGAATAAACTTAACAGTAAAATAAAACTTAAAATTCAGAGTCAAGCATATCTTTGAGAATAAAGCTTCAGCTTATCAATTAACAATCAACACTAGAACAATGATGTATACTTTAAGATGCACATGTTTTATCTCTATAATTTAATCATATTTCACAGCCATGAATTGATGTATGAAATTGAATCTATTCATTCATATCTATATATTTATCTGCACAATCAGCTTTTGCTCACAGTGTGTTCAGCTTCTTCATTCCATTAAATACGCCAATGGAGTCTTCGATGGCCCACGAGATTTCATTATTGCGGATATCTCTGGAAAACAAAGAGACATTCGATATTAAACACTCTCTACACGGACTGAACATCTTAAGCTTTTCCCCGCAAACACCACAGAGACTCTCCATCCTCCGCTCTGGTTGTCAGTGGCGGTGATTCTCAGTCAGGAGACTAACTATTTGAGACACCCATGCTTCCACAGAGTGTCACAGTTGGCTGCCCCTGCTGCTCAGATGAGGAGGAATTAATTGGCTCCGTTTAGCAACGCTACAGTTCACGGGTTTACTGGAAACCTTGTGTTTACAGGACGGGTCACAGGCTCTTTTGTTTCTCTTTCCTCATGCCCAGCCACCTCTGAAAGAACCTCGGAACTCTCCATGAGAGCTCCGAGGACGGGCAGCCTCCCAAATATGACTCCTTTCAGCTCAGAGGCTAAAGATTCAACAGTTCTCAACTTGCACCTGTCACATGAAGAATACAAGGTTGCTACAAAGAATTTGAAAGTTCTGTTGGGGATTATAAACTAATGCAGTATGGCATCGGGTCGGGGGAATCCACAAAAAAGTTGGGTAATGGGTTAAAAATATAAAGGTAAATATGTATAAAAGTATGTATTTTAATATGACATTTAAATGATTGTGCAGTATTTTGGACAGGCACATTAATTTTTAAAATAGGTATAAGAGCCTGACTTTCCCAGCATTTGAACCATGTCTTTAATTTTTTGCTGCACTGTTATGGGATTCATAAATACAGAAGGAAGACATTGTAACGCACAGCTCTCATTAAGCTAATAAATAGAAGAGTGCATAATATTTAATAATTTTTAACACCCTAAAGAAAAAAAAAATCCCCATCTCTCCCCCCAACAAAGCCAGAGCTGCAGAGTTATTTAAAGAAAGGTGCCGTTGACATAATTTATAGCTGCAATATGGAAAAATGTCTTGCTCTTCCCACGCTGCCAAAGTATTAACAAACCTTCATCTCTTGGCCTCTTGCCTCAGCTAAAGTGTAGAGACCTGTCTTCTTTCTCAAGCCTGAGAAAGCACCACAGCAACCCTCTACACAGGGTTTTACACGGATGACACAGACTCACTGCATTTGAGATATTTTATACTGTGGGGTTCAAATGTCTGAGACCACTTTCCTATCCTTGAAGGTCTCCCAACTGTATGTGTGCATGGTGGAGTTCTCATTAATTTAAAACTGAGCTGACTTGTAGAGAGTTCACATTGAAACTCATGTGACATTTGCATGATCCCTACAGTGGACGGCAGGACAGAGGGTTAGGCTAACCAAGAGAACAGGATACTATGATGCTACACATTGGATGGTTTGATCTAAGTCTAAACAGGAAAACAAACAGACAGAATCAGAACTCAACAAAGATTATATCTGAGGGTAAAGACAAAAAAAAGTATTCACACACAATGTCTAATGGTATTTCTCTAAACTACTTAGGAGTATCTAGGAAACATATTCAAGACAGGACTAGACCTAGACATGAAGGGGGAATCAAGCAGACCTACTTTTGTCAGCGGCCTTCACGAGAATGCACAGAGCCAAGAACATGTCAGGACTTGGTTATATTTTGAAAAGTAAACTTCAATACACTTCTAAGATCAAAGAGGAGATATTTTAAACAGGCAGACAACTCACAGTGTACGCAGACTTGACAGACCACTGAACACTCCCTCTCCCAAGTGGCTGATGGAGTTGTCTCCCAGGTTCAGGCTCTCCAAGAAACCTAATCCCACGAAAGCCGTCTCCTCAAGTCGAGTCAAATGATTAAAGGACAAGTCTCTGCAGAAAACAACGACAAATATGATAAGGATTAGTTCAAGCCTTCCCTCCAGTCGACACCAGTCTTACATGTAAATGTGTTTCAGCATTCAAAAACGATTCTGCACAATGAAATCAGCTCCAGATACGTCTCAAAACTGCGGCGGAAGAAGAGTCAGTCCTCTGAGCATAGAGAATGAATCTCAGAGCTCTGGGCTAATGTAAGAAACTGGAGACTCTTAGCTGTATGAGGATTTTAGCTGTGAAGCAAACACACTTACAGTTCCTCAAGCTTTTGGCAGAATTCCCAGGCATCTGGTCGGATGATGCTGACTGCATTTTGGCTGACCCGCAGGATCCGCAGCATGCGCAGGCCATACAGCCAACCTTTGTTGACCTCGGTTAGGTTGTTGTGCTCCATTTCCCTGAGACACAAATGGGAAAAACATAATGACATTAACAGAATAATGCTATGAGATAATTGTTTAATTTTTTCAAGGACAAATCCAGATGTTTTAAGTCTTTATCACTGATGGACACAATGTTTAGGGTCATTTTAAAGGGAAGTCTGTAGCACTGTACTTACAGTTCTTCAATGTTGTTAAGTCCAAAAAAGGCTCCATCCATGAGCTTAGTGATGCCATTCCTCTGCATCTTCAGTGACTTCAGTGAGTCCATCCCTTTGAATGTGAGGCTGTCCACTATCTTGATCCTGTTACGTTTCATTTCACTATGAAAAACATAAGAGGGTGAATGCAACATTCATAATAGGATTCACCCTAAAATCTGCCAAGAAGGAATTGTTAAAAACAAAATCGTACAATACTTACAGGAACTGAAGTTGAGGGAGTCTGAAGACTTTGGATGGCAGCAGAGCTAATCTGTTCCTGTTCAGCTTCAGCACCAGCAGGGAGCTGGAGATGTTTTCAAAGCAACCGGGCTCTAGGACGCTGATCTTGTTATTACTCAAATTCCTAAAAGAGCGGAAATGTTGGATTGAAAATTGGTCAGGAACATAATGTTTGCCCCAACTGTACGTGTGAATATCCACAAGAGAAGGCCAACTAAGTCTGTTTGTCAACAATAAGATGCTTCATTGTCAACAGCAAACTAACCAGTACGAGGTGTCTTTAGTGTTGTGACCTATTTATAATTGAATGGTCTGTGCAGTACTGCTCTGCTTTAATACCTAGAACAGCCATAAATGCTACATCATCATACTGTTGTATTATACAGAGTAGGGCTGCTCAATTAATCGAAATATAATCGTGATTACGATTATTGGGTCAAACAATCTCCAAACTAGTATAATCGAGTTGAAACGATTATTTGGCTTTTTTTTCTAAAGAGCGTGCAGGCGCAATTCAGTCCCTCCCCCGGAGCATTCAGTGCGGCCCCGCTGTCTGGCACTCACTCTTAAGCAGCTGTGAAGTGAAGGAGGCGAGTTGTGTGTGTGGGGACCGGCGGTGTTTAAAAAACAGCGCGAGTGGAAAATGGCAGAGGGAGGGCAGCCCCCGTGTGACCAACAGAAAGTGTAGAAAAAGTTCTTCGAATCCGACGAGCAGCAGCACCACACAGTGTAGCGGCCGCGCTGCGGAGCGTCAACTCTCAAGCGCGCAGCCGCCGGCTGTTCACAACGGACCCGCGCGGATCAGCTCGCGATTCTCCGCTTGTTGTTGTATGGAACCCGTTCAATGTCAGGGTTCGGGGGTAAATTATGATGGTCCTCATAGCCCCCCCCCCACTCCTCTTTTTCTCTCTCTGTGTGCTTTTAGTGGGGGGGGGGGGGGGCAGATGGGGACATTTAATATTGAGAGGAAATTTCAAAGTTCTCAGTTACAAAGTGATTTTATTGAGAGTGTTAATGTTGCCATCATTAAGGGTTTGAATAACCAGGCACCGATATCCTGCATGGTTTTAAGGAGGAATGAGACACGCAGCCGTAATCGGTGTTTACCGGAACCGGAAGTGACTGGTACTTCCGGTTAGTCATTTAAAAAAATAAGGGCCCATATTAATAATCGTCTGAATAATCGTGATTTCGTTTTTGTCCAAAATAATCGTGATTATGATTTTTTCCATAATCGAGCAGCCCTGATACAGAGTCCTCCGCCCATTCTTCCTTCACACACCTTTAGATACTAGCAAATAACACAAAAAACTATGTGCAGCCTTCGGAGATGTAAACCCACGGTTAACACTCACTAGTTTTATTGTTTAACTTTCATTTTATTGTCAAGCTGATTTTATGAAACAATTGATTTTAACTTTGTTGATCATAAAATCATTGTAAGATGACTGAGATGAGCACCGAGTACTTACAGATATTTCAGCTGCATGAAGGGAAAGGATCCAGCTTTAAGCTCAGAGATCGAGTTGGATGTAAGGTCCAGCGTCTCCATGGAGATGTAGGGCTGCAGCTGGTGCATCGACAGTTCTGAGATCCGATTGTGGACTCTGAATCGTAAAAAGAACATATTAGTCTTCCCAATCAGGATGCTTCTGATTACTATGGCACGCTATATTGATGGTTTACTCAAATCAAGGGGATGAAAACAGGTATCTATTGTTATGCTAACCAGGAAACCCAGAAGGGGAGTGTGTACTTACAATGACAGTGAGGTGATGTTTGAAGAAACATCTCCAAGAAACGGAAGAGCAGCCAGCTCGTTGTGATTCATGGTACTGAAATGACAATCAACAGAAAAGGGACATTAGGTGATGAATGTTTACATAAATCGCAGCAGTCAAACTACAAAAATAAATAACTCCTCATAAGAAATTATTGTGATATTATTTTTATCAATAGCATTGTAAACAAAAGCCCATTATATATTGTTATATAGCCTCTGCCTTGTGCGAGAACAGTGAACAGGTAAGACACATAACTGATCATCTTTGGGCTTCTAAAAATATTTCAACTTTATCATTAAGTGTTTGTCTGTCTCTGCTCATAAAGAAGACTTTAAAACCACTGACGACTGAGTCTGAAGACTATTAGGTTAATATCCCAGTTATAATGTAACTTGTTTCACTGTGACTGGTTAAGTGAGTTTGAATTTGATTATCATTTTTTTTATTCATTATAAGAAAAACACCATAGATAATTTAAACATGATAGAATTTTAATGAGTGAAGGTCAAGGGACAATATTTACATGCTGATTAAATTTTGTAATTAAAAGTAATAAAAATAACAGCAACACAAACCAGATCTCAACATGTGTGCAATAAAACTGAGTAATAAAACTTCTGCTATTCAAAGAAATTCTGCAGTTATATTGACTGATTTAATTGAACTAGGTGTACCTAATAAACTGAGTTTAAAGACTATAAGGTTAATATCGCAGTTATTATTTAGCTTGGTTCACTGTGACTGGTTAAGTGAGTGTGAATTTGATCATCATTATTTTTAAATGATTTAAAAAACACTATACAGTTACCATATGTCCCAAAAAAGAAAAACTAAGAAAGATAGTTTACGTATGATAGCATCTTATTGAGTGAAAGTCAAAGGGACAATATTTGCATGCCGACTAAATATGAAAGTAATAAAAATTACAGCAACACATGCAACTGAATAATAAAACTTCTGCTATCCGAAGAATAAATGCAGTTGTATTGACTGATTTAGAGGAGCTAGGTGTACCTAATAAACTGAGTTTAAAGACTATAAGGTTAATATCCCAGTTATTGTTGAGCTTGTTTCACTGACTGGTTAAGTTGATTATCAATATTTTTTAAATAGTTTAAAAAACACTATACAATTAGCAGATGTCCCAAAGAGAAAACTAAAGGATAACATCTAATAGGGTGAAGGTCAAAAGGGGAATATTAATATGTAAACAGTGTGTGTTGGTGTGTAACGCTGCAGCCATGGAGCAGCAACAAATCAGTGCAGCTCACTCACACTTGTGTTATCCCGGGTTCTGGGTCCAGAGGAGCCGCCGACAGCCTCTTCCTGTTACAGTCCAGGACCCGGGACCTGCCCGGCCCGCTGGAACACGAGCACGGAGCCGGGCAAGCCTCGAGGGCCCCGGCAGCAGCCAGGCCGAGCAGCGTGAGGACCAGGGCCGGAGCAACGGGCCAACCCTCCGCCATTTTAAAGCGCCTTCCTGCCGGGAGGCTACGTGGCTAACCCGCTAAAGTGGCTCGTTTTACGGTCACGGGAACCGCCGCCGAACGCTTCTGTTAGTTTCTGTATCAGCGGCACCGGCACATCCTCCGTGTTTAAAGGCCCGGGAGTCCGGGCGGGACGGTGGAACACAGTTTCCCCCAACTTGCGTGAAGCATACCGGTGGGCTTCTCCTCTTCCGCTCCGTCCGGACACTCTCCGCGGGGAGGAAGTTAAAGCTAAAGCTAATGCTAGCTCACTGCTCAGATCCACAAATGCGCGTGTTTCCCCCGCATGACATCGGTTTAATCCCGCGCTTTGACCCGGGTCAGACTGAATAAACCCGGGGGAAACGTTATCCCCACTTAGCCCGCGTCGATCAGGGCTAATTCACGAGCATTTCCTGCCTCTTTCTGTCCCGCAAGAACAACAAAGCGCCTGGAGTGGAGGAGACTGGGATACCTTAAGTCCCGTCCCCCGGTAGCATGTTTACACGTATCCCATTGGCCAGTGGTCGGGCCTGTCAAACGTTTGCAGGGAATTGATTGGATCTTGCACCAATGTGTTTTTATGTGGTGGCCACTTTCCACAAAAGAAAGTTTTTCTCGACCAGCTGCAGTTTGAAAATGTTTTTCACATCCTCGTAGTTATTGTTGGTCATTTCCTCTTTATGTCTTTTTTTTTATACTTTTCATCTGTCAAAGGACCAAAACAATAGATAGATGGATAGATAGATAGATAGATAGATAGATAGATAGATAGATAGATAGATAGATAGATAGATAGATAGATAGATAGATAGATAGATAGATAGATAGATAGATAGATAGATAGATAGATAGATAGATAGATAGATAGATAGATAGATAGATAGATACATAGATAGATACATAGATACATAGCTAGATAGATACATAGATACATAGATAGATACATAGATAGATACATAGATGCACAATTGCAGTAGTTATTTGCAAAGGTAAAGGTAGGAACATGACTACAAAAATATGTATTAAGATGTGCAAAAAGTTTTTAGTGTGGACAGAAATATTGGGGCTCTTGTTTTTTACAGTTCACCTTTTGACAGAGGTGAAGAGTTGTACAAGCTGTTATATAAATCAAGGTTTTAAACGATTTCCATTGCGTTTTTTAAGAGTTTACAATATATCATTTATTTTTTTGCTTGTATTTCTAATGTGTGTTTGAATTGCTGCTTATGCTCCGAGTGTAATAATTAATGATACAAATATCGTCAAAGTCCAACCACACCTCCTGTGCTCAAACAAAATGTATATAAAAACTTTATATTGAAATATGCTCCACATTAAGATAATGTAAACTGAAATGATAATATTAATAAAGGGCCTCACCACTGGAGAAGGCCAGATAATTAGTTATAAATGCAGAAGCCATCTGACATTGTTCTTCAGTGGTGTAAATAACATACTTTAACTTATCGCAGCAGCAAACCCAGTAGAGAGTGATGAATAAATCAGCCTTGATATGCCACATTGGCTGATTCAAGATTTACTAAAGCACATCAACACGTAATCCCTCTTTATTTCATACATGAGTGAACAATTCTTATTATGCAAGTTATGCAATAGGTGCCTTAAGGAATTTAACATTATTGTAAGAAGGAATATTAGTAAATTGTATTGTTACAACAGTTGAATAAAGTTGTCAAAATAAAGTACAAACAGAATTAACTGAATTAATATGTTATTAATATAATAGATAGACAGATAGATATAAGATAGATACTAGACAGACAGACAGACAGACAGACAGACAGACAGACAAACAGACAGACAGACAGACAGACAGACAGACAGAAAGATAGATAGATAGATAGATAGATAGATAGATAGATAGATAGATAGATAGATAGATAGATAGATAGATAGATAGATAGATAGATAGATAGATAGATAGATAGATAGATAGATAGATAGATAGATAGATAGATAGATAGATAGATAGATAGATAGATAGATAGATAGATAGATAGATAGATAGATAGATAGATGAATAGATGGATAGATAGATAGATAGATAGATGAATAGATGGATAGATAGATAGATAGATAGATATCTAGGTAGATAGATAGATAGGTAACAGTTGGATGATGAACATGATGCATAAGCAAACTAAATATTAAACTATGTATATTTGCAAAAGATTATTATGCTGACTTTTACTCCTCAGGGTAAGCCTTTATGGGATTATTGTCTTTTTGCAAATTCTCGGTCTCTGTCCAGGCAGGTTGGCCACACCCTAAGAACTGTAACGCCCTGCAGAAGGCGCCTCACCCCACTAGTCGAGCCCAGACCAGTAGTACCTTGGTAATTTTCCTTGGGGCTCTTCTCTCCTTTTCCCTGACAAACAAACCAAGAGGCTGCCTCGTCCTGACGTCCTCTCCAGATTCTGCAGCGACAGGACAACAGCTCCAGGAATCCTCCAGCAATCTGAGGCAGAGAAACGACCGACGATGTTTCAACAGGTGTCACAGACCAAGGTACCTGAGTTCTTGCAGAGGAGGAGAATAGGAAGCGCAGGAACCGCAGGACAACACCGAACATGTCGCCTGGACACGGCGAGTCCTCAGGCTGTCCTCCACGTTGTAGGGACCACTCTGAAGACAAACCTGAGCAGGTAAACTGAAATCAGATCATCCTGCAACACACACATGCACAGACATACACACACACGCACACATACGCACACACACACGCACACACACACACACACACACACACACACACACACACACACACACACACACACACACACACACACACACACACACACAGCTTAGTGAGGACACTCATTGGCATAACGATTCCATAGGCCCTTACCTTAACCCTAACCATCCAAACTAAATGCCTGACCCTAACCCTTAATATAAACCCAATTCTAACCCTAACCCTAAAACCAGTGGTGGAGGAAGTACTGAAGTTTAGTACTTAATTAAAAGTACAAGTACCCAGGAAAATATATACTTAAGTAAAAGTAAAAGTACTACATCAACAATCCTACTTAAGTAAAAGTAAAAAGTACTTACTTTTAAATTTACTTTAAGTATTAAAAGTAAAAGTACTCACGCAATGGGTTGTCTCTCAATGTCTAGGCTGTGCCATTTTGATATAGCTACTGGTCATACTCATGCCTCTACAGATGTCACTACTAGTAATAATTATAAGCAACAACATTTGCAGGTATGGCCTGCCCCTTTAAGGAACGGGCCCAGAGAGTGACGTAGTGCACCTGGGTAACTTGCGCAAGAAGTGTGTGAATACGAGAAGTGAGGTGATGAGAGTGTTGCTCCGGTGGACAGTCAATAAATAAAGTGGCGGCGTTAAAACTAAAGAAACGTCTCCTCCTTCTTCACGGAGTGGTCCGGACGGCTGCTGACCGGCCACTGTGTGTGACTGTGTGTGTGTCTGTGTCTGTATAGGGGCACTGGATGTGTGTGTGTGTTCTTGTGTGTGTGTGTGTGTGTGTGTGCGTGCGTGCGTGCGTGTGTGTGTGTCACCCAGATGCGGAGCTGACGAGTGGGCACCCTCCGTCGGCCCAGCGCTGATGGTTAGATAGTAATCAACTACGAACTTTAACAGGAAGAGTGGAAATGTTTGTTGGCGTGTGTGTGGCTGCGTGTGCGCGTGTGTGACTGTGTGTGCGTGTGTGGAGCGCTGGCAGAGCCGCTCCGTCACAGCAACATTTTGGCGAAACTGTGTTCATAAAATGTAACGAGTAACGACACATATTGTAGAAATGTAGCGGAGTAAAAGTATAGATAATAGCTGCAAAATGTAACGGAGTAAAGTAAAAAGTATGCACTATTATTTTTACTTAAGTAAAGTACAGATATGTAAAAATTTACTTAAGTACAGTAACGAAGTAAAAATACTTCGTTTCATTCCACCACTGCCTAAAACATAGTCTTATCCCCAAAACAGTCCATTAAAGGGGCGTCCCAAAGTGAGGACAGGCCAAAAGGTCCTCACTTTGCCAAAATGTCCTCACTCCGTAGGTTGTAGTCTCAAACTGGTCCTCACAAAGATAGCTGTACAAGAGCACACACACACACACACACATAGTTTGTACTTCTATCTTAGTGAGGACACTCTTTGGCATGATGCATTCCCTGGCCCCTAACCCTAACCATCCAAACTAAATGTCTTACCCTAACCCCAACCTACTCTTAATTCTAACCATAACCCTTGAACCAAGTCTTAACCCTCAAACAGCCCATTGAAGAAGTGAGGACCAGTCAAAATGTCCTCACTTTGAAGAACTGTTCTCACTCTGTAGCCCCTTAAAGCTCCAGTATGCTTCTACGTATCCGTTTCCCGGAGAGGGTTGCACGGAGAGCGGAGAGTCTTTTTTGATTTTTACCTCTCTGACGACTGTACGTTGAAAACAATTCACCGCCAAACCCATAGGTGGCGCAACGGAAGACGAGCTCAGAGAAGTCTACCCCATTTATGGGAAGAAGAAGTCCACGTGTGTCTGTTTACCTCTGTCAGCTAGCCTCTGACACACTGAACCATGGCAACTAACAGAACTAAATAAAGTGACACCCAGCGGGTCAAAATGCTGATGTTATCGTTTCTTAGCGCAGCGGTTCTCCGGTCTTGTTTCCGAACTGTGTTGCTGATTCCACAGCTTGAATCTGCTTGAGGCTACACGGAGCTAGCTAGCTCCCCTCCCAGCTAGCTCCCCCCAGCTTCCACACACAGTCAGCAGGGACTCCCGACACTAACTACTACTATCCAGTGTTTGCTTCTAACCTGGCTGTATTATAGAAACAGTGTCATGATAGAAGTGGAATTAAAGTCTTGACGGCGGGTTTTTGCACCGTTACCACCGCAGTTAGCATGGTGGCTAGCCCGCTAGCCTAGCACGCTAGCGCCGTTATGAAAGCTCGTTATAACCGTATGTGACCGTGCACACATGCCGTCAGTACTCTAACGAGCCACCGTCAGCCGGACAACTCCGCTGGCTTAACACACATGTCACATTAATCGTAGAATCGTAGTTGTGTATGTATTTATTGTGAATCAGGAAGTTAGAGGTCCGGAAATGTGAAATCCGGAAATGACGTCGTAGGGAAATGATGTAGTTCGCGGACCAATCACAGCCAAGAGCTGTCCGTGGGGTCTCCGAAATAAAGATGGACAGTTAGAAAAATCAGAGGTGCACGAAAAGCTGTAGAAGCATAAATTGGCCTTTACCCTGACCTTAACCATCACAACTAAAGGCCAATTTATGCTTGCACTTCTTTTCTAAAACGGACAGATAAGACCGCCCTATCCGTCGTGAAACGCCCTCTCTTTTGTACACCTGATTTTTCTAAATGTCCGTCTTTATTTCGGAGACCCCACGGACAGCTCTTGGCTGTGATTGGTCCGCGAACAACATCATTTCCCTGCGACGTCATTTCCGGACCTCAAACTTCCTACTTGACAATAAACCCAAACACAACTACGATTCTACGATTAATGTGACGTGTGTGTTAAAGGGACTCTTACCTTTGTTGCATTTGAGAATTACAGCACATTCAAATCATCCCG
Organism: Limanda limanda; assembly: GCF_963576545.1. Lineage (NCBI taxonomy): Eukaryota > Metazoa > Chordata > Actinopteri > Pleuronectiformes > Pleuronectidae > Limanda > Limanda limanda. Next base: position 909,666 of record NC_083639.1, read on the forward strand.
CCTTCCTCCAATGCCCCACCCCCTCGTTCCCATCCGCGGTGTTTTTTTGAAGAAACTTTATTTACAAGCAGACTTACAACCTACTGCCTCCGCGCGAGCACGTCAGTTTTTGTTTACCAAAGCAATGGATTCGGATTCAGAAGCACCGGTAAGTTTTATACATTTACATTCACATATATATTTTTCAGTTCAATGGTTATTTGCACCGGGCCCGAATGCGCCACAAGAAGTAGACGGAAAACCTGCATGTCCATGCAGCAAACAGACAGGTCTGTCGGCCAATAAGGTCCTTCGGTCCGAAGAATTTTATTGGTTGAAGTTTTCACTAAATATTATGAGAGTGAAATAATTGTTTGTTTTTACTCCTGGTGGGTCTGTCTTGCATTTTAGAGTGTCATTACCTTATTAATACCAATTTAACTTTATCCAAAAAAAGTGTAAAAATGCAACAAAGGTAAGAGTCCCTTTAAGCCAGCGGAGTTGTCCGGCTGACAGTGGCTCGTTAGAGCACTGACGGCATGTGTGCACGGTCACATACGGTTATAACGAGCTTTCAAAAGTGCGCTAGCGGGCTAGCCACCATGCTAACATGGTGGTAACAGTGCAAAAACCCGCCGTCACGACTTTAATTCCACGTCTATCATGACACTGTTTCTATAATACCGCCAGGTTAGAAGCAAACACTGGGTAGTAGTTAGTGCCGGGAGCTTCAAGCTACACTGAGCTTTAAGCTGTGGAAATAGCAACAGAGTTCAGAAACAAGACCGGGGAACCGATGCGCTAAGAAACGATAACATCAGCATTTTGACCCGCTGGGTGTCACTTTATTTAGTTCTGTTAGTTGCCATGGTTCAGTGTGTGGGAGGCATGCCGACAGAGGTAAACAGACACACGTGGACTTCTTCTTCCCATAAATGGGGTAGACTTCTCTGAGCTCGTCTTCCGTTGCGCCACCTATGGGTTTGGCGGTGAATTGTTTTCAACGTTCAGTCGTCGGAGATGTAAAAATCAAAAAGACTCTCCGCTCTCCTCGTATTCGTGAGGACAATCCAATATATCCTCACAATGATGGTTTGGAACCACAACTGGCCCTCGCAAGACAAGATCGCACACACACACACACACACATCCTGCCTACATGTTGTGAGTAATGATGTTGTGGTGATAATAAGACAAAATATTATCAGTGTCAGATCCAATTTATTTTTGAGGTAGGAAAAGAACGACACTGAAAATAACTTGAAATGTCGAGCACAGCAAAAGTGACTGAACAATTATTGTCGACATATATTCACCAATAGATGTGTATTGTATTTTTTTTAATATAGTTTAATACAATTTAACAGTCAAGAGCATAAAGCAATGCAATAATCCTGTAAAAAAACAATATGAACTTCTACTTCATGGTTAATATTTGATATAAAATGAATTTGCTATATTTTCTATTGTTATATGTTCTCGGAGATAAATGGGAAAGACAAAAACTACAACTGCCCCACCTATATACAAACCTTTTCTTTAAATAAAGAAATGCAAAAGACCTGACCAAACAATGCAGAAGGTTAAGACGAAAGAGAAAGACACAGACAAAGAGAGCGACAGAAGACAAAAGAGAGGGAGAGCTGCCTTGGGATGGACTGTGGGGGTGTCTGTGGTGGGATGGGCATTTGGCTGACCAATCAGAGGCCGAGCCTTCCGGAGCTGCAGCCTCATAATCACCCGTTTAGCTTCTGCACTGAGCCAGGAGAGTCAGTGAAAACCAGGCTGCATCTAATAACGGTACCAGGAAATTTGTCTGTCAGTAGCAGGCTGACCCAGGGGGACGACTGCAGCCATGATCCACCCCAGGACTCTCAGAGTAGATTATGACAAAACTACAAAAATTCTATACGTGGTTGGCTCGGAACTCAACGTGAACCTGAACAGGTAAGACTCTTGTCCAATCAGCTATCAGTAATCATTTGTGTTGAATGACAGCGTCTCTAATATTATGTTCACCCCATTCATACATACAAGGGTAGACTGCAGCAGGGGCTATTTTAGAAGTATTACTCAGTATAACTTGCGTCTACAATTACAAAGCAACACAAACCACAGTTACATCAACAAAAATTAGGGTTAAAACGACAATGAAAGTGGAATTTATTGCAGGGTTGATGCATTACAATTTGTAACAGTCGTAGGCTTAGGAAGGAAACAGTTAACCCTAACCCAACTGAATCTGGGTAGTTAACCTATGTCCACAAGAATGAGGAAAGGATCATTTGTTCAGGTCCTGGTGGTGCAGGTTGTCCATTGTTTGCACTGTGGAGAGAATCAACAGTCGTCTGTTGTTGCTATCAACTGTACACTGTGCTGCCAACAGGAAAGACTTTGTTGTACCAAAGAAATGTGGGCTATACTGCTCTGCCAAATGACAGTCTACACAACAGAGCAGGATTAATGTGGGAGAGTGTCACACGGCACAGCCCCCCCCGGTCCTTTGGAATCTGCAACAATAGAAGCTGCATATTCCCGGGAGAGCATAGCGGTTTTAGTATCTGAAAGATTAGGTTTACGTACATGTAAGTCTGTCTGAAACAGATACTCATTACTGTTCCTTCTGTCAATAGCAGTGAAGAAATCCTTCCTGATGTGAGATATCTGGGACAAAGTCCATAATTCAGCAAGAGCCACAAGGAAGCTTCAGCAGTTCGATAAAGAAAAAATTAACTAATTGTCATACAGTGCCAAGACAATGGCACTGTACATATCAGTTTTGCACCCAACTCACAAATATATTTTAAAATGGTTACGGTTTCTTACGTAACCATTTTCTTACCTAAAGTAAATAAGTTAATAAAAGAATAATAGATGAATATTATACAAACAGACATTGGGATACTGTACGCTACTGACTGAAATGACACATATTGAATTAATAGATGGAGGCTGACATGAGAATTGCACACACGATTTAATAGATCAAGTATAACAGACATGGTTTAACTGTAACGTTGTGTAAATAGCTGTACAGGTGTCTGTATAGGGGCACTGGATGTGTGTGTGTGTTCTTGTGTGTGTGTGTGTGTGGGTAGAGGGGAGGCGATTTTAAATGGAGTTCAAGTGTCTTATAAAATGTTTTTAGTGCAAAATAATGTCTTTATTGTGATCACCCCAATAATTCTGACAATGCACATATTGTCAGCTGAGCATTTCTAATCTGTTCCTAAACAAACCGGTGTAATGACAATCAGAGCAAAACAGCTGACTTCAACAACATGCGGTCGAGTGGCGGTAGACTGTGGGAGGATGAAGCGTCTCAGTCTGTCGACTTCAATTCCAGTTCTTCATTCGGTCACTTTTTGGACGTCAGCTGTCTCTCTGACTCACTCTCATTACTCAGTTTTGTCTTTGTCTTTGTCACCTGTGATGACATACAAGCTTGTGGCTTCACACGTTAATGCTCTTTCTCAAGTGTATAAAAATACACATCTGTTCTTACACACTTGAAACATGTTTAACCTGAGTGACACCTCCTCAGTCCCCTTAAAGTCAATCAAGCTGCACCAAATTTCACACACTCATAGATATCAGTTCCCTTAATGTGCCTGATGTTTTTTTTCCATCGAGATCCATTAACAATTCCTGGGAATAATCCTGGATCTGCCCCCTGATCCGCACCAAAATTGAATGAGTTCATCCTTGACCCGCTCTGCATCCCTCCACCAAGTTTTGTGGAAATCAGTTCTGTTGTTTTCTGCTATCTTACTTGCAAACCAACAAACGGAAAACATAACCTCCTCTGTGGCGGTAACGTGTCTGGGTGGTGTATAGTTGCAGCCCTAATAACCGTCTCTTTCTCTTGTTCTCAGGAGCGCCCCTCCCAGCTCCAAGTTCTTCTCTGTGAAGTGCACCCCCTGCGTTCAGTGCAGCATCACCCCCCCGCCCCAGGAGACCTCACACCTCTCCCCCATCCCTCTCAATGGAAACTCAGTGCTGCTCATCAGCATGAGCCACGCCAGCGAGCATGAAAATGACAGCAAGGTAAAGTGGCTCGACACCGTTGTCTCAAAGTGTCATATTTCAAAATGTGCGAGAAGTGGGACGGGAACGGCTCCGGGAAACGAGCTGGCAAAATGCAAATTCAAAGGATGAATATGAATCTGTCATGGAGCCCAAAGCAAAAACACTGCATGAAAAAAAAGAAACTTCTACATTTCAAGAGAAGACTTCTACTGGAAATATATCAAACTCAGTGTCGCCCTCCTGAAGGCATTTGTACCTTTTGCTTTTTATGATTAAGGACTCAATCCCTTTCTTTTTAAGGAACCAGAGGGAAAGTCCACATTAAAAAGAGCTCAGTTGCAATATGCAAATCATTATCTCAAAATTTGTGGTTTCAAGCATTCTCATTTTGTGAATCTAAATAATTTGTGCTTTTCTTTTATTAGCTGGCTGTCAGGTACTATGGGGAGAAGAACGAAGTGTTGGGGATAGCGATCCTGCACCTGACAGCCGTTGGTGAGTTAAAACATTATAATGCAACACACATTTATTCTATTAAAATGTATATAAACCATGTAACAACCATTTATGTTAATAAATTATCAGCAGAACATAAGTTGTGTGTTAAAATCACATCACATTTCAGTCAGAACTCGTATTTTTTAACAAGAACCATCTTTATATTGCATATATTCAAGCACACAGCGACATGCTCGACTGTGATATGGAAATATATATTTATAGCCTTTTGAAAACAATAGTTGTATCATGATAGGAGCCGCTATCTTGAATGTGTCTGTCCCACAGAGATCTCTCTGGATGTGGATGCGGACAGAGACGGTGTGGTGGAGAAAAACAACCCTAATAAGGTGATCTCTTAGTGACAGTTCAAGATGACAGCGCAATGTTTGACACCAATGATGGAGGGACTTTGTGTTTTTGTCAATTTCTGATAAACAATAACATAACAATTTTAATGAATAGGATTCTATTCATTGAATTCACGCTGCGCTTTCCTCATTTATTTATAGAGCCGCTGCATCCTATTTAAGTCTTTAAACCTGTCGTGCTGCCAACTCTGCATGAGATCATTTCTCTATACATGCCTGAAGGGGCTTATGTCAGAGATGGTTTAAAGTTTTGCTTTGTCAACTTCCTGAATGTTTCCTTGTTTGACAGTTTAATATGCACACGTTAAAGCCCTGGAGTTCATGCTCTGTTCAATGCTGTGAAACGCAGAGCACCAAATCTGTGAATTAAATCAATTCCCATGTCTGGTTTGTTGAAACCTTCACAGGGCTCCTGGACGTGGGGTCCTAAAGGACACGGAGCAATCCTATTGGTCAACTGTGACTCAGAGCGGAGCTATTTGAAGGAACAGGACTCCGAGCAGGGCCGCATCTCCAGACTGTCAGGTGAGAGGGTTTAACAGTGACTATGTTCTTCTGTCTGTTCCGTGAGCTTAATTATGAAAAGCCAGGCGTGTTCGCTTTTGCAAAGTCAGCTAAATAAATAGGTGATATGTAATATTACTGATTAAAGAGAAATGTGGAGAGGCTGGGTTGATAAAACCGACCTATCAAATGACCTTGAAGTGGACAAACCAGTAGAGCTGAAATTTGATATTAGAAACGGGTGTTAATTTAAGCTGCAGCTCGACTTTCATGTCTGTACCTGTGCTTGTATATTTGACCACATGCTGTCAGTGTTTAACTTCATCACTAGAGATGAATGTGAAAAAAATATCACATTTAATACCCCAGTGTAAAGTCTGTGGTATAAGGGCTCTCATGAGTCTTTGTTTGCGTTTGTGCAGATCTGAAGGACATGTCGCTCATGGTGCTGCGGACCAGAGGCCCTGCAAAGCTCCCCGAGGGCTACAAGCTCACCATGCACATCTCCCAGGGCGACGCAGAGAGCATGAGAGTGTTCAGGTCCAGATCCTCTAACACGTCCAACGCCATAAGTGAGTAAAGATGAAAGCCCCGAAACAGATTATGTAACGTGCATGTAATGCAGCCTTTTGATTTAAGGCTTCACACTGTTTTCATCTTTGTTCATTCCCTTTTTTTCCTCTTTTTTCCCAAATTCGGTGCCACAGTATTTGAATGTTGTTTATCTCATTTCACCAGCGAACTTCATCTATAGCAGCCCGTTGAAGGACTATCCACTGGTGCTGCACAGTGAGGTCCTGTCACAGGAAGTGCCGTACCTCGGCGACAGGGCAGAGATGAAGTTTTACGTGGAGGGCCTCAGGTTTCCCGACAAAGACTTCGATGGCCTCATCAGAATCAACCTCAGTCTGTTGGAGCCCATTGGAACAGTTAAGACCTGCAGCACGGCACCCACACCTTTCTCTCATCTCCAACTCCCTTTTCTGCATGTCTGTATTTTAAGTGACTTGTATCTTAGGAAATTGGAAAGAAAAAAAAAATGAACTTTCCCCACAAAATCGTCAAGGGCCATAGTTTTACTTTTAATGATCTATTCTAATGATCTGGTGTATTGCTCCCAAATATAAACCTTTGAATTTGGTGATGTTCTTTGCTAATAATAAAAGGACGAGAATAACCTGTCAACCTCAGCAACATAAACTTGGTACTTTTTTTTTCATGATACTGTTTACCGCAAAACAATGATTAGACTTGAGTTTCTTTAACCGTCGTTCCTCAGCAGCTTCTCTTGTTTCCACAGAGTCTCCCGGAGACGCCCATTTTCACAGACACAGTTGTGTTCCGAGTGGCGCCCTGGATCATGACACCCAACACCCTGCAGCCTGTAGAGGTGTTTGTGTGCAGGTAAGAGAAGACTGATGAATAATAAAGATGATGTTAGTTGTTGCAACGGCATCGTCTTGCACACTCACTTCAATTTGAACTAATACAACCGACAAAAATGCTTCAACTATTTTTTAACTCACCTACTAGAAGCTTTCGAGTTGTATTTATAAATATTTTGTTTTTTTGATTGGTCTTAAAGATTTGGTTAACCTAGAGGAATGTGGACAGTGCTGAACCATTTTGAAAATTGCAACATATCTCCTGATGAAATCTGCACGTCTGCCTGTGGTTTACTTTCCCAGCACATCTGATAACTATCAGTTCCTGAAAGGAATGATGAAAGTTGTGAAGAGCAGCGGGTACAAGCTGAAGATTTGCCACGAATATATGAACAGAGGAGATCGGTGGATGCAGGTCAGAAAATAAATCCTCTGCAATGTAGATTTCACTGTAATTTGCAATAATTTGATGTTCACTTATTAATCACATCTTTTATGTTGTGAGACTTCTTCCACTTTATCCCATTGAGTTTTCGTCGTTTGGCTAAAGGCTTCAAAACTAAATCCAGATTGAATGAGTTGGAAATTCCATCTATAAATACTATGAATTGTGTAATTGACATGAGTAATCGAGCGAGAATACGAGAAACTTCAGAAAGGCCGTGACGAGCAAGTCGGTAAATCTCCATGAGAACAAGGCGAGTCATAACATGTGGTGTGAAACAGGAATTACCTTTGCTGTGTCATAGGTTTCAGACAAGTAGGAGAAGTTGCATCACCGCACAACTAAAAATGAGTTAATCTGGAAACAATGAAATCATAAAAAAGGAAAATGTATATGAAACATAAAACTTGTACAAAGCATTGATGCAGAAACCATAACTTCTGTTATGTTAAATCTCTGATAAGAATTTAAACAGAGCAGAAAACATAACGTATATATGATGTTTCAGGATGAGCTGGAGTTCGGTTACATCGACTCACCTCATCATCGGTTTCCTGTTGTTCTGGATTCCCCTCGAGATGGAGACCTCATGGACTTTCCATACAACGAGCTACTGGTAATCTTAAAAAGCTTCCAGAATATGAACTGTTCCCATAGCAACATAATTTTGTGTCTCATCTGATATAATTTCATATCCTCAGGGCCCTGACTTTGGCTATGTGACGAGGATGGCCAGGAGAAGGGATGTGAGCAGTCTGGACTCGTTCGGGAATCTGGAAGTTAGTCCTCCTGTTACTGTGAATGGGAGAAACTACCCCCTCGGCCGAATCATCATCGGAGTGGCTTTCCCCACGTGAGTCCTCAAGTTCCCCTGACTTACGAAGAATGTACGGACAGCTTTAGGTCAGTTCAGCATGTTGAACAGAAGATGTATGAACACGTGCATCTGTTAATGTCCTTCAGGGCAACTAAAGGACGCAACATGACCAAAGTGGTTCAGGACTTCCTGTGGGCTCAGATGGTTCAGGAACCGATCGCCTTGTTTTCTGATTGGCTCACTGTCGGCCACGTCGACGAATTCATGACGTTCGTTCCTGCACCTGACAGAAAGGTAAATTTCCCACAGTTTGAAACTGTAACAAAATAGAATGGCACTCAGTAGAGCTCAGAATGCACCTCCATCAAGGCCAGTTTATCACTTAGATTACTTAGAGTTAATAAACTATAATTTCACACACATCAGTCCCCTGAATCTGCCTGATTCTTTTCATCAAGATCCACGATTTATTCCCTCAGGAAAACAAAAATGCTGATAAACGTTTCATGGCAAACTATAATTTTGGTGTAATCCTTCTGACTAACCAACAAACAAATGGAGAAAACCACAACTTCATTGGTGGCGGTAAATATGACACAATAACAATAATAACTTTTCAATACAAGTGACAAAGAGCTTGACAACAAACAATATAAAATTCACAAACAATCAGAGTAAAAAATTATAATAAAATAAATAATGTAGGTCATAGACATCTTAGGATAAAAACGTTTGTGTCGCAAGAAGAGACATAAAACAGAATCTCACGTTGCCCGTTGCTGTTACTGCTCGATAGTGACATTCTGTTTCAGATGCGATGGCATAGTTAAAGCTCTCAGGATACGATGCAGCCACTTGTTTTGCAATAATGGTTAGGAGTGATACCATAAGATAGTGTGCCTTTAGGCGTTCAATAAATTTGGTTATCAAAAATAAAATATAAAAAATTTATATTTAAAACATTAATATTAAATCATAACTTTAGTTTGTCAAAGTTCTCTCGGGGCACCACCCTTCACAGAAGGGAAAAGATAGCCAATTTATTGTTAAAGATCAGTCTCATTTAGATCTAGTTCACTTAGAAATCTCAATATTTACTATTAAAGATTATATAATGAACAGTGGAGGTTTATAGAGTTCTTGACAGTGTAGAGGTTGGCAAAATTCACTTATGCAACATTAATGAAGATACATTTTTAAAAGAAAACATTTATTATGAACATAATAAAGTATTAAAAACACAAATTACTAACAAAATTTATTAACTAACAAAGAAGATGTGTATGTGAGTGTGAATGAGGGGCTCTCAAAATGGTGGTTAACAAAGAAAGTCACACCTTCCTGTGGGCTTTTAAGATGACCCCTAAGATAGCAGCCCCCCCCCTTTCTTCTGGTCAGGGGAAGTAGCTAAGTAGGTAGTGATATGGGGTGTCTGTGAAAATGCTAATTAGATAATGGAGGAGTCTGTGTAGAGCGTAATTCACATTAACTTTCATTAAGCTTGTAACTACAATAACACAACACATATCAAACTTACTCAGAATCAAATAAACAGTCTTGCTTAGTCTAGCATCATTATTAAGCCCAGTATGTTACCAGTCCTCAGAGAGGGAGAAAGTTGCTGTAGTTCAGTTAGCAGTTCGTCCTGCCGGTTGTGTGAAGTCTTCTGGCTCGTGTGGTCTCTGCTGCCGCGGTTCTGTTGAGCTGTGCAGTTCAGCTGCTTATTGAATCTTAGTTCTTACCTAGAGGACATTGAGTTGCTGCAAGGAGTTTGGAAAAAGCTTGAGATGCGTGGAAGTTTCCTTGAGAAGATGAGCTGAAAGCTCGACCTTTGCGCTCCTCTTGTAGATTTGGATGCAAAGTGAAGATGCCAGGCAGGAGCAGCCAGGTCCCCACTAGGCGATACAGGAGAGGAGAGGCTGGACAGCCTGCTGTCCTTGAAGAGTTGAGGAGAAGAGAGAGCTGGAGCAGCCTTCCGCCCTCATAGGGATTGGAGAAAGAGAAAGAATTGGGGAAGACCTTGGTCTTTTACAGGCCCGGTTAACTCACGGGTCATGGGGCCAGAATGACCAATAGGAGGTCATCCTGGCGGCACTTCGCACCTCTGTGTGAAGTTGCTGAAACAAAGGGAGAATGCAGCACTCTGGGAGCCTGAGTTCTTTGGCTTTTTAGTAGTTCTCTTGAACAAAGAGACCATTCTTGTTTTCAGGCCTTGACTAACATGTAGGCCGAAAAGGAGTCCTGTGGTTCCTTGGAAACCATTTCCTAACACACTGTTATGTTTGTCTCTTGTGTTTCTGTTCACAGCATTTTCGGCTGCTGCTGGCCAGTCCCGATGCCGGGTACAAGCTATTCAGAGGCTTACAGAGGGATGGCCATGGACAAGCCAAGCTGTTTGACGGTACAGGGCCTGTGTGTGTCTGTGTGTGCGTGCGTGCGTGCGTGCGTGCGTGCGTGCGTGCGTGTGTGCGTGCGTGCGTTACTGGAGAAAGTCATAAACATCATCAAGTAATTCTTCAACTCACGCTCTGAATTTATTCACCAACAGGTCTGAAAGATGAAGAAACGAGAACAGTGGACGATATACTCGCTGACCTGAGTTTCCAAGCTGAAAACAACTATGTGCAGGTAAGTGGGGGATGATGTAAGACAGTGAAAATCATCCAGAGTCTGAGAATGTTGAATATTTCATTGTAAAACCACAGCAGGCAGTAGAACGCTGCTGTAACAGCCTCCTCTCCATAGCGGGGCTTTCCATGGGATTTCAGAACCGGGCTACAGGGATTTGTTCCCATTCAGCCAGAGGAGCCTGTCACAGATGTTGGGCGATAAGGCCTGGCACAGCGTCAGCGTTTCACTCCATCCCAGTGGGGTCGGATGTGGGTAAAGTTACACTAGTGCAACATGAGGATTTCCCCTTTTCACCGGAACTAAGCGGCTAAATCTGAATCATGAAGAACAGCCCCAGACCTTTCATTCCTCCTCCTACAAAGCTGCTACCAAACTGTGAGTTGCCATCTGAGAAGCAGGGAGAGAAAAGGGACCCATCACTGATACCTCACCAGCTGACAGATCTTATGCTCTTGTGAGCTGACGCTGTTTCCAGAGGCAGTTTGTCGTCTATTTCCCGAGTTCCAAACCCTTTTAAAAACACTAGCTCCTGTATGTGAGAACACAAACATCCAGCTCTTTAGTATAATGTTCCTGTGAGCCCATGCGACAATACAGCAGGAACATTTTTGGAGAACTGGCAGCGAGTGAGAGGAAGAATACAAATATCTCAGGATGAATGAGAGGAGCCATGCTCCTGGAAGACGGCGACAAAAAACTTGAAAAGACAAGAAAACTTTTTTCGTGACCCGATGCCAGTTTGAATTTGGCTGTAAACAAAAACACTGAGCAGCAGAAGTTCTACGTCAGGTTCTACCCATCTTCTCTGCTCCTCGCTCGAATGTTCTGGACGTTTCCCTGTTTTTGTGAAAACGTCTGACCTGGACAACCTCCTGCTGCATTCTTCATACGTGGAAGACAAACTGATTCCTGAAACTTTGTAACTTCATACTGCTCCGGAGCAAGTTGTTTTAGCTCAGAGATGTTTGCACGTGGGCTGGACCAGGGTGATTTTAGCAGCGCGGACATTTGACAAAGCGAGATAGTGGAGAGATGAGTCACGGAGCTCTGCAACTCGGGCAACATTTTTCTGAGCAATTATTTGTTTTCAGACTTTTGAAGATAGTTCTAGCGTTTTGTACAATACGCTGACTGCAATTTGGTTTTTCTTCCCTCTCCCAGAGCTGCATCGACTGGAACAGAGACGTCCTGAAGAGAGAGCTGGGCCTGGAGGACGAGGACATCATTGACCTGCCGATCCTATTCAAGCTGGTGGCGGACAAGTACAGCAGCAGAGCAGAAGCGTACTACCCTGACATGGTGGGTTCAGCCTTAATATCTGGCTGTGATCACTTCCAAATGGTTCGAATCCCACTTTGGCTGGAGTCTTTCTTTGTGGAGTTTGCATGTTTTCCTAGTGTCTGCGTGGGTTTTCTCCTACAGTCCAAAGACATGTGTCTGAAAAAACATTTTCAGACACATTTTCTGTGGCGTATTCCAAGTAAATGATGCTTATGCAGCCACCAACAGCAGCATTGTCACGTACCCTCCATCAAAAACATGAGGAATTTACAACCAGTATTCACCGCAGGTTACTCAAAAGAAGAGGAATAGATAATAAAACCAAAACATGGCCTGACTGACACACACACACACACACACTTTCCGATGTTGGAGGAATGAAACCATTCATTAGTTAGAGATAAGTGCCGCTGAGTCTCATCATCGGTTTCATCTCTTTCCAGGTGAACATGATCGTCCTGGGGAAGAACCTCGGCATCCCGAAGCCATTTGGCCCCAAGGTGAACGGTCACTGCGTCCTGGAGGCGGAGATGTGCTCGCTGATGGGGGGGCTGGGCCTCAACTGCACCTTCATCGACGACTTCACCTCCTACCACAAGAATCTGGGTGAGGTGCACTGCGGCTCCAACGTCCGCCGGGAGGCGTTTGACTTCAAGTGGTGGAACCTGGAGATGTGAACAGGGACTGAGCAGGAGATGCAGATGGGAGGGAAGTTGGGACGGGCGGGATAGCGAGGGTTTGCTTTTTCAAATATAGTTGGAGAACAACAGTATATTGAGTTTACCTGAGGTTGGACGGGAATAGTTTTTCTTTTTTTGCAACCGTCTTTCTTACCTCTGTGTCTTAAAATCATAAAAGTGCTAGTTTAATCAACATTTCTTTTGCAGAAAACAAATCCCAGAGAGGTTCGATGTTGTGCATCTTCATATTTATTAAACCTTTTCGATTGCTTCATTTACAAAAGAGGACGTACAGCGATATTTACAAATCTTTTGAACACGGGCTTAAGCAGACTGTTGACAAGAACAGAATTACAATCGTTTTAATCAAGCACATAGAAGATTCACTTCCAATGTTTTTGTGGTTTGGATCGACGTTGGCTTCGGACAGTGTTAAGCACAGTTAGATGAATGGACCACATAGTTTGCTATAATATTACACAGCCACAAGAGGGCGTACTTCATCTACTCAAGCATTCCTGAAGTCCAGAGGAAGAATCATTTGGTCCAACATACTTATATTTAAAATCATTGCTATAGGCTGTAATACACACGTGTAATTATTACCAAAATATGTCTATTTTTGTTTATATGCCTTTTTTTCTGTTGAGTCAAATGTTTCTTCGTTTTTTGTGATTTGTGGCTTTAAACAGATTTTGGTCCAGTGTCTTCAAACATTTCGTACTTTTGTGTGTAAAATGTAAATGCTTTTTATTGATTAACTAAAGACAATAAATCTCATGTCCGCTTCAGCTACAAAACTTAAATAAAACAAATGAAAGTGTCCCAGTGTCTTCAAACATCTTGTATCTTCACATGTAAAATGTAAATGCTTTTGCTGATTAACTAAAGACAATTAATCTTATATCCGCTTCAGTTACACAACTGAAATAAAACAAGTGAACAAATCAGTTCTTTCCTTCACAACAAACCAAAAAACAGGGGGAAGCTCGTCCACTCAAAGGAAAGTGAGCTGCTTCACACTTCACACGCAGCATCACTTGTTGGGAGCAGACGTCTGAATGTCCGTCTATACTTTTACATTCAAGCCCAGCCGGCAGCGCAGTGCCTTTTTAAATATGACCTTTACCTAAGAGCAGCTCTCGCGACAATCATAAAGGCAAAAGTCAAGACCAGTCACAGTGTAATTCATGACAAGTCATGTTTCTCAGCAGGTCAGAATCCGGGGACAAAAAAACGTAGTGCTTCGGTCATATACATATATTAAACTTTACAAATAGAACTGTGGCGTTTGGCTCCATCAGCAATGTGGAGATGTTGGCTGGTTTCTTCCCTTAATAAAAACACAAATCACGGGGGTGGGGGGTGGCACCAGTGTACAGGAGGAGAGGTGGTCTTTTTTTTTGGCAAGCAGATTTACACCATGCACAGAACCGTTTTTAAAACACACCCGTACACAGACATCAAATCAACAAGTGGTGTGTGTGACAGAGAGGATTGGGAGCAGAGTTCTGAACAGTTGAAGTAGGATGGGAGGATGCATGTTGCTGGTTGGGGCTCTACAGTAGTTCTGTTCATATTTATATAGCATCATCAGAGTCTGCTTTTCATGAACAAAGACATTTTGAATGGAAAAAACATTTTCAGACACATTTTCTGTGGCGTATTCCAAGTAAATGATGCTTATGCAGCCACCAACAGCAGCATGGTCACGTACCCTTCATCAAAAACATGAGGAATTTACAACCAGTATTCACCGCAGGTTACTCAGAAGAAGAGGAATAGATAATAAAACCAAAACATGGCCTGACTGACACGCACACCCGGTACATTTAAAACCCATGGACAACATCACAGTGGGATGCAAGGCTGACATTAAAACACATTTCCTCTCTAGTGCAACGCTTCTCTCTATGGACCCTCGGCTTCTCCTCTCGAGATTAAAGCCCCCGTTCATCAATTTCGATCTTGAAAAGCAGACATGACATTGGAGGGGGGCAGTTTACAGAAAGAATCAGGTCTCAGAGCTCAGAGCGTATACTGGCCCGGAGAGCGAGCAGGCAGACGTACTCTGCTAAGCCAGCTGACACGTGACAGTCCATCAGCCAGAGGTGGTGGAGGTCTCTTTGTCTTCGCCTCAAGCGATTAGGAGGGATTTCACGTGGAGCTGGAATGAGGGCGACAGGTAGGAACACGTCCGTGAAGCTGGATGTCTCGTCGTGACAGGCGGCAGATCCCTCGGTCTCCTGTTCGGGTTTCCATCTGCTCCCCTTCTGCATCAGCGGTGGAAATTACCACTGCCCTCTGCTCATTTTTGGCAAAAGCCTCTAATGGTTATGCTGAGACGAAGGAGAGAAGATGAGATTACGTAGATGAGTGTAAAGCAGAAGTTCAGGTAAACGAAAGCTTAGAATGACCATGCTGTCAATGAGCGAAGAATAAGACTAACCTGAAAATGGACGTTGATTTTGTTTCATCTGGGTTGGGGCTAACAGTTCTGCAAACAGGCAGGAAGAGATAATGGAGAGAGAGAAAGTTAATATCAACAAATGAAGCTGAAGTCAAAGTTCACCAGAGTTAAACTTCACTCGAAGCCACACTGCAGATTTGCTTCCCCTCAGGATGAACTGAAACGACCTCAACAAGTCACCCTTTAAAGATACATGGTCTGTTTGTGGAAGTTATAGGAACAACTGAGTGTTTGGTGCCTCTACTCGATCAATTACTTAAAGGTTCAGTGTTTAGGATTTAGAGACACCTAGTGGTGCAGTTGCATGTTACAGCTGAACACCCCTCACTTCACCCTCCTCTTCAATGTAAATATAAAGTATTTAAATATCAAGGGCCCATTCTCGGGTTAAGAAAACAACAATTCGTACAATTTAGATGAAAAACACTGTAGTGAAAACATCACTAGGATTATGTTATAAAGCCAATAGATCCATTTCACCTAAATCGTACACACTGGACCTTTAAACAATAAAACAGATGACACATTCATTTCAGTGACTGTGAAACTATACAGTGTCATCTAATGTCATGTAACGTCCGATGCCAAACCCCTTTGTCTCACCGACGAGGACTTTTGCTCCTGCGGGGGGGGCTCCATCTTGGGCCTGCCGTCTGTCCCTTTCGGCTCCGGCGTCTTCGCTCCATCCGCTTGCTGCTCGAGACGAGAAGCTGGAGGAAGGAGACAGATGTGTGGCTGTCACAGTTAATAAACTCAGGCACATAATGCTGCCAGCTGTTCCAGCGGAACAAAAAAAAGATATTCCAACATGCCAAAGATTAATGTTCCAGAGTGAATCATTAGTGGGAGTAAAAAATGTGCAGAGTAAAATAAGTTTATCAAGCTGGAGGCACATTCATTCATTTAAGAGAAGTTGCCATCCTCTGTTACACACAACGGGCCTTCAGTTGTTGGCCGCTCCACTGGAGCAGCTGAGTGGAAGTTTGTCACTAAAGGCTGCTTCAATATTAATTGCTCAGGCAGCGGAGAAGGTTATTCTTACATCTGCCCCATCTAGTCCCCCCCCCTAGATACCCCGAGTATGTGACACCTTTTGATAAAACGCCTGCTTCTCACACCTGCAGCTACAGGAGTCGTTCTCTCCTGAACTTACCTGGAAACCCTCCCTGGCCGGGGCTGCTCACACTGTCCTCGGCGCCGGGGCTGAACACAAACGAGTCCTGCTTGAGCGGCGTAACACAGGACACGCTCTCCTGTAAGAAGGGGAGAGACACTCCAATTCACTTGGGCAATGTTGCAGCTCATTTATTTGGCACAAGACAAATATTTATCACAGATACTATCCAGCAGCCAGGAAGAGAGGTGTAACACGTTAATGGTTCCAGTCTGAGTCTCCACCGAGGACTGACAGGATCGGTACTGAGACTGAAGTTCAAACCATGGAGAGAATTAGCTTTTCCCTAAAACTACGGATTGACTTGGACTGTACAACCAGCTCAGCTCCCAGTAGAGCTATATTCACTAATTATGGACCATTACTGGTTTAACTCTCTTAACTTTGCAATATTCATTGTGTCTGTGCAATACAAAGGCTTACGTATAACCCATTCCACTGTATATATTCTCGCATTGTATATATTCTGTTTTTCACTGTGTATGTTTGAGTCTTTATTCCATTTATATCTTATATTTTATTCCATGCTTATTTATTATTACTTACTGATGTGTCTTAACTGGCCTCTTGCAGCCTTAACATCATATAAAGGATTATCTTTTCTTATATTGTGCAGTTGTTTTATCTTCCATAAAGTTGTTACCATACTCTCACAGTTAGACCTCAAAACTGCAGCTCTCACTCTTATGCCAGAACTTGTCTTTCACTTTAGTCTGAGCACCAGAAATAGCTACCGGCAGCTCTACTCTCTGACTGTATTTGCATTTTGTCTTTTTTCAGTTTTTACTCTGCAATACATTTTGGGACCTGTCACTTCTGAGATATAGTGAAATCCATCAAACGCTCTCACATCCAAACAAATAGATGATTTTTCTTCCTCACAGTAAAAGTGTCGACTGGAACCACAAATACGTCGCAGGCTGTAAACAGAAAGCTGCAGGCTGCTTTCGGTTTAGAGAATTGACACACACGCCCGCATGTCTGCACTTCCATTACGTGTGGTCACCCTGTCTGTCTGCCTCCACCCACCAGTCCGGTGTCGTACTCCTCCTCCTCCTCGTGCTCCTCCACCACACTGGCGAAGCTGCTGGCGTTGGAGGAAGAGCGGGAAAGGTCCTGCGCCTCGGGGATGGACGGCGCCCTGTAACACATCGCCAAACTGCACACCTGGGTCACTCTGAGCTCACACACACCCGTGGAACACGCATGCACAGAACACCAATCCACTCATTTGGGCTGCAGCAGGCAAAATATCTCTTGTTCTTCCAAAGAACAAATAAATTGTCATCGACATTTCACAGCCCGTCTTTCCCTCCGGTTACATGTTCAGGGGAAACAACAGCTGTGCCTTTGCTACTTTGTGCCACGTAATATTTTAAAAGGCATTTGAATAAAGCAGCTCTCTGAATAAGCCATCGCTAGTGCTTAGTGAGACTGGGATAAAGAGAATATTAGCATAATACACGTAATAGAAAAATGTTTGACTTATTTAGCAATAACAGACAGACAACTCTCAGATGCAGCCTTTAAGACGGTGATTTGCTTTATGTATAAGTGCTATGCAGAGAGCTTTCATGGCAGTTTCTTAGTGAGGATAAGTGAGTTTTATCTTGAGTAATCTCAAATGGCAAAAATATGGCACATTTGAAGATGATACCTGAACACATCTCTGCTCAAACCCTCTCTAACTTTTCTCTGCTTCACTTTATTAGAGTGAATCTGGATCCAAAGCTGTTTATAAATCCATCTCCATAAATAAGATAACGTGACTTTGGTGGTTTGTTGTATTAAAATGACAATGAGGGCCGTGAACCATGTAACAGAGTCCCTGCTCCAAACTGTACAAATCCCTACACCAACCAGCTTAAAGAGTCTGAAACCATTGATCATTCATGAGTGTAATTCAAAAGAAAATCACCTGTTCCTGGGGGGAGGAAACTCTGGAGAGCTGTGATTGGACGAGTTGTCGGGTCTATTTTCCAGCCACATGTGGCTGATGTCGGACGTCCTCTGGGGGCTGGGCGACACCTCCCGGCTTCAGGACAGGGACAGAGACATGGAGATAAATGTAGTTTTACTTATCCCATACTGTTACATACTGAAATCTAAGTGCAGATTCACACGATGTGAACACGAGCTGTCTGATGTGAAGACAAAGCTCTTTAACAAACTGCTGACAGACTTTTGTCCACATTAAAGACACACTGATCAAATTCTATATTTCATAGTGTTATAAAGCTCTTGTCATGTGGTTAAAATGTTATAAAAAATCTGTTTAAAATGTAGAAATAAAAAAGAGAAGCACAACAAATTCTCTGAATGAAATCTGCCCTCCAACAGGAGCTTGTACTTGACACATCCTCTAATATCTTATTTCCTCTTTTTAATGTCCCTGCCTCCATCTGTTGCGACACTACTTGCTGGTCACCACCCACTCGCTGCTGATCAGCTCCGTCCTCTCACCTCCTCTCTTGGACCTCCTGGATGTTCTCGATGCCAATGGCGCTGCTGCGCCGGGAGCTGAAGGGCCCGGACTTTTTCCTGGTTGGGCTTTTCCCAGGAATTATCAATGACTGAAAGTGGGAGAGTAGAGTCAGTCACACTGCAGGAAGAGTAGGAGCTTCTCACAGCCACAGTATGAATGGAATGCATGATACAGTAGTGAACAGTAACATGAGCTGTAAAGGAATTATGAACTGATGGCTTGATATATCCTGAGATAATGTAATGACACATCCTGCTTGTTTTACAAATCCATGATCCACTCCCTTCATGCAGGAACTGATTCTTTACTCTATAAATTCTGACCAAGGTGTTTGTAGATGATCAGTTATTAGATCCATGTTTTTTGTAGATTTATTAAAGTATATATTATCATTGAGGACACACTATGACACACCTAGACTCATATGATGCATGCCACCAAAGTGAAGCAGTGTTAAATGGATGTTAACATAATTAAGAGCTACCTTAATGTATTTATAACCAAGTACAAGTATTTTAACGTATTTAAGCCCTTTTAAATTTTTAATCTTAAATTCAGATTATTGACTTTAAGAGGCTGCAGAACACCCTGGATCTCTAACTTTTCTCTTATGGTGTTTAGGAGCAACATTTTTAAGTTGAAGGAATTCATATACGATTTGGTGTTATGGAATGGAAATGTGGAAAATTTGCCCCAATATGAAATATATAAATAAAACAGGGTTTGGTTACTGTGTAAATTTGTGAAATTAATGATAAAATCACAACCATAATCAAAAAAATGTCATTATAATATAGATATATATATATATATACAAACAACTCTTACAGTCACAACACTAAGAACAGAAACACTCACATTCTTAAAAGACAAAAATATCAAACAAGAATAGGGAATTATACATGAACCTCTTCTATTGTTCCTATCCCTATGGCACTGCCTCGTCGTCCATATTTACTGGGACTTTTCCCCGGGACAAGTAATGACTGAGCCACACGAGACAGGGCGAAGGGGGGAAGCAGAGAGAGAGACAGGAGATGATAGATAGAAAAAAGCAAGAGGGGGGGAAGGAAAAAAACAGTAAAGAACAGATCATAAGAATCTCATGCGCACGGCACAAAGAATTTAAACAACAAGATGCAAAAGGAGCCTGAAACAGTGAGATAATACAGAGAAGACATTGAGGAAACAGTGAGGGGCTTTTCAGAGCAGATGCCGGCCGGGGGTCCGACACAGGAGGATGGACAGCTTCTGCTCTGAGGGCAACAGGTCTGTGTCGGGATGCATTCGGAGGAAGAGAAGAACGGCGGCTGAACATCTCACACAAGCACATCAACGGAGAACATGAATGCAGTTGCGGTCACGTATTTTGGCTTTAGTAGTTGGATTGTGGCATTTAATAATAATAACTTTATTTGTAATGCACTTTTCAATACAAGTAAAGTGCTTTACAACAAACACTTGTGAACAATATAAAATTCACAAACAATCAGAGTCAAGAAATAATAATAATACAGACACAAATAATAAAAGTCAGACATCATACGACAAATACGGCAAAGGCTCTATCTCTATCTTTTTTTGCAGTTGCTTTGAGGTTGTGTGGTAACTTTTGCAGTAGTGTAGCTTTAGTAGTAGTGTTGTGGCTATTTCATTCGTCTGTGAGTCAGCTCGTCCCCCTACGGAAAAAGGGGCAAAGAGAACTGGCGCAATCCAAAAAAGGGCGTAGCTTCCTACAAAATGTTCAGTAAACTTTCCGAAATGGGGTGAATCTAGTTTTGGTTCGAAAAATACAGTAAGTAACCGAATTATTTGCTAAGTAAAACGCATTGAACCCGGTTTTTGAAAGAGATACAAACAGGACGGTGTGCTCCTCACAGTTGTGGCGCCGGCCATGCATGTTTTCCAGCCGCACATGCACAAGGCTGCAGAGAAAAGTTATAACATTTACGGGAGGAAACATGACTGAAGCACATTGGGGAAGGGAGGGAGGGAGTCTGGGTAATCAAACAGCTGCTACACTGAGCTCACTTCAGGTCTCAGGTCAGACACTCACAAACACTCGGTTGAGTCTCTAACTGTTGCACTGAGGTGATTGAGACTCTCTCAGCACATGAGAATGAATGAAATGCTGAGGATGAATTATGGCGTTAATTCTCAACACAAAGAAAGAAGAAAAACAAGCAATTAAAAGGAGCCACATGAGTCATAAATAGAAAAAAAGACAATCAGTGAAAGCCACTTTAAAACAAAGCAAGAGTGAAATTAAAATGTGAGGACTTAATGAACATAATGATGTCAGTCAGGTGCCTTAATATGCAAAAGGAGTAACGCTCATATGAAAGAACTGGGGCTGAGGAGTCTGTCAACAGACATAAATATAAATATACCATGGTCCTGAGTGTATGTTGTGTGTTAGGTGGGCATCATGTGAACCAAAATGGCTTACTTACAATCCCTGGGGTTTTGGGGCTCTCTGCGGGATTGTGGGTAAAGCTGCCACTGTGACTAGTGGAGACTGTGTGTGACTTCTTGTTACTGAGGCCCATGGCGTCCATAGACTGGCTTCTGCTGCGGATGACCCGCTACAGAGAGAAACGAGGAGAACTGTTGTCAGTGGATCCACCGGCGTCGACTGGAAACGCAACACACTGACGGATTTGTTTACATTGACCAACACGTAGAAATTAATAAAGATTATTGCTACTGCAGTGGATGTCTTATCTATAATATCTTTAAAATAGATGTTCTTTGTCCAAAGTCCCAGTAAGGATGTAACAGCTATGCTTCTGTATACTAAAATATATCTTTATTATATTACATATCCTGATATATTTCAGATTTTCAACAACTGGCCAAATTTGAACTTTAATTTAAACCATTTCTAAAGTGGAACAAATGTGAGCTTAAACATGATTGTGTGAGTATTTGTGCATATTTCTTATGCAGGACTATGTTTTGAACACTTAGGGGCAGTGCAGGTCAACAGGCAGCAGGGGAAGACTGGGGGGGAAAGAACTGAGGGTCCATAAAAGGTCGAGGAGGGTGTGTAAGTGTGCAGCGGAGGAAGATGATGTCTACGGGTGGAGTCTGGAGTTGGGTTTTGTTTTTGTCATGGGAGGGTGGGGGGGGCATGGAGCAAGGAGGAGCAAGGAGGAGCAACAGTGAGAGGAAGTGGGCGAGACAGCAGCAGTGAAATCCACAAAGTGGGAAAACAGCAGATGGAGAAAATGAGAGTGGGAGATCTTTGCTGGGTTAAATGTGTGGAGGTGTTAAAGAGAGAAAGAGGCCCAGGTACGAACACCTGTCCTGAGAGATCAGATCACAAGTGGACAGTGTAAAGGTCGTCTGTTCACACCTGGTGTTAAAACACGTCCTGAATCTGTCTCCTAAGACCACGAGGGATGAAACTGTTATTTTTACCGAGTTTCCGATGTGTCAGATGACAAATATGAATAATAAAGAGATAGACAGCTAATTGAATCAGGAGGGGCTGGATGAATAAATGCGCGAAACTCTGAAGAACGATTGACCAGTTTACGAAAAGTGTCAGTAATTATCTGGTGGTCAGTGTAGATAATGTGTGTAAACTAACATATAATAGCTCATATAAACAGAGCAGATAGAGGATTCCTTCACACTGCTACGTTTTCATTTACAAAAACGCATCGACTACGGCTATGCTAGTTTTAGAGCTGCTAGAACAGAGAAGTTTGGAAACATTGCCGGCCTCATTTTTATTTGAAAACTCTGGGGATGCGTTCTAGTCTAGACAGGTAGAAACAGAAATATTACAAACGATCACTTAGAATCTATTTTTGGTCGTGACGTAGCCTTCGTGGGTTCGTCAGGCTCCTATCACATGACCGGATGAAACAACTGGCTACCAGGGTAGAACGCAGCATGGGAGATGAGTTATTATTCGAACAATCTGCGACAATTCCCATGTTGATATGTGCTTTCAGGCGCGTTGGGGATTAAGACTTATACAAAAGAAAAAGCTTGTTTGGATAGAGATCGTTTTAGTTTCGACATTTCCAAACAAAAACAAAGTCGATTGGATGTAGCGAGAAAGGCAGAGTGGGAAATGTTTGTTTGGTTAAAATTGTGGAGGTGTGAAAGAGAGAGGCTGAAAGATGGCTCTCGACAGGTTGAAAGAAAAACACAGGCAGGACTTGCAGACACATTTATAGATGTAGTGTATGGAGCAATGGAGGAGAGAGATGGATCTAGAGAGAGAGAGAGAGAACAGACACTGTGGGAACTGTTGGTATATTTCTCTGAAGTTGCAAAGAAAATAAACTGAGTTGGCGACACAGAGAGAAGAAGAAGAAGAAGACAAACAGCGAGGGAACGCTGCCCATGGGGAGACATGCAAACTGCATCATCAGCTCCCTAATGAGGGGTCATTAAATCGTTCATCAGACACAATCACAGCTCCGACTGCCATGCCTCCGCGCCGGAGCTCCACAGCCCTAATGGTCATTGATGGAGCACTCTCCGTCAGAGCAAAGTGCCTTTCACACACAAGCAGCTTCAAGAAAAAATAAAAAATAAAACTCCCCAGACCCTCATGTGAAAACACACTGAGTTCAGCAGTCACAGCCGAGTGAGGAAAATCAAATGCCACAGGACTGCTCCTTTGAGATACTACGAATTTCCTCTGCTTTGTTTTCTCATGTGTGACTACCCAGAATCCCGGCCAAGAGACAGGGGGGGGGAGGGGGGTGAAAGAAAAAAAAAAAGCATCCTGGAAGTTTCTCTGGGCTCGGCACCATTCCCTCTAATGCATGTGGCGTCGCGGATTAACGACGCGTCGCATCAAATGAGGGATGAGGCCGTACCTTAAAGGACTCGAAGAAGCCTCCTCCTCCTCCGCCTCCACCGTTCTCCAGCTTATCCTCATCCCCACCGAGACCCATCATGGACTGGCTGTTGATGTGCAGCTCCTCGTAGAGCGTCTCCAGCAGGGCAGCGCGTGTGCGCTCCTGACAACAACAACAAGAACGCCGTCAGTCTGCGGAGGAGCCGACTCCGGAGTCTCAAATTCCAGTCGGCTGACAGCTAATATTAGGATTCAGGCTTATTTGCATTGTGGCTGTTTGAGAAGCGCTGGAGATTAGAGTTAATCTGCGTTGTCACCTGAAATCTCTCCCCACCGAGAACACACACAGATACACACACACACACACACACACACACTTACCTCCAGCTTGGCAAACTTCTCAGCCTTGTAGCAGGCGTACTCTGCGTTGATGAGCTTGGTGAAGAGGAACTCACGGAACTCTGGGCCCTGACACACACGAGCAAATGGAAAAGTCAAATTAACTGAAATTATATAACACCTTACTCTACCAGTCACATTCACCTATATTCTATAACAGTCATACAGCGACAGAGGGAGCGATTCAGGATTCGCTGACTCCCGTTCAGACCTGGTCAAGTACATAGTGAATGCACCCAAATGCGTCTTGAGATCTGATCACTTGATTGTGAGGAGGTCTGTGACGCATGTGGCCTCATTCTTCACGCTGTGTGACCACAAATGCATCCTGGGCCACATATGAAGAATCGCCCACTCAGCCAATGTCCTCTGACCTTCTAGTGTCGCATTGAATCAAAGTATTTTACCCCTCTCTGTACTAATACTGTGATATATTTATATCTGACCACCGCATGGTGATTTCTTTTTATTTCAAATGGGTAAAAACTTCAGAATACAGACTGCAGGAGCTGGGGATGACCTGGTTTATCTTAATGTATTGTATTGTATTTACCTGTACTAAATTATAAAGATCTGACTGGAAACTACCAGACTATTACTTCAACAATAAGACTTTATCAAACCAGCTCAAACAACTGGCTTCTACTTCATGTCCTGCAAGTTGGTTCTGAACTCGGAAAATCATGGAACAAAATAAAGCACAATTTTAAATTTAGCCAAATTCTTTAATGTCTCACATAACTGTGTTTTATTTGGCTTTTTAAAGTCATGGGAATGAATTAATTAATGTGATTCATTTTCATTTTCATAATCTTTATTCCTATAATTGTTTTTTTTGGCTCTTATTTCGGTAAAAAGAGTTTCCTCCTCTTTCTATTAAACTCAACATTGATACTGTAAATGATCGTCACCCCTTAATGATATCTCATGTAAATACAGGCATTAAGCCACATCAGCACATGAGTAAGTGCAGAGAGGGGACAGCAGAGTGATGAAGGGTTATGACATGTGAGTCGCTTCTCGCAGGGGAACTGAGGTAATGCATTTGTTTGATTGCAGACCTTTTTGAAGATGGCAGGGTCAGGCAGAGCCGGCCCGAAGAAAGGAACATCATCCCTCGCTGTCACAGACACCTGGAACACAGAGCAGGAGAGCTGAGCCTGTAAAACCTCTCCCAAGGATTAACTGTGAGACGTGATACATGTTCCTGCTTTTAAAAGCCACACAGACAACTCGCCGCTGGGCCTTGATAAAGTATCAGCTGTCCCCAATACTAACCTTGTAGGTGACATTGTCCGTGCACGCGCTCTCCACCTGCACCACCACGTAGCCGTGCAGGAAGTTGGACTGGATCATATCTGGGACGAAGGGCGTGTTCTCCTCCTGGAACATGATGGCTACGATGTCGTTGCCTATGTGCCTCTTCCTCTGCAGCTGGAGGGCAGAGATAAACAGAAACTAACAACAGCGGAAACGCATCAAATAACCAGTTAGAGTCACAAACACAGAGCTGTCACGTCCTGGACTCGCACAGGAAAGATCGACTGGGAGTAAATACAGTCCCAGCAGAGAGTGGACGTTGAGTTTAATCCAAGAGTACAACCTCTTTTCTGAAATGCTTGACAACCCAGTTTATATATATCAGCCAGGAAATGGAAACCAATCTCTTCCTGATGGCTTCTGCTATTGATTCAACACACTGAAAAGTTTGTCAATCATTTCTATTTAAAGTAAATTATGTCTAATATATGGATGATATTTATGAAGGTATATACAGAAACATAGGCCACAAATCTACTTTAAAGAAGCAGTGTGTAGAATTTCTAAGGATCTCTTTGCAAAAATGGAATCTAATATCAAAGTCATAATAACTGTGTATTCAGATGTGTTGGTGGAAATAAAGAAATCGAAATACAAGTTCATTGCTGCCGAGCTGCTGCTTTTCCCTCGTTGCCAAGAAGCTTAAAGTTGGTGAAAGGACACTTACTGAAGGACAGAGTGACTGTGCCCGAGCATCGAGTTTTCATCCAAGCAATATCTTTTAAATCGCCCGACCAAGCATTTGAAGCACATTCTTTTTTAAATTCAATTATGAATCTATATTGTCACGACTACGTTAAGCAAGGCAATTTAAAGCAGGCTCCCATGAACATCAGGGAAGAAACGACTGAAAAACCATCACACTAACAATAACTGGAATGACACTTAATAGAGCGCAAACCCGCACCCAGACCCCAAAAGTCCCCTTAAATTAAATCAAGCTGCACCAAATTGCAAACACTTATAGATATCAGTCCCCTCAATGTGACTGATTTATTTCATCAAGATCCATGAATTAATCCCCAGGAAATCAGTGAAAATGCAAATAAATGCTAATTTCGACAATCTTGACATGTTAAAGAAAGCGATGAAAACCATTCCTCAATCCGCCCCCTGATATGGAGCTGCACCAAAAATTTGTGGGTTCTTCCCTGACCCCTTCCTTACCCTTCCACCCAGTTTAGTCACAATTTGTCCAATAGTTTTTGTGTAACCTTGGTCACAAACCAACCAACCAACAATCAAACGGATAAGGCTGAAAACAGAATCCCTTTGTCAGAAGTAATTATTTATAAGGAGAGGCTTGCAGTAGTCAGGGTGGATTTCATATTTGAGACAATGTGCCATAAATGCTTTCCCTTGAGAAATGAAACTGTAAAACACCAGTGGATATCACAATGCCCTGTTCATCCCTCTAAAATGATTCTTATCACGAGGACGTTGTGACCTAAATCACTCCACAGCATGCAAGTCACAGGAGATCCATCAGATTCTGCAGATACAGTTTGGTGGTAAACAGAAATCCCTTATAAATATGCTCAGTGCAGACAGTGGCAGTATTTTCCATCAGCCTCAGTAAAGAAGCCTGATCACATTTGACAGTGTCTCTGCAGATGCATGTGTTGATTACCCTGCGTCAGCCACCAGGATGTTTAACACACTAAAGTGCAGGCTTTTAGCAAAACCACTTCACACCTGTTGAGCTGCTGCTGCTATAAAATGTCTCGACAGAAGAACAATTGTGTGCAAACATTTATTCTGGGATTTATAGACGATTCTTTTGCAGGAAGAAATGACATCACGGCCTCTCTCTGCCTGTTGAGACCAGTCCGTCTGTTTACATGAGAACAATCAACCATCTGTTTCAGGCTCTGGCGTATTTTATTGTTTGCTGAAGTCGTATCAGCCAGACATAAATTCCTTTGTAAAAAATTAAAATGTTTTACATTGGGAAAGAGTCTGACGCATCCTTTTATTTTTCAAATATCTGCGAATGTCTCAGAATTTAACCCTGACTCAGAAAATGTTTTTTAAAAAAGGTCTGATTGGAGCACTTATAAACACATAGATTGATGCAAAATTATTCTTGTTGGCGAATATCAAGATCCATCTGACATAATTGACATAAATGAAAAAGAAAATTCAGTCCTTTGTCCAAACCAGACGATATTTTGAACAACTCTGATTCATTTATGCAAATATTTAGCAAAAGTAACTTTTTCCTCTGTGTTTTTGCCTCTTGTCAAAATGCAAAAGGTGTTTTTCACTCAAACATGTTTTTTACAAAAGTCTTCCAAAGAAGCAGATTCTCAAAAACTCTGGTTTCTTTGAATTTGAGTTTGGGAAACGACGATGTCACAGTTTACTTCACACTGTTGCTTTGTGTAATGAGCACGAGCTAGAAACAACAACAACAACAACAACAGAAGATATATATCGTTTTCTCTTAGTTCAGTAAGCACGACTCTGTCTAATTATAAAGTTGCAGATAAATGTAGCATCACTGTCTCACCTGATATAAAATTTGATGGATCGTTCCTGTATCGCCACCTACTGGCCTGAGTTGCTTGTTTAAGCATCTGTCATCATATTTATGTTTTGTGAGACACTTTGTAAAAACGTAGGACAAGTGGAAGGAGATTTTCTCAAAAGTGGAGTGGAAGATATCCGTTCAATTAACACCCACACTCTTGGAGACGACGCCTGCGTCACTCAAGCTCATTAGATGCCAGCTTTAGTATTTACTTACACAGAGGCTGTCAGACGCCAGACAGCTGAATAACATTCATTCAGACGCTTGACATCTGGCAGTGACGTATAAGCTACATCCTCAAATCAAACGACATAAATGCTGCACCTGATCCTTTCTGAAGTCCTGCTGCACTACTGTGGGGGAGCTACGCCTCATTGATCATGTCACGTCGCTGCGGGTTAGGATCCCCGGTTTTCTCGTCATGCACATGGACCATCTGTACAGCGTTACTGTGGTAACTATGTTGCACACACTCTTAGAGACAGGGAAGAGCAGCTAAGGACTAGTGTCGCTCAATCCGACAAGGCATCACAGAGATGGAAGTTTCGAGGCAAACACACAGAGGAGAAACTCAAAAGTCACGAGAGAACATTGTTGCGCCAGAGGAATTTGTAAATGTCACAATTTGATTTGTTTCTCTACGACAGCAGCGAGGACAGAGAACCTGCCAAACCTAAATAAATGCTAAGCAAGTGTGTACTGCACCGGTAAAACCCAAAAGGCTGAAAGAATAGTTAGACACTAGCTGCTTTCAGACCTGTCCTGGCTGTAAAAAGTGCTATATAAATAAACTATATTATTATTATTATACTTGAAACCTCAAACTAATACTATACAGGGAGAAATAGACGATAGATTCTTGGCTAAGAACTACATGACTAGGATCGATTCCACTTTTATGTCTCCACCACATTAACATGAAATTACAGCCCACAGCACGTTAGCTTAGCTTGGCAGAAAAGACTGGAAATCAATTTTTGTATGGAATAAACAAATGAGATGGTAATTAGGGAGATTTATTTTGCTACTGGGGCTGATTTTGTTTGCTACAGAGCCAGAGACAGTTTTCTTCCTTTTTCCAGGCTTCATGTTGGAGTCTGAGCTAATCACCCGCTGGCTGGGGTGCTACATATTTATTGTTCCGACATGAGAGTGGGTTTATCTCTTCATTCTACGGGAAAGTTATCAAGTGAGATTCCAAAAAACATCAAACTGTTGCTGCAACTACTTTAAGACTTTATCGCTTTTTGTTCCGTTCCCCCAGAATGAGGCTAATTACAGATTAAAACAATTCATATTGCTTCCTCAGCTTTAAAAGAATTAAAATTGAGGATGTCACAGCCTCTGACCCACGAGCTGCTGCTGCAATCAAACACATGATGGTGTCACGAGGAGAAGCCTTCACAAATCAATTAGTCGAGAATATTGAGAACTGCTGTGGAAAGTCAAATGAGTTTCTCTGATGATGGATCTGTACCTGCTGCGAGTCTCCCTCTGTGTAAGGCAGCTTGGTGGACACGTGGAACATAATCTCCTTATTATGGAAACTTGTGTAGATGGATTCTGTGCCCGTCTGCCCGTGAGCGACATCCAGCCCCCCTCGGAACCTGGGGAGGAAGGGGAGGAGGAGAGAGAAGGGTAGAAGGAAGTGAAGCAAGTGAAGAAAAAGGCGAGAAGAGGCCCGCGACATCCACGCTCGTCCATCATTGAGAAAACGCCACCGGGCACTTCTTCTGCCAACTCAGTCACAAAGCTGGAACCACTACTTTTTACCTTTTTCACAGATTCATTAAAAACTTAACTCGGATCAATAGCAAAGAGACGAGTGGCCTTCTTCTGACAGGCATTACGCTGAGTGCTATAATGAGAACTAACCCTGAAGTGCTGAAAGGCTCCGCTGGAGGAAATCGAAATGTAAAGTGTACAAACCCTCTGAAGTCGTGAAGCTCAATCTTGTGGCCCAGGAACTCCAAGAACTCCACAAAGGCCGGACTTTCATCCATGTTCCCAAACAGCTCCTCCTCCGATGTCTGCAAGGACCAAGGGAAAGTGCATTTCCATGAGGCGTGACATACGACTAAAAAGAAAAGATTAGAAGCGGTCTCTTTTTGAGGCGCACCCACCTGGCCGAACTTCTGATAAATAACTCCAAACTTGAAGTTGTTGCTGATCACGTGCTCATCGAAGGTGACGATGAGCCTTGACGCCTGAGGACGAGAACACGGGAGATTTTAGGTCGGATTCATGGAGCTGTAGAGAAGGTGCAAGTGAAATCTCAGGTACAAGTCAGAATGAGGACCAGTACCTACCTTTGGGTAGAGGACTGGGTAAAACCGGTCCACGTTAACTTCTTCACAAACAAGCTACAAGTGAAAAAGCACAGTGAGCATCATTAGATTTGTTAAATATATGCTTAGATAGTGAAATAGTGTCTTTAACAAATACACAGAGCAGATAATAAGTTAGAGCTGATAACAACTGCCTACCTTGGTCATCTGAACCACATTGGGGAACTCGGTAAGGCAGGAAATGGGAATTACATCGTGGTAGGTTTTTAGCTTTGTGCTGAAAAGGCAAAATTTTGAAAGAGTCAAAGTTCTATTTCTAACGCGAAAAGGATCCTTGGGCTTAAATGCTTCTCCTCTTTGTTGCTCGGCATTCATGCAAGTGAATCGCACATTCAAAGGAGACCTCTCCACTACATGCTGTGCCGAGCTGGGTGTGTATAATGGTCTTGACACTTGATGTGTCCGAGACAAGATTGCCAGGAAGAAGGCTGAACGGCTCCGTAATTTCTCTTCTGGAAGAGGTCGCTGCTCCGTTGGAGGAATAAGATAAACTGCACCAAGAGAAGTGTGCTGCGGAGTCTTCAGAAAATCTGAGCTACTTATGGCGGCTCACATTCAGGGTGCAATAGTTCAACATCTGGGCAAATATTAATATTCAATATATATTTCTAAAGCGACAAATCACATTATCTCAAGCCTCTTTACAGAGCGAGGTTGAGACCTTACAATATTATACTGAGACGTCCAACTGTTCCCTCTGTGAAGCTAACACCCGAAGTAAAATGAGGCAGTCTGAGGATTTCTGTGATCGGCGAGACCTTGACTAGTGGCCCTTGGTTTTTAATCATGTTGAGTTGAAGCCTGATACTTAAGCATCAGACGTCACATCACATCATCATTTATTCAAACGGTTTGGCACCAAAGCGTAAAGGATCCACCCTTTGGAGCCTTTGTTTCTCAGAGATGCAAGAACACATTTGTCGACCCCCTGAATTGACACAATATGTGTGTGTGTGTGTGTGTGTGTGTTTATGAGCGGAAAGCAGGTGCAGCAACAGTGACTGACAGACTTGTCAAACAGTCAATTTGCACTAACCTGTGATTCTATACTGACGAAAATAAGAGTTGACACAAAGATATAATTTTGTATCATTCAGGTCTTTCTCTGTGACCCTGAAGGATAAGTGGTGCAGGTAATGGACCGTTGAATGGACGAAGGTCTCTTTAAATATGAACTGAGAGTCAGCGCCGGTGACTACACCAGCTGAAGTGACGAGGTTTGACCTGGATGACGGAGTGACAGTGGGTGGCGCCCACGCAGCGGACGACATCACTGTGTGAAAAGATAAAAGTGGAGGGCCGAGCGC
This sequence comes from Limanda limanda, assembly GCF_963576545.1. NCBI lineage: Eukaryota > Metazoa > Chordata > Actinopteri > Pleuronectiformes > Pleuronectidae > Limanda > Limanda limanda. Next base: position 941,147 of record NC_083639.1, read on the forward strand.
CTGATACCTTACTACACTCATCCAATCTGCAGCTCCATTAACAAACAGGGACTGCAGCTATTAAAATCTGGAGTGGAGTCTCTCAGGTGCTAAAATTAATTCACAGGTTTTGTGTAGTACGTTGTGTTCTCTGGACCCACAACTATCTGTGGGTTTCCTCTGTAATGAAATTCCTAGCTTGTGGTTTTCGAAAGCTAATAGTAGTAGCTAAGCCACAGAGACCTTATTTACCACTGGCTACTTTTGTCTTTATATGATCCATTCGTTACTGGAGTGGATATCTCACCCGTTGGAGCAACCTAGACCAGGTCAGGTCTTATAAAACAGACATCAAACACAAAATTCTGTGACTGAACCAAATCATTTTGCAGAAAAGATGTAAGAACTTTCACAAAAGCTTCTACAATCGCGACTGTGTCCAATCGGCAGCAGACGTTTGATGTCATGTTTAATTGAAGATGAATTTGATGTGGAATTATGGTGAAACCTCTGTCAGCGGCAGCAGGCCTTTCCACTGAGCGGCCTATTCATAACATTTATAATTCATCACTGAAGCATCATTGAGAATAGAGAAACTAATTTTTTCTCAACCTAATGCAATCCTTAGCACAGGAGATAAAAAAAGCGGTCATGTGTGCAAATACGATATACATGGAGTGATTCATAGAGTAAATGCTAAATAAATTATGACTGCATTACACAGATATGAGAAGCCAGGATTGAGTCAAATACAGAATAGAGGAATGATTGAAAAGGAAAATAGAATAAATGCAAATGGGAGAGAGAACAGGTCAGAGATAAAGAAAATGGGAAATGTACCGAAGCATCAAGCGCAGATGCTCTTGATCCCCAATGACATCATACTTCATGGAAAAGACCAAGTGGCCCAGGGCAGCATCCATGGTGTAGTAATTAAAGTGTTCCTGGGGGCAGAGAAGCAGGAGAAACTTTCATGCACAAACAAATACTGACACGATAATTAAAAAATACAATGCTACATTAAGGTGCAGCGGCTGAAGGGAGAATCAGGAATGTGGCTGAGCTGCTCTTGAAGAAAGGCTGTGAAACAAGGTCCATTATAATGGTTATAATGTATGGATGCAGTAGATTTACAGATTGGAGCTTTTCCCAGTTGACAGTGGGCTTGTGGACAGGTCTCCAGTCCATCACAAAGCCAACATACAGCCAACAATCATTAATGTGTAAATCCACACACCTATGGCCAATTTAGATTCTCCAATTAACCGGCTTGTCTTTGGACTGTGAGGGGAAGCTGGACAAAAGCCGTACACAGAAGGGTTCAAACCTTGAACCATCTAGTGGTGAGGCAGCAGTGCTAACCTCTCCACCACCATGGGAAGATGTGCCTGGGAGTTGTTCTGGTGGATGTATGGGTAATGGTAGGTAAGACACAAACAAATGAACCAGCAGACAAACAGGTTTCCCCTCCTCACCTTGCCCATGAAATGTTTCCTGTAGATCTTGGCGGTGCTGTTGGTCTCCAGTTTGATGTTGGACGAGGGACAGGGAGGTTGCTCAGCCTCCGGTGCTTCTTTAGGCTCATGATTGTTTCCCTCGATCCAGTAGCCTCCGAACTGGGGCAGCAGGATGAGTGGGAACGGGCTGCAGCGACCCAGAACCTGACCACGAGGGACAATAAGGATGTTCAGAAAGAAAACTGAAAGTGAGCACTGCATTGCTTTCATTATTGCAGAACATCTGTTTAAACATCTATAAAGAAAGTACCTCATGGACACTGGGATAAGGGATATAGTCCTCTTCTGTCTGCAGGGAGGGAAAGAAATATGAGTCAAGCTGGCAAACATTCAGTTTGAGTTCCTTGTTGTAAACTAACAATGAGCATTAAAAGGTCCGGTGTAAATGATTTAGTGGTGCCTAGTGGGGAAGTTGCATAATGTGTACATGTCGCATATCGTGTTTGGTTTGTGCATCCTGGTCTACTAGGTCTAAAACTTAAATAAAGTGTCATTGGTCAAGCGTGACCTCGCTACTGTGGCTCCACCCCCAACCACGACTGTGATTCTGGTTAGATGGTGTCATTAGGATCAGAGAGATTTTGGTTTCATTTCTTGAAAGTGGGGGGAAGTGAACACGTATTTACAGTTTATTCTAGAAACATGGCCTCTGCAACATGGTGGATTCCATTGAAGTGGACCTGCTGTCGATGTGCATGTCGAGGTGTCATGCTCAGGTTATCACAAGACATGGATTCTTAGTTACAGGTATTTTTACATTAATAAAAACATTATTGTGAATATAATTGACTTTCTGCTGATAGATCCCCTTTTCTAGAGTAGTAAACATGCAAACATGACAGAGGCCACATTAGAAATGTATGATGTTTCTCTATTTCCCACTATATTCATATACTTTACATATAACTACCAGAGATTTGGTCCCAAAACCTCTTGGTATGTTAATAAAACATAAATAAAGCAACTTGCTTTCTGCTGGATTTGAATGTGTTGGTGTGAGAGAAGCCAACAGGCAGCTAATGCATTCAGGACTTTTTTTTACAACACATCAGTGGTCATCACACACTGACAAATATTCCTCATTTGACTCTCTGATAATTGTATTTAGTTGCTGCGGAATTAATCTGTGATGCTCGCTGCACTCCAGAAGCCATTTTGTGATATCAGCCTGCAATTTCACTTTTTTTTGGCGAACCCACTTTCTCCCCTCATTTTCAGATAGGCGATTTTCTCCATTACCCCCCCCCGGTTGCAATTTAAGGTCCCCAGCAGAGCAGAACTGGACCTGTTGCATTGCAGAGAGCAAGAGAGAAAGTTTCGTTTTTATATTAAACTAAGTTTAGTCACAGCTCTTTTAGCACTATATGATATTGCACTTCTGGCATATATCTGCCATGGAGGAGGCAACACATGTCAGAATGATGAGGACTAATTTTCTGACATTTCATTTCAACCTTGTGGAGAAAATGTCAGATGATCAACAAAGTCAATGTTGTGCTGAATATTTATTGAGACCCGGAGATGCTAGCATGACTAAAAACTGGCATTTGAGACATGGTTAATTAAAAAACCCACTAAAATAATATTTTAGGTATAGTGTGAGATGTAAACTATCATGGTTCCACATAATTGATGTATTCAAGATGGAGGATATGAGACATTCCCAAAAACGAAGCAACATCATCTTGATCGCTCCCTGCTGTATAGGTCGTAAACCTGTCTCCCCCATGTTAGTGGATACTACACGAACCAAACAAAAAAGTTAAAATACACGTCAAATACACTTTTCTCAAAGAAGTTTTCTGTTTTTTTTTTACGGGGATTCTTATTAAAACCCATATTCTGGATATTTTGGCTTCTTTTTTGTGCAGCAGGAGAAGCATCATCTATGTTTACGTAAAGTCTATGGTCCACAGCATTTGGGCATCTATTTATAGTTAATATGCTGAGTTTTATATTTTTAATCATTCATGAATTTTCCTTGCACCATGTTGGCAAAGAGCCTTTATATATATGATTCTCTACCTCAAACACTAAAACCTAATTATACACACATCCTGTAGGTTGAGCCAAACCCTCACAGCTCCATATTTTTCTTTCTGATGATTACAATCCACTGGGTGGTCTTCCTGACTTCCTCTCAAACCCACTGCTGAGAGGATCCCCTACTTTCACCCACTGCGTTATTCAGTCTAAATTACTGACAGCGAGGATTTTTTCAGTCCTGGTCCCCCATCCAGTTCTTAACCCAGCTGGTGAGCCTGTCTGACGGCTGATAAGGAAAAGGTTTAGGACTTTCCCATTATAGATGCATTCCCAGACCGCGCTTCGTGAGGAGATCTGACGATTTGAGACTCACTTTGAGGGGCGGGGGGAGGCTGCATCTCTGCTCATCCATTCTGAAACCCTGTGGAGAGAAAAAATGATATGACACTGATGGAAGAAGGTGAAAAATCGACCAAACACCGCACTCTGTTCATTGTCGAGGTTAGAGATATTTCTTGCGCAGTGCGAGATACTTCCTGGTGATAGTAATTCATGTTTTCATAACACAAGCTCAATCAGCAGACGGGCTGCAGAGAGAGGAAGTAAAGAGGAGAGAGAGACGACAGTGCAGTGACAAAGAGAAAGAGAAGTGGATGAGAACACAGGAGTCGGTTCCCACGAACCACAATACAACCACGATTCCACTTCAGGCCCCCAAACCTTCCATCTGTTCTATATCTGTTCTAACTCTGCTGACTCGTTAGGGCTGACGGTTCAGAAAAAAGAGTGCACAGAGAGATGGTTAACAAAGGATCCCTGATCAGTCGCCATATGCGTGGAATAACCTGGAGCAAGAATGTGAAACGTATCACATTTTATGCATTTTTTCTTTCTTTTTTTTAAAGGTCTAAGGGAGATGATGAGGAAATTGGAAATGCTTTCATCAAGTTCATTCTTTGAAGACAGCTCCGCTCTGCTTCTGTTTCTCTTTCCCTTCCTCATTGCTCTGGAGAACATGCATCACTTATCATAAAATGAAAACCGCAGCAGAGGTGCGATCTGAAAGTAGGAGGAAAAGCAGAGACACGCGAGTCTCGAAATAGAAGTAAATAGAACGTTTTATGTAGGAGGCGGTGGGGAGAGAAAGGCGGAGCCAGGAGGCCGATCACTGTACCTGCATCCTCTCGATCATGGCAAACAGGTCCGAGCTCTGGTGGAGAGAGTTGACACAGATCCACACAGGGACATGGGTTTCATGGTTTGAGACAAAGCGTTGATGTGCTTTCCCTTCACTCATCCTCCAACACCGCTCACTAAGAAAGCTGGCGGTGCCAAAACTTCCTGTTGGAATCTCAGAAGTCCCAATTCCATTTATCACTATGACAGCGCCGCCCCCCCCCCAGCCTCCACCCCACTTGACATCACTCTCACTGAGGCTCCATTCAAACGCCAGGAGACAAACACGCCACACATAAGCAACTCTTCTGGGAAAAATAACAAGCCTCGGAGCTCCATGGTGTTTTTTATCTGTTGCTGCAGGCGACAGCTCATCTGACTGGAAATCACTGTGGTTGGAGCTTCAGACACACACACACACAGTCATGTTAGTGTGTGAATGAGATATATTTAACCTATAAAGGAAATACCGATTGTAAACATGAACTCACATGAATGGTCTGAGCAGTATTTCCTGTTGTGGTATAATCTGCCTCCAGGGGATTTTGTGATGTCAGTGCTCCTCATTAGACTAAAGGGATGAGGGAGTAATCCAGCTCCTCAATTCATAAACACACATGAACCATGTACGACTTAAGAACATAAACATCTTCAGAATGGCTTCCAACAGAATTTCATTGTACTGGTTCAGTGAAAATAAAGTGATATTATCAGTAGAGGGACTAGCACAATTACTGGCTTGCGATTTGTCTGCCTCTGCTCACTGGTGTAGCTGCGGAGAACATGGGCCTCCTTCTGTTCGAGTAATGGTGCTTAGCAATGGCCAGAGAAGTGTTTTAGCAGAACATTGCAATGTCACAGTGAAATGACTTTTGGATATGTGTTATCGCTTCATCTTTTTGGTTAAATTTGATCTTTGCCTGGAAATGTGGCATAATTTCAGGCATTTATTATTGAGTTATGACCGAAAATTGTGTTTTGTGACACAGCAGTGACCCTCGACATTTGACCGCCAGATTCTGATCCGTTCATCTTTGAGTCAAAGTGCCATTTTGGGGTAAAAATATTACTAGGAATTCCCTCAAGGCGCTCCTGAGATGTTGGGATGGAGGCTTGTGCCGGACTTAGTGCCTCCAGCCACATCTGTCGCCTGTGGCATAACAAACACTGCCTTCTCCATGTTAGTGAATGAAATATGGACCAAACTAAAAACTCAAAGGACACATTCAATACATTTTTTCTCAAATAGGGTTCCTGCCATTTTATGAATCACACCTATGTTTGTGTAAGTGTTAATTAATTTTATTTTAATTCGTTTTTTGATGAGCAGCAGGAAATATGGCCGAGTCTCTTCTTCTGTTCCTGAGTAATGTTATTAAACAAACTATTTTACTAATTTTATTTTTGAATATGTGGATATATGTGTTTATCAGTTCATCAATAATATCCAATAACAGATTGGCCTGGAAATGTGTCATGATAAGCACATTCCCTGTTGTGTTATAACCAAAGAATGTGTTTTGAATATTTGATGGAATTTCCCTCAAATGCGTTCCTGAGATATAACGGACGACCTGAGAACACGATGCCTCCAGCCACGGCATTAAAACACCCTGCGGCCTGCACTTGTTATCTGCACAGGCCAGGATTGGGATTCTTAGCAGCGCCAACCTGGGATGAAGGGGGGGGGGGGGGGGGGGGGGGGGTGGCATCAGCCCTGCAGGAGCTGCTTGTTGTGGGGCGAGCCCTCTGTTCACCATGTAACAGAAGTGGACTGAAGTGCCAGGCTGATGTTTCCACATGACAGCTTGAACTGGAGGGGCACTGCAGGGCTCGCTAAACACACACACACTACCACACACACACACAGGAAAGCATACACGTACATTTTCATGCATGCACTAAAACTAAGTTGTAAACCTACACATATCACCACCCACACAAACACAACCACACCTGACCCTGACCTCGTAAAGCCGAGGGTGCAGCCTGGGTCCATTGTTGCATGTGAAAGCAAACAGTGCCATATGATACACGGGGACATATTGAGCTTCTGACTGCAAAGCAAACATCCAACAACACTGTCCTGTGCGAAACCAGATTATCAGTGAACCTCGAAGACGCCACAGTAACATCACAGAACCTCTCCCGGGGACGAGACGGAGCCGAGGACTATGTACTGGAGAGTGGAGGTGCTGCAGAACATGAGCCGTGTCATCCAGTGTGTTCTCATAAAAATAGCATCAGTCAATTATTTTCCTTCATCAGATTCTATAGCCGACACAGTGTAAACAATATCTGTCCCTGAGCTTCCTGAAGATTTAAACACACAACAAGAACTGGAGCGCAAAAGAATCACCCGCTTCATGAAAAGTAAACAAAAAAACTTACATCACTGTGGCACCGTCTGTTGAGTGACGGCTGAGTGGGGGGGCGGCTGGGCAGCGCCCCCAGTGAGACATCCTCAGCTGCCCTGAGATCACTCATCGTTCCACAAGTTCGGACGCGTCGGCCCGAGGAGGAAGGTGAGAGCGACTGCGACACTTCACACCGACTGACTGACCCTCAGGCAGTTAAAACCACGGGAGGAGACTCGACAGCCGTCCATCAGAATCCATAAATCTCTATGTGTAAGTAGATGCATGTGCTGAAATGTGAGAATATCAATTCTCCTCCTTCCTCTTCTCACACACTCCACCCTGTCATATACACACACACACACGCACGCACATACACACAGACACACACACACACACACACACACACACACAGCTGTTCTGTAGGAAGTAGGAGAAAGGGAGGAACATGTTTCTCCCCTGCCTGCACAACTATCTTCTCTTTTTAATGCAAACCCACACTCTGACACATGGACACACACACACACACACACACACAAAGTGGCAAAGTTCTCTTTTTTGTTATATCACAATATGAGACTTTTCTCTTCCTCTTTTTCTTTCATGATCTGTTTCTCAAGCCACCACACACACACACACACACACACACACAGGGAAGCAGCCTTTAACATGAGAAACAGGGTCAGTGTTGACATTTCTTCGTCTCCGGTGATAAACCACAACCTGAGACATTTCCATAACGTTTAGAGTCTATGTTGAGAAGTAGGTTAATTACACCTGCAGAGCTCGATACGTATTGAAAGGGCTGATTAAGACATGCTTTTCATTTTCTGTACAAGAAAATCTGACTCATTTTAATCCCTGCAGTTTTTACAACCAGAGCTTCATGGAGCTCGAAAATGGTAAATAGAGATTTTAATTGTCAGCCATAATATCCTAATCATCCAAAGTAGACTGAGCACAAGATACGAGATTAGGAAACAATGTTTTATGCCCATGAAGAAGACACAAGTTCATATGAGATTAACTGCCTTTTAAGTTTTATTCGTGATGACAACGAGAAGCACACAACCCACAATCTTCAGGTGCAATAGCGAGTTCGCTGTTACCAAGGAAATATTTTCATCAACTGCGAAAATCATGTTGGCTACTATAGGCTATGATTGTATTGCTCAGCGTTACTGTACTAGCTTATGAAACTTTAGCTTCATACACATAACAGACATGAATCACAATGTACTGCAACACTGTGATAACAACAAGGTTAAATTCAAGAAGAAACTTGCTGGAAGTCTTTGGAAAGGGATCATTTGCAATGGCTTAACATTTTATTTTTGTATTTATTATGTGCACCGTCATATACCCGATTATTTCCAAAACATCAATAGGGAAAATTAATTGGAAATTTACTTCTGGGTGCTCACCGCTCTGCCAGATAACATGAAGTAAAGTAGGCGAGTGGAGGCTCTGCATGGTAATGCATCAGACTCTTTTCATCGTGTCCTTGGTCAGAACACAACAACGTGAGAGCTCCATGTGTTATCTCCTCCACTGACGGGAGATACGAGACAAGCCAGCAGCCCGGCGTCCTGCGTGTGCAGGCGCCACGGCCTAATGGACGACTCCGCCAACCTCGCCACCTCTGACAATCATCTGTGCATAGTTAAGCACGGATATGACAAGAGAGCACAGGGGACAGTGGGAGAGGAAGAGGAGGAAAAAAGGGATGCATACAGAGGGAAAGAACCGCAGGATGAAAGGAGAGCTCTCGTTCTGTGAAAGTGTTTTTCTGTGCAGCTCTCTCCATCAGGCGCACTTCCAGCATCAGATATCAACAAACATTGACCTACTTCTTAAGGGAAAAAAAAAGAAACACTGCTGAAAGCGTTCAACGGGACCGATTCCAACCCATGTACGCTAAACGTTTTTCATTAAAGATAAGCACGGCATGCGAACCCCCCTCCATTGATTTCCTTTGGGGAAAAATCAATGGGAGGAACACACGAGGAGGAGAGGTTACATGGTTTGTATGCAACGTGCACAAAAGATGGATTTTGTGTTGACAGGGGAGACGTTCGGGAGTGTGTTACTGCACCAGAACCAGACTGACGTTTAAAACGCTGTCTCATACCCAGGTTCCGTTTTATCACGGCCTGTCTTTCTGTTGACTTTGGCCTGGAATGGCTTTAGCTGAAAGCCAGGGTGGGACTCAAGAAGACAGGTGAATACCAATGCTCCAGATAATCACATAAAAATGTCACATGATGTCAAAATGTGAGTGAGATATTAATGAACTGTTTGGATCCATGGTTTTCACCTGTGTACCACACTGACTGCTAAGCTCTGATCTCAATCTGTTGGGAAAGTCGACCCGCTGTTGTACAATCCTGCTAGACTCCAGTATGCGCTGTCATCGAATGGGACAATATGTACTGAAGAAGCCCGAGGGCCAGCAAAACACAAAAAAAGGGCCAAGACTCACAAGTTTGATTCTGAAGTGTTAGTGCTGGACTTCTCAGACGTCACGTGACCGAGACTTTTAAGCTGCTCACGTTTCGTCTCTGCCCTCGGAGACAAAGTGGAGCCACCGCGGTGAAGCACCATCGCAGTTTGAATGTCTGAGGGGCTGAGAGCTACACTACTCAGGGATGATTACCACCAATTGCAGTATGTGTGTGTGTGTGTGTGTTTGTGTGTGTTTGTGTCTCTGAAAGCAACAGAGTGGAAGTGCATAAGCCCAGAGTGAGTGATTGACCAATCAACTGATTCATTGACTGACACAAAACAAAGTATTTGAGTAAATAAAAACTTATATACACAGAATTTTAAGCTGCTTTTAGACATGCGCTGAAGTCTGGATAATATCCTGACTATTTCCAGAACATATTTTAAACGCAAATGTTCGAATGAGAGGCTCCGGACTTTCTCCTGAGTTTCTTCTGTCCCAATGTGCACAGCAGGAGATCCTCTGAAGGATAGTTTCTGACATTTCAACACTTCCTGTTATTTGACATTAAGCTGTTGGCATCTTTTTGCTGCAAGATTTTCTACCTTCTGTGTCTCTTACATATTTTACCGGGTACGAGCAGCATTAATATCCATGAACCACACGGCTCTGACATTTCTGCTCAGTCTGCCAAGGGAAGAATAAAAGCTCAGACTACAGTGCTTCATTTACTCCTCACACACACACACACACACACACACACACACACACACACACACACACACACACACACACACACACACACACACACACACACACACACACACACACACACACACACACACACACACACACACAAACACACAGACAGAGCCCCATTTAAACATTTTACACAGACAAATCGCCAATGATTTGCATCCAAAGCAACATTTCCTCGCCTACTCCGGCCTTTGCATCATGGGGGGGTGGGGAAGGGGGGGGTTAGAGGCGATGCAGTAAAATGTAAAACTAATCTTCAAAGACAGAAATCCATCAGGGGCCACTCAACAGGTCTGGCTGCAGAGACTCTACCCTGACCTTGCTGTGGCCACTGGTGCCTGGGGGACACAGATGCCCCCCCCCAATTCTATCAATGTGCCAGAAGAGCTGGGTGATTGCCACAGAGGTGAATTTCCACAGAATGACTGCAGGGTTCCTCTGTGTGTGTGGAGACACATGTGTTTACTCCTTACTGTCGTTACACCAACAAAGAGTGGAGATGTAGAGAAAGACGGACTGCTGCTACCCCCCCCCCCCGACACAGAAAACCTCTTGATCCTTGATTAACGTCTGCCGGGCGTTTGTATGTGTGATGCAGTCTCATCACCGAGAAGTCGTATCAAGGACAGAGAGCAAAACCTTGACCTGAGAGTGAATAGTGGCTCCCTCTCTATTCATGAGCCTTCACAGCTAATAGCCTGTGAGACTCATAAAGAATGAGCTCATCTTATCACCAAGGAGAAGCCAGTTAGAGGGAAAAAATATGGATTTTTTAACGAGAAAAAAGTCGTAACAAGAGAAATCAGGTGATATTAAATGAAGTTGTATTTTACAAGAATATAGTCGCAGGCCTGTTATCACGAGAATTGAGTCATAATCATAGTGCCACATTAAAGGGGGGGGGGGTATCAGATGATGTCCTCATCGTCAGCTCATCATCTGATCTTTAGAATGAGGAACGTGGAGCATCCTGTCAAGTTATACTTTAAGTCTTATAAATGTTTGTGGTTTGTGGTTCCAGAAGAAGTGGAACATGGCTTCCCCTTTTTTCTTTTTCAGTCTTCCTTCTAGTCAAAACCTCGGGTTTCATTTTGAGTTCTGGTTACCCACCATGCAACTTGACCGCCGACCGCTCACTCACATTTTGCTGCTGGTGGCTGATGTAGATTCTCTTTCTAACTCTGCAGCCTCAGATTCATTTGATTTTCTAATGTGTAGTTTTCAAACTTAACTGATGATGAGGAAAATTCTTCTTGTTGAGTCTAAACTAGGTGTTTTCTAGATATCTGCACTAGGGATGCACCGATCCGATATTTGTATCGGTATCGGTACCGATATTGAAGACATTTCTAGATCGGGTATGGGCCGATCCATATCGGCGGATCTATTCAGTGTAATTCTATGCTGTGCGCTGTGAGTGACGTCATACGCAAGCAACACGCCGTGTTTACAAAATGGAGCGAGCGAAAGGATCAGCTCCCCCGTGTCACTTTTGAGTTTAACAGCACACTGGGGGGGGGGGGGGGTGTGTCCGGTGGCGCCTCACGGCATCGCTGGTGCGGGGGCTTTTTCTCATTTTCTTGGGACCGCGGGGTGGTGTCCGCCAGAGGGGCCCCCAGCGGGCGACGTAGCTGAGGTGATCCCCGAGAAGGGCCCGACACGCGTCCAGAGTCGCCGCTGCTGCCGTACCCGGTCCCCCTCCGACGGCCCGCCTTCCGCACCGGCGACGACTCTGGACGCGTGTCGGGCCCTCCTCCGGCCGCGCGGGGGGGCCCCTCCGGCGGATCGCCTCGGCTGGCGCCTGGCAGCTGACTCAGAACTGGTGCGGACCAGGGGAATCCGACTGTTTAATAAGTATCGGTATCGGATCGGTATCGGCCGATACTGGGTGGCGGCTGTGGCTGAGGGGTAGAGTGGTCGTCCTCCAACCTGAAGGTCGGCGGTTCGATCCCCAGTCTGAACCATCTGCATGCCGAAGTGTCCTTAGGCAAGATGCTGAACCCTCAATAGCCCCCCATAGAATAACAAAGTGCTGCAAGTAGATGCACTGTATGAATGTGTGTGTGACTGGGTGAATGTGAAACTGTACTGTAAAGCGCTTTGAGTGGTCTTCATCAGACTAGAAAAGCGCTATATAAATACAAATCCATTTACCATTTACTAAACCTCATATATCGGTATCGGAGGTGAAAAAAGCGGATCGGTGCATCCCTAATCTGCACTACTGCTTTCCAAAACCTGTGAACAAACTATGCAGTACACAGCGGATGCACATCTCACTTTTTTTGACTCCTCTATTGCTGTCAAACATTCAACTATCAGCTCTTATCATATCTTTATAACACAACGTGCATGACTTGCACCGTGTGAAGATTTGAAATGCAGATAGCATTTGCATCATCATGAAAAGAGGATTTCAATACGTCATATTTATGAAATGTGCTTCATCTCAAGCTCTTTGAGCTTCTCTATGATCATGACTCCTCCGTTTCTCGACCTGTGTTCCGTCTTAGCTTCAGCTCGGCTCTATTCACAAACTCTCGACTGAATCACTTAAAAGGAGTTTTAAACTTCAACCATTTCTACATGGCAATAAAACTATAAAGTGTTTTTTACAACTCTGCTGCGTGCAACCTGCTGTGCTGTAAAAAATTACAACCACCGGCGGGAACACACCCGACAATATGGAGGTAATTGCATTTTAACTTTTATCGTAAAAAAAAAAGAAAAAAAAAAAGAAAACCATAGTTCATAGTTTGACGGATAATATTTAAATATGGAAATGGAAACACATGACTCAACCATACGAGTCTATTCCTGGCAGCTCCATATAAAGCTGTATATTATTAATCCCCAGGCAAATTGTATCACTGGTGCGTGTTGGACATAAATAACAGCAGTGTGCCTTCTGGTACCGGTATGTATGTGTCAGAGAGGAACAACTGCTGCAGATCTATATTTGTCACAGACGCCTGAGACAGAGGGCACAGGCTCCGGCTCCGTCAGGCAGCACAACAAGCTGCCAACTGTGTCAGCAGGAGGCGCCGGCATCAGAGGCAGCGCTCACCTGGGCGCGGCAGCGAGAAGGTTTGACGAGCGGGAACCAACCAGGGATTAAAATGCACAGATGCTCCGAGGATAGAGGGACGGACTGGAGGCGACGTTTCAGTCAATCCATCATGTAGTCACCGTAGTGAAATACTCCCCTGTCGTTTAGCCTTAAAGAGTTAGAATATATACCAGAGACCATCTCTTGATCCTTTTACAAATACCCTACAGGTGCCACGTCTGGGCCACTTGTTCCCTACTGAGGATATCAATTATTGAATAAGCTAAAAATAAATACCTTCTCTCTTCTATAATGTAATTTTCTAGCTCCACACTTTCAGAAAACAAGACTGAAGTAGGATTAAATATAGAAATGAATTCCACCTTTAGTCGGTCACTGATTATTGCTGCAGATTATCAGATACCATTTAATATTTGTTTTGATCTATTAGTTTGAGGACTTATTATTCTATTCTTTCTAGAGGCTCAAATTATATGTGTGTCTCGTTCTTTTTCCCGTCTATGTTGGGTTGATCTCAACTCATCATTTAAACAAACAACTGAAATCCTTTATTTGTCCTCCAACAGGAACTCATAACATTAGTCTTTGATGATGGCTCTATTCTATTAGAGTAGTGAGGCCGATGTGGCTCAGGAGGTAGAGCGGGTCATCCAATACAATATTTTGCTGGTTCGATTCCCTGCTCCTCCATTCCTCATGCCAAAATGGCCTTGGGGCAAAACCCAAATTGCCTGTGACGGCTGTGCTGACATTGTGCGATGAAGAAAGTGCTGCACGTAGATTCACTGTATAAATGTGAATGGATGAACAGCAAATCTGTGCTGGCCTTGCACTTTGAGTGGAAGACTAGAAAATTGCTATATAAATAGAAACCATTTACCATTCACCATTCTGGTCAAATGCACCAGTGAACCATGCTGGTTCCCAACACTATACAGGCCCAGGGTCCAGAAATATGAATGCAGCCATTACTTTTTTTAATCAAAAGGGAAGAGTGGATTCACAGTTGTCCAATAGTCAGGCGCCCATATGAATATCAGGACAGCTTTTTCTTGTTGAAATCTTTTCTGTCTGTACGAAACCTCAAATGTCTTTTGTAAAGAAGAAGAAGATGAAGAAGAAGAAAGAGGGCTCCATTGTATGAAGAATTGATTCCAGGTACTTCTCACTTTCAGATTTATCACATCAGGCTCTTGGCACTGCCTCGAGTTTCCAGTAGAGAGAGCATGATGAGAGTGGAGAACAGCAGCCGGTCAGAGTATTGCATTACCTTTGAAAGTGAGGGAAGAGGAAATGGAGGACGGGAGTGTGCTGCTGAGGGCTCTACTTCATCCGAGATACGAGGAATCCTGCCATCTTGTTTCCTGTGAGTCAGAGAGGACGGAAGGGTGGAGAGAAGGAGAGAGGTTAGGGACTGGCTTCAAGATGAGTTTCTCATTTACGCAATAATAGCACAGGAAAAATTCTGTAACACCATTGACTCACTGAACCCATTGAGCAGGTCCATTCAACTCTAACTACAAAGAGGAGGATGTTATTATTTCACCACTGTCCTGAGAGTGTTTCTTCAGTCAGGATTTCAATTCTCAGGACGCGCCCCTCCGTGGGACTTTCTACACTCGACACTTTTATTTCCTCTTTTGTTTTGTAATAGCTTCCCTAAGGTTTCTGGAGTTGTCTTACTTCTTGCTTTGATTATCTGCTCCCCCCGATAATGTGTTGGAACCACGATGTCACCCATTAGTTTCTGATCTTCTGTGAGCTCTGAGACTATAAACACCTTATGAAAATGTTTACTGACGACAAGTGAGAAATAGAGTAATTTACTTGTAGACTTCTATAGAAACATCGTGTTGCAACCAATGGAGTCGCCCCCTGCTGGTCATTTGAGAGAATACAGATTTGAGGTACGTCCACATTGACCACATTTGACCGAGTAATTGTTGAGTAATTGTTCAACTTCTGTCCAACCCTACACAAGCGAGTAGTGACCTAGCCTGACAGGTATTTTGTTTTTCTGTCTGAATCAATCAGGATCAGGTCGGGCAGCTACGCTCTTGTCCACCCTGGCTTCCGAACTATAAGGTTCACGTCCATTTTAATATTCTATACTCTGTATGAAACCGTGTCTTTTTACTTTCTCCTCTTGCGTGTTCTTAAGGCTACATCCAAACTGCTATATGTTTTGAAAATGGCGTAAAGACCCAAGGGGTTGTGAATGTTAACGTTAACGTCTCCAAACGTTTCTCTCCGGCCAGAATAAAACACAGATTCCAAACTTCTTCATTTTAGTCTCTCTCAAACTACCCAGTAGTGTGGGTAGTTTGTTTACACATCTTTCGTCGAAAACTAAAAACATACCTCTTCCGACTGTACCTTGAATAAAAAAAAAAAATAAAAAAAAAAAAAAAAAAAAAAAAAAAACACTAACCACTTTTGAAAACTAACACTTTGGTAGCACTAAAATGGCACTTACTTATAGCACTCTGTAGTTTTGCTTTATTTCGAAGAAATTTTACTGTCTTGATTCTTGTTGTTCTTGGTTTGTACCCTCAGGGTTGAATGCACTTATTGTAAGTCGCTTTGGATAAAAGCGTCAGCTAAATGAAATGTAATGTAATGTAATGTGGGTGGCAGGCGTATCTGTAACAGAGTTTGTGTTTTCAAACATAATTTTCCTCTCCTTCAGTCAGCGCGTTCTGTTCCCTCGGATACATCTTCTCTTCTTCTACCCGACTGTGTCTGTATTCGCATTTGGATCCTAAAATCAAAATCAAGAAGGTCCTGCACTTTACGTTACAGCTTAGCCTGCACTTTCTTACCCTCACGTCGGAGGCTACACAGCAAAATCTGTAGTGTTGTTTTTTCAGTGTTAATATTTTTGAGTTGGTGGGTGTTGATTTTGGAGTTGTTTTAACACCACTAGTGTTAAAAAAGCTCTGCGAGCGTTGTCAATCAAGCGAGTTAAATGTTAACACCTATGACTGCGTTAGATTTACTTCAGGTGGAGTTGATCATAAAATATGGGAGGAGCTTCACCACAAATCTCTGCACCCAATGAACCATAACAAAATCCCTCGGCTCTCTTTATCAAGACAGGTGTGAGACTGACCCTCGGTCTCATTTTAGTCTTAAAAATACACTTTAATGAGTCCTAAAATAACACTATGTATGTTAAAAATTAACTCTCATAGTGAAATTAAATAACACGATTTTAGTGTTAAAAATACACTTTAATGTCATAAAATAACACTATGTATGTTCAAAATTAACACTCACAGTGAAAGGGAATAACACAATTTAGAGTTAAAGGTGCACTTATGTGGTGTCATAAAATAACACCAAGGGTGTCAAATGTTTATCACTGTTAAAGAGTTAAAATATTAACACTTTTCAAAGTGTAATTTTAACTCAGAATCCGTGATGACTATAATGACTCAAAAAAAGTGTTAAATTTAACACTCTGTGAGTTGAATTAACACTCCCGATTTTGCTGTGTATGTATCGAGTTCTGATCAGAGGCGAGAGTGTGAAACTGTAAATCTTGAGAAGTGCACGGGGGAGAAAAGTGGAAACTGTAGAAACCAGGGAGAACAAAGGGAAAACGTATACAAAGCAGAAGAAGAAAGGATCCTCTGCTTTCATCTCTTCACCCGCTGCCCCTCGCTGCTCTTCCTCCGCTCCTCTCAGCCTCTTCTCCTCTGTGTGCGATTCCGGTGAATTACCAGTCCGACCACAGCTCAGGTCACAGCTTATCACTTCACACTTTGTCTCACGCAACAGTCGCTTGCTAGAACTGGCAGCCCGTCTGTGCATGCATCCTGTTCTGCAAACCTGCAGCAGCGGGCATTTCCAAACACTGCTCGGCGGCAGAAAGAAACACAAACCAACAGCACAATCTGGTTAATTTGCTGCTAAAACAGTGAAGATTTGTTCTCTCTCGCACAGTCACATATATCCGCCAGCCTGGCACATGGTGTATTAGAGGTGGAGCAGTGCTAGGATCATTTACAGTGCGGGTCTTTCTTTCACGACACAGGCCATTATTTTATATGGCAGCTTTTATCTCACAACACATTGCCTATTAGCTGGGGCGAGTCTGTAAGTCTGAGCAAACGGAGCAGCACCTCTATCAAACAGACTGCTGACGGGGATGAGGTGGGCAAACCTGTTCATCTGATCTCTGCTGAATCCGGGAAAATTTTACTGAATGAGGCAGGTTTTTTCCCCACATTATCCTCGGCCTTGTTACGTCTTTTCATATAATACAGAGGGATCACAAGGAAAATATGATGTCAAATGCTGCTTCAAGCCCAGAATTATACAAAGACATGTCTCACTGAGCTTGTTGTTCCTGCAGGTTTTGCTGACACCTGGTGTAACTGTCCTATAGGAAGAATTAAAGTGGCAAGACAAAAATTGTCTGAAAAGCCCACTAACTATTGTAATAAATCAACACTCTGTAACTTTCACTTATCAACAGCGCCCTCTATAGCCACACATGGTTATTAATTATGTTGCCATACAAGCGATAAACTGGAGTCAATGTCTTTACTGCATAATCCCACTGGACTGACACAACTGAACAGCAGATATTACCCATGATCCCCGGCTTCCTGAACCATACGTGCTGCTGCTGTAACAAATCCACCAAACTCTATTTGGAATTCTTGATATTATAAAAGTTTCCTCTGCGATTGTTGGAGATAAACGCTGGTTTAAAGTCTAAAGTTCCATCAAGCAGGAACAGACAGTTCAGGGTGAGGAGCGGGAATCAAAACCCAGTCAGAAAAACCATCAAATAAATTATGAAGGTTTTTTATGTCCGCAAAAATACCAACAGCTAAATTTATTTTAGATTGCACACGAGGTGCGAGTCACCAGCTGCTTCAGGATTCACACAGCGAGCCCAGGCTGCCCACATCCATAATGAAGGGCAAGCGTGCAGATCAATCTTTATTTAGGAAGAGTCAATAGACAGAAAGATGAAGGCTGCCTGTCTGCCGGCCAATTCCACTGCTGATGTGCCCTGTGGCTCTCATCACAGAAGATGAATACATTTGTGTGGTTGTTGTTGTTATTGTATGAGTGAGTGTGTGTAAGTGTGCATTCTTCAGAGAGAAAGTGACTACAGGGTGAGTGGTCCAGTTTGAGGGTTGAATCTTCCCTCATCCTGTCCATCGCTGCAGCTCCTCTTTTCAGCCTCTGTCTGAAACACCTGGTTTTAGCTCCTGTCCCTTTAAGGCCCCTCCCTGTTTTGATTATTTACCTGGCTTTGTAAGGCCATGAGCCAGATGAGCCACATTTGTTTCATTATGCAAACATTTGGCATGTTCCGATATACTTGATGTACGTGCTGAACTCCTGACAAGGCTTCTCCTTGGGCTTGTTAACTTTGCAGAACTTTAACATACACAAAAAAACTATAAAACACATTAGACAAAGGCTAAAAAGCTAAAGCATCACGTCTCCTTTAAGCTTTAGGTTAATTATTTATGTTTTGGGGTGAAGGAAAGGGAATACATGATATGTAAATGTATTTACCCAATGGGCAAAATGAAACAGAAGTGACAGAGAGAGAGAGAGAGAGAGAGAGAGAGAGAGAGAGAGAGAGAGAGAGTGGGTGTGTTTACGCCCTCATTGCATTGATTTGCAAAGCAGATAACAGCGAGCGCACGTTATCAAAATGTCATCATCCCGACACATGCCAGGGTGACACTGTACGATTTGTGAAGTCGTAAATCAAAGACGGACGTGCAGCAGTTCATGGTCTGCTGCAGAGAAGCTGCGGTGGATGTTGTTAGCATGTGAAGAGTGTGATGGAAACCGTTTTAATCAAGGTATAAAATAAACAGTCGCCTACGCAGCTCTTGTCGTACGGTTATATTTCTATAATGTGTTCAAGGTAATCGCACTTATATGTATGTATGTACTAAGATATATTTATCTTAGTACAATTATAGTATTATTAAATGTATATATGTATACATATAAACATTGTATATATGTACTTGAACAGTGATTAAATATACAACAAAGCCACATTAGATCCTTTCAGTCAGTAAAAGCCCAGGTGTTATTAACAATGGCTCTGTTCAGTTCAACCTGACCGTGGGACATCGAGGACGCCACCAGGACTCACAAGCTGCAGCAGCTACATGGAACTCAGCCATTATTCATTTCATCATTTACTCTGCTGGGAAAAACCCACAAAACTCCAGTCAACCAGTTCCCATTGTTCTGCAGCCGGTGGGCATCACTCGCATTAATGAGACTGACGGGACCAAATGTCTGCAATGACAAAAGACTGTTATCTTTGTTATTACTCATATTGTTGTATAAACTGCCACTAATTAGCTTTTTTGTCATTTACTAATTAATTGGGCGAGTTATTTTGTCAGTCCATTGAGATATGAAAAAGAAAATCAAGTTCCCACTGACCTACAGTCCAAAAACCAAGGATATTAAGTATACTATCATTGAAGGTCATATTTTCTTTGTCATTTTTAAAAGTCTTTTGAAATCCAAACCTTATTGTTTTCAACACGTGGCTTTAATTTTCTCCAGTTCAGTTTAGCCACTGATTCCTACATGATTCTGTGTATTTTCTTTGTTTTTCACCAGTTTGCTGTGTTTTAGTAAAGTTTCTTATTTTACATGTTACATGTCCCTGCTTTTTATTTATATTTGAAACACTTTTTCTTCATCACTGCCCATTTTAAACATGTTTAATGGTGTTTTAGTACGAAATGCGACTGATATAATAATCTTACACACATTTTCCTACGTGTGATGAGTTATAATAACAACCAACAGCTGAACTGAATGCTCCAGTGGGGAACTGTGCACCAGGCGACACACGGCAGGTGAAGCCTGTGCACAGCAGCAGCTGGGTGGCAGGTCGCTGTGCCACCTGTGGACAGGTGACTGGCAGCCATCCAGAGCAACACTTATCCCACCGGTTAAAAATAATGACAGTTAAACTGTCCATTGCCGAGTTGCCCACACATCACTCAGGTTCATTCTGGGGTCACAACTGATCCAATGGCTGCACAGAGCCAATAAAGAAGCTGATATAATTTGACTTTTAGCAGCATGTGGTCACATTTGTGTTACTTTAAAAGCAGCTCCTGCTCCGTGGAACAAACAAACACTGGTGTAGACAACGCTTCTTCTCTCTCTGTTCCTACGGAGGCAGAGCTCTGGTTGCAGCTGCTGTTGTGTAAGTGTGTGTGTCACCTAGCAACATTAACTACTCCCTGTATCACTGTAGGATGCTGCGTTTAAAAAGAAAACCTGTATGAAAGTTAGAAGTATTATTACTATCGCCAACCTCACGAGTTGGAAACTGAGCAGATTTAAAATAAGGAGCTCCTGCACTCCAAGAAGAACGTTGTTTTATTTGATGAATATAACATATTTCGATCTATAATAGACGTAGGAATCTGTAACAGGTAAAGAGACTGATTCAAAGATATATATTATCTAAATACTAATCTCCAATTTAGTCAATGTTTGTCTTTAACTATATGTAATCATAGACATTACAAATATTGTTTTTAAGCAAAATTGCCAGACGATTCATTTAGGATTTCTCATTTTCTTCTGCTCAGCTTGAATAAAGCACCAGAGTAAATCTACAGGGCCAGTGATCCACAGTCCCAAAATAACCAATCTCCTCCATCACGCTCTTTACTTGATGGAATACGATGTTGAACATATGTTCTCATCTTAATTTTCTGGCAGCGGGAAGCTTCCAAATGGACACATAGAATCCTGAAACCAAATCCACTGGTTAATCCTGTGTGCTGCCCACAGCTGCCTCCACAGCCGGCTGGGTCATAAGCTCCGATAAGAATCCACCATCTGTAGTCCGATCGCAGCTCAGCCCTGTCCAGCACCTGCAAACACAAATCAACAGGGAAACACCAACTTCCCCGCATTCTTAATTTGAAACCGTCAACCTGAGTGGGATGGGTTCTGGAGAGAGCTGCAGTGGTCAGAGGGAAGAGGGTCAAGGTCGGGCAGGACAACAGCTGAAACTTTATTCTAAATTTTTAATGTCAGTTTATAAACCTCATGATCCACTGTCCAATAAGATATTTCCTGCTGCTACTTTAAGACACAAGAAGTTCCAGGGTTTGGTTCACTGGCTTGAAATAACACAAACAGTATGATCCGCTGTATATTGTGGTGAGTCATGCTTAGTCATCCTTGGAATGATGATGGCCATGGAGAAAGTGCAGTTACATTTTAAGAAGTCGGTGCCAACTGTGATTTCAGTTGAGCTCGACCAAAACATGGATTATCCAGTAAGATCGGCCGACGTGAGCCTTTCACAGACGTGTAGATATCTGAGTTCATGTTTGCCAATATGCACTGATATGAAAATTTAAATTTTAACGAATGAACAATGCAGAACATATGTGCATTTATTTTTTACATCAAAATATGTTCACTTTATCTATTCCAGCTTCATACATTTGTCTTTATTTGTGTTTTTGTCTATAGTTAAACCAAATGTGAAATAATAAGCCTCACTTACATTTATAATATAAAAATATATATTATAACTGTAGTGGCATCAGCCCCTAAACAATCTGTCTCAGCCCAGCTCTGCTTTTCAGTAATGCATACGTAACTTAATTGGATCACAATAATAACATTGATTTTGCACCACAACAAGTCAATTAACAGCGGTAGAGTTGATTTCTCATCCGTTTATCAGTCATGGTGCAGCTATACGCCAAAGGCATGTGTGTATAATGTGAGTAGAACATTTATCAGAAACCTGCAACGCCTCTTCTGGTGAATTCTCTTGGCCTCGGGCTGAACATGGGTTTAACATGACAGCTGCACGTGCACCAGCTCAACAGATGCAGTGGTTTCTTTAGCAAACACCCGGCAGCCACAGGTGCTGCAGGGAGAGTCAGGTTTTATCAGATCCTTTCTCTATTAATGGCAAAGCAAGTTCTCCACTAAACCTTTGCAAGTGGAATTCTGCTCAAAACTCTCCCAGTGAAGGACCTCCGGGCGTCTTACATTAATAAAGAGATCTGAAGTGCCGTCACTTACTTTGTAGCTACGGCCCAAACGAGCAATGATTTCTGTGAGCAACAAGCAGGCTGCAGCTACTGGGAAACAGAGAGGCATATCGATCTGACACATTCTGGTAAGCCCATTTCCTGACAGACAGGTTTGACATTGGATTTATGATTATAGATCTGTCAATACACTGGTTCTCTCAATGAAACAGGGCTTTATATCCACAAGAAATCTCCAGGGTTAACCCTTCTGTAAAAACAACAGAATGAAGGGACCAGCAGGTCTTCAGCGACATGTGAACATCACCCAGTAAGCCACCAGTCAATACTTCTATGTTCAAGGTTAATCTGAAGACTTTGGAGAGATCTGTCTCAATCTGTCTCAGCGTGAGTTCAGCCAATGAGCTTCCACTGCTTCTGTGAACACTGAGCTGAAAATGAGAAATGATGAAAAACACTTGCTTTGCTTTGCTTGCACCCGTTATAGGTGAAAAGCTGTATTTGGATTTTGCTAATAAAACACAGCGTCGTCACCATAACGACCTGAAGTTGCTCCATTAAGACTGAAATGAAAAACAAAAACCTTGGAGACATTCTGGCACCTTCTTTTCTTCTTGTTCATTTTTTGACAAAAAAGTCAGCTGAAGCTCACCTGAACCTGAACCTGAACTCAGAGCTGAATCTGAATTTGCCAACTTATCTTCACTGGAGCAGCTCCAAGGTTCTTTTTTCCCCTTTCAGTGCCATTACAGATTAAATCCTCGCTGAGGGCTCCAGCTCCAGAGATTCATAAATACTGAACAAAAGTAATATTTAGATCAAATTTTGTTCTTCTTTAAGAATAAACGCTTGCTTGGCTGCATCTTTTCTTCCACCAAGAAATCCCCCCCCCACACACACACATACACACACACTGGGAGAGTCCGAGACCGTACACATAAACCCCTAAGCTAAGCTTTGCAGGTCCACTTAGAAGAGAGCAACTAATCCAATCAACTACAGCAGCTAATGCACAATGAAAGCAGAGTAATTTACTCTGAGACGCCAGTCGGCCACTTCCTGGGTGGAAGAGGGAGAGAGGGAGAGGAGGAAGAGGAGGGAGAGGAGGGAGGGAGAGAGACATTCAGAGAGAAATTTTGAGGATGAAGAGATCAGGACAGATCAGCCAGCGCCGGACAGAGATCTATATCACACTCTTCTTGAGCTGCTTCCATTTGTCTTTTCACTCTGTTTGGTATCGACTTCAGCTCCGTCTTTCTCACTTGATCTCTCACTCGCTCACAGACTCTCTCCATCATCTCACCTGCCTCACTCCAGCTCAGCCTCTTCTCCTGAACAAGGTTTGTTGCTCCGCCACGCAACCGCTCGCTCCGTGCGTCCGACTCTCCGTCCTCCAGCACCTGCTGTCGGAGATCAGCCTCTTCTCCTTTCACATGATGCTGAGAGCAGCCCTCCCTCCATCCTCCCTCTCCGTTCCACTCTCTCTCTCTCTCTCTCTTTCTTCTCTCTCTCCGTTCTCCTCACACACATGCGTGCATTCTCCTGGCTGCTCTTACTCCGAGGCGAGCACACACACACTCCTCTCCCTCTCCCAGACTCCTTCTGTCCCTCCCGATGTCTCCCCTTTGTTTGCTTTTCATCTCCACCTCCCCCAATTAGTTTTTCCCTCTTGATGTGCGAATGACGGAGTGTTATCCATTCAAGCTGTGGGTGTTGCTCTGCGTTTCCATTTGCCTCAGTGAGTGTGCTCGTTAATGACAGACCCCGCACATTCAATGGGGCAAAATTCTGCAGGCGGATGGAGGCTTGAAAGCAATTTTTGGAGAGTCTCATTTGAGAGGTGACATCAGATCTCGCTGTCCTATTATCTGCCTCGTTTCTGACAGCTTGTTCCCACATCATAAAACACCTCCTGCATAAAATAGCCCAACTATCCCTTTGTCCATTTGACACATTAGTGGCCGGCAGTCAGCTGAAAAGCTCTCAAATGCTGCACATGTTGCAGCAGGCTCACACATAATGGGGGAGAGAACACATTCGCAGCCAAAAGAGGAATAACCAGAGGTCCGTGTTGTCTAATGTTTTGCTCAGTAATCATATTTTCTCTTGTTTTTTTTGGTGGGAGGCTAAATCCTCTGAGATCTGCACATAAGCCATTCAATGGACTTCAATGCATGCTGCCAGTTCATGTCCTGCAGGAAACATACAAAGATTTATAAATGCTAAATCACTCCAGTTGAATTTGTATGTAAATTCCAGTAGTTAACAGTTGAGAACAGTTGAATATCCCCACTCAGTGAGCACACACCTCCCCTAGAGAGAGAGACCACATCTCCAGCAAATCTCAAAAAGTTAAACTTTTTTTAATCAATATCTATGAATTATTCTCTGAGAAATCAAAGAGAATGTAACAAAAATGTATCGTTGAATTGAACAAAATGTATAATTAATCGGCCCCTGATCTGGATCCAAATTAAATTTGAATGAGATCTTCCCTGACCCAAACTGCATCCTTTCACAAAAACACAACCTTAATTGATGATTAAAACTGTGTCATATAAATCGCATCTCTTTTACACAAGTCTATTCAACACGTATAGTCCTACATGATAAAACCAAAGATGAAAAAGATCTATACGTAATAAATAACACATCATCTCACCAATAATGATCCATCTTTTGGAAAACAGTGTCAGAGAAGCTTGCTTTCCAAAATCTCATGCCAACCCTTCCTCCTCCTCCTCCTTTCCTCTAAAGCATTTCCTCTGATGACAGATTTAGCTGCTTGCTAAGGTTACGGTTGTAGATGCACCAGGAGTCCCGAGCTGCAGAGATCCTAATGGTGGTCGTGCCAATCGAAAAACCAAGCTGCCAGCCCTGAAACAAACCCATGTGGGGGTGTGAGGCCAGCCTTTTGTCAAGTCCACACCCTCCTGTGGGTGTAATGTTACAGGTAGCCCAGAGCCGGGTTAGGCAGACACACACAAACACACACACAGGCAAGTGTACTACAATGAAAGGAGCACCACACAAAGCCGGTTTTCTTTACGTTTAACCACTCAGAAGGTTGGGTGACACTGGATAACCTGTGTTTGTGGTTTCCCAGCAGAGGTCTCAGGTAAGCTGCTCCTCACTCACCCGGGGGGGGGACATCCAAGATCCAAGGCCGAGAAGGAGCATGAAGAGTGCAGGTTAAATACGATCAACACCCTCTGCCTGTGACATGCCTCTGAGTCGCCTAGTGGGCCGGAGGTGAAGATGAAACAGGATCTTTTCTCACACACAGCAGAACAAATGGTCGAGCCATTTGTCGACTAAACAAGTTCCTTTTTTTTTCTTCAAGGGAGTACACAGGAATCCAGGATTGTCAAGATAATTAGGTGGTGTGCACTTATAAGAGCAAATGTATGTGGGTCATGCAGAGACTCCTCTGACTCTGTTTCTTCCATTTCCATTTCTCGTTTCATTAGTTCCATCCCCCTCTCCCTCTCCCACTGTGACGGTCTGCCTCCCACTCTATTCACAATCTTCTCCTGAGGCAGCTGAATTTATGTACACACCACTAAACTGCAGAGAATACCCCTTGAAAACAACACTAGTAATACTTCCGTTTACAAGAGTTCTGTCCTCTTGATGCCCAGAACACCCACAAGTCCCCCTTCTCCAAAACCCAATCTCCACTGGTGAAACAACCCACTCACATCTGGGAACGGCCACAATCGGCGCTCACTCATGGGTTAAATAACTCTGCAGTAGACGCAGGCTTTAATCGCCAGTGATGGAAATATAACACCCAGGCGAACGCGCTAATTTGTCATACTTCATTATAGTCCAGAATTTATGATGTGCATTGAACTTGTGGCCGTTGGTGCGTTAATGGCCATTAACGTTTGTTTTTACATTTTCGGAAATACAAGCAAGAGCAAATGTTGTTGTGCAAAATGTAAAACAAGTTTTCTGATACGTTGAAAAGGCAAAACTCCTCTCCTGGCAATGGGGAAAAAAATCAATGACTTATTTTAAGTGGGTTTATACCAGCATGTATTAAACCTGCATAACTGCTAATTTTGGCATAAAGAGGTAAAACACTGTGGGGCAGATTCAGGCGCATCCAATATTCTTTTCATCATATCTGTCTCTAGGAATCTGCAGTTCTTACATCAGTTCCACTTTTTTTTCAAGTGTGACTTTGTTATTTAGGCTGTATAGACACTTGGAGTGAAGCTGAAACCTTTGTACGCTGCAGTTGCTCCATGATGTGAACTCCTCAGTTTAAAAGTTACCACTGTTGTCGGTTGTCTTTTAAAACGCTAGATTCTGATCACACGTCTGGCAACTTTGTGAATGGGTGAAACCTTTCACCCATTCACATTCTGGTGGATGCAAAGTGAAAAGTACACGTTGTATTATTACAGAGATATATATGATACACTTTGGTTTGGTCATTGGTCAGTGCAAAAAAAGCTAGAATATTATGCATCTTCATTATCTCTACGAATAACAAGGTTTCTGTTACTGTGTGCATTTGTGTAATGGAAACAGACACTGAATTTAAAATAATAGTTTACATTCTGCCGTTGCTGATCCACGACTCTACTGATGGAGCGCTGGTTGCAGTAATATTAAAATAAATGATGCAATGTATTTCCCGACAGTGGGAAAAGAAGTCATGCATGCAAATACTAATATAAACAATACAGGATGCACTTTTTTTTGTAAGTGGCTTTGCAAATCTTTTATGAGGATGTTCTCAAAACATTTGTCGGCCCTCAGGGACACACATCATTAATTTAGGTGACAAACACTTAATATAAATATAACTTTTGCTTGATTAAAAAATCCTGAGGGTACCATAAAGCAGGAGAAGCTGCATAAGATGAGTTTCTACTAAAATTTTAATTAACATGTGGATGCTTGGCCCTCGTCCCCCTCACAGCTTGGAAGGTGGCAGAGGAAGTTCTTCACCACAGCCACAGAGCTGTCAGCACTCCCAGAATCCTGCTGGCTCCCATAATCACCCAGCTTTCTGGTGGCCCTCTATTGATTTTGGCAGTGATATAGCTGGACCCTAACTGGATGTGAAACCGCAGGACAACCAGTGGAGCAGGCAGCATATGGAAGACATGCTGTAGCTTGGCCACAGCTCAGCAACACAGTGCCCGGATTTCTTGTCAGACTATCAAGTGTTGTCCTGAGTTTCATTTGATTAATGTTGAACCACTACATCTCAATTTCAATGTAATAGACAACACTGATTAAAACTAGAAAAAACATCATGTTGTTGTATCCCTTCGTCAACCAGAGCAGTTTCATACATATCATCATTTGTGAGACCACTGCGACCTCGACCTTTGACCCCCCAAAACCTAATCAGACAATCTGTCAATATAAGTGAACATCTGCGCAAAATTTGAAAGAATTCCCTGTAGGTGTTCCTGAGATATCATGTCCACAAGGCAACACATGTGTTTGTGAGGTCACTGCACCCTTTACCTTTGAGCACTATATTATAATCACTTCATACTTGAGTCAAACTGTGAAGAAAGTCTGGTGTTCTTGAGATATCGTGTTCACAGGAACATAACAGATGGACGAACAAACAATCTGAAAACATGATGCCTCCGGCTGCTGGCTGTTCCCGACATGGAGGCTGCAGATAGCTGCATGAATGGACATTCTCATATCCACCCATTGATTCTCTGTATGGTGCATTTTGAGCATCAGAAGAAAGCTGACTTGGAATCTATCCCAGCATGCAATTCACTTCCATTTTATATAGTGCCAAATTACAAAGAATGTTATCCAAAGAGTAAGGTTGAGACCTTACAGTGTTACAGAGAGAGACCCAGCAGTTCTCACAATTAGCAAGTACAAGGGGAGGGAACCTGGAGAAGAACAGCAGTCACTACGTTTACATGATGGCATAAACCCGATTTCGGCTGAAGCCCGGTTTCTCTATCCATGGGGGGTTAACTGCTCTATCTCAGGGTACATGGCACTGAGAAATCCGACTCTTGTCCGAAAAGCATTTCATACCCCGCTACGATAGGTGGCGCTGTTTTCATTACAGCTAGTGGTGATACAGTGCGGGAGGGAGGGGGGAGGCAGGATCTCAAGCATGCGCAAAGACGTCATCTCCAGTTGTTGTCTAGCTTCCAGAGTTACATGCGCGCGTTGTCCGATATACAGCCAAATCCGATCGCTTATCTGGGGGTGGTTATCCGACTTCAGTCGGACACAAGAAATCTAGATTTGTGGAGTTACATGAAATGGATCTTCGATTGAAACCCGACAACGCCAGAAATCGGGTTTCAATCGGACACATGTAACCGCAGTGACTGAGGGTGAGTGCTCAGCATTTTTTGTAAAAAATACCGAACCACAGTTAACTGCACTAAGATTATCATAATTTTAGAGTTAAATGATGTCGGCTGGCTGTGCTGCACATATAAACTAGTTTTTTCCATCCAATGTTATATTATTTCCGATGTGTACTAGTCTCAGTGAACCCTGTATCTTTCCGATTAGGTAAAGTAAGACACCCTTTCCCTAAAATAGATGGCTCAAAATTAAACTTCTGACAGTATGTCCCGGATCGAGTGGATGTAAGTGCAGTGAGCTCCAGTGTCTCTCAGTGATTAGAGTCATTATGTGGACATGCAGGGCGGTCAGCTGCTGCGGCAGTGAGGAACACACACACACACACGCACACACACACGCACACACACACGCACACACACACACGCACACGCACACGCACACGCACACGCACACGCACACACACACAAACACTGAAAAAGAGAAAACGCAGTAAACAAACCAACTAACCTCAGGCAGAGAATGAGGCTGAGAAAGTGGAGAAGACGATATACAAATGAAGAATAACCTATAAGGGCTTAGTTTTTTTTGGGACCCAAAAGCTGACATGGACACAGCCAGTAGAGCCGAATTAAAAAAGGAGTTCATAAAAAGAATAGCTAAGGACGGATAAGTGAGGGCTGGGGCTGGCAGGCTGAGTTGGGGATTGGAAGGTTGCAGTTTGGCAGATGGCTGAATGGTTTGGCGTGGTGAGTGGGTTTGTGGCATTGTCAAATGAATGGCGTGGCCGGAAAGAAGCTGGCGTCTTGGTGCACGGGAGATTACAGGTCAGTGAGAGGAGGAACACGAAGAATGAACTTCACATTAAGAAAACGCTGAGCAGCTGAGGAAGAAGATACCACTGAGCAGGCTTACGGGTCTGGCGTCGGGGGTGCACGGAGAGCCGGGTTGTTTGAGCTGAGATTGATGAGGTGTGGAGTGGAGCCAGGTAAGCCACACCCACGACACAGAAACACATACACACCATTTACTGTATATAAAAATGGTTGTTCTGAGCCATAAACCTGTATTCTGTTGAATGGCCAGCAGAGGGCGACACCACTAGTTGCAAAAAGCAGTCAACGTCTATGGAATGAAGTTTCAACAATGGCTCAACTCTGCAATGCCCACTTTATTGGATGTATTTCTTAATATGAATATGGGCAGTGACGGTTTCACGGTTTGCATCGATGCTGTGTGATTGACAGCTTGTACCAATGGGCGCAGGTCACAGGTCGTACTCCCCAATTCGTGGCTGCTTCTGGTTTCAGAAAAACAATATGGCCCGAGCGGAAATGCCAAACTGTTCAACCTGCACGTCTTTGGACTGCGGCAGGAAGGAGACAACCCGTGTAGACTGTGGAAGACGATGTTAACTCCAGACTGAGACGTCCTGGCTGAACTGGGTGAACCCTGTGAGGCGGCGGTGCTAACCACTGCGCCACCGTTCCGCTCCTTACACACAGACAGACGAGAGGAAACGCAGGGAAACAAAAAAATAAAACAACAACTCATGACTGGAGTTGTGAGGCACCAGCTGGATATGAAATTCTGGTATATGACGTGGGAATGTCGGACCATAAAACCCACGTACATGCTTCAAAATGGATTTGAGTTTCATTTACGGTCTCAAAACTGTAGAGCGCGTTTATGGCTCTGTGGGAAACCGAGAAGAACTCAAACCATTTGCCGCTACCGACTACACACCTCCTGTTTATGAGTCATGCTGGAATTTTCTATTAGGAATCGCAGCATGAAAAATAACATCGTCTTCGAACATTGTCCAGACAAAAAGAACGTCAACTACAGTCGGCTATATTTAGAAACATGTTTTTGACGACCCCGGCTGCATTTCTTTCATCAAACAACTATTGCTGTGAATCATGAACAATGGAACACAATGCCTGAGTGAAGCAGCTGAGACACTGACGCATCATCCACCCCCCCACCCCTGTTCAAGCTCTCCTGCTTTCTCTAATCCCACTCAGTGAGGTATATGTACAGTGCGTAAATGAAGTGTCTCCTGAACTGAGACGTAATAGGGCTTGATTACATGGATTCGACCTCCCGATAATGTCAAATGGCTCCATTAGCAGGCAACATTACTCCCTCAATACGTCTGAGCTTTGCAATTAATTAGCGCAATACGTCTAAACTAGCTGAGGAGGCCAATGAAGCACATCAGGGGAGGAATGTTGTAATTGCTGTTTTAAATCATCTGCAGGGAAATGGAGAGCGCACCAAAAAACTTAATTCGAACGTCTGAAAGCTGAAAATTGAGCATTATAGCTTTTGAAAAAGTATGACAAGAGGGTTGGACACTACTTCAGAAAGATTCCAGCCTGCGTTCCTCTTTTCTCATCCACCGTGGCAGCTGCACTCGAGCATGTGTCTGACTGAACAGGTGCGTTGACTAACAGGCGAAACCCCATCTGCTGAAACAACCTCCATCATCGCCGGGCGGCTCTCTCCCTGTGTCCTCTGCACAACCTTTGCAGGCAGACCACGTCGCGGCTGCACCGGGGGTCACAGTGTGTTGCCCCGGTGAACCCACTGAGGAGCAGATACACCAGTTCGGGTCACAGCAGGGGTCCGGCTGGTATTGATGCGGCAGTAATAGCAAACAGTCGGTGCATCAACATAGAAAACAGCCAGAGAAGCTTTTGCTTTTTTATATTCAAGATGAAACTCAGCTGGTTTGACTTTGTGAAACAAGTTAGCAAAAAAGGAGTTGAAACAGATTGTGCTCTGTACAGAGTTTAAATACAGATGTATAAGCCCAATAAGAGAGAATGGGTTGAGGTTGGAGCAGCTTAAGCAACGTAGTCTTCCCATGCCTTTCCCCAGCACTGGTTTCCAGCTCTTCCTGGAGAATCCCATGGCTCCTTTAAACGTGACGGAGCACGCGCTCTACTCTAAGCTCCCTTTAGATGTCAGAATGCTGTACCCGCTCACTGATAAGCTCAGACACCCCACAGAGAAAACTCATATTTACTCCTCGTGTTCACAATCTGATTCTTTACCCAAAGCTCACGGCTACAATCGATCGCTAAATCGATATCTCAGGCTTCCAGCTCCCTCTTCACCACTACGCTCCAGTGCAATTACGCTAACGCTGCACTAATCTGCCTGTTGATCTCACACTCCATTATGTGTGTGAGATACTTTAACTCCTTCAGGTCACCCCTCACTACACATCTGGGATTGACAGGTCTGTCCAGCTGTTGGTGATCAGTTGGTGCCCTAACCCTATTCAAAGCCTTGGGTGTTCTGGCACCTGATAACTTATTAACCACCCTATGCACAAACATTGTTGTTTGTTGTGGCCAATCCATGATGAGTGTAATAGTAAAGACCTGGTTCAGATCAGGCAGGTCATTTCTACCAATTATCTGCTTCAGGTTTCTCATTCACTGTCAACATGAGCAGTGGAGCTTCCCAGGGGGAGAACATAGTCCCCAGTCGGTGGCCTTTTGAGGAACCTCTCCAGTTGCTCCAAACTACCTCTATAAGAACAAACAGCCAGTCGAACAGAGGCAACTCCTTTGCCCTCAGGGGATAAATCCAAAACAGCTTCGCTCAGCTGGGACTTGTGAGTGTGCTAAGATGGCAAGAAGAAACAAGCTTTTATATGATCTACAGTGTTCTATAAATTACTGTACATTAAACTGTGCAAATCTGCTGAAACATTCTTTAGATTTGCCTTTTTATGTAATGTTATTTATAAGGACTTGTTAAAACATGTCCACGTACTACCATCCTCTAAAATAAATCACAACTGATGGTCAACATATTAAATACGAATATAATAATAGAGCACTGAATATTTTCATTATGATGAGACTTGGGAGCCGAGGTGAAAAATGTGATCACTTACTCCCAGAGTGAACTGTGATGTACTCATGTGGTAAAAGTATTGGACTAATACTTTGTGATACGAGTACAAAGAACATGGCTTATCAAGCAGCGGGGGGACAGAGGGAGAATCAGGTTGTGGAAGCTGCCTGAATGAAAACTCATCCTGCAGGCGCCATGGTTCTTAATGGACATAAAATCTACCTCAGCCAGTGTGTATGGAAGAAAGGATGAAGCCAGGGGAGGCTGAAATGATCTGTGCAGAGCAACAGATGAACCAGCCAAGACATATACAGTCTAATGGAGGTGCTCAGAAACATAAAATGGTTACATCCCAGTATAATAGTGAGCAGCAGCCGATGGGTTTATAGATTTACGCAGCTTCATTAAGGGATGATGCTAAATTACAATGAGGAACTCTGGACACATTGTCACGTTTGAAGAATTATTTCCCGATATGCGAGGAATCCACAATAAAAACTATTCTTTCCACCCACCACGCCACATGTCAATACCGTCGCATGGTGGTAATTGCACACTGTCTCTTTACTAAAATTGATGATTCTGGCATCAGGGGTGTGCCGTCATGCCGAGACTCTCCAGGAATGGTTTGATTCCCATCACGGTAAATTCACTCTTTCCTGGCAATCACACTCTGAGTTCAAATGAACATCTGTGAAATGTGAGGA
The DNA here is from genome assembly GCF_963576545.1 of Limanda limanda. NCBI lineage: Eukaryota > Metazoa > Chordata > Actinopteri > Pleuronectiformes > Pleuronectidae > Limanda > Limanda limanda. The sequence goes on from NC_083639.1 coordinate 974,382, forward strand.
CATCAGGAAGCAATGAGAGGGCGTGCAACACAACATTAGAAAGACAGCAGTAATGTCTTGTTTAGAATGTCCAATACAGAAACTGTCCAAATGGTTTTATTTGTCCCCTGACTCAGTGGGCGAGCTTTTTCGTTTTTTTCAATTGTTCCACAGTTGGTTAGTTTCTCTTCCTCCTCACGACACCGAAGTCGTATCAGGAGGAAAGATGGACGTTAATAGCGATCCGAAGTGGCACATATCCCCAATTAGAGCCTCTTTTGCTCGCTCCTTCTCATTGTCCAGCGCTGAGGAGCACTTCATTACCACCCAGCTCCTCGTGTCAGTCCGAGGGTCGCTCAAGCCCAGAGTAAGTGGCTGCAAGGCGGCAGATGTGTGCATATGCTTTACATAATATATCAATAAGGAGTGTCCCTAACCAAACACGTTCATTAAAACTAATTTTTGATAAATAATTCATAGATTGGGCGATTATCTGCATCACTGGACATACAGTAATGAAAAAAATGCCATTTGAATGATTTTTCCCATTAGAGCAGAATTAAGTTGTGAAGGGAAGAAAAAAAAAAGTCCACATCCGGAATAACAGTTCCTGGAGAAATGCCACGACATTTATTCTGGCCTCCTTACCGCAGCACGGCAGGAGCTTTAGACTGAGGAGATAAGCACCCCCATTATCGAGAGCAATCAAGTTAATGAGTGTTTAATTGGGAACACGTCGCTGGGAACGATTCAGCACCGAAACGTAAGTCTGTTCTCACTTTGCCTGAGGAGCACTGTGTTACCCCAGTGATTCAGGGATATTTAAGGTACAACAACACAAAGAGAAAAGTCCTGTGTGCCAGGGCGAGATGGAGGAGACTCACCACCAATGAGAGAAAAGTGAGAGTGCTTTGTGTTTGTACTCACACACACAAACACACTCACACACACACCTGGCTGGTTCAGGATAATGGTGTTAAGATCACGGTGATCTAAGACTTTTTACTTTGTGCCTCCTGCATGTGTTTTGTTATTCCATGTTGAAATAAATAAGTATTTTTTGCATCTTGGTCTGCGATTGGGTCCTTATACTGAGAAAGCCTAACAAATGGTGTTATAGATTTGAAGCAGTGGCTATGGCAGAGGATCCAGGACTACAGTATTTAATGAATTTAATAAAAATTCCCTCAAGAAATCCCTCCTGGGGCCCAAAGCAAATGAATTATTAAAAAGAAGGTATGCTGTGGGTAGCTCAGCTGTTTAACGTCAGTGCAGCCTGAGACTGATTGAATACACAATCGGTCTAATGACTCAGTGATTATTATCAGAGAGCTGTACTGTGGATAACTATCGACTGCTCAAACCAACCTGGAGGCACCATTAACATGCAACACAGGCCAGTTTGCAACAGGAACCAAACCCTAATAATGAAATCCAGTGGGTGTGTGAGCTCTGTATTCTCCTCTGTGCAGCCTGAGTACCCTTCCACCTCCAATTTCCTCTATCCGCTGAACCCTCTCATTGTCCTTTCCAGACTCATTATGACTCAGTTTGAACGTGTCTGTGGCCCATTTGATGCAGAATGATGAGAGAACTGCTTCTTTCCTTCAGTTGCTGAGATTCTGGCAGGAAGAACCATGCAAACAAAAATAAAAAAATGTATAATCTAATACGTAATTAGTCTTCACTTCTCTGTTCGCTTTTCATTCGTGCGTCTCATTCAACCCAGTGAAAGACGAAACCCAACCTCAGCCCCCTGCAAAACAGACAAACTCCGACAATAACCTCTGATAATTAGATTAGATAACCAGTGTTCAAAAAGACATTTGCTGTCTTGAATGCTCCTGTAGTTAGTGTTACTGACGGCTATTCATTCTGAGCCTTTTTATGGAATTTCAAACATTAATGTGACATGATTTATATATAATGTGTTTTCTTTATCACTTTGTAAACACGTATCCGAGGTTATTTTACCCTTATGACAAATTTTATATACATTTATTATGAGATTTATACATCAAATGGGTTGATTAAAATGGATTGTGGATATAAATATATATAAATATTTTATAGATGGGAGCTTAGTCTCCATTTCCAACTGCCTTGACTCCATACAACACAAACATTAACTTAAATATAAAGGTCACAACTCACAGCACCACAGACAAAGACTTGTGGATTCATTACAGAACTGGATTACATTATGAAATATTGTAAATATTTATGTGTGTGCAAGTTGTAATATGAATGTTTGTGTCTCAAGGCTGTGTTACATACAGTACATACTTGTGCTCTCAAGTATTGAAAGCATAAATTGTAAATACAGATGGACGACGTGTTTTTCCACTTCCTCCCTCCAAAATGAAGCAAAAATATCAGATATCGATGCCGCAATTTTTACGTCATTTGGAGCCATAGTCTGGGAGATAGTTATCACCGAGTGGAGCCATAGTATCAAGGTTCTGCCGATTCATGGGCACGACCCATCGCAAGTCAATCTCACCTGTCAATCAAAACGTTTCACCCCATTTATAATTAAAACCAATCTCACTGGAAAGGTAAACGCTTGAACAAGCATCAGTGTGATTACACCTAAACGACAGAAACCAGAGGGAACTTAGACTTTTGGCTTTTCAGTTTGTTCCATTGACCAGCACAGAGAAGGCAGGATTTATGACCTGTACTGCAGCCAGCTCCCTGGGGGGGGCAGTCAGGATCAATTGGCTTCACTTTTTGGAAGCGGTCATTTCGTCAATCTTTAAATACAGTCTATAATTTACGACCACACATTCGCTTCACTTCCCCTATCTCTGTCCTTTCGACTGCAGATGTACGGCACCATAAAAACAGACAGGCTTTGCTGAGTGACAACATTATTTCATGCACAATTTAAATTCTTGTTAGGCGCCAGGAGTAAGTCAGAGTTGAGATAAGGAGGAGGGAAAGTCTGCTTATGGATTTCACTGTTGTAAAATACAGGTATTATCAGCCTTCATAACTGTGTTTTTATTCAGGTCACAACACGGAGTTAGGACCTGAATGCTGAGCACGAATCTGGTTGGAACAGAGAGATCATATGAATACCAACTAACTGAGTGGAGATGGTCCGTGATGGTCTGGTCATGTTTCATTCTGCCTTCAGATGATTAAAGATGGATGTAAAATACAATTTGTAATCTGCTTCAGCAGCTTTGTTGCACGGATCTCAAGGGCTTCAATAGTTGGAAACACAACTCATGTTCAAGTGAATGAGGTCAAGCATTAAAACAAATCTCTGTGATGCATAATGTTGTATTTCAATCAGAGCAGGACTCACCATAAGGTTCTGGTCCTGGAGAAGTTCTTGTCGTCCCTGCAGAGAAACAAATGACAGCAGATTAATGCTTATTCTCATCCGGTGGGTTACTGAAGGTTGATAATTAGCGTCATTTAATCCGTAAACCATTGAGTCCAAGTGACAAATGCAAAGATTTGAAGAAGTACCCTCAGAGCAGACTTGACATATCACGTTCACCAAAAACATGTTTTGTGAGACTTTTGACACCAAAATTCAAATGATTTAATCTGTGAGTCAAAATGAAAATATTTACAACGTTTGCAAGGAACCTCTTAGGGCGTTCTTAATATATCACAAGGCAAAAAAATGGTTTGGTGAGGTCACAGTGTCCTTGACCATTGACCGCCAAAACCTAATCGGTTCATCATGGAGTCCAAGCAATGTGCCAAATGGGTGTTCCTGTTATACTCTTTTCAAAACAACATGAGGTCACTGTGACTCTCAGAATCTAATCAGTTGATCCTTATGTCCAACTCAACATTTGTCCCAAATTTTAACAATTTCCTTCAAGGAATTCATGAGATATCGTGTTCACAAACAGAACGGCTTCAGTGACTCAATGCAAAATGGTTGTTGTCCCATTCTGTTTACTTGATGGCAGCAAAAACTGAATATATATCAAAAGTCAACATATTTTAACCTTGTTAAAATAAAATGGGGAACTTACACCTCAATCAGACACAGAACAACATCAGCATTCATCTTAAAACAGGTTTCTGTTCACCTGATGAATGTAGGATTTAATTAGCTCTCCTGTTAGTTCTTCTTTAGTCTCCATCCACCAACTACAGATGAAAATATCTGTCTCTTCAGATGTTAAGTGCTACACTTCACTATGTTCACCATCCACTCGGTGCGTCCACAGTTTAGTGCTGAGCAGGAATCGTACATCGAGTTTTATTATTTTGTCGCCTACTGTGGCTTGAAGAGAAAAGTGCAGAGACCCAATGAAAACACTGAAGTTACCATGAAAGCTGCTGTGAACCTCCATGGAGTTGAGTGGAAAGGAGGAGACGGGTGATAATTATTTTGGGTTTGTCACAAGTTCCCTTTCAAGTGATAATTCATGTGATGATTTAATTAACTGCTTACACAGAAACTTTGGTTAGTGAAGGTTATGTTTTTATCAATAAACACCACAGTGATCCTTCATGAAGCCAGATGACTTATGAATAATCCTCAGCCTGCTCCTTGCCTCTTATATCAGACTGAATATAAAGATGGACGACATGCCAAGCGTATTGATCACCCCCTGGTGGCTGGCGGCATTATAACTCTCTTAACCCTTCCTCCTCCATGTTAGTGGATAGGATATGAACCAAACCAAAAGACTACATGACAAATTAGATGTTTTTATTATTTTAGGTCTTTCTTTTCACACTGGGCATTTGTATCGTTAAGGAAGAACAACGTCAAACACTATACATACACTACATATACAGAAATGTTTAAGGATGAGGTTATGTGTCTTATATTAACCAATTACACTTTGTTAAATGTTCCCCTTTCTCACACGAGCTAATGACTGTAACAAACACCAATTAACTTTGACTAAACAGGGGACCAGCGCTCTGTAGCAGCAGTGGCAGGGAACTCATCAACGTATCAAAACAACATTGCATCCACTACAGATTCTGCAGTTGATGGGTCTGCGAACTGAGTCGTGCTTCACCGAACTATAAAAAAATAAACATGTTAAAAGATCTTTTTGCAGCAGCGGCCACTGCACCAGTAATAAAACTGGGAAACGAGTATATAAAACTGACACAGCAGCGTGCAGGGTGTAGGAATTATGATCTGTTATTGTTGTTAAGTGGAAATGTTGATAAGCTGCAAGTGTTGTCGGTAGAATTAAACTACCTGAGGAGAAACAGAGGGTGCGTCTGTTTTTCTCAGTCTGTGCATCACATCGACAGAGTGGTAGGAGTTGTGCGGCGCTCACTTTCCATTTGCTCTGCATATAAATGATACAGGAAACAGATAATTCTCCCACCTGGATCAATCTTTCCAGCAGCCTGTGGTTGAGTGGACACTGGTTGGGGACAATCAATCCACTGATAATCAGGGCTAATCCCTTTTTCCTCCGGGCTAAGCCAATCAAATGAAACTGTTAGCATTTGATGCCACACGCACACCTCAGTAAAAGATCAAAATGAAAATAACAGAGATAATTGAAGCCATTCTTCTCCTGTTAGTGGATAGAGAGAGGAAAGGCAACTGAAGTTTGTTTCAACTAGGATGTGCAAAGTGTCAGAGACTCAATTCGGACCATCCCTCTTCAATATACCAAGATTTCTCAAGAATTTAATTTTAATTTCCAATGCGACTTGTCCATGAAGCAAGTTAAGTGCCTCAAAAACAATATACTTACCTGTCATTTGTCCACAGCTTATCGATTATTCATTTTGTGCACAAGGTCTCGTGCAAAACACTTTCAAAATGATGAATGAGATGCTGTCAAATAAGAAAAGATTACTGTAAGATTTACCAGAGGAGAGTAGGGATGCATGCAAAGGCTGCACTTGATTTCCCCTCACCCCCATAAAATATTCATAGAACGACGTCTTATTCAGTTTTACCATAATTGATTTATGCCAAAGAGGGCTGGGGATGTATAAGAGCAGAGTGCACAGTCTGAAACCAGCTGTGTTTTTCTTCTTCCTAAGGAGCAGCTTAAAACCTGGTTTTAGATTAAATATCGTCTCTACACATATTATACAAATTTAATTAAATACAGACACACGTTCCTGCTGCAGACACTGCAGTAAAAGTATAAATGCTGATTATGAAGTTAAGGTCCTGCACTGAAAAAGTAAAAAAGTTTAAATGTATTTACATATCAAAAAACTTCCCCTGTGATTGATATACAGTTATATTATATTACAGGTGGAGGGATAATTGGATTGATGGATGGATGTGTAGGTCGGTTGATTGATAATTAGATGGATGGATGAATAGATAGCTAGATATAATTGAAATATTTATATTTCAAAAAATATGAAAGTTGGAAAATGAAAAGCCAATGAACACAAATGTCCCTAAATAAGCTCAACAGATTGATATTTAAGTTTCCATCTTCCACGTCCTCTAATTAAGGTTTAATTTAGTTTTACAGGTCTCTTAAAAGGGCAAAGGATCAATTTCCAGTCGCATGCCCACACCACTGGGTGGCAGGATAGAGCCTGGGTTGGTTTGACCTGGTGACCTCTGAGTCACCTCTGTCTCTGTCTTCACTGTCTCCCACTTCATGGCTCAGCCCGATACCCAACCCCCCCCCTGTTCCCTCTCATGTCCCTCTCCAGTGTTTCAACCTGTTGTCACAATATTAAATAAAGTCGTACGAGATCGGATGGGCTGATGTAAGAAATTGAAACAGTATAACTGCTTTTGTGTGTCTCACATCAAACGCGTTGTTTTTTCACCAAACTCTTGTGATGCACACTGGCAGCACCGCGGCTCTGTCATCACACACAACTCACTTTTGTATTTGAAATGGAAACACTGACATTCTGCGAGTCGCTGCTGAGGGCGCTGCTCTTAAGCCGGGTGTGTTGCCCCGTGTGTTGAGGATGGAAATATTAGTTTGCCAGTCAGCGATACCCGCCCCTGCTGACACAGGCAACACACTGTGTTGGTGTTAACAGAACGCGAGTGATAAACAGACCATCACATAAACAGCAACGCCTCCATCCAAGATGGGGGGGGGGCACATGTCCCTCACTGACGCAAGGACACAGGAGGAAGGAAAACAGGCTGAGTTATTATGGCTGTAAGTCATAAGGGTGCAGGTCAAGGTTTTGAAATGATTGCTTAAGATTTAATTTAGGGCTGTGGCCAAAAAAAGATAAAGAAACATCAGTCAATATCAATTACTATTGTGATAAATGTCCCATTACTGCTCGTGAGTGAAGTTTGTGGCTTTAAACTCGCTAAACTTGCTATAAACACAAAACCTTTAACTAATTTAACTCCTCACTGTGCTTCCAAAATGCATAAGCATTGTATAGATACGTATTGAATTTTAATTATACTGCTATTAACACGTTTTCACACATTTGTGCTTCTACTATACGGATTATCACGGAACATGGTGGAAGGATAAGGGAAGAGGCCATTAAATATACATGCAGATCAGGGGATGGGATACAGGTGAGTATGTGAATTGAATTGAATTTGTGAGTGTGGTGCAGATGTGGTGCAGATCCCCACCACAAAAAACGGATCTAGTGAATTTAGATGTGGTTTCATAAAGGGACTGTTCAAGGTTGGTGGAGGAACACGCTCCACTGATTTCTATAGTGGATATTGATTTATCGCCCTACTCTATTTCAATTTCTTTTGTTAACGATTATTTAGTCTATTAGATGTCAGAAAATAGTAATGATGCTGATGGTAGAACCCAATGTCATATTCAGTTTTATATAAAACACTGACAAGCAGTAAATTCTCAACATTTACAAACTGGAACATTTACAGAGACGTTTAAGTTTTCAAATTCATGTCTCATTACATAACAGTATTTCAAAGGTGTCAAATTTCCAGCAGGTCTAATAAATCTAATAAACAATATGATTTTATATGACCTGAAATATTATCATTAGGATGGATATCACATTTTACTCTAATAAACTATTAGGACTATAAATATAATTCATAGGTAAAATATTGAATCGTGTAACACAAAAACTAAAACCGCAGCCTAATTTTCTCTCTGGCAGGAAAAGAGATGAAAGTGGACTCATCCATTCAGACAGAAATCCCTGTGAATTGTGTTAGATGTGAGAGATCGATATGAGACGCAGCTCTGTGCATCCATCAGTCTGTCTTTGGGTGTAATGACGAGGAAACGTAAACCACTCAGAACCAGATCGTCTGCTTATCATCCGGCGTCACTACTTTCTTCTCTGTATCGATCTGCTCAGGCTGGTGTGAACTGTTTGTCTCAGTCTTTGCTTCAACATGTACAGAAGAAGAAAGGTGGGAATGACCCTCTTCTTTCCCAACTCTCGCACCAGCTGCTCTAACTAATGTGACAGCAGTGAACCAGAACTTCGCAGGCTAATCTAATTTTCAGGGCTGCAGTGAAACTTTTGGAATAATTGGACTGAATTCAATCCAGCTTTAGTAGAAGTGACAAGAAAAGCCCTGAAGGGGAAAACAGCAGCTTTTGGCTGGTCGCTGGGTAAAGACGCCGGTTTGGCAGCGTCCTGATGATACAAATAAACATTTTAATCTTCTCCAAAGGATGTGCATCACTTAAAAGACAAGTCACCGGAATAAGATCGTTAATATGATATTTGTACAACATAATTGCCTTTTACACAGAATTACAGAGGAGGAAATGAGAGAAATCTAATTAAACTACATTTGTCTCAATTTGCTTTTTACGATGCCATTTCACATAAAACGTTTCAACGTTTCCCTCATTGTTTTACAGGTGATGTCATTTAGTCAGGATTTAACATTTAAATCAGAATCTAGTTATTTATCAACGGCGATAAATTCTGATCAAATCCATCTACACAATTCCCAAGCTTAATAAACAGTATAACCTTTCCACAGCATTGATGTGTATTTCATTAGTCTTATTGGTATTAGAGAAATACTTTAAAGCCATGAACTTGAAATCTGCAATAAAATACTTTCTGGCAGGGAAATCAAGCTGTGAACTCATTTACATATCATCAACTTGCAAATTGGTTCAGTGAGCTTGTAGACAAACTCTTGTTTATTTACAGCTTCAGCAGTTAAGAAAATGATCAGTCCGGACATTGTTATTAATGTCGAGCCCAATTCTGGAGTTAAAATATTTTACGTCCAAAACCTACCATGGCCATAAAAAATATTTTTTCAAACGTTCATTTGAATGTGGGAGAAAAAGTTCATATTCAATCTTTATTGACCAGTTAATATCGTAGACAGCGATGAACAAAAGGTGAGACTGGACTTTGCGCATTGTAACAAAACAACATGCTAACGCGTTAGCAGCAGCGGAGGAGGAACCACAGTGTTTGTGTTGTGTGTGTGAACTTGATCTGTGGAAAAAGAAACAGCACTAATCTGCTCTCTCCTTTAGCTCTGGTTTTGGTCTCCACCACCTCCTCAGGGAATCTATAAAGCAGGTTTTTTTTATTTTTATATTACTAGATAGATAATGTGACTGTCGAATAGAGACCTGATGCAATGTCATTACATCTAACTTTAATCTGACATATACCTGTAATGACTTGGGCTGCTTCAAGAAAAAACTATTATAACTCTCAACAAACATGCATCTGTGTCATCATGCAAAAAATAAATATAGCATATGTATATATGGATCTGACGAGTAGCCTGGAAGTGAAAGTTCGCACACACACAATCCTCTGATCTTGCCACTCTCTGGGCTTGAAACCGACTTCACTCAACAGCAGCAAAACAACCAGCTGCAATCTACAGCTCACGAAAACACCAGCGCCTCCGACTAACTTTCTCTAAAACCTTCAGCTCCACAAACTCAAAAATCTGAAAATAGGTACAAAATAGGTCAGTCAGCTGAAGCAGAGCCGCTCAGCTCATGAGGGGGTGTTGACTTCACCTGCTTGTTCCAGAGGTTAAAATACGAGTGGGAGGTTTAAAGAAAGAGAGAAAGTTTACTGAATATCCAAAATAGCTTTTCACCCACACGGTCCTCAGCCACCTCGTGTTTTTTTAATTGTTTTACCAACTTCACATAATTGCCTCCTTTGAATTCGCACAGCATAAACCGAATCAATCATGCAGGAGATTGAGACTCAAATTGGGCACAATTTCCAGCTTTTATTTTGGCTCATCCTTTTTTTAGCCGAAACAGCCACATAATTATGTGATAACAGCAATTTCTATGAAACTGTGTGCGGAAATGACTCTGCAACAAAATCACGTCTTCGAGGAGAAATCCTGAAACAAACGCAGAAGCAGTAATTTGTTGATCGAAGTCCCATCCATTTCTCTTTGAAAATCATTTTTTTCCCCGGTTATGCATTAAGCATTCATTTCCCCGGAGTGATTATCTGCAACAACAACGCTTTTAACAACAAAGACGGATTTTGTTGACAAGCGCAAATAAGACAAATATGTTCGACAGATTAAAGGGGAAAATGTAAACCTAATTTCTTCTGTGGAAATACATGTGTTCACTCATCTCGTGTTTTCTAAGAACCCTGAGGCAAAGACAGGTTAGAGGAACAAGCTGGAGACAACAGTTATCAGAGTGGATTATGGATGGAGAAAAAGGTGGAAGAGAAATTAAAATTAAACACAATGGAACACACAAGCGGCTCCCACATGTGACCATATATCATAAATCCTGCCTCCTCCATGTTACTGGATAGGACATGGACCGAAAGTACACATCAAGTGTTTTATTTTTAAGAAAGTTTTGTTTGAGTTATTTAATACATTGAAATTAGGTAAAACCTTTAGTAAGTGACTTTTGTGTCCAATTGCCTAGTGTGAAACAAGCTGGAAACACAACTTTGGCAAACTTTATATAGACACACACCAAACATCACCATTTATCTGAAGTGTTTCTGGCGACCCGACAAATTCAAGTTCGATAATCGCTCGTCTTAACAACTTGAACTTTCATGTCCCTAGAGACTCTTTAGCTGATCAATTATCTCTGTCCAGCAGCTCAACTCGCTGATTTGTGACCTTGGTTGTGTGCTACTAGAGTTCAAGTTTATGTAAATAACTCCGGGGACTGGGTTGAGAGGAGTAAGAGGGAACCACAACAGTAGAAACAATGAGGGTCAGAAACAAAAAACAAAGAGTTGAACGCTGCTGAAAACATCCTGTTCAACTGCAGGTGAAAAGCCGAGTCTGGTGATACGTGATTTATACTGATCTGTTGTCAATATACAATAGTGATCAATGCAGCTTTAAGAGGAACAGTACACATTTATTCTAAAGATGCCAGAATGAAAATAAATCATCAATAAAACACCTTCATCCATAATATAGGAAAAAGCCATAATACATCTGCATATAATCACAAAAAAACAATTTTTCTGCAATATTTTTCAGTTAAGAAACAAATTAGAGAATAACAACCGGATAGGTTTGTTGTTTTGAGATTGTTTCCCTGCACTTAACAACTCTAATGGGAGTCTTTAAAAAACTACTGCAGTACAAATGAGCCTCAGTGGCCACTGTTGAACATCAGGCTCAGATGCTCTCACAGAGAATACTTACTAATGTGCAAGGAAAGGTTGTGATGTTACAACAAATATCCAGTAACCAAACCTCAGAAAGGTTAAAATAAGGGAACACAAGCTTCCTTTCAATCTGACTCTGAATGTCAAATGGAGCCTTATAAGTGTTTTCGATGCCGACTTGGCAGAACCCACGAGCATTAAATTACAATAGTAGAAGTAATTCCATCGGCTCATGAATTCTGATGCATTGTGGAGCCGAGCGGCTCATCGCTCATAAGCCAAAGTAGTTTCAGATCGGAGAGATTCTCTTTGTGGATGGACTGAATATATAAAGAGCTTCTTAACGTCCACTCAGAGTGTTTTAAGCTAGAAGTTACATTCACACACATATTCAGCATGCACAATCCAAAATGTGAACTAGAGGCCTCAGGGATTGAACCGGTGACCTTCAGAAGAGTGGACGACCCGCTCCACCTCCTCGGCCGCAGCCGCCCACGTGCCTTAACCCTTATCAATAATGCAATTTACACATTTAGGTTTGTTGTTCACGACTGAGGCAAAGATGCTGCTGCCCTTTGTTTTCCTGAGAGCGATAAATATACACCCCGTAAATAAGCCTTTAATTGGATCCCTGATCCCACACTAACTCAATATTCCCAGCGTTTGATTGTTTTTCTGGGAACGCAACGGCATTTCTTAATCTGCTTGTTTTACCAAAAGAAACAAAAACAGCAACAACATATAATCCCTCGTGACATTCGTGGATTTATTTATTTATCATCAATAGAACTGACGCATGTGCTCAAACTGCCTTCGTTCTCTGGGATGCATTCAGGATATTCTGTGGAGAAGTTAAGACGGCAACTTGTGGGGAAGAAAGGAACTTGTGGGATCGAGAGAATCAATTACTCAATCGCACGCTCACACCATTTCTCAGCTCAGTGATTCAGCATTAAAAGACAAAGCTGTAAGTCGGGAGTTCACGGTGCTGAGGGTCGAAGCTGAGCAGGTGCTCCACAGCTCCCTGATCCGTCTCTCACTTTGCTCTCCCTGCAGCCCGTTGACAGACACACAAACACAGTCCTGGAGATTTACCACAGGAGACACAGCTGGGAGAGTTAATATTTCTCTGTTGTCTTACCCTCCTCCATAAGCTCCGAATGTGTAACTCCTTCTCCTCTGAGGCATCCTGCTGATCAGCTGTGGAGACGTCCCACCAGTGCAGGTCACAACTCTACAGAATCACATTCATCCCTTTACCTTCTGTTTTCCTTACCATGCACCGCCCCTCTGTTTCTATACACCTCCAACTCCTCTCTCCTCCCTCCTCGCCCTCATTGAGTGTGTGTGTGTGTGTTTTGTCTGAGTGTATTTTATGTGCATACACACACACACACACACCCTCCCTCCCCTGTGTCTCCTCTGTGCTCTCTGACTAAGTAGCTCCCATCTCTGCCAGATTAAGAGAAAGGTGTGTCCAGTTGTCCTGTCGTCCTCTCACCCTGGAAACAAACAGGAGGATTTCTCTCACTCCGACTCATTTGTTCTCATTTCAGCAGGAAAAGGACACAAAGGACTCAAATCTCCTCTTTGTGTTCAGCCCTGATTATTATTTTTATGATTCTCGTAGAAAATAGATAAAAGGAGTCAACAGGTGGCTACACTTCTTTTCTGGTTAGAACCAACTAATGATTAATGTAATTAGACTATTAAATAATCCGGCAATGAGTTTGTAGATTGATCATTTTGAGCAGTAAACATTACATTTACTACTTGTACGCTGTATGTTGTACCTTGATAAAATTGTGCATTTCTCTGGTTTTGAACATCGTTGGAAACATTTTGAATAATGTAGGTACACAATTCAACAAAATATGAAAAACAATTTCTCCTATTTAGACATTTTAATGTAGAATTGTTACATATTATATCTTTAATTACCAGAAAATAGTGAAAAATTCCTCAATCAGAGTTTGCTCTAATCAAATAGTTTGCTCTATTAAACTGTCTAAAACTCATAAAAGATATTTAACTTTTTAATAATGAGGAATATCAAATAAAAGATGAAAAATTAAATTTTTTAAGTGATGATTATAAGATAAGACGAATTAAGATTTATTGCTCATTGGGGAAAATCAGGTTATGCAAAAGCCCAAATACAGAATAAAGACCGGTAAAAAGAGAATAGAATAAAATACATTGGGAAAAAAGTGGAATAAAATTATACTATAACTAAATACCAACAATTAGACACAGCACTTAGATGCTGATATATAAAGTTGTTTAAATGCAATAAAAATGATATTTGAAGGTTTTAAGTATAAAGGCAACAATAAAACCTTAAAAAATATGGTGCCCAGGTGAGAGAAAAGAAATCACTCACACTGTAATGGACTTGCAAAGAGAACTTTACAAAGTTTGCTTTTAGAGGGATGAATTTGTGGTTTCCATTTAATTACTGTGATGTCCAACAACTATACTGTCTTATGTAATTTTCTCGAACAATATCTTTTAGTTTACTGGTCAACTTGCCAGGTTCAAATCCTAGATGGCATCTCGGTCTGAAAAGAGGAAGCAAAGTATCAGCTGATGGACGTGACTGTCATGTCACTGCACCTTTTTCAACCTGGAACAGATGGAGAAATATTTCACCACCGAAATCGACCTAATTTCTCTTCAACTTCAGGAATAAATCAAACGGAGACGTGTAAAAAAAAAAATGACACCATTATCAGGTGGAGTGTGTGGAAAGTGATATCTTCATCAATCTGTCGGCAGAGCACATCTGTTCAGAGTTAAACAAGATTGGACGATTTCACCTCCTTCTGATATTGTCTCTTCTCATTTTATTTCCTCTCCATTTCCCCCCTCTCTCTCTTTCTCTCTCTCCCCATCCTCTCCTCTCACTCCATCTCCTCTCTGTGCCTCTGGCTGATCCCTCTGTTGCCCATACTGTAAATCTGGGTGAATCATTACATTTCTGTTGCAATGGGACTGTATATCCTTCCTTGTCCTGTCGTGGTTCGAGTGCAGCCACTGTCCTTCTGTCCCCCTATATCAGTTTTAACGCTGGCGTGGCCCGATGACCCCCAGTCGACCTTTCTGTGATTCTATTAGATCTGACTGGACAGTGGCCAGACATGAGCTATAAATCAAATCAGAAGCTTAGAGGAGAGGACGTCAGAATGGGTCATACATATCCACAGTGTCCTCATCAATGTCCTTCAGCTCTTTTATTGACCGATATGGATCCTGTGTGTCCTCTGAAATCTGACTCTTAAAAACAATCTATCATATTGTCAACATGGGATTAAATTGATGGTTAAGGGCAAAATAATGTTTCACAAGTGTTGCACAATAAGAGCAACTTAGAATACATAGCAATGGCTGTGAGCCCGTTTCCTGTCAGGGGCCATATCGATTTCGTCGGATGTCAAATGGTTGTGACGATGATGCTATTTCACAACTGACTTCTTTCGCCAACACAACTTGCTAAAGAATAATTATTAATCAATAATTCCTCCCTCCTACCAAACTCGGCAGTAATCCCACAGACTGAAATGTCGCATTAGGGGATATTTGTATAAAAATATGGACGATGGATGTCCACTTTCTCCCACCATCCTGAAATGAGGAGAAAATATCACAGATACAAATGCAGCCATATTCAGATCAGTGCCCATAGGGGGAGGGAGCTGCGATATCAAGTCAGCACACGCTCAACCAATCACGAGTCAGTCTCAGCTGTCAATCATGAAGTTTCAGCCCGTTTATATGGCATCGAATAACTAATTGAAACCTATGTTACTGGAGAAATAATGATGTGCTTTTCCAATAATCAATAATCTGATGTCTCCTCAAGACAAACTGATACTTGGCCAGTTTGAGAAGCTCCCAAGACGCAAAACAATGCTCCTTCTGGAATGTGAATGAGAATTTCTGTTTCTCAGTCGTGATCCTGCTCATTGTAAAACATGTCTGCATAACACGGCCTCGTCAGAACGTGATCTTGTTAAAAAGCTGCTTGTCGGCTCCAAACTTCACCAAAGAGCGTTGACGTCATCCAAAACTTTGTCCTTGCAACTCATCCTCTTTTCCTGCATGTTTCCAGCTGTAATGAGGCTCCAGATCAGCCTCTTCCAACACAGTGAGTGTGTCCCTGCAAGGACAGTCATAAATCACTGTGATGCTCGTCAGCAATGATATGTGCTTTCTTCAAATACTTATTTAAAATAAGCCATATACGACCCATAAGCCAGAGGTTCCTATGCTTGCTAAGAGTATTATGTATAAAAGTATGATTTGGTCATTATATTCCTCTTTGTAAGCCTTTTGTCCGACAGCTCATCATGCTGTTATATTGAAATGAAAAGATATTTAAAATGTACTTTCTCATGACAGTCCTCCCCCTGTAAGATCCTTTTGATATTTAAAGCAAAGTGGACGCTCCTGTGTTCCAGTCAGCCTGTCCTGATAATGACGTGTCATTTCTCCAACACAGTAATTCTCCAAAGCCAGACTTCTGCTGACAAACTTGTTATTGTCACCACAGTAATATAGTTTCAAGAGCTCTTTTCACTGTTGCCTTTTCCCTCGAGTCTTTCAAAAGGTGTCCTTCGCGAGGATGTAGGAGGCAGGAGAGAAAAAAAAGCTTGTTCTCTACCAGAGTAATCTGTGTGAGGCAGGTGAAAGGGACGGGGCAGCTCGTTGTAATTAGTCTTTGTCTGCGGGTTTCAGTCCCAAGGCGTCGCAGCCTGACGGGAGAGTTCCTCTAAAGCAGGTCAGCCTTGACTCTGAAGACTGGACTGCTGACGGGAGGAGGGGGCAGTAATGAGAGGCTGCCCTCTTGTGAGATGGGGTCCTGTCCACGTCTCCAAACACTGTCGCAGGTAAAATAAACCCGAGCATTTTCTTCTCAGCTCGTGAAAATAACCGAAGAAAGAAACTTGCCACCGAAACACTACGTGAAGGTGATGATTAGTTACAGAAACAAACAAGATTTCCTTGTCCACAATCTGATAATGAGACACAGGCTAATATCAACCTTCGGTTTCACACCCCAGTTGATATTACTGCAGTAAAAGATAAGATTCATTACCTGACATATATCAAGAGCTGATATGCAAACAAGACTTCAAGACACTGAACTCCACAACACCAGAGTTGAGTCGGTGAGACCGCTGACTGAAACAGACAGGAAATCAACAAAGCCATCAGGGGTCATCCAAGGGGGATAATGAATGTGTGCACAGTTGTATAGCCATCCAGCCAATTGTTGTTGGGATATTTATAGAACTTTTATATTGATAGAGCCACCGATTTATCAGATCGACAAATACACCGATACATCAGCATGTGTTCATGTTAGCTGATAATAAAACTTTGAATTTGAAGAATAAACAATGCAGAAAAGATGTGCATTTTTATTAATATTTGGTCATTTTTTTGTGCTTCCTTTTTATTTATAATGATTTATTCAAAGAAAATATCGTTAAAAATGACAAATAAATGTAATTCAGGCTTAACATTTGACACTGATTTGATAACGACATCTTTGAAATGTTTTTATACAGGCCTATATGCTGTATATCGGTATAAGCAACATTTTACTCCCCTAAATAGATATGGGAAGGGCTCTAGATATATTTTTAATAGCGACTTAAGTGATGGACTGACCCACAGACCGATTGACAGGCTGCTGGTGTAATCCCTATAGCTGCTACAGGGTTACTGTTGGTGTGGATCAAATTGCAGGTGACACAACCATTAGCTGCCACTAAATTTACAGGAAGGGGATTAAGTTCAGCACAAACAGATTCTTCTAAAGAGAGAAGTCCAAACATCCACACTCCCTCCAGGTGATGAACCTTCAAGAGCAGCAGCAGCTCATCATATGTGCGTCTTAAGGGCTGAGATGCTCTTGCATAGTTAGAGTCGACCTCCACCCCCTGTGGGAACAGCAAAGCGGGACACAGACACATTAAATATTTACCAGCTGTTCGCACAACTACACCCGCGACAAGATCGCAAGGACAACAGGCTCCGACTCAGTGGCCCGAAGTGCCCACAACCATGTCTCTATTTGCTTTTTTCCCAACCTGCTGTACTCAGGGTTTCAGGCAAGAATGGAAAAAAAACTGAAAAGAGGAAGGTTATTTTTTTATCATTTTATCTTCAAGACAGATTCTTATTCCATCTTAGGTTAGGAATACGTTGCTGGGCAGCAGGGTTGGGTTTTAAAATCAGATACTAGATCCTACACCAACGATACAGAATAACAATGCAGACTTCGGTGCCTGAACTCTGTACTGACATAGCTGCTCTGCTTACAGGTTACATGAACAACACTGTACGTGCCTATTTAACATAACCTCTAACTCTGGTCGCAATAAACTCTAATGGCTCTAGCAGCACCTAACGTTAGCTAAACGCTATCGAAAACTTGAAGCGGCATGACGACAAAATGCCCAAAGCTGAAAAAGTTCTTCAAAAGTTTGGTTAAAACCTCAGCTGCTCTTAGACACACACTGAACTCCGGATAATCTCCTAACATTCTCCGGAGAGGTTGTACTCTGGAACACAAATAGTCGAGCCAGAAACTCTGGACTTTCTCTGGAATTTTCCTGCCGACCTTAAAATAAAAAACTGCTTAAAATGTCTGAATAAACCCTAAGAGCACAGCAGGATATAATCTGGAGGATTCACCAGGAGCAGGTCAGTGTATTGATGATGTTTCTAAAACACATACATACTGAAAGAAAAAAATGAAAATCTAAATATCCCGGGATGAAAAAAGGCGTCATACACAACTTTGAAAGTCAACAAGATATGAGAGCTTTTAGTGATAAGGGCGGATGAGCTGTAAACAAAAACCTGTGATCTCCACAACAAGATTTATACACAAGGCTACTTTATGACTTTAATGCTGCACCACCCCCCCCCGCCCGTAAACTCTAGAGATGTGTGTTGTTGTTGTTAACACGTCTCACCGGACAATCTCCTTCATCTGTGAAAGGCAAAGTGTAGTAAAACAGTTGTGGAGCAGAAACAGGAAGTGCAGAGGAAGCCACTGTTCCATAACCAAATGCAACAAATGAGATTCTCTCTCTATCTCTCTCTCCGCCACACACACTGCAAGAGGCGAGCTTATCGGGGGGGGATGCTGAAATCTTATAACTCGCTCATCAAAGACAGACAGATTCTGCAGGAGCACGGGAGACTATTCCCGTCCTCCATCAGCCGGCCCCTTTCCAGATCTGGATGTCATGAATTTCACAGCTCGTCTCCGGGCCATGATTACAGAGGAGGAGATGAGGGGGAGGGAGGGAGGGAGGGAAGTAGGGGTGTCAGGGGGAAAACTACATTTAGTGAGATAGAAGAACGAGGGATATATAAAGCATGATTAGCCACGACGGGACCCAGTTGCCCTTACTCCTACTCTATCTTCATACGGCCCATTTACAGTCATGAGTAGCATGTCGGAGCGGAGACGAGGAAGAAATACGAGGTCACAAATCACACCAATGGAGTGGGAGAGTCTGTCAATGTGCCCTGAGGGCAACACAGTGTGAGGACACAGCAATTCATATAGCTGCAACACACAGACACACACACAATGCCACTGAAAACCCCCAGCAGGACACGTAACTCTTCCTCTCGGGGGTGAAAACTAGGATCAGACGCCCATTAGAACAAATAAAAGAGAGATGTGCCGAGTGGAGCCGAGGCCGGGGCGAGGGAAACCAACGATTGAGTCAGGCAGGAGGAGAAAACCCCCCCGGGCCACATCCTTGGATTAATGACTTTGCAGAGAGTGGAGCAACAGAGACTCGGTTCGGGGGCAGACTTTGATTTATACACTTGAGAGGGTTGGACAGGCATAGACTTTGTAATCGTGCCTCCTCATCAGAGTAACCATCGAATCCAGACCTGCAGGGCCCGTCCACCTATAAGACAACCTCGTCACGACCTGCGATCGGCTGTTCTGCAGCTTCTCCTTCCTTGTCGGCTTTTTGAAGTTCTTACACTTCAAATACCCGATCAGACATGTGCAGGAGCAGACGCTCACAGTTCAACAGTATGTGGTTATGAAGAGAAGGTTGTTAAAGCGATCAGATAAATGGGTTTGTTTGTTTCCTCTACTCGTGGCGGCTGTAACACTTAATCGGGGGCTGCTCTGCAAAATGACCTGTCATGTTTCATCATAACAACTTTAAAGTATCGAGGAGAATAACACAGAATGTCAGAGGAAATTGAAAGTTTTGTTATCTCTGTGTAATAAAAAGTACTATTTCCTCTGTAGAAGAACCCACGTATAAATATTGTTTTATACACTGTTCATGAAGTCATAAAGGATTAAATGACAGGGTGGATTTTTTAAAGAGGTATTTCATTATAATATTCACTCCTCACGTTGAAATGCAGTGTATTGAATATAATACACACATCAAAAATCAATCTGCAGCTATATTGGTATCTAAGATCAGATCACATCGTATAGAGCATCATTATTCAAACCTACTCAGTGTAATTTAAAAACTATTTGAGCTATGATGAGGTAAAGATCTAATTTATTGCATATTTGATGTAATGTTTTAGCCACAATTAGATTTTTTGGGGGCCAAAACCTATAATTTAAATACCAGTTTAACAGCTAACATTATCAAACCCTGATGACAAAGAAATGTATTTGAGGCCTGATATTTTACAGTTTAACCATGAAGGAAAAAAATAAAAACACAAATACAACCAAATATGGGGAAATTAAGTCAAATTAATGTTTTACTTGATGCATATCAGCAAACATAAATGCCAATACATCTGTGAAAGTGTCAACCCGCTTTAGCATCCAACCGATAAATTGTTCTATCAGTAATTTCTGTTGGAATAATCCTATATGGGTAGTTGACAAATAAGGGTGAAACAGTATTTTTTTAATAAAGTTCTAATGAGGATTACAGTTGTATGACATTATAATGGTCAAATGCTGAATTTTTGAAAACTGCTAGTGTTCCGTGGATTTTTTGTATAATTTCATTGTGGTGTTACACTTTTTTTTTTACAAATTTTTAACTACAGCCGTCACACTACAGGACTCTCAAAAAAATCACACATTCATTGTCTGACAGAAAGAGTGAAATTTATGAAAATAATCAGAGGTTAACAGTCACCTTTCAACATACACAGTACATTCCAACATCTGGGGGGCTTCCTGGTAGTGGAATAAACTAAGGGCCCCTATAGATGTCCATGTAACTGCCGTTTCAAAAATCTGATTTTCCATGTTACGCCACAGGACAGCATTTGTGTTACGAAAGTTATTTTGCTGTAAATACTAATATACTAGTTTTGTGCATATTAAAACCTAATATTAATAAAGTCATTATATACAATATAATGCCAAGGCAGTTATAACCTGCTCCAGATATTTCTGGTTTATTTTGTTATTATGTAAGTTTAATGCTTCACCTATGTTACGGTAACACCGCAGGACATTTTGTGTATTCACCTTAAAATATAATCAAAACATAAAAGATATCTACAAAATCATAAGTTTAAAACAAAGTACCATACTATGCATCACATCATGTGTTTAAGTGGTTAAATGCATCTAAATAAACATTCACACTTAATTACAGAAAAATCATGCGTCATGTCATCCACCCATATATCTTTCGTGATTTTTGTGAAAACTGCAAAACAAGAAAAGAAAATGTTGTTTTAGAAATGATGTCACTTCAGAAGGAAGAAGAAGAAGGAAACGATATTAGCTCATTTAATTAACATCAACTAGACCTGAGTGGTTGAACTGAAGCCTCCTGCAGCAAATAGCAATTCATCCTTAAGAAGCATTCATGTTTTTATCTGGCAATAAAATCAGGAAACAGATGTAATTACAGAAACTTGGAATGTAACATACCTAAATCCAATTAAATATTTTTTCTCTGCACATAATCTTTCTGCAAATGTTCACCGCTACGAAAATATAACTCGTACACAGACGCACTCTGAAGGAGGAGATAATGATGTGAGCGTTCCCCACACATTACAAGCAGCTGCTGGATGGGGGGGAATGAGTCTCAGCGTGAAGCCTGATCTCCGTGTTCATCCTCCTCTTCGCCCCCTGGTGGTCGCCCCTCCACTTCAGCTTAGGCATCAAAGGGCAAATCAGCTCTTTCATTTGCCTTTGTTGCCACTGTGGCATTTTACCAAATCTGATGGTGCTGCCACCGTCCAGCTCCTGCTGTGGCCCTGACCCTTGAGCCCCACCCCCACAGACACCAGCTGAGAATCACTGAACTGGTTCCTATGAGGAGACGCCTCAGACTCCCAGTGACAACGGTTATCTACCACAAGTCAAACCAGTGCCTCACGACTCTTCTGAAATGTATTTCAAAAAGATATCTGATTATTGATTAGATTTGAAATCCATAGTGAGTAAGGAATACTACAAACCTCATTGTGGTATATGAACCATAGACTGTATATAGAAATGAAGCCATCCTTCATTTAGTCCATCTTTTTATCCAGTCTTGGATCCGGGCACACATTTTTTATTAAAAGCATTAATTGTGTGTTCCCAGTGACCATGACATTTGACCTGTGATGAACAAAATCGAATCACTTCATCCACGAGTCCACGTGAGCGTTTGAGACAGATGTAATGAAATTGTCTCCCGGCATTCCCAATACATCATGTTCACACGGACAGGAGGTCACAGTGACCTTGAAATTCCACCACTAAAATCTAATAAATTCATCCTTGAGTCTAAATGAATGCTTGTACCACATTTGAAGAAATTCCCTCCAAGCATCATCGAAATATCTCGGTTACGAGAGTGGGCTGGACGGCGGTCAACTTAAATACATAATGCCTCTGGCCAAGGCATAAAAATACCCTTATCAAATTTCTACAAACACACACAAGAGGAATCAGAGATCACACAGAATAGCCATCGTGGTGCCAGCTGTTATAAACAACTCACAGATGTGAACCATATGATAAAGAAACACACACTGCACAGTTTTCAGCCCCTAACAACACCGTATTGATTTCTGTTCACTGCCTCTATTCAAACTCTGCTGCTCTGCTGCTGCTCTCAGGCAGAGGGAGTGAGGAAGAGGAGTGTCGGAGGCCCGGGTCATTTTTCATTTCCTCTAAATAGTATTCGACTGAGGGATGAAAAACCACCTCTGTTCCACCTTCCAGACCGGAACTGAAGCCTATGCAGGATGTCTGTGTTTTTGGATGATGGATGACGGGCAATGCAAGGTCACATCATAGGCAGAGGTAGGAAAAATGTAGGATTAAATTGAATTTAAATTCAATGCATCCTTGGGGACTAGGACAAAAGACAGAGAAGCAGCGAATCGCCCCTTGAACAAAAGGGAGCTTCATGCAAATTTGCGTAATTCCATGAGCCTGAAACACATCCCTGCAACAAGATAAATGTTGGATTTCAGGAAACCCGCTGCCGAGTGCTGCAGGTGTGTTATGACCCTCGGAGCTCAGATTCATAGCTCATTCTGGAAGTGTGTGATCCTCCCAAGTTCTCTCCTATAGCACAGCTCTTTTTTTTATTGGATACTGGGCTCCATTAGAATGCGGTGGAGGTTTCAACAGAAATGAGACTCATTCACTTTGAATGAGGTGACGTCATGCATTGCCGAACTGCGCCCGGTCTATAGAGACACTTGAGCCTTACATAAAAAAATCTCCCTTTCCCCACTCCCACACGATGTCCAAGACTATAGTTCTTGTACTTCCTTTATACTTCTCTTGGGCAGTGCATTAATAGCGATGGAATGTTAGTATGAAAGCTGATGATGATGTGTGTCCCAAGCATGAAACTGTGAAAATTGATATGACTTCAAATCAATATCACGATTATTTCAAACTTTGACCTCGATTAAAATTCAATGTGTTTAAATACGTGTCTCATAAACTCAAGTAAACTTCAACCCTGTTCAGATTCTAATAACTTCTGATTAGTGTTTATTGTTATAGTGTTAAGCACCGCACAGGTCTCACTGTACATGCTCCCACATCTTCCCCTCAATGTATATTTCACAATTTTTACTGTGATGACAACCAGGTTTATGATATTTTTCTGTTTTAAAACTAGATTATTTTTAAAATATACAGATTTGAAGGGTTTACTGTGCTGTGGATACTTTACCTCAACACATGAGTGAGGCAAAACCCACTGCTGCTCCTTCTCCTACGATTGACATTTATGATTTACAACCTTGATCTGTATTTACAGCCACAATAATATTGAGTAAACATGTGTTCTTTCACTTTTAATTTCTATATCATCATCATCTATTTCTGTTAATGTTTTCTTTTTGTAAGATAAATTGAGACTTTTCAGCAACCTTGTATCATTACATACTTCAAATTCACATTGGCAATGACCCTGCAGTGGGTCCACGCTCTGTTATTGAGATTCTAACATGTTTCTCCATCAACTTGAGGAAACACTCCGAGATGGAGGACTGAGTGCGAGCAGGTCAAGGATTTGCAGTCACCCATCTTACCCAGAATACATTGTGATTATTTGGGAATCTCCTCGCATTACATTGAATCTGTGAGGCAGACTTAAGCGAAGCTCAGACAACAAGATTTGGGGCCGAATTGGGTCGAGAACCTGGTCTGGAACCTTGGATCGGTAACAAATATCGGATTTCAGATTATCTGGTGGAGTGAGGGGGTTACAGAGCCATTCGTGTTCCTCGTTAACTGCTCTGAGAATCATTGAAGCCGTCCTGATATCAATCAACTCTCCATTTAGACCGGAGCAGTCTAATTAGCCACTTGTTGAAAGTACAGAACGATGCTACAAGTCAGTAGGGATCTTCAGAAGAACCCGTAGGCGACTCATCACTGATGAAGAGGAGCCTGTAGGTGACTAATTAAAAGACATCCAGAGTCTTGTTGCTTGGACACCTCAGCGTGAGAGAAACATCTTCCTAGAGCCACTGGAAGGACTTCCTTCAAGCCGAGCAAAGATGTCGATCCGTACCACGAGAAATGAGAGGATAATTTTTCGTTCAGCAGGCGGGAAATTCCTCTGAGAATCCGGAGCGTTTGCATATCTGAACCTGAAATGAGTTCGGCTCAGAGTCATGGCGCGCCCCTGTGGGCTGTCGGAAAACACTGTTAAATTATCAGGGATCCTGTTTTTCCACCGCAAGGCTTCATTAACACCGTCTGGGTGATGTGGGACTTTATTGTCATGGGCACAATGGAGACACTGTGGTTCGAATAAGAAATCTTCTGGCTGAATAAAGAATTTCCAAATTACAACAAATCCCAGAGATGCTTTGTAATTAGCTTTTTATATAAAATAATCATGGCTGATCTTAGTGTTTGAACATTTTTTATTATAGATCAGACAATGTTACTATTTAACAACTCGTATGAACTGATCGGAGAGACTATTGCTCATGTTTAATTTAGAGCGAGTAGGTGCTGTGCAGTGTAGGTGTGGACAAAACAAGGTTCTTTTGAGTGATTAAGTTCTCTGTGTGATCATGGAGATAAAATCGATAGTAAAGATAAGATAAGAGTCAAGCAAGGGGCAGTTCATCTTGAGTGAATCAGCTGCTGCTCTAACAGCCAGGCATTATTCAGCCATTTCTCCACTCGCTTCGGACATGTCCAGTAAACAACCACATCAGTTATCGTACAGAGTTTTCTAGATCGGACAAATAATGTCTTCTTCACTCGGCGTACGGAGGAAATTTATCCAGCAGGTCACACAAAAACAAATGATTCAAGCACATAAGGTGATAATTTGATGATGCTTTTATTCCTTTACAGTAGATTTTACTTGTACTTGCCTGATTTGCTATTTTATAAGCAGTATTGTCCTGCCCCTCCTCCTCTATCGGGAGCACACCCCATGTTGATGTGCCGTCAAAATGTCCACAAAGTTTTTACTGTCCTCACAGGCAGTGAGACCTGCTCATGGCTCAGCATCTTATCTGTCACTCAGGCTGTGTTGCGCATGGGAGTGAACTGCGTGCTCTTGTGTTTGCACTGTTGGGTTTTGTGGTTTCTGCGAGTTTGGTTTCCATGTTAATTCTCACAATATTCCACCACATTAGCATATGAGCAGTGATAAAGAAATGCACCTGCTGTTGTCCTGATTATTAATATTCATGAAACAAGGACTCTGCTATGCATATTTCCTTATATATTCTTACATCAGGCCCATGTATTGACTGTTTGTTGGATATCTCTTTGCCCGGTGAGGCCTTGTTTTCCTTTTGTAGCTGCATTTCACAAACTAGTTATATTTTAACACATTCAGTTTTGTGTTGCCTGTTGTTACGGATTCTAGAGGCCTTGAAAAGTACCGACTCTGCAATGAGAAATGTAGCTCAGGACGTTCACAACACCCTGTTTGAAAGGCCATCTGCCATGTCATGGGGTTAGGGATAGAAAAACTCTCTGCTCCCACTGCTTCTTGGCCCAAGACTTAAAGAAACTTGACTTCCTCACAGCGGAGGTCAGAGCAAACTGGCACAAAACTGAGGAGGAAGTACATGAAAAAAAACTGTTAGAGTGAGTCATGAATCTGCCTGTACTCTTCCTCAGCAGAGCCAATGTTCACTGAAGGAATTATTCAACAGTCAAGTTAGTTTGTCAAATATGTTAATCATAATTTGCTGGAATACAGGACCTATTTCTATTCAGTTTTGTTTCATATTTTAATTCATATCACCTCACAGAACATTGAAAACAAACAATGTATTTATTTTTCTCCCGAAGAAGCTTGTTCTACTGTGAGAGGCTCATGTGTAACACTGAAAATAATGTGGAATGAAATAATGTTTTTTTTCCCCAACATAATAGATATTTCACAAATGATCTGGTCTGAGGATCATCAGGAAAATAGTTTATTTTTCCATTAATTTTAAGAACTGAACTACAAAATGCAGAGAGGAGGCGAAGCAGTAAATAAGATGCTACATTTAATGAAGGGGATCACAGGTTCAGCTACACTCTAAATAACTACTGCCACTTAATGCAAAAACACAATAGAGGCAGGAAAGGAGCTTTTAACGCCCTTCAATGAACACTTTATAAATATCTTGGCAATAACACTGGTTCAGTGTGTTTAAACCTAAATGAAAAAGGTGCTTCATAAAGAAATGAGACAGCGCATGTGACAAAAAGCTTCAGAAACCATGTATCTAAAGACCGTGTTTCCTCTCTAATTAACCACAGACTGGTCTGTAATTACAAGGTCGTGCACTCGAACGTCTCGAAGTATCACATCTTTGTCAAGGTAATTTCTGCAGAGAAGAATGGCCTCTATAAAGACATTACATTACATTATATGTCATTTGGCAAACGCTTTTATCAAAAGTGACTTATAATTAATGCATTTAACATCTACGATGGGCCATTTAGGGGTTCAGTATCTTGCCCAAGGACACTTCGGCATGCAGATTGGGAAGAATGAGGATTGAACCGCCAACCTTCTTGTTGGCAGAAGACCACTTTACCCCGAAACGCCACAGGAAGTGACCCGGAACGCTCCCACCACATCACAGCTCGCCACACATTGGCAATACAACATGGTTTTTCCTCTTTAGTAGATATTTCTAACCACCTTCCCGGTGAGTAGGTGACGATATATAAACTCTGATTCTGATCTCAAGTTTTGTTGTCAGTAAAATGTTGTGACGTGATCTGGGTGAGATGAGAAATGGTTATCGGTATATGTGTGAAGCCCCTTTTCCACTGGTCAATAAAACCACTGTCACCCACTAACATCCGGCTTTTGTCATATTGGCTGTGATGGAAACATGACAACAGGAAGAATCCACTAATTTCTTCTTTTCTTTATTTTACCAGTGGAGAACAAAATTGAATTTCCAGGAGTTTGCAGGTAAATTGCCATGAAGGTTTGTGTATGTATTGTAATGTTTTTTACATCTTGGGATCGGGGCAACGACTGTGAAATTTATCTTTTTATCCGGCAAGATGCAACACCGGCAAGACAGAGAGTTTGTTTCCGGTGCAGAGAATTTTAGAAGTGACCAATCCAAATCAAATAACTTTCTAGTAGCTGTATCCACAGTTGAATGAACTTATCCATCACGCAGTGGATTTGTTGGATATAAAAACCCATTTTATAGGAATTAATGTTGCTCTCATTTGTCAGTATGATCCAGTATGAATCACGTCTTAATCGGCTGTAGTTTGCCTTATTTGACTGGTTTGTTGACTTTAATATGACACACATCCTCAAGGAGATTAAACCTCCCATCACCCCCCCGAGTCTGTGTACTCGGAATTCAACTGGCAGCTGCAAGAACGCACATCATGAATATCAATTTATTGCTAAAGTGGAGCTGTGAAAATTAGCAGGGCGGTTCCATTGTGTAGGTTAATGGAAAGTCAGACAGGCATTTCACTGTAGGGTTAATGCCAGTACTAAGCCGCCATGACAATACTGTCCTTGAGCTTGAATAATAAATTGAAAATGTGTGCGGGCCTTTATGATTGGCTGGCAATATGCATGAAAAATTGGATTTATCAAAATGGAGAAAGCAAGCAAATAAGCAAAAGGAAACAAATTATAAAAACATCCAATTTGTGCTTTGCGAGGTTTGCTTCTAAATAAGGAATCGAATCATTTAAAAAAAACAAAAACATGCTGTGTTTGTCACACCGCGGTGAGGTTTGTCTTGTCTTGGGTTTTTGTCTCGTAACTTTCTGTTTTATTTTGAAATCCTAACTCTCCTCTCGTTTCAGGTCACTTGCTCTTCCTCATGTGTCACCGGTTTGATTGTCTCTGATTGTTTCCACCTGTTCCCTTCACCCTCATGTGCTAATAGTCTGCGTCTCCCCTTTGTCTTGTGCCAAAGTGTTTCGTCCTTGTCCGTGCACCTAAGCCCTTTCCACAGTCATTGTCGTGTTTTTGCCCAAGAGTTTTGCTACGCCACGCAAGTTGTTTTCTGTTTCCTCCTTGAGAGTGATTTTTGGTTTGTTAAAGTTTTCTAGTTTAGCTTCGTTTTGTGTTGTTTGTAATCTGTTTTTCTTCCTCCCTTTAGGAGTGCTTTATGTTTAGAGAGTTTTAGTTAGTTTGTTGAGCTTCCTGTTTAGGTGAGCCTTTTCTTTTGTACCGTTTCATAGTAGTTTGATTTTCCTCCTTCGGGAGCGCTTTTGATTTCTTGCTCTAGCCTTTTGTTTGTCATCCTTCGGGGACTATTTATGTTTTGAACCTTTTTCTTTTTCTAGTGTGTGTTTTGAATTTATAAGGGAGTTATTATTTCCCCTAGTTATTCTTGCCAGGTCTAAGATTTATTAAGTGAGTTTTTTCATAGCCCAATTGTTTGTCACTCTTCATTGAGGATCTGAATTCAATAAAGTGTGCTGGTACATTTAATCCTCTGCATCTGAGTCCTCATTTCAGTCCAGGCCTGACAGTGTTTGAATTGTATGATAAATCTTAGGTTTGTATCTTCAGGCAGATTCCCTCTAAATAGGAAGCAGATACTCTAATTGACACAAATCACCTTGGAGGCGTGAATCTGAACTGAAGCAACAGGATGTTTAGTTAGAGCCTTAATCGTAAAAAAATTAGCAGTGTAGTATTTTTTATCGTATTAATTAAAATAACAAAATAACACCTGATCCTCTGATCTTCTCCTAGTGATCACGTTAATTTGCATTTTTATATTAATCTTCATCTGTGCCACTTTAAATCTCGACCCATTTGTAATGATGGGTTTTATTGTCAAGCAGCTGAACGTTTCTTTTTGTCAACACAACCTGTAAATGGATAAAAAACGAGCAATATTGAGTCTACTCATTTTCCATGTAGCTGTTACCTGACGTCATTTCTCAGTGACAGAGCTCAACCAGCGTCCATCAAATATTACAAAACATGTAAATTGTGTGTCAGGTGATCTAAGATGACCAATGGGTTTTATAGTTTGATGGATGCATAATCTGGAGCTGAAAAAGTTGGAGCACAGTTTACTTAAAATCACAATCTTTTTATCAGTACATCTTAATAAGAACCAATTGATGGGATGGGATTCTGAATCGGCGTAGAGACACTGGAGTGAACCATCACAATGCTTGTCTAAGTCTTTCCATAAAATTCACCAAAAAGAAGTAAATAAAGGAATACCACTACTGCTGCTTTATCATTGAAAGAGAAACTCAAACATGCTGTTGTGTTTCCTTTATGCCTGAGGGATCATTTGAGATGTGAACATTAAAAAACAGTTTTCAGTTCAGCATCTGCAGTTACCTGGAACATCTAGACTGAGGCTGAAATCCCATCACCTACAGAATGAGCAGTGGGGACACAGTTTCCTGACAGCTCCTGATTTAACTGGCGGCTCAGTCAATTGTCGAGAGATGTTTTCTTGACGATGATCCTGCGGTGAAAACTGGGATGCTTTCTGAGTTTATCCTGATACGAGACAACAACGGTAATTGAGAGCGATGCCAGCGGCAAAATAATCATTTTAATTGCAGGATTGAATCTCAGAAAATACATAATGCATCCCAAGGTTCACATCATTTCACAGCCCATTTAATAATTAACTGCTGCTGCGTTTTCTTCAGACAACAATGCCTGGCACACCAGACCTAATTTCAGACAGCAGAGCCATTATCACTATCACCCCCCATCAATGCTATATCCCGTGTGCGCTCTAATCCTAATTAACTGCAGGAGGTCAGGCTGATCAGCGAGTCCAGTTATTTACATTGACTTACTCTGCAAGGGAGAAAATGGAGAAGGAACAAATGTAATTAGGTCGACCACAACTGTAATCACAGCGTCTTGATGGGAGGAATGAGATAATCATCTGTGACAAAGCCTTCAGGTGCAGGTAAAGCACAATAAACGATTTAGATGTAAATAGTCTGAACATAGAGGAGAAAACAAATTGAGCGATAATGGCAAAGTGGAGCCGGATGATTAGTTCAGAGGAGCAGAGACTCCGAGGCGACTTCAATCCTGATAAGGGGAATTCAGAAAATCATCAGTTTATATTTGTAGTTTGCTCACATACTCGGTTCTCTGGCAGCAGCCGGAGCAAAGTACTGCTGCTGTATTTTCCTGCCCACACCACAGCATGCACCTGCTGCATTGAGCCGGTTTCCACACGCTGCTCACCTCCTTGATGTGCTGAAATAGCTTGGTTGTATTGGATTTCACCCTAAGGTGTAGCATGTGGAAAATCAATGCTACCACAAGATCTAAGAATGTCTCTGGCTTTGTACAAAAGAGGTTTTTCACTTAATAAGAAAAAAGGACAATATGATTTTTAGATAATGCATGTATATAGACGTCTAAATGTAATGCAGGGAATGCATCGCCCCTTCAATGCTCTTCATTGCATTTGTTTTTCTAGCCTTTTTAGTTCATGGAAAGTCAAAATACTGTTTTCCTTTAATGAATGGGTTTGGAATTAAATCTAGGAAGATGTATTGGGTCTCAGAATGAAAGAAATTCATGCTTGCAGGGTAAAAGCCGTGAGCATGAAAACATTTTAGTCTTTTTACTTCTACAACACAGAGATTGATGCAGCGAGTTATTACTCGTGGAAGCGCAGCAGCGTGAGGAATGAAGCGCCATTCAATCTGTGCCACGCTACAATCAGTCAGATGATTGGGACGTAACGTGTGTTGGGTAATGATCAGTGTTGTTCCCTTTAAGATCTGGTTTCATATATTGAGAGAAAACACTGCAAACCTTCTGCTTTTAGTTGCTTTTTCGTGCACAAACCACAAAAATAAGTCTCCGTCCAACTGTGACTTGACAACAGGGTCAGTACAGGATGTTGTTTGCTAAGTTATTGCACAAAGAACTGTTCTCCACAACAGTTCCACCCACACCGAGGCACCAAAGCTTTTAGAAAGCACTAAGGATCAACTTCTGCCGAATTATATGGTAAATATACTAAAGCGTGTATAACACCATTATTAATCATTTATTAACAACGAGCTTCAGATCTGACAAAATGAAAACAGAGCTCACAACATGCAATTTCCTTTCGGACAGCTGTGCTGAAGCTGAAATGCTTAATTTGAATTAAAAAAAAACAACGACAATTACGTTTTTTTTAAACGTGATACTATACTTTGTCTTACACCGCCTGACGCTACATGCAACAATAAGGGAAACAGAAACTCGTCGAAGCGCTGCCTGGCAGGGGCAGATGTCCCTGAGAGCTGCAGGCGTGGAGAACATTTGGGATGATAAAGAGGGAGAAACAATGAGTTGCCAGAAGGTAGAAAAATGAAAACACGGAACATGACGGAGTAAACAAAGTCTTCAAAATCGAGTGTTCACATTCGCAGGATACAGGACTGGGGGGGAAACTGTCTGCTCTGTGGAGCAACGATTGAGAGAAAGGGACTGTAGGACATTTTTATAAAGAATTGACACCGGCGTTCTATTCATGGAGTGAAGACGAAGGGTGATATTGACTTTGCGTTTTGGATGTTTCTTTTGTTTTGGTTCCTGTAGCTCAAGGTATCATTTTAATCACCTACTTCAAGGAAAAGAAAGCGAGACTGACCTCTGACTGTTTCAGCTCATGCCCCAAAATGACAATCTTTTCTTCTTAACTATGGTCATTTCATAACTATGTGTTTATCATTATAGTCAATGACTGTCACCATGACAACATAGATCCCTTTATCCTCACTCATCACTTAAACCCAAACCCGTGTTGATGTTCTAAACCTAACCGAGCCTAAGGCGATTTCAGAAGCAGTTTTTTCTTACATCTCTTGAAATCCCTCTTACATCCCGCCAGCACTGAATAAATGAAAAGCTCTGACAACAAAAAGAAATAAAAATCCTTCATCTGTGGAAGCTGCAGGGCTGCAGAGAGTTCATTCCTCCTGGATCACATGATCGAATGCCCGACCTACGTGCACTCTGCTCGTGCATCATCACCCATGACCAGAGGCTTCGTATTCTTTATGATAATGTTTGGAGCTTTATCCACAGTGAGTGAGCCGTGGTGTTTACAGTCGGCCATGCTGGGCTCCTCTTTACAACTCGAGGATTCCTCCACCACAAAGTCACTGTGATGCACAGTTCTTGGCTTTGGAGCACAGGGCTTGGATTATTTTTCTGTTGTATCCTTTCAAAATAAATCTGCTTTTCCTGGGTTCTCTGGGTTCGCCGACTATACATTTGACTGTAAGTCTACATCTCAATATGGCATTTATTTTTCAGCAAGTTTCAGAAGGAGCAGATGTACGACCTTACTGCAGAAAAACACTGTCAGATCCAAAGAGGACTTTTCTATTTGAAAGATTTCCTCGGGGATTCTTATTTAAACAATGAAAGTAGGAGACAGGTTAAACTGAAGTGTGGAGTTGACAGCGAGTTTGAGGAAGGTAAATAAATGAGAAGAGCACAAAAGTCCTGCAATAAATTCTACCTCAACAAAGTTAACAAGGTGAAATATTCAGTATTTCTTTACAGAGGTGTTGATTCAACTTCATGATAATTTGGAAAATGTAGTTTTGGCGGTTGCTATTGAACTGTATAGAGTTATACAGAGTTTCTGCCTTTTAACCTGTATGCATTGATAGAAATGGGGTTGAGAAAATAACAAACACCTCTGTGTACTGTGCAGTAAATGTGAGGAAGCATTTTGTCGTCACCATAAACTCTGTCGTAACCTAAAAGTTAAGAGCCTACCTGTAGTAAGCTTCTTACTCAAGTTAGGTAGTGAAAGCTGGAATAACATCACTTTACGACAACATGCTATAGATAATGAGCGGGTTACAGAATACTGTATGTTTGTGATTGACATGTTGCAGCCTTGCCTGAGGCATCTGTCATAGCCTCCAGGCTGGATTAGAGCAGCAAACAGTTATTATGGGATTCCAGTAGACCGTGAAAACTATGAAATAAACTGTGTGGGCACAACTCAGGTCCCTCAAACGCCCCCCCTTATGTAAATGCTGTCTGGTGCAGTCACAGGTAGAGGTGTAGATGCTGTGGTGATGCTGCCCTAACTCCTCTTTACTGCAATTGTGTTTCCCTCCTCTCTTTGCACCCTGGGGAGCAGAAGGGCAATGTTGCACAGCTCGCCGATATTTCACAACAGGCTGTGTGTGTGTGTGTGTGTGTGTGTGTGTGTGTGTGTGTGTGTGTGTGTGTGTGTGTGTGTGTGTGTGTGTGTGTGTGTGTGAGTGAGTATATAAGAAGTGTGTCTGCTGAGAGTCTGTGAGGTTGTATGTGAGTTTCAACTACTATTATAAACTCTCCAGAACCATGTTAGGGAATAAAAGACCACATGCATGCTACATATTAAAAAACTAAATCAACTAAATAGAATGAGCTTTTGTGCTGACTAGTTTTGATTCAAAGCCTTCGACACTTAATTGTTAGAAATTGATAATAAAGAGACAGACCGTTTTTTTTGTCGTGTTTCCTTTCTTTTCTCTGTGTAAGCAAATTATTCGTTGCTAGAACCTTTAAACTTGGTTTTCACAAAGATTAAATAAAAAAATATATGAAATTCAATACCACAGATTTCTGGCTGGTTGCAAGCTCGCTTCTTAAGGGCTAACCTCCGAACATTATTGATTTGACAAAAGAAAAAACTATAAAACATTATTCCTGCCGAAAAAATCCATCTGGTTTTGTCATAGATTTGAGTCATTGTCAAAAACATTGTCATGAAACAGTGTCATGAAACAGTGTCACATACTTCAATCAAACACATACTTCAATCAAACAGTGTTGGAAGAAATAACAGTTTAAAAAGCCTGGAAACAACAACTGGCTGGAACAAAAAGGCAGTTTTAAGAATGCGAGTGCAACAACACAAAATACTGTTAATACTCAAGATTCCTATACTGGATGAAAATCTCACATCCTCACCACATGATCAACGTTTCTTTTCCAGTGCTTTACAGCAGCACGGAGTGAAAAACTAAGAAAACTGCAGCAGATTACACAGCCCACTCCCCTCAGTGTGATCAATACATACTTAGAGGACTGTAAGGCCAGCAGGAAAGATCACCAGATATCTATCTTTAGATATATACAGTATGTAGACCTTTACAAAGAGCGAGCTGACTTCCATGACATCCTGAGGAACCCTTGATGCCAACACTGAAAATCTAATTTCAATAAACCTGCCTCAAAGAAGGTGATTTTCTCCCTTTCTCGAACTTTATATTTTGGAGTACTTCTGCTTTTTTTCCTGACTTTGTTCTGTGGATTAAAGACATTTCATTCTTTGTGGCAGAGAACCTGGCTGAACTTCAGAGTAAAAAAAAAGTGTCTCCCTTTCCTCTCATGAATTCATCACAGTCACCTTTGGCACTGTGTGATTCCTGAGAACTGTCTGAGAAATATATTCAGAGGATACTTTCTGAAGAAAAACCAATGCATTTACAAACACATCACAAACAAAGATTCCCTGGTGGCCTGTGTAAATATTTATATGGTTGCCTGGTATTCAAGTTGCAATATAAACCTTGTAGCTTTATGTAGAATTCTTTATGTCACCTTAATGCTGTGGATCTTTACCTGGGGGTTGTGGTAAGGGTCTGACAGTAAGTTAATATAAAATAAAAGCACACAATATTGTAATTGAGTGCATGGCATAGTGCCATACTTAATAGCACCACAATGGGGCACAAAGTCCTGATTGAACATTATAGTTGGCTTACAGAGACATGATGCAATTGCTAATAAGAGGATGCAGAAAATCCCCAGATGCAAACACAACAAAATGTCCAACAGAGAAAGAAAACAAAGGAATTAAAGTGGTGAGATGTGGCTTCTCGGGATGGCGAAGATCCAAAACCGCAGTGTGTGATTTGTTGCAATGCGTTGGCGAAGAAAAGCCTGAAACCTTCCAAGATTCGAAGGCTTTTGCAGACTCAACGTTAAGAGCTGCAGACAAAAAGCGTTTTACTGTTACTACAAGAGCCACTTGGTCAGAAATCAGTCCTGCAGAGAGACTAAATGGAATTCTGAAAGCTGGACGCCGCATGACTTGCAGTGAAAACTGAACATGGCAACAGACGGGAAAGAGTACAGAAAATAAATTTGAGTGAATAATCATGTTATAATATCTACCCTGTAAAGCAGGAAAGGAAAGTGGATCAGAAATCTCTATTTCAAAGGAGCAACAACACTACGACTCATTAATTGATGCTCTATGGGTGATACAGCTCTAAAGCAGAGGTTTGTGTAGAAGCTACCGGCTGAACGTTGGACATCAGTGCAAAGTGAATACTGAAGAGTGACATTGTCAGAGTGACTTTGCTCTAAAACACTTCCCCCCCCCCTTTCGTATCAACCAGTGTGATCTTCTTGTCACTCTCGGAGGTCGGCTCTTCGGTGCCGGTGCTGCTGAAAAACAAGCTCAAAGCCCGTTTTGGGTCAATAACAGTCTTCAGCCACGACAGGAACACCTCATCAAGTCATTAAGGAGGTTTTTTACCTGGAAAGACTCCAATTTCAGACCAATTGCATGAAGTAGACAGAAGAAGAAAAAGAAGCTGAAGCGGCTCTTTGTTGCTTGACGTCTTTGCCACGGATGATAAAATCTTTGAGTAATGAGGACGTTCATTTAGACATTAGTTCGCCTGATACCTTAATGATATTACAGTGGCAACGTTAACTCAGTGAACCGGTTCATCATTTTATATTCAAATGAAAAAGCAATTTTCTTCCATGCACTATATTCAAAGCAGTTAGCTAATACAAACGTCACATTGACAACATGCCCACGTCCGATGCACATCTACAAACCAATCACAGTCAATAGGAAGATCACAGGATGTACATACCTTAAGTGCAATGTGAAACCACAACTAACTAACAAATTAAAAATCTTGTTTCATTGTGTTTGTGCTACTTGACCATTTCTGTAGCAGAGACATAGAAATGGGAGAGAAACCGACCATTTAAAGAGATTTGTGGGGAAGCAGCAGAATGAGGGCGACCAGGGCATCGGCGTCACGAGGTCTGACTCATGTCTCCTGCAGGCGTGTAAGTGATGCATTGAAGTTCAGGCTCTCCCAATGTAACATTCCATCCCTCTCTTTACGTCATCACCACGCTGCATCACTGTAGTCTCGTCTGGCCGTGGCCTGGTTGTAGCAGCCGTTCTGGCATTTGATTACATCTGACAGGCTTTACATAAAAAAGAAGCCTGAGCTTTATACCACTGGCTTCTTTTCAATTCCGTCCATTAATCACTGCTTTACTGGGTCTTTGGCCGAGCTTCCACCAGCAGATGCACCCTGCATAAAAGATCTTGTCTCAAGGCAGTTCCCCTCGTTTTCAGGCTTGAAATCATTTCAAAAAACGTCTGGTGACATCATTTCACTTGCTCGTAGTGAAGCAGTCCCTTGCTTCTGCTTTTGTGTCAGAGATACAACACTTTTAGTGTCTTGTGATACACGACTACTGCATTATAGGATTCTTTAAATATGCAGGGCTTCACCTGCAATTATTCACAGGAAAGGTGGCAAGTAAAAGCAGTTCACACACACACCTACACTTGCCGTCAACCACATGGTATCCAAGCCCCAATGCAGACCGAGCTTTATCATCCATAGTTTACTAAATGAACATCATGCTGTATTGAAAAGGACTTAAATCTAGAGATTGAGCCCATGAACTCTTTGTGAAAATGTTTCTCAAGTTTTAAATAAAATTAGGTCGGGTCATTTTCTGAGAGTTCGGTAGAAACTAATTGATGCATCAAAAACCTATGAAACAGGTAATTCCTGATGCCCCACCCACCGATGTCGGTTTTTGTCCAGTAATGTTTCCCCTGAAGCCTTCAGAAGGATTTTCTTTAATTCTGCTAGAAGCCCTGTTTGCATTGAAAAATACTGTCAGAAAATAATGAAAATCTGACAGGGAAGTTGCTCATTCCCGAAAATGTTAAAATGCATTTTTCACTGTCCGTGGCCAAAACGTTATTGGTCGTCAACAGCCGACTCCAACTCAGTGATTTCCCTGTCGAGCTTCCCTGGCACATGTAAAATGTATGAGCCGTTGATTGCAGCCTTTTCAAGCCTCCCACTTCTCCCCGGCCTGTATTCAAACACATATACAGCTAAAGAAATGTTGACTGAAAAATGTTAATTTAAGCTCCGACACAAGCTTACCGAAGCTTTTTTGGTTTAGTGTTGTTACTTCTGTGCTCTGCAATCGAAAATATCCAATTCATGACCACAGAAAAATGCTTTTTCATCCAATAACACTCCCTGTGAATACATATCATTTCTGCTCCTCCGCCATAAATCCATGCAGCTGCACGCACAAGCAAAATATGTGAATTGATCATGTTTAAATATAAAAAAAAAGAAGGTAAGCTCGGGAGCCCCATCCTTCTCTGGGTGTGAATGTGTGTGGAGTCAGAAGGTGGCTGTCATTACACCATTTAATTTCAGAGGTGACAGAACCAAGGTCCTCATGCCTCATGAGTAATGGAAGGGACTGTGCAGCCAACACAGCCCATCAGCCCCCGAGCGCCGTGATGACTCTTATCAGTAAACTCATTCCTGCCTCCTGACCTTTCAGCAGTTCCACAGTCGTCCTCTTTGTTTGATGCGGGGAAAGGATTTCACTTAGGAGATTCTGCCTAAGTGGACATCGCACTGCTCTCAGCGAGGAGTGGATCGACCCAGCAGTAAATCAACAGAGTCTGACTGCAGCAGCATGGTTTTCTACTGCACAAGGGATATACTGGTGTAAGGTTGAGTCAAAATATGACGTGCACACAGGAGCAAACACAAATAAAATCATCATCACACTGCAGCTGAAATCTCAAGCAACACACTAATTGAATTTTATAATTGTGTTTCAGTTTCATCTCTCCAGAGCACAGGCAACTGCATTTAGTGAAAAAGCTCTGATAGACCCAATGAACATTACCTGCCCACATGTGCAACACACACACACACACACACACACTGCTAGTAACTAACAAGGGAACCAAGTGAAGTGTTCAGCAGCTACGGAGCCATTCATTTCCCTCAGGAGCTGGTGGAGACCAAAAATAGAGCCACAAGGAGCATGGACTTGGACAAGGGCCCAACTTCAACTGGACGCTAATGTTGCCGTGTGTTCGACACAACCACTTTACAAGGTAATATATGTAGATGTGTTTTTTACAGGTGTGACATTGAGACAAGACAAAATTTGATAGGAGCTGAAAATCTTGCTTTTGTTGACCTCACAGTTGAAGGTAAGACTAGAAAGGAAGATAATGTAAAGAACCTACAAAACATGTCTACACTCAGGCCTTGAGTAATGGTTATTTTACCTTCCATTTAAATAAAAATCCATATTACTGTCATTTGACTAAATATCTCCTTCTAAACAAAAACAATAAAAAAAACGTTCAAACAAGTATGCTTGGCCAGTAGGTGGCGATAAAGTCTACATCAATGAACCGTCAAGTACCAGAGACTAAAGCTGAGGTCCAAGAATTATTGGACGAAGCGGATACATGTGAGATCTGTTCATGTGGTGTAGTGATGTAAAAATCCAGCGGCAAACTTGTAATTAGACCTGAGCACTGCTAACCAAAACATAGAGAAACCAGTATACAGCGGCCATATTTGTTGCAGCTTTCATATGCTCATGACACTTTGGAAAATGTTTGTTTTCTTCACTTTGGAATAAGTTTGTGAGTGGATGAGAGGCTCAAACACAGAGGGGAGAAGTTTGCTTTGTAAAACATCCACATTAGTGTTAGTCATTTGAAACTACATTGGTAAACATCTAACGCAATGTCTCAAACAATGTGCAGTGTCTCGTTACAGCATGAATGTGGATTTGACAGTTGTTGTTTTTTAACAAAAGTAGACCAGAAGGAATGCGTCACCCTCCGCCCCAGCACAGAACCCCGGGCTGCTAATGTTTGTTTTATTTTAAAAAGGCTCCCACTCTTACCCTATGTTTCATAACCAATTCCTATTTGCAAATCATTATTCACATTTTAAATGTAACTGCTCGAGAGATAAATGAGGACATTATCATAGTTTTAAAACACATTTGTAATTCTTCCCCATTCTTCAGCATCCGAGTGTTTCTCAAGTAAAAATCAATTTAGGATTTTTATGTAATTACACCCTGGAGATCAAACCAGGGCTTCTCTTTGTTGGCTCTCACAAATATTTAGTGCTGTGCAATTTTGCACCTCACTGAGTCCCATCTTCACAGAAAAAATATTTGTGATTCAATGAAGACATTCCAGAGGACAATATGTAAATGGCTGCAAGAGAGAGAGAGAGAGCATTCACAGTCTCCATGCTGTTTACTCACAAATTGTATGTAGGTGCAGCCCTGCAATTACAGCTGCACTAAATGGACTTTATTATAATCCAACACATTACAGCTCCACAAAGCAGCCTGCGAAACTAAGCACTATTGATTTCACCGCGACAGATTTCTCATAATCTCAACAACAACCGACAAGCACGCGACAACAATGTGACGAGCTTCATATAGGTTGGATTTACTGAAGCGTTGCTGCAGTTGTATTTACTGGAGATGTATCTCAGATAAACTGGCAGCATCAGTGCATATTTAAAGAAAGCTATTCAAGGAAGGCAGCATCTAAGAGTGCATGGAACAAATCTCCAGGCAGGAGCCTAACATATCATTAAAGAGCAGTTTACAGGGGAAAGCAAAATCCACAGAGCTCTGATCACCGAGCGATAGATAAGGAATTTGATTGAACACATAATTGTAATTCAGATATAAACTGATTCATAAGTGGTCCTAACATATTTCCCAGTCTTTACCTTGTCCAATCCACTGGTTATTATATTGTAGTTCTGCCGCCATTTTAATTACTACCCACATGATTTTCTGGTGTTTTAACAAGCTGTCGAAAGCTGTGTTGGTTTCGAGAGCTATAATTTGTCTCTGGGAAATGCAAAATTATGGTAATTCTGTAAGGCTGTGAAACGAGAAGCTGTTTTCTGGTCGATATGGGCTAAATATGCCAGTGTCAGTACATATTGGCCAAACACCACGTGCTACTCACACGTACATGTCATAGACTGTGTACAAAGACGGATGACATGTTTCCACTACACAGAAACAAAGCTTAAATATCCTGGATATGAAAGTCAGACTCAATACAAACTCAACAAACATCAAATAACTAATCAAAACCAATCATAGCATGAAAATTAACACTTACAACAGTGTGACAAGAACAAACATTAAGGAGAGGAACCATCTTTAAGGAGAGAAACGATTAAGCATGTATTTTGACTGTTTACTTTGGTCCATGTCCTGTGTGCTAACATGGAGAAGGCAGGGTTTATGACCTTTAGTGCGTCCAGTCACCAGGTAGCCATTTAAGCTCTTTGGCTTCACTGTTGAGGAGCCATCACATTATCTGTCTTTATACAGTCTAAGCTTGGGACCCACCATATAGCCAGCTGCTAATACGACATGCTAGCTGTAGATACACTGCTACGTGGAAAGTACTCAGATAACATAATTAGGCCAATCGGATTGATGGGGCTTATACCTTTCTCAACTTCTAACAGAACCACAATGCAGGTCTGCAACAAGTAAGATTGTCTGCTAACATCAATAAACAATGTAAGTAGTATTTATAGTTTGAAGCCGATCACCTTAACAACTCGAGACCTGCAGGACTGAGAGAAACGAAGAGAAACTCGTCCTGTCACCGACTTTCTCCGGGTTTTCATCCCCACTCATGGTTCCATTTAAAGTAAGGAATCGCTACTGCTCGTTTCTCAGATGCCTCAATTTGGCTCGTCAAAACCTCTCCTCTCCACAATATCTCCCATAAATTGAAATCTGTCTTCCTCTCCGGGCGTCAGGGCTCATGCTCCTCAGAGGAGACGACACGTCGGCCTGCATTTCAGGATGAGGCCTCATATCAAGTCATTTTTCCAGCCGAGCATGTGAAGACAGAGGGAATTTGGGCAATCGCACAAAAAGGTGAAAAAAGTTATAATTTGCTGTATAATGATTCGTGCTGGCAAACAAGAATGTAATGAAAGCAGAGAAATTCTTTTGATAACTTGCCCTGTCTCTGCCAAGGTGCTGATACCTGGAGGATAATGGATTCCATGTGAGCCGCACAGTCAAAAGCAATCAAAGAACAAATCAGGGAGCACAAGGAAAAACTAATAGTGTCCTTCCAAAGACACTTATCCGGGACCTGTCTTTGCAGGAGTGCAGAGTCGGGCGGTCGTGCTTCATTGCATATACAGACAAAAAAACAGCCGGACTATTATTGAGGGGATGATTGGACTCCTCTAGTGCTGCTCTCTGGCAATAAAGCCGCTACATGAAATGGGATCACTGGCCGCACCACAGAATAACAAACAAGTTTCCTGTTTATTACAGCTCGGAGTGCCTCTATTTGTCGGATTTATAACACCAGCAAGAAAGTGCACGGAGCAGCAGAACAGTGGTTCTCTGT
The DNA here is from genome assembly GCF_963576545.1 of Limanda limanda. NCBI lineage: Eukaryota > Metazoa > Chordata > Actinopteri > Pleuronectiformes > Pleuronectidae > Limanda > Limanda limanda. Next base: position 1,016,340 of record NC_083639.1, read on the forward strand.
CAACGGAGCAATTCAACATAAAGACGGAAATTAAGAACATCCCCTCAGTGTCACAGTTTATTTAACGTCTGCGTTTTTATACACTTTATACCCGTGTGTTTTGCTGAATTTGTCATTGTGACTTCTTTTGGTAGTTATACAGTTTGTGTTATTATGGCTTCAATTTTCTTGCCTGCATGAAATTAAATGTTCAAGTGAAACATAGTAAATAAACTTGCCATCTCTACTTTACTGTTGCAGATAACTTTAAAAAATGTCTGAATGGGTGAAATAATGGTCTGAACGGCTAAATCCCCATTCAGCGCAGTTATCCGCACTTTAATTCCACCAGTAAATCTTTAAACAAACTCATAAAATGACGATATCTCTCTATTTTACATCCAGGGGACTTTTGTCCTACATAAGTAATTAATTGGAGGTCATTCGTTGTAAAATAGATTAAGAAGCCATTTTGGCAGTAGAGTTATCCCCTCGTTGGATCCTTGGTTGCTTAAAGATGGAAGGACACATTTGATGGATTCTTTGAAATGTGACGGTCTGGTCGCCGGCTGCGATGATGCAATCTGTCTTCAAACGCAGACCCTCGAGGAAGTGGCCCCTGAACTGGGACACATGATCAAAAGGAGCCAGAAAGAGCCCTGTGGTGCCACGCAGCAAGGTGATTCAAATTTGATGATCCGTCGTAAATGTTTGACAATTTCCCTCTTTCATGATGTAACAAACCAACACAACACTCACTGAAATAAAGTTTATGTTGTGAATGTCTGTGATTAACTCTATTCGTTCAGCTAATTGTTTGAATTACAGTATGTTAGAATAGAGTCAATACCTTTCGATCACAAAGCTTTTTCTGAAACAGACAAAAAGCCATTTTGCTTTTCTCACAACATGTGGCATGAAGGCGAGACACCGGCTTGCTCACAATCTTTTTATGAAGGTGACCCCCCCCCCCCTTCAGAATAGCAGTGGGGATAAAAATCAATCACATTAATCTCTACTGGAAAGTAAAGTATTGTTCATGTGGGGGGGGGGGGGGGGGGGGGCAGATGTCTTCACCAGACTTTCCCATTCATCCATTGTGAAAATCAATGTCAGACGACACAAGGAGGCAAACTATGAGATTAGCTTGATTCAATGTTCTGTAGCGTGAGTCAGCTCCAGAATCACAAAATTACACTTGTGTATATACACAAGAAAGCTAATGAGTTTGTGTGTGGCATGTGGATGTGATAAGTGGGACTGTGAATCACTTGCTGGTAGTAACAGTTGTTTGGATACAGTAACACCAGACTGATGATAATGTGTTAATGCCCCTGATACACGGGACATGATATCATCATCATCATCATCATCATCTTGAGTGCCCTCTACAGGTTGGCTGCATTAAAGGTCATAAACACTGCCTCCTCCATGTTAGTAGATTGGACATGAACCAAACTAAAAGGAACAAAGTACGCGTTAAACAAAATTCGTGGAATAACGTCATTTTAAGTAGTTCTTATATGATTTTTTAGGAATTATAGTGTTCATATGTCTGATAGGTTTGGCTTAAATTAGTTATTTGATGCAATAAAAACTGGATAAACATCCTCAATACTATGGCTTCACACCATGATCACTATTTTACAATATTACGTCAAAAACACAAGATGGCAGCCCCCATATCTGAGATATTTCGGCTTCCTTTTCGTACAATGAAAAGAAGTGGATACCAGTCACCCTTTTTTATAGAACCTACATTTATAGGTTCTATAATCTGCAGTCTGCAGTCACTCTCTATCAATGAGAAACACTGGATTTGTATTTGTTCACGGTTTGCAAACACAACTTTGTTCTAAATTCTCAAGCAATCAGCAACAATCTAACCCAGTTTTTCCTAAAACTCCAGCACTTGATTGATATCATATATCCTGAGGATCGCTGGAAAAAGCAGATACACAAGATATAGTTAAAGACAAGTTAAAGTGGAAGAAAAGGAAACTCAAAGCTCCACAGTGAGCACTTTGCAAAGATGTTGAATGTGCATCACTCCAGTATATCTATCTGATTGTTTAATTACAGTTAAGTGCAACGAAACAAAGTCTGAGTCAGACTCTGGCTTTTCCTCCAGGTCTGCTGTGACATCGCAAACACAACAAAACCAAAAGACAAAAAGGCAACGACAAAAAAAAATGTGACGCCTCTCATGCATAATGGAGGAGCTCCTGCAGCCAGTCAGGAACAACAGGCACCCTTCTACCCCGAATTCATCAGAATCAGACCAGCGGTGTGTCAGTGAAAACCCCGGAGAGCCTCACAGATCTTTATTTATTGCATCTCTAACCTGCAGATCTGTCTTGCTTTTTTAAATGAATGTCAGAGCACAGTGAGGTTTTTCAGCCGCTTTTAAAAAGCGAATAAGAGATGTCCTTGAACATTCAAACTCTTACAGAGCAGCAGCAGTTATCTTTGGTTATCTGTTCACAACATAGAAAGGGTTTGCTTTTACTAAGGAGGTGTGCAACTCTATAATATGTGTAGTGTTTGTATATACACATACTGCACGTGTGGTGTTAGCCCTTCAAAATGCATCCTTTATAATTTAATACCATTTAATACAGCCGCTAAGAGTTACAGGGATACCTTTTACAGACAATAAAAGGGTTCAGTTCTTGGCCGCGGGACATTTAAAGAGTATTTACATACAAATGTTCTTGTATAAATTCGACCTGAGGCACATATTCATTTTGTTTACAGAGCAGTGTATGAAGATTGCACGAGGTGAATGTTAAACCAGAGTAAAGCCCGAGCGGAGGAGAAGACTGCAGACTGAAAGCTGAAAGGATTACCGGGAGCACATTATCAGAGCCACTCAAATTAAAAGACATGCGAGTGGAGACGCCACCGAATGTCTGCAGCGATGCTAACAGGAAAATAGAAGCTGCACAAAGCTCACGGGTGAGTTGTGTGTCGTCTTGTGTTGTTCACTCATTAAGTGCCACAGAACGAGAGCGAGTTTCACAATTGCATATTAAGCAGCTATATAAAAATAAGCAGATGCATGACATTTCCTCAGCTGCATGATTTAAATCTTTTAAAGCGCCCCTCAGGTGATAATTACGTTTTTAAACATTCCCCCCCCCCCCCCTGTGCTTTTTATACAACCCTTGCCGTGCCTGTTCTAATCCTGCCTGTTTGGAATGGGCTCCAGTTTGAGCTGTGGTGATGCTCGTTCCAGCTTTTTTTTTTTAAACTGTAAAAAGTGACCTGCAGTAATTGAGCCACTTGAGAAAAGACCTGCTGCACAAAGATCTGATCACCTGTTCATTCAAACCGCCGAAGCTTGACTCAGTACGCAGAACCACGAACTGGAGAATCAGTTGTCGTGAACACCTTGTTGAGATTGGCGTCGTCTTAACTATACTGAGCTTATGAGTCCAAACGGCACCAAACCGGCCCCTCAACAATACATATGTCAAGTGTGAAGCTGATAAGATGATCAAATCTTGAGAAATGAGGCCTATTCTTCAGGTGACGGGCAAATCCCAGATTCCTCTGGAGCGTACGACATCACTCCGGCTCCCTGAACACAGCTCAGTGCGACTGGCCGATAACTTCTACATCTCTGGAGCCTCCCAACATGGTTTATCGTCAGGAGCAGGTGGCGTAATTGATTGACGCAAACAATTCTTACGTCTTTCAGTTCTCAGCAGAATACGTCTTTTGCACAAGCTTCACCAAGCGTGTACCTCTCTGACATATAGTCAATCTTCATGTCACCAGCAGGAGGTGATGGAGCAGGTGTGTACCTCCATTTAGCAACACGTAGAAGATGAAAGATGCCTCAGAGATCAAAGTCCCTCCTGATCACGTTGTGTGTGGGATGAGAAAAGTAAGAGAGTAGTTGGCAGTAGAAGAGAGAAGCTCTGACATTTGTGAAGGTGATGGACTGGACCGCCCAGTGTGCTGACTGGTTACACTTTGAGGGGGGGACCAGCAGGACCAGCAGGACCATTCAGGATCAGGGGTCACATCTCTGAATGTGCAGGACGCAGACAGACACATGTTCGCCTGATGGGCTCTGGAGAAAATTCAGTTTGCACCTGCTGAGCCATGCCTTGCTCAGAGGCAAGATTTTCCACATGTTGGAATCAAACCCCAAGGCTTTCGAAACCCAAAAATGTGACTCTATAAACAACACAGTGACAACCAGAGGATAATACAGAGATAAGCATTAAAAAAGAAAGGTTTGTCATATTTGGAATGAAGCAAATCTGAGATAAAATAAAAACTACTGCAGCAAAACACAATAAAGAAAAACTGAGAAAATATTTAATCGCAGTTTCATCAGGACGCCTCTGTGTGTTAAAGCGTTTAAAACTGAAAGGATGTTTTTATGGGCATGTTTACCCAGGTATTAGGGGATTGCTAATTAGAAAAGGGGACTTTGCACCGAGGCTCCTGGGAAAGGCAGAATTAATCACACGTCAAATGTTTAATTGGGCTGCTGCAGTGACTGGGTGTGGGTGACCCTGTGGCATCTTCAGGTGCACACGCGCCGTGCGTGAGGTTTGTGAACACAATGTTGCACAGACACTGAACTACTCTGGTTTGTTAATTGCTTAACGATGCGTAAAAAACACATTTACGCATTAAATTACGCGTAAAAACAACAAAAAGTTGTGTTCTCTTACCTGTTTATGGAGAACTGGTGCGAGGTGTTGCGTGGAAAGCGCGTGCTCGCCGCTGTGCTGGTGATGGAGGGAACAAAAGGTGCGGGAGGTGCGTTTAATTCTTGCGGAGATTTAGTATTCTTGCAAACTGCGGTTGGAGAGGAGATGCGGACCCCCTGCTGAGGGGGCTGCGGGTCCGGGAGGTGCAGGTCCGGGTCCGGGAGGAGCAGGTCCGGGTCCGGGGAGGTGCGGGTGCGGATCTGTGCAGCCGGATCCTCGGTGCGTGATCAGCCCCGCATCTGATGCTCAGGTCTCTTCTCCTCTTTCTTTTAAAACGCACATGCTGTCACCGTCACGTGACCGATCCACGCCGACCAATGCGCTTCCACCCGCTCGCAACGAGTCACGCACCAGCTTTACTATGCAGCAGCTGGAGCAGCAACATGCACGCGCTCACACACACACACACACACACACACACACACACACACACACGCTGCATGGACTCTCCATCTAATTGGCTTCTTGTGTAAAAATCCACATGAGAGAAATTGTGAGGGTTGGCGAGAACATCTGCTCATTTTCATACTTTTCATAAAACCGTCACCTGAGCATCACAGGGGAGTGAGCATGCTCATTCATTTTCAAGAGGGGGGGAGGATTCATATTTCACACACTCACACACTTCTCCTCCAGCTGCCTTCCACAAACACTCCCAATTATGATGCCCCCATCCATCCTCCCAGTCATTCTGTGACTGCGAGGATGTTGGGCTGTTTTTCTCCTCAGGCGCTGCTGATGAGGGATTTGATGTTTGTGGCTAAGTGGAGCTGCGTGAATCCAGATGGTGAAATTGTGACCAGCATCAGGTTCATGGAGAGAAGCCCGACTCACACTGACCCCAGTGAAGCAGAGAGGTACCATCAGGCAAGAGTTTAAAAATGTGGTTGTGTAGGGATGTTAAAGTGATGACTAAAAACTCTCAACAGGTGGTCGACCAGTTGTTTGCTGGATGGAAATGTTGCTCATGGGTTAGTCCACAATTTTTGGAAGTTGAGTACTGATCTACCGACGGCTTCTTCTTATTGAAATAAGTATTTTGTTGTCAAAATTGAAAAATGTACAATAATTTGTGTCATGACCAGATAACCGCAAAGCTAATGACATATGAGACATGAGACTCTGAATTTTCTTGACATAATCCAGAGGGGCTGTATGTGAGAATGCAGAGGTCCGAGACAGTTGGTCAAGACGTTTTCCGTAACCCATGAAGAGAATAGAGCAGGAAATTACATTTTTAACACGCAACAGATGTGAAATTGCAAGAATACGAATATCTGATAATGAAAACGAGGGGCCAGAAGACATAGATGAAAATGGCCACTTCGAAATATGAGATTCAAGAGCTTTTGGTGATAAGGGCCGACACAGCTGGGAACCAAAGCACTGCTCATTTCACAGCAGAAATTACATGTCCTGCCTCCTGCTGCTCTGCCCAGATGTGGTGAACAAGTCTGATTTGTACAATCTCCTAGTGTGAAGTATAATGTGAAAGGCGCAGTGTCTCAGGTTCCAAGCTCTACCGATCACAACCAGAAAGGCAAATCCTCAAAACCACGACTCAGGACAATAGAGAATCCAAAAATGTTTGGTGCACAGGCAGAAATTTGGCAACAAATCCAGAGGGGAGGCAAGAAGAAGAAGAAGAAGAAGAAGAAGAAGAAGAAGAAGAAGAAGAAGAAGAAGAAGAAGAAGAAGAAGAAGAAGAAGAAGAAGAAGAAAACAAGAAACAGCCTCACAGGCAGAAACACGGGAGGACGATAATGAGAAAACACTTTTACGCTTTGTCACAAGATGAACAGAGACAAAGCGCAGGGAGCACACAGATTAAATACACAAAGAGAAGAGACCATTAGACTCAGGTTGACAATCACAGGGGTGGGAAACACACAAGTGCAGGAAGTGAGGATCTGAGATGAAAGGAAGAGGTTAGAGACAACAAAATAAAACAGGAAATACTGCAATGAAAATGAAAACACAGAAAACGTGACCAGGGAGGTGGAGCGGGTGAGAAATTATTCTCCCACCAGTGCGCCCAGACTTTTAATTGCATGAAAAAATATTGGTCTGTGGTCACTGAGGTTAAAGTAATGCATTGTTCATTATGCTTCAAAAAGTTGGATGAATAATTTCACGGTACTCTGGTTATTAAATCACTTAGTATTTGCCTTCTGCCAATTTAAAATTTTGACTTCAGGGTGAGAGGAAAACACAGGGAGTTCCAAAACTGGAAATGATTCATCCTCAGGGGAGTATGAATGTTTGCAGTATTTTGTTGGTGCAAAAATGTGGCCTGTTGGTGGCTCTAAACCAAAACCCCAGTGGATCATCAAATATCATGAACAATCATCCCCTGGGGACAATGAATATCCCCAGTAGAGTTCCTAGTAATTTGGCTAATGTTTGTTAAAGTATTCTGCTCTGAAGCAATGATTGACATATTGATGCACAGGCCGACCTCAACATCCTCAAGGCCACAGCTATTGACACATGAAATATGCTGAAACTAAAAATCGCTCTTGCCCGTGGATATCTGCGATGTTAGCATGTCCTTCATTTGTTGAAACACGAGTAGTGTCAGTATTTTATCATCGACACCTCAGCAGAAATCCAACATGTCGCACCGCAGACTGCAAAACTGATGGTTAAATTCCACCTTCTTCTCAGGGATCCAGGAAACATGCTGGTGATAGCACCACCCAGTGAACCTCCCACTTTTCCTCTGTGTCCCTTTGTCTCTAACGCTTCACTTTCATGGTGTTTCATGGTGTTTCATGGTGTTTGCCAGGTGTCTCTTGATTTACCTTCACTGTAGCTAGCAGTTTATTTCAATTCATTTGGATTTACATGAAGAAGAAGAATAAAAAGTAACCATTCATCTAGTTTGTTTGTAGTATTATGATTAATAGTGTTCAAGTCTTAAATTTAATTATGAATTTATGGAATAATTTGAATTATTGTGAGAATGATCAGTCACATCAGTCAGGAGAGATAAACTTTATCTTTGTAGATTTGTTTATCCAGCAGAAAAGATTTAAAGTAACATTATGTAACCTTTATAAAGTGACAGCGCCCTCTGCAGAAACACGTGGGGATTGTCTCTTTTGGGCTTCGTGTCTAAGCGATAAACTGGTTGCTCTGACTGCCCAGTCCCAGTCCCAGTCACTGAACTGCCAATGAACAGTGCCTATTTCCCATGATGCCTGGTTTCCCGACTCAATAGAGCTTCCGCTGTGACAAATCCACCAAACTCTGTTCAGAATTCTTCATACTTTAAAAGTTTCTTTTGGTGCAAAATTCTCCAACCGATAAAAATACCGGGTCCATAAAGATGTGTCGTCGTTCAGGTGGGGAGTGGGAGGAGAAGTGGAACCATTCTCCCATATCAAGTCACTGAATCATCAAACTGACGTTGAAGCTGCTGTTTTATGGTAACACACAAGTTGCGTAGTGCTGCTTCAGACCTGCACTGGAAACAGTTGCTGCTGCACATTGACACCAGTTGCTCCTGTTTATGTTTGGAAGACGAAGTCAGAGTCAGAAAGTGACGGGAGGGAAATCCTCTGTTGACTCTCTCCTCTTTATAACACATGCCAAACAGCCGGCAGCGGTGGAGCTCCTCTTTTGTAGCAGCATTATTTTGATGCATTTTAATGAAGAGAGCGAATTCCCTCAGACACCAAATCTCACTGTTTGTGGCCCAACCTAGATGAGGCCCGGGGGGGAGGGGGCTATTTGTGGAGTCCCAAAACAGAATTGGGGATATTGCCTCGCCCTAGCGTGAATAGATTACACGCTTTAGGCTGCAGCTAGACAATCCCTTCTAAATGCACGACTGTGTGTGAAACAGATGAGAGGCTCAAAGGACGGAATGAGGATGTGGAAGATCCCAGAGAAGACAAGGCTATATGTCTTTTTTATCTATTTTGTTCCATCTTCCTCCAATAGTACCTCACCTCTCGTCTCTGCCATTGTCCTCTCGTCTTTTTATGTCTTCATTTTCTAGTTGGCATCCAATCTGGCTCCTGTTCAGGATCAGCAGCTGATCATCGATCAATACACATCCACGGATCAGAATCGATTCTTTGGCAGCGGCTTCATCTTTCTCCCATTGGAGGAGCTTTATGAGCACCCTCAGGGATTAGGTGAATGCGGCTCGCTGTGGTGACAATAGATATTTTTGTGCACAGCCGGTTTTCCCCCGAGCAAGTACACGTTTAAAGCTGTCAGTGCACAGAACATCTCTCTCTCCTCCCACGCTCTTACCTCTGAACTCTCCATTCAAGTCACTACTCTAAAACCATCACTGCCTCGGGCAACTGAAAACCGTTTGACTAAACAAGCATCAGGTGGGAAAGTCTATCAAGTAGCAGGGCTGTTGCCAAACAGAGAAGAGTCCAAAGCAGCGACAATTTGGAAGAACCCCACAAAATATTATAATTAGCCAACGAGTTGGTCTTTGCGTTTACTACACAAACCTTTTATTGTACTGTGTTCATAGTACCAATGCTTGTGTCTTTTATGCTTTGATATACTTTTATATTTTCCTCACTGGAAAAATGTATTCTCTCACTTATATGGAATGGACCAAATATCATAGTATTATGTATCGATACTATTTACATATTGAAGCTTTTGTCTGCATCGGAGAGTTAAAGATTTGCTTCTTTCTTCCCCTTGTGAAATAAAAGGTCTTATTGCAATCGTGTTCATATTGTGCGACGTCCTGTCAGTCTGAGTTGTAATATTCACCAAACTGATTTTTGAGTTTTGAAAAACCACCTGAAGCCAAATGCTCTCATCTGCTCTGACTCAGCCATCATTAGCTGGGAGGTGATTAGATCTGTGGCCTGGGAAAATCCACTTTCAGAAATCACTGTGCGACACAGGCCGCGGTTATGGATGAACGTCATTTGTGTGGAAGTTGCCTGAGGAGACAGCCGCTCCATCACAATAAAGCTCCGGTTAGGGGAGTTTGGCTGCACTCAGAACTTCAACAGATGTTTAAAACGTAATGTTGTGATATCGCTTTGCCCTTTAAGAAGTTTTATTTTGGTCATTATTACACATAGTTGTGTTTCTGGGCCAGAGGTTGTAATCCTGAGAAACCGTTATATCATCGACATTTTCCCATTCCGTCTCTGAAACACGAGCCTTGTGTTGTTTTGTCTGAGCAGATGTGGCAAAATTATGTTCTTTACTCAAGCAGAAGTTGTTAAAGTAAATGTATTGAATCAATCTCTGTACTCAAGTTAAAAGTACAGGCTCTAAAATGTACTTAAGATAAATAAGATATAATAAGTGTAAAAGTACCCCTCTGAGAGCCATTGTATCTGTGCAAAGCAAATTAAACCAGCCTGTTTTGAAAATTTAAGTAGTAGAAAGTAATAAAATAATAGGTCAAGTAAAGTACAGATACCTGAAGATTCTACTTAAGGACAGTAGCAAAGTATTTGTACTTTATCACTTCTCACCTCGGCCTGTGAGGACTTGAAGACGGAGACGCAGTTCTAGTCGAGCGGTGGAATCGGTGAACAATCTGCAGACCTGGTGCTGGGCGAGGACACAGTCAGTCTGCCTGTCGGGGGGGAGGAAGGGAGGCATCAAGGCTGCCTAATAGATCTGTATTCATTATTCAGACCTTGGTTCAATGCTGCACAGAGACGAAGGGAAATGTCAACATCATGCGTCTGTAACCAGCTGCACTGTCGCTCCATTCCAAAGTCAGAGCTAACGAAAGGAGCTTTTCTGTGTTTGCTGTCGTGAAGAACAGGTTGTTTCTCAGTCAGGTTCGTCCTTGTGTCTAAACATCACAAGCTACGTCTTCTCTCTACTAACACATTTTAATAGGTGTGTATCAATCCGTTAATTTATTGTAGTTTCAAGGACAGACTTTTATGTGGAAATAGGGTCAAGAGGTCCTAAGTGTGAATGTCTACAGAAACATGCAGAGGGCAAACGATGTAAGGACTTGAAGGCTCTTACTACTCCTGTGGTGAATTTGAGAACTTTTAATGAATTATTGTACTTTTTAGTAAATTTTTCTGTGAACTATCTATAAATGGTAAATGGATTTGTATTTATATAGCGCTTTTCTAGTCTGATGAAGACCACTCAAAGCGCTTTACAGTACAGTTTCACATTCACCCATTCACACACACATTCATACAGTGCATCTACTTGCAGCACTTTGTTATTCTATGGGGGGCTATTGAGGGTTCAGCATCTTGCCCAAGGACACTTCGGCATGCAGATGGTTCAGACTGGGGATTGAACCGCCGACCTTCAGGTTGGAGGACGACCACTCTACCCCTCAGCCACAGCCCCCTATACTATAGACTTTTTTGTATGTCTGGTCATGGTACACCTGTGTATTGATTTTTGTGAAGATCAGTGAATGTGAACACGCTCCGGGGGTCTCATTGAAAATTCCTCCAGAATACATACATTTTAACCACTTTCTAATTTTCTGCAAATTTTGGTAAGAATTTGAGCATGTTAAAGCCCTCAATAAGCCAATTCATTTGTTATGTAATTAAATTCAGTTGATTTGGCTCAGGTCCAATCCACACACATGGAGGAAGCAGTGTTTATGACCTTCACTGCACCACCAGGGGGCTCACTAAGTGGTATTTCACTTCTAGGGATCTTTTGATACCGTTTTACTATCAAATTTAACTCGTAGCAACTCTTCATCAAAGATGAACCTTCGAGACGTAGACCTTCTACATTCAAAGTTCATTATAAAACAATGGAGTCCTCACGCTACATGAAATATGAGGACCTTGTGGCACGCTGCCACCGCCGAGCAGAACAATCCGGTCTGCTGCTTTCTTCCTTTTCTTTTATCTCCATGAATTATTTGTTCCTGTCTGAATGTGAGAGGAGGCAGAGCTTCGAGGCCTCACAGGACCAAACAGCTGCTTTCAACCCCTTGTTCTTCTACTATATCTCTAACTCTACTCTCACAGAGTTTGAGTGGTGAAGAAACTTTACCATCACAACCTGCCAGAATTTGTGTCCGATTTCACTTCCACAGTTCTGCCATTAAAGAGGCCTTAATGAAATATGTCATGTTTGTTAATAACTGTATTATTATTATCTGTCTACTGCAAATTTCAATTTAGAAGCCTTGAGTTTGGCATTTTGTCGAACGCCATCTTGGTTTTCTGAAACCAGCAGTCGCTACATTTGGAGTTATTTAATGGTGATTTAATGAGTCCTGGAATTGATGGATCCGCCCGTTGGAGCCTTGGCTGCACAGTGGATTGAAGGATGCATTTGTTGGCAGCATCGGACGGAGCTTTGGAAACGGGACAGTCTCGTCATGCCGCTGTGACACAATCAGTCCCCGAAGGATCCGGGTCCTGAATTGAGACATAGTGTCTGTCAAATCCCTAATCAGTTGATGAACTATACCACTCAAACTACTTCTCCAGCATGTGGCGGAGGCCTCACTCCTCACAGAGGCGTCTGTCGGCTCAGGCTTTATAGATGTCCCACACTAGAGTAGCTTCATCAGTTCATTTTAGTGACCTAATTCAGAGCTGCGCTACTCACAGGCTCCGTCTAAAGAGGACAAATCGTTTTATCCAGGTAAATTGGAGATGCAAGTGGGCATTATGATTCTCCATAAGTCAGGCCCGGGCTCCGCTGTTAACCAGGGAACATTATGCTCCTCTCTACACCGGTGGCTCCTGTATAAATAGGCTCTCTACATGAGTCAGGATGCACTTGCATTTCAGAGTGAGAGACAGCGTGACCCCGGAGGATGGTGGTGAAAGTCGGGTTATGACCGCTGCGTGAAGGCGTTTCAGCGTGAGCTCCCTGTCGACACCATTTGTGAAATGACATGTTTGACGATGGGTGTTTTATTGGCAAGTGGAGTTTCATGTGAAAACATGGCTTTTATTCCACAAATGACAGGTAATTATTCATTCCAGCTAATGTTCCTGCCCGCATGTGTAGAGCCATTGGCTCCCCTCTCCACATGAGTCACGATTTATGCACATACAAGAGTGGGAGAGCGAACGGGGGGGGGGGGGGGGGGGGGGGGAGAGGGCTGATGACACAATTCTATGTGTGCTGGATTTTCAATAAGTCGGTGCAGTAACACTCTCTCTCTCTGCTGGAGCTTTGTGTTTTTCTGCTGTTTGGGAAAAAACAATCAGCTGCAGAAGATGTGGAGAAGAAGCCTCTTTTCTTCACAGAGAATTCAATCTATCAGTGGATTAGAAATGATCCAGTTTCTACATTGAAAAGCTCAATTCTGCCCATTTCGCTGTGTTTGTCAGAAATGGATCGTTTGCAGCTATAATTATGTTTATGTGGGCGGGGAGATAAAAAATGCGCCACAACTGCAGTTCTTGTTTATTTGATCCAAATTAAACGATGCTGTTTGTTTTCATTTGATTTGAATGCGACAGTTCAATCCGACGGACGCTCATTTGTATCGTCTGTTGGGATCTTCTTCATCCGAGGATCTGAAGTGTATTACATTTTTTAATAGACGCTGAGAAATCCTGTAGGATGAATGCTGACAACAGAATATCACCTGTCATGCTCACAGTCTTAATCCATCCATCCATTATCTATACAGCTCATCCTTTTAGGCCTGGTCTATTTTCTTGAACAGATATTTTCACCTCAGTCGTTTTACTAAATATCTCCGTACAGGCGAGAACACAAAAATAAACGCTCAAAGAAGCACGTCTGGAAAGAAGGTGGGGATAAAGTCTACACATCAATGATCTGTCAAATACCAGAGAAGAATACTGCAGTTCTTGACCCAAACTGTGATTGTTGCATTAGCGACTTAAAACGTCACGTACGTGTGAACGAGGCTCAAACACAGAGGAAAACGTTTGTGTAATAAATTATCCACATCAGTGTGGACAGGGTATTGGCCCGAGTGTCACAAAGGGCTGTAGACAATCCCAGTGGACATTGGATGAGAGGCAGGGTTCAGGTGACAGGTCACCAGAGTAGAGCTGAGACAAACAACCATTTAATCTAACCCCAATCTTTAAATCATTGGATTGTGGGAGGACGTCAGAGAACCCAGAGAGAACCCAGGCATGATCTGCACCTTAACAACCTCTGATCAGTGAGAACCCCAAAAGCTGAGGATTCTCAGGTGAAATTAAGCTGGAAGGAATTCTGCTGCCTGTGTGATAACTGAAGGTTTCCCCAGGATGTGTTATCTCCACTCGGGCCACAGAAGGATCCGTTTCCTTCTCTCTGGGGGGGGGGCAGCCGGGGGATCTGTGTCTGCTGGTCCGTGCCACCAGCGCCATTGAGCCTGGGATCGATCGAACTCAATTAAATCTCACTGGCGGTGTAATAAACTGGAGCATTACTGTTGTTAGGTGCGTGTGAGAAAATAACTTCCTCCTTCCTCTGCACCTCCTCCACCGTAATTGAAAAACACATAAGTGGAGAAATGGAACAGTGTGAAGAGGGAGGGAATGACTGTGTGTGTGTGTGTCTCTGTGTAATATGTGTGTGTACTGTTATTTCCGAGTTCAGGGGTGAGTAACCGGCTGTTTGTTGTCTCCCGCGGCAGAAATAAGACTCTGTAAGGCCTCATAACTCAGCGTTACTGCGATGGATTAAAGTTATTCGCACAGTTTCATTTTCAATTCCGAATTCAATTTGCCCTCCGAACACTGATGACCCCATAAGTAAGCCAGTGGTCGTCTCCAAGGTTTTCCACTCGAAAGAGAAAACAAAACACTTATTGTTACTGCTCATGTGTGGTGAGTCCCTGCTTCTGTGAACCTCCTGTTGTTTTCTTTCCCACATTTGTTTTCCTCCAGGTAATCGAGTACAACATTCATATATTTGATCCCCACGAGTGTCGGGCTCCTGCATCAATGCATCATTGCCTGTCAGTGTTTAGAGACATTTCTGCCTCTGCTGTTTGATCTCTGATCTTGTAGAAGTTAGTTCAAAATGTGACGACACTTTTAATCGTTTGTTGTCCTGGGATCAGTGCTTCCACACCGTCCTGATGGAGCAAATTTTGATAAAAACCTTAATGATTATATCTATAATTTCAGCTCGGATATTTACTGTTATGCAGAGATAAACATCCATCGTGTCCATCCTAATATCCATTTCTGCTTTAGCTACTCACACACTTCACATCCATCAAGTTTGTTTCCATTACACTTTCGTTCTTTTGTTGATGCAGCACCTTTTCCCATTAAACAGAAAACACATTTTCAAGCTGTCAGGTTGTTTTTTTTAAATGTACCATTTAAAAAATGCACAAGCGGATAGAAACACATTTTTTCTCACTTGCATTAAGATGTCATTGGAGAACCTGGGAGGAGTAAGATGACAGGTCACTCAGATTCTGTCACAGTGTAACGTGACAACTTTTAACTGCAGATCTCTCCTTGTATTCCGTGTGTTTCCACGGCTTCGCTTGCATCAGCGGCTTCATTCACGCTCCACCAACAGTTTGGCAGATCACCTTCTTCTAATTGTTCATGTTACCTTGTTATCACTTTCTTCTGATCTTTGCTTGGCTGTCGTTCAACTTCTGTAATTATCTTCCACAGAGGAAAAGCAGCCTGGCAATAAATCATTGGAAACTGCAGTGGTCCCTGAGGGATGTTGTTGAGGTGGAAATGTGTTTTGTGAGCTTTAAACGTATTTATTCACCACGTGAAATTAGATTTGTTTTTCCCTTTTAAAATCCAAAACAGAAATACGAAGGCAAAGGTTTATAATCATGTTGTCTCATTAATGTCTTGTTGGGTTAAATGAATGGTGGTTTCTGTTTAAACGTAACAATTTGCATATATAGTAGCATATTTGCATATTGAGCCGATGCTCTCATCCAGCGCAGTAAACTTTCTGATGTGCCACAGAACCACCATGTTAATTATACAGCACACCAGTGTTGAACTTGGGTCACTTTATTCAGTTTGTATGCATCCAGCTCTTTTGTGTATTTTATGTGGGTTTCCTGGAGAACCTGAGGACCTGGACACCCCCGGCCGTGCACGTGCAGCGCTGGTGGAGCCGCTCACTGTGGGTCCTGTGGGATGGAGGCTGGTGGAGGTGGAGGATGGGAATCCGGGGCTCACTGTGGCAGAGCTGCTGAATAATTCATGCCCCCCCCCCTGCCTGCCTCCGCTCCTTCCTGCAGTGCATCAACCCAGAGAGCTCCATAACCGAGTGAGGGAAAGATCTCAGTCTTCGGCCTCTACATCTCAAATGGGGTTTGTTCTATCTTGGTTTTGGAGAAATTCAAACGGACTCAGCAGCAAGACAGAGGCACCAAGAAACTTCGATTGAATTTAAAACAAAAGACTCATCCAGGAGGTTGTTTCAGGATGTCTGTGTTCATTTTATATAACAGTGAAGAACGACACACAAAGACTGCACCGCAACTAAAATCAATATTTCTTGGCACACACACGTGCAATCTGTCAAGTTCAAGATAAACATGCCACGCGCACGCCGAAGACCTGCAGGACTCTGCTGAGTGGGGGTGTTAATGGCTGAGCTCGCCTTCGTATAAATAGGAGACTCTAAATTTGTCTGACCTCAGATACTGTGGAGAAAATGGATCGGCCGGAGGGGACGCTTGTACTTGTTCCTTCCCATCAGCCTCCTTCCAAATGTCAACTTTGTTTTCACCTCACAGACACAAAGACTCCACTGTACACGTCCACCAGCGCGGCAGCAGTCCTGGCTAATGAGAATTAGTTTTGCTGTTCATTAGTATTCACCAGAGTCACAGGAAGGTTGGCCTACCTTGTTAATAAGACTCACTACAGGCCACTGTCACTCATGCTGAGTTATCTGCTGCACGGCTGATCAACACACAGATATAGAGACCTGTCGTTTCTCCACATTTACATCTCTGGATAAAACTTTTGATTTCACTGCAATTCGGTGTGTTAAAATATTCTTTAATGTATTTTGTTCCTCCTGCTTACCGTTAAAGGAATAGTTCACAGAAAAATTTAAATTCATTATCTTCACACCACTATGCCGATGGAGGGGTGGGTGAAGTGTTTGAGTTCACAAAACACCTCTGGAGTCTCAGGGGTAAAAAGTGTTGCAGCCAAGGTCGCGCCTCTTCTTCAGACGCCATAAAAAACAACAGAAAAAAAACAGAAAATGCCTCCATGCTGCTCCTGTGATGTCATCCAAGTGTCCACAAGCTCCCGAAATTCATATTCGACTCGAAACTGGGTCATTGAAAATGTTTTATGCCTAAATGTCCACTACCGGAAGTAGCGATGTGAACTCACACCCTGCTTGTCCCCGAGGTGAGTGCGTGAGCGGTTTCCCTGTGTGTCTGTAGACGAGCCTCCGAGGATATCAGATGACATTTCGGCTCAACACTTGGAGAAAATGACCTCGTTTCGAGTCGAATTTGAATGTCAGGGCTTTATGGAGACATGCTGTGTTTTTGTTGTTTTATCACATTTGAAGAATCTGTCACCATTTACTTCTATTGTATTGGATTTGGCTGCAACGCTGTTTAACCCTGAAACTCCAAAAGTGTCTTGTGGACTCTAACACTTCACCCATCACCTCCATCGGCAAAGTGGTGAGTAGATAATGAGTGAATTTGCATTTTTGGGTGATCTGTCCCTAACCACCCCCAGATGATATATCCGGTTTGTTTTAATTGAAAGACCTGTTGGAAACAGAGACAAAGGTAATCTGCATCCCGACACTGCTCCGAGGGAGTGGAGGAACGCCATCTGTTCCCCTCAAGCTTCCAGTTTGTCGTCTGACACCAGATTGAGTCTCATCATCGCAGGTTTCCTCCGTGTTTCTCTCGCCAGCAACACAACTTAAATACAAAAATCTGAGTACAAAGCGCTGGGGGCGGGCTGCGTCTCCCGCTGTGTTTTCAATGCATCATAATTTCCTTTCCACAACACATTGTTGGGACTGAGTTTCCAGTGATCTGACTTATAACAAAGAGTCGTAAAACTTGGGACCAGCCTCAGGAGACCCCTTACATTTAAAAATCCAGCATGGAGCTCTTATCTCCATGTGGCAGCAGATCACTTCCTGGGTCGGACCCCACTGTAAACCGCTCCCTGAGACTTGACTTCTGACCTTTCTATTGGCCGAAGGCCACACTGACCCCTGACCCCTCCTCCAAGGAGGCCGGCCTCCTCTCAGGGGTACAAAAGGTGCTGTTGGGGTAGAGTCCTGACTTAGAACAAAGAGTTGTAAAACCTTAGGCCAGGCTCGGGAAACCCCTTACATTTAAAAATCCAGCATGTGGCCCTTATCACCATGTGGCAGCAGGTCACTTCCTGGTCCCCCACGGTAAGCCCGCCCCTGGGGGCCAAATCCTGACAACTCAATTGGCTGGAGGGCCACACTGACCCCTGACCCCTCCTCCCAGGGGGGAGTCACCTGAGACATGACTTAAAAGGGCTGAACTCACAGACTTCTCTCTCTCTTCACTCAGATGCCCAAGCAACAACAGAACCCCTCCGGGGTTCTACTAGTTAACTCGGTATTTTTAAGAGACTCTCTTTGTCCTCCTCTTTTCCACGCTGCTCAAGTTGTTTTCTGACCTCAAGAGGTCTAACCACACGACTCAGTAACTAAGGAGGCGATTAGACATCGAAACAGGAAGTGCCCCGCTGGACGGACTCCGACACTTCCATAGACTTTACTTTTTCTTTTTTCCAACGATCTACAAACGGCTTCAAACCAGCCGTCCCCTGCAGAAGCGCGACGTTCATCCCGCTGAGGAGTATGAGACAGTCCACTCCGTTCCTGTAAACCAGCACGTTCTCCGCTGTTACAGAAGAAAGGCGAAGTTTCATTCCGTCAAGGAGCACGAGGAATTCGCTCCCTTTTCCGGTCCAGCGGCGGAGCTCCGGAGCTCCGCTCGTGAGAAAGACCACGTGATTCACTGGCCCCCGACACATTCGCGCCGAGTCGCAGGCACATCGCGAGGGTTGTACAGTAAGAGACTTGATTATCTGGG
Organism: Limanda limanda; assembly: GCF_963576545.1. Classification (NCBI taxonomy): domain Eukaryota; kingdom Metazoa; phylum Chordata; class Actinopteri; order Pleuronectiformes; family Pleuronectidae; genus Limanda; species Limanda limanda. The sequence goes on from NC_083639.1 coordinate 1,035,039, forward strand.
CAGATACGTAGCATATTGTTTAATATTTGAGTGTATTTGTTTGTGGGATCTCCGTGTCTCATTGTTTAGCCACGACGATTCGGCTACTTCCGGTTCATTTCCGGTTACGGCCTTGTGCCACAGTTTTTAAGCGCCGTGACTAAACGTCTCCGGTTGCACTCGTTCCCGTCTGAAGAACCTTACAGAGATTTTACCGTCAGACTTCAGCACACAACGCCGTTTGAGTGCTGAGCGGTAAAGTAAATGTAACTTGTTTCTGACGGTGTTTTTAAGAGCTTCTTTGAACTCTCCTTGCATGCCTTCTCTTCTCTCTCTCTCTCTCCTTCTAAACCGACCTATACACCCGTTCCGATCTGTATTTAGAATACAGTTCATGTAACAGTTAAATCTATATTTAAAGGGCCTGAAAACATCTGGCTGCCATTTTGAAGCCAAAGCTAAACCAGAACAAAGAATCCTTTGTTCCACCTCCTCCTTTGTGCCTCACACGTGGTCCGGCGGCCATTTGAGATTATTCATCGGTAGACCCGCCCTCAATTCTGGCTCTAAATTCATAACGAACCCGCCATTTTGTTTTGTAGTTTTAAGCCTAACATTGTCGGCCTCCATCTTGGATGTGACGTCACTACGTTACTGCGTCATCGCCACGCCCCCTCCCTTTTCTCTCTCGCTCTCTCACACACACACACACCCACACACACACACACACCCACACACACACACACACCCACACAGACACATTGATAGACACAGACAGATACACACACACAGAGACACATAGATGGACCAGAGGTTACATGCGTGTTCTAAATTGTGATAAGCTGCTGTTGTGATCTTTGAAATATGGGAGTTTGTTAAAATGATAAATCATTAAATAACACTAACTTTATTTCACATACATACACATAGACACACATACACAGAGAGACACTTTGACACAGACACACACACACAGAGACAGACATACATAGGTAGACCGCAGGTTTTACATGTATTTTCTGAATTGTGATAAGTGCTGCTGCTGTGTTTATCTTTGAAATATCGGAGCTTGTTAAAATGATAAATCATTGAATAACATTATAACTTTATTTCCCCTTTTTAATAAATACTTTTGTAATTAAAGTATCTGTAGTCTGTGATTATTTGTGCATAAGTGTGTGAATACAGCTGGATTATGATTGCCTGTGCTCGAACTTAGAAGCCTTCACTGTTTATTAAGTAATCGTTAATATTAAAATATTGACATTCTTAATTTGACATTTATCATTATGAGACTGATAATTATAGCTTGATTTGTTGGTCCCTGGTAACCAGGGTGGTGCCCCCCCTTTCTCAATTATTAATATAGATAGTATTATTCTTAAATTGATAATTTTATTGTTTTAGACTAATTATTTTCATTATTCTTGGTTGATAACCTTATCATTGTTAATTGATAGCTTGTACTTTCTAATTGATAATTCCTATTTTCTCATTAGTGGTTTTATTGTTATTTGATTACTGATCATCTTCAATTAATAATTTAATTATTTTTGATAGATAATTTTTATTATTTTAATAATCCTATTTCATGATTATTAATAATTAGCCAACGTCAAGTCTACTCCTATTGCACAACAGTGCTGACCTCCCAGAAATCATTCTCTTTTTTTCACTCCAGCACTGACGTTCCAGTTAGGCCTCCTCCGGTCTGACCCAAGGTTCCAGTCGCTAAAGGAGGCGACTAACACTCTCTTTGTCCTCAGATGCTCAGGTCGTATCCAGACCCTCCAGGGGCCTAAACACACGACTCAGTAACTAAGGAGGCGATTAGACGTTTGTTTAATTCAATTTATTTGATTTGATTTGATTTCTTCTTTTATCTCAGTCAAAGTTTTATTTTGAAAAGACTTTTGCTGTTTTAACTTGAAAAGACAAAACAGGAATCTCACTCGGGACGAGTGAGACACGGACTTTTTATTCTTTTTCCACACGATCTTCAACCGGCTCCACGCAGCCGCACATCCCTGCAGAAGACCAAGCTTCATCCCGTCACGGAGCATGACTGATCCGCTCCGGTCCGGCCCAGCTGCGGTGCTCACGGGAGCTCGCCTGAGAGGCCAAGACATTGTTCACTGGACTTCCGGGAGATTCGCGTGGAACGCGCACGCACCCCACGAAACCACGGTCACAGTAAGAGAGGCTTAAACTGTCTGGGCAGATGTTAGTTTAATACGTAGCGTATTGTTTTGATACTTGAATGTATTTTGTTTGTGGAACCTCCGTGTTTCTCCATTGTTTTAGCCGGCCACTACTCCGAGCCGCTACTTCCGGTTTCCGGTTTGATGGCAATGTTTTGTGTTACAGTGAATAGGGCCACGAGAAGCGCCTCCGCCCGCACTGTTAACGTCTGTCTGAGTCTGCAGTGATTTCACCGATCAGAACCTCGGCCCACAACGTTCTCTTGAGGGCTGAGGGGTGAACCACTGTTAACTCATCTCAGGCGTATTTTTAAGAGTTCGTTCTCTTCCCCCTCTCTCTCTCTCTCTCTCTCTCTCTCCTTCTAAACCGACCTATACACACTTCCGATCTGTATTTAGAATACAGTTCATGTAAAATAGTTAAATCTATATTCAGAGAGGCTGAACACATCTGGAAACCATTCGGCCCCCCAAAGCTAAGCAGAGATAAGAATTCTCTTTGTCTGAAATTTCCTTTGTGTAATTCATCTGGCGACCACCATGGTGAGTTCAGGCCACATGGTCATTAACATATTCTCCATTTTGGATAACGTTAAGTTAAACCACCATCTTGAGTCTATTATTGCCACGCCTTCTCTCTCTCTCTCCTCCCATTCTGGCTCTAAATTCATAACGGCTCCGCCATCTTGTTTTGTAGTCAATCCGCCATTTTGAGAGTTTTTAGGCCTTGATTCCACGAATCATGATCGGCCGCCATCTTAGATGTGACGTCACGACGTTACTGCGTCATCGCCACGCCCCTTATTTCTCTCTCTCTCTCACACACACACACACACACACCCACGCACACACACACACACACACACTTTGATAGACACAGACAGATGCACACACACACAGATACACATAGATGAATACATGTGTTTTCTAAATTGTGATAAATGCTGCTGCTGTTGTGATCTTTGAAATATGGGAGTTTGTTAAGATGATGAATCATTAAATAACACTAACTTTATTTCACACACACACATAGACACATACACACAGAGAGACACTGTGACACAGACACACACACACATAGAGACAGACATACATAGGTAGACCGCAGGTTTACATGTATTTTCTGAATTGTGATAAGTGCTGCTGCTGTGTTTATCTTTGAAATATCGGAGCTTGTTAAAATGAGGAATCATTGAATAACATTATAACTTTATTTCCCCTTTTTAATAAATACTTTTGTAATTAAAGTATCTGTAGTCTGTGATTATTTGTGCATATGGGTGTGAATACAGCTGGATTATGATTGCCTGTGCTCGAACTTAGAAGCCTTCACTGTTTATTAAGTAATCGTTAATATTAAAATATTGACATTCTTAATTTGACATTTATCATTATGAGACTGATATTTATAGCTTGATACCGTTGGTCCCTGTTACCAGGGTGGTGCCCCTCTACGATAAGTTATGGCCTTTTTTTTAATTATTTTTAATAAATAATCTTTTATTATTTTTATACTCATATTTCATGATTATTAATAATTAGCCAACGTCAAGTCTACTCCTATTGCACAACAACATTATGCCCATGCGACTGTGGTACCCTCCCGACCTCCCTCCCCACAGCAGCATCCTCCTCCTCCTCTTCCTCCTCCTCACCCTCCTTCTCACCCTTTTATTTCCACTTCACCTCCTGGTAGTTCAGCCACCACTGCCGGGCTGTTTGCTGCAGACACTCTGTCTCTTCGTCTCTCGGCGTCTCAAGCTTCACTTTGTTGTCATGTTGCTTTCACTGTCAGTCCTGGATGTCTCTCTCTCTCTCTCTCTCTCTCTCTCTCTCTCTCTGAGGTCAGCAGCTTCACTGACTTGTAGACAGAAGAGACAGGAATAAAGAATGTATAGGTTTTTGTTTTGCCTTTATTGATGCAACATAAAGATTTGGCAAATTTCAGTTTTTTTCTTTTTAAAATCAACATTTCATCATCTGAAATAATTGTTTTCTTACAAAGATTTAGATAATGTCATCGATGGAACTTCTCTCATCTTTATATATTTATTTAAGCTTCAGCCAGCAGGCAGGTTGTTGATCTGTCACCACTTCATACGACTTTCCATTAATGAAGCCAAAATATTACAGATTCGATTTTGGCCCATGTCCCATCCACTAACATGGAAGAATCGGGGTTTATGAACTATACTGCAGCCAGCCACCAGGGGGGGATCAAGACACTGTGGCAGTCGATGATAACGACCAGAGCAACAGTTTATTAGATTATATATTCGAAACAAATTAAGAGTCGTGTTTTCATTACTTGAAAATGAGACATTTATATCCACGTTGGGAGTGGACCCTCTTCCACCATGTTGCACCACCATGCTTCTACAGTGGAGAGGCTCTTGTTTCTCAAACTGCCTAAATGCCACGCCACTGCAGCTTCTCTTAAAACAAGGAAGAAGTTGTGGATGTAGTCCCCCTCTCTTTACAAAAGGAGGAAAGTGTCTCACAAATACAATAATTAGTTTGAATATCTATAAAATCAGTCCTGCACTGTACATATGGCTGCAGGTGGGATTAAGTTGCAACTGGAAAATAAATACACCTGGACTGCATTACTGGGTTTGTTAAAAGGTTTCTCACTTCATGTCAGGCAGCATCTACTTCCACCTCATTCAAACATTACTGATTAATTTGTCTGTACAAGGCCACGGGGATTTCCTCTAACTCCCGTGCACCTTCAGCTCGGCACCTCTCATGTTCACTCAGCTTTATGTGTTGGCTTTGTGGTAACTGCAGCCTGGCATCTGTAGATTACTGTCACGGGAGAGAGGTTGAAACCCAAAGTGTGGCTCCATCTTGACAGAAGCCACCGGAGCATGGGCTGTGTGACCCCCAGGGAGCAGGGATTTGCATAATCAACTCTTGATTACACAGAGATTGCAATTGGTACCAGAAGGGAGATTCTGCAGTTGATAAATTGTCGCTGCTTATGAAGACACAAACTCCGCTGGATGCTTCCTGTTTTCTCCATCCTGCCCTTCACTCCTCCTCCAGAGTGCTGCTGAAACACTGGGTGCCTGCTTGTTTCCCCGGCTGACAAAGTTCAGCGCAGCGTGTAGACCAACTGTGCACAGCTTCCGAAATTGATCATCTGCAAATTAAATTGCAAATGTCACAATTATAAAGCTGCAGGACGCTGAATACATATTTCTCCCTGAGCTCAGTTTGATGTAAAGTCGTGCTCCATGGTTTCAGCTCAATTATCTCATTGTAATTGTTGCGGCCAATATATGTTTTAATAGTAAATAGAGTGTACTTAGTAAAAGTGTATTTTCCGGTTAAACTTTGTACTTACAGATAGTTGTGTGCTTACACAGTTTTCCTGAGTAATGAAGGAGAATATATTCAATTTCCAAAATCTCTGGATTAGTTACAAACATTTCAGATACACTTATTTTCAGTTTTAAAGTTGAAAGATCATTTACAAAATCATCCTATACTGTAACATACTTTTTCTGTAACATACAATCCATTTGTTCAGGTTTCACACTCACAACTTTACATTAAATATTCAAATGTCAGCCCCTTTATTTATAAATATTATCGGGGGAAAACATTCAATACAATTTCTTCTGTGACTGTTACAGAAAAATGAAAAATTCCTGTATATTATATTATACTGGTCATCACAAGCCAGTCTCTCCAAGGGGCAACTGCTAAACAAAATTTCACCATTCATCCATCATCCATATGTTTATTCTGTGGGGAGGGAGTCTCCAAATAACCTAATCCATGTAGTAGGAATGCGGGAGGAATCTATAGAGAATTCAGAGAACACTGATGTCGACACGTGAGGAGCAGCTCGGTTGTGCATCCTTTAAAATGTACCAGTTCCTCCTCCCAGTATGCCCCATCAGCACACATAAATCATACTTACATAATGCAAATGCCTTATTTTAAAATGTCATTGCTCACACACACACACACTCCTGGAGCAGGGAGGAGCAAGGAGACTCCGAGGTGGTGTGATCCCCGGAGGCACCGGGCTAATCAACACACAGCAGGGGCAACAATAACAATAACAGTAACAACAGGAGGCCTCAGCTCCTCCACGCACTGTGCATCCGTCATCATGTCCTCCATTTAGCGCCATATGTTTCAATTAATAATAAATACAGGGTTTACCTTTGCTCGTATGTCTGATTTCCTGTATTCAAGAGGCTGTGAACCTTTATTTGGTGTTATGCATATATTATTAGTCTTAGATCAATCTGTGTCTCCACTGTCAGTTCCTCTGCTGTTGCCTTCTGTTGACTAATTGATTAATCTCATCAGTGTTACTCACTCATCTTGTAAAAGTTCTTCACCAACATCATCAATTATAACTCCAGCAAAATGCAAAACTACACAGATATTATCTCTCTCTATGATGTTTTACTTTTTGTTCCTTTACTCTTCTAGTGTCCTCGTGGGTTTTTTGTTTTGTGCTTTTTTATTCCAGTGGAATAATGTCAACATGCATTAGTGAAATTGTTGTGAATTAAAAAATGTAAAGTTTTTTAATTGATTATCTTCGTCAGGTTTATATTCTTAAATTCCACCGTATTTGTCAATTGAGAACGTGCTGGCTCCACTTAAGTCAAATCATGTTTTGGCTCAGGAAATGAAAAACAATTTACAAATCTAGAGTTAATGTTTAGATGTAAATCGATATCTGATATTAAATCATTCATCTTTCTGGAGATATGTTGTCAGATGATGATTCCTGATGCTGCAGCTGCTTCATCCTGGATGTTGTCTTGTTCATGAATAAAGATGTTGACCAATAGATGGCAGCAGAGCAGCTCACTTAGTCATTTAACACACTGGGGTGTTTTTTTATAAAGTATTTCTACGACAAAGTATATGATTATCATTAACGAAAATAGTCTGTAGTGTATCCGTCTGAACTTTTTGAACTCGTGTAGCAGTTTTGTAGAAGTCTGACAGTATTTGTTCAATATATCGTCGTCAAATAGACTCAGTGTTTGTTCTGTGCTGTGAGATGAAACTCTATGTTTTCTCCAGTGTGTTGATTCATCATGTTCCCTTCTCCTGTACACTGTGACTGACTGACTGGCTGACTGCTGGGAGACCTGGGGACACTATCACGCTGCAGGATCCAGTGTAATGCATTGTTGGAACAAGGAGCTGTGACAATCACACAAGATGCAAAAGCCAGCGAAGCGTCTCAGCTCTTTCTCTGGTCTGTCTTTCCTCTTCGCAGCAGATCAAAACCTGCAAATACGTGAGAGAAGTATCATTAATCTGCTGAATATTAAAAATTCAAGGTCCTAGGTCGACCACTGAAGTGTTTCAAAAAGTAATGGTTGTATGTGGATAAGTCACAGTGTCCAAGATGATGAAGCAAATGATTTGGTATTTTACTTTCAGAACAACCAGCACCAACTGATTGTTCTGGCTGGAGAACTGTTTTTTAGTATGTAGCGTGTTCATACTGGAAAGGTGACAAAATAAATTATTTCCTAGAGTGTAAGAATAAAATACAGTTGTTTTGTTTGAGTGTGGTGTTATTGGATACCGGTTTCCCACAATGCAATGCACAAAGAAGATGTGCAGAGCTGAAAAATAATCAAACATAATGTGGTCGATGGTAAAATCTCTGCAGGAAGATCTTTTAAAACCGTTTAAAGTTTAACCTGCGTCTACTGTAATCCATCACAAGCGATGACAGTGTATTGTGCTGATTATATAGATGATATAGAACTGTGAGTATGGTGGCCTTGAAGTTCAAATCATATCTACAAGTAAGTGAACCCAATGGCATTAACCTCTTACACAACAGGGCGGTATCTGAAATTGACAAGATTTATTGTTGAATTGGAAGGAAGCATTGTGGTTTGTTGTGTTTTCTTATTTCCTGTCATGTTGTCTTATCTATCACATACATCAAGGCCACCGAATATGTAAAATAAATATGGAATAAAAATGGTAGAAGACAACTTTCATTGTTTCTCATTATTCAGTATCATCTCCCAATGTCCTGCTCGACTTTAAACTCTGAGGTTTCAGCCTCAAACAGCTTGGAGTCTTTTCTTTTTTTTAAATCTGAGAACCACCTCTGGCTGCAGGAGATATGATGAAGCATTTCACAGTAAATACTGTCTCACACCATGAAGCCCTGGGAAAAACAGGAAGGATCCTGTTGCTACGTTAAGTATGAGACGCCTGCATGGAAATGAGAAAATTATATTCTAGAAAATTGTGGTGTTAAAAGATTCATCACAGAAACCTCGCACCTCGTTCTTTGGAAGAGCAGCATTTATGTATCAAAGCGTTGTCCTGGACTCGGGATGTTATTTATTCAATGGTTTATTAATCCCTGTCTGGGGACGGACTGCGGAGCTTCACAGAAAAAGGTGCAGAGACAACATTTGGCTGCATGAATATCACATTATGATTCCCTCCTGCTCAGTCGTCCTTCTCCTACTGCTGAATTGTTTGATGTCCATCCTCCTGTGGAACCACCCGTCTGTGAGCTCTGGCTGCTGCTGAGGCTCCACCACAGCAAATAGGTGCTGAATATTTTTTTTTGCTCAAAGCCAAATTGACAGAGTGGCTTTTGTTCACTTTCCCCAGGCAGCGAGCGGATGTGGGGCACTCAAGGCACTGGTGCTTTTCTGCTCTTCTTGTCGTACAAAAGGGTCAAGAGCCTTGTGTTACACACTTGCAAAACAGCATTAGGGTTAACACAAATATCCCAAAGCAGACATGGGCCCTTTTGGGGCAAACGTGCAGGGCTCTGAGCAAAGTGAAATCTGGACGTGAACCTCAAGGGGCCTTAAGGGTAAATGGTGAACATGGCCTTAAATAGCACAAAATAAAAACATTGCACCTCATCAATATTCATGTATCGATTTCACCTCTGTCTCATTTCCATCTTTGGTCCGATCTTGTTCCTCTTTTCTCCACGGGGTTCGTGAGCTTGTGGCTTTGTTTACACACAGAACAGTAACTGAATGTATAAAATATCAAGCGCCGCTGCCTCATATTGATCTGCAGCCTGTTACATAATCCACATCTCCGCTGTGTCAACGATTCAGGATTATATTCAAACTTTAGTTTTTACAGTAATACCTGTGATAGAATCCGTTTCTCTCATTAAACACAAAGCGAGGATTGTGTGTTATTATTGCACAGAAACATGGGATTAGTCAACAAAAGAGGACAATCAAACCGATTCTCCCGTGGCGACAACAATTACACACATTAATCCGAAGGTAGTCTGTGGAAATTGTGGAAATTTGCTTTTTAAAAGGGGTCGGCCCACCCTATGTGCGGCGTACACCCTCCTTCCCCTCGCTGGAATCAATAATGGCAGGACATCAAACGACGTCACAGTTATATATAGCAAACATGCCTTTGAACTGCTCTCTCCTATCCATCAAGCAGAGGGGAGGGATTTATCTGTGTAATTACAAGTGAGGGAAATATGGAAGCTGCACCCAGGGTCCCCGGCGTTCAGAGCCTCTCCGCTTTGTTCCTCCCTGGAGGTTCTGGCCGCCTCGCTGTCTGTCTGGGCTACAAACGCTCATGTGCCAGTGTGGGATCCAACATATTCAAATGCTCGTCCTGTATCTCATTATTTATTGCATCGCTCTCGGTGACCTTGAGAATTGTTTAAAAGGCACCGGAACACTCCAGGACTTCAGAATGTGTGCTGGTTGTTTGCTCTCTGCCGTTTAAGTGGCTCTTTTGCGAACCGGTCTAAAGCCGAAAGTTCACAGATGATGGATAAATGTTGTGCTCTAGTGTTTGCAGGAGTGTGGCTGCTACTGTGCAGCCATCAGAGGAGAATGAGACATTATGCAGAACAAACAAACATGGAGAGTGAGAGAGGGGGGACTATCCGGCCCTTTACAGTCAGATGGAGGACGTGAGTGAAGTGTCTGTGGAGACGATAACCCTGATGTCTGTCCTCTGGAGGTCGTCCATGGAGGTTAACATGAAGGCCTTTTCTGAAAAGGCAATAATAAGCTTGTTGTTTTTCCTCAGTTGTTCTTATATATCATTCTTAGAAGTTGTGCACTTTGAGTTGCAGCTCACACCAGTCAAAAACGTGCTGTTCCTCTTCCGGACAGAGATTTTGGATGTTGTTCTTCACAGCAACTTTCCAGTCCCGACTTCTCTGTTGCCTCTGCTTACCACATCCTCTCCAGCTGCTCTCTCAGGGTTTGGTCTTTTTCCAGCCTCTCCTGCTCCTTCTTCTTGATGCAGCTGTCTCTCGGGATCACCATGTTGACCACCACGATGTCCGGTTGGTTAGCCGTCACCATTTTACCCGTCTGGAGTCGGACGTCCCACCGAATGTTAGCGCGCTCATTCCAAACCACCTTCTGGAGGCGTCTGAAACCGTCACTGTCGCTGATATCGTCAACCATATGTCGACGATACACTTCTTTATATCAACAAACTGCGAAACCTTCTTTCAGATAAACCTAATATTTTGATTATTATTATTATTATTAATCAGCCACATCTCAAAGTCATCTCCAGTGAAAATGTGAAATACTCACATTGTCGTAACAGAATAATCCAAGCTATGGTTCCGGTTTCTGGTTTTATAGTAGTCAACCACATTTCAGGTTCTTCTCCAGCAATCAGAGATGGCTCAGGGTCATGTACAATCACAAGTTATACATAATGACCCCCCAGGTTCCGCTGGCTCCTGAAAAAATCAATTCCCATGCTTTGCTGCTACGATCAATATTGTCATACATCAGTAGATTACACTACGTCTGCAGCGCATCACTTGTAGTAATAAATCCAGAGATAATTACCACCTGACTCCACTCAGCTCTGCTCTGTCTCTCATCCCTTCATCAGGGATCAAAACAAACCCACACACACATTCACTCACACTCTGTCGGTGCATTTGTCAGGGTTCAGACGTTTGGGTTCATGTATCTTGCCCAAGGAAAAGGAACAGGGGGAGACAGGGATCGAACGGCCCACCCTCTGGTTAGTAGACCACCGCTGAACCTCCTGGGCCACAGCTGACCAATGCAATGCAAGGTGTGGTGTTCACGTTTGCACCAGATTTTAACCTTGGTTGTACCTTTTACCTATTCTAGTGTCACATATGGTGTATCGACAGGAGTTTTTGTCTCCAAATCCATTTTTAACAGTTGGTTTTACTTTAAGTATTCACATGTTTATTTATTGTCCATAGCTTTCTAGAAAGACATTGCGAAATACAATATATTATCATTATTATTTTAAAACCCTGGTTACTTGAAAGAGGAAACTATAGGTGAGTGATTTTCCTCTTTCTCTCGTTCAACCACTGATGAAGAAGCTTAATGTGTAACTTCCACTGACTGGATCAGAAGACTAGAGCAGAAATGACATTAGATTAGTTTGTGTAAGAGTGGACATTTTGTTTCGTGCAGAATTTGTGTTTGTTTATTCAGATAGGAGAGGGAAGGAAGACATGAGAAAAAATATATATATATATTTATATATATGATATTTCATCTGTCGGGTGTCAACACTAGACGACACAGATTGAAAAAGACGCTGGTCCTGTCAGTCTTTGTGTCTAATTCAAATTCAAAACCAGTCACAATGTGCCTTCCCCACCTTAAAGAGTTACTGTAGCTACTCAAAGGTAATAATGTTGTAGTTTGCTGCCCCCAAGTGGAAATGTGAGTTTAAAGAAAAGTCCAAAACTTCACTTTTGCATGTATGATTTCTTTTTAATTAGCCTACAAAACTGTAGAAGCGTTCAGATTCCCATCCATCACATTCCATGGTCCCCCTCAGCAGAGGCTCACACGCCAGCACAATTACACACACAACTTTTAATACAACAAACATTAAAATATGCTATGTGCACTAAAAAGCTACCGCCTACATCTCATTGGAACGATCCTTCAATGTAAAATCTGAATTAAAAACTATTAAAAGTTATTAGGCCAAAATATTGTCAGATAGTAAATCCCCCAAAAAAGGTAATAACGTGGAAGAGATTCACCACACTACACTAAATCGTTAATTTATCTATAAAAAAACCCCCTAAAACTTAAATATGTTATGGATTGGGAGCTGGCAAGGCTGTAGTGACCATCATATTTACATCTTCCACTGTGTTTTCCACCAACCCAGACCATGAGGCTACATGAAAAATGAAATGCCCAGGCAAGAGTGTGAATCTATGTACAACAAGATTTTTTTTTTGATATATGCAGTAGACATGATGTGTGGGGACGTGTGTGTTGGTGCCCGAGTTTGCTGGTGATGTTGAGTGTTGTGATGTGATGTGAAAGTCACAAAAAAGGTACAGAGACGTGGATGTTACAGTGCATTCCAGGACAGGTGAGTTGACTCACTCAAAAAAATAATATATATATATATATAAACTATAGAGTACTACTATTTACAATAATGAACAACTATGGAATGATTGAAATTTGTTTGGGTCTACTGGGTTTGGATTTGGATCAAAGTCCTTTGACGTTATTGAGATTATGAATATCACTGCATTCGCTCCCAATTGACCTCTGGAGTGTGTGTGTGTGAGAGAGTGTGTATACAAGAATGTACTAGATATGAACAAATGAAAGACAACTTAAAATCATCAAGTAATCCATCAGCAGTACTTCAGTCTCTCTTCAGTAAAAATGTCCACACTGTTTAAAAAAGATGACAAAGATACATCTCAGTGAAGAAAATAAAGTGCAGCTACAACAGATGAGTTCCCCCCCAAACAAAGCACTTTGAAGAGAAGAAACACACGTGACACAGCAGTCGTAGACTTGTACAGCAAAGTGAGCAAGGCAACAGTACACGGCTGAAAAGAGAGAGAGGGCTACACAACGCTGCTAAGTGCACAAGGCACCGCAGCATGTGTGTCCACCTCCTATGACACAAAGTTGTGGAGTGCAAGGGAATCTGGGAGTTTGATATCGGGAAAACCTTTTATGTTGACGTTCACTTTGGTCCCCATTTTGTTTTCTTCCTTCCTCCTCTTTCTGAAGATACCCTGTTATGATTGTTCGTAAAGGAACAGCCTGCAGCTCCAGGTTTGTGTGAAAAGATCCCGGACACGTGTCGTTCAGAGGATCCACAGGTGACCTCAGCTCAGAGAGGCTCGACAAAGATCCTCTGGTGACAGGAGCTCTGGGTCTGACCCGGAGCTGAGACGCGCTGCGATAGGCTGGAGGCACAGGAGGCTGGATTGATTTCGACAGGCACTTAAACTCGCAAGCGTTCTGGTTTTGCGAGACAGATTTGAGATTGTGTGGCTGCTGATTGCCGAGTGTGTACTTTCCTCATGTTATAGTAAAAAAAGTTGATGATTTATTCATGCAGCTTCACTGCCAAATTCAGCGATGTGTTACAGATCTGTGCAGATTCTGCTCCACCTCCGCAGACCTGATAATCATTTCATCATCTGCGATGACTCAATCTCTTGATCTATCCAACACAGTTGTGTCTTTATGACCAATAATAAAAGGACAATTTCAGTAACAACCGTAAACAGAGTAAAATATTGTCGCATAGGAGTAAATCAGTAACAAATCGGTGTAAAAATGTGGATCACAACCACTAGAATCCTCGCAGACATGCGACAGATTGTGTTTTCAGTAACTTAAAAAGGTGCAAACAACTTAGTTTTGATCAGTTTCTTCAGGAGATTGCGCCACCTGGTGGAGACAACGTGTAGCGGTGCAGCTTCTACAGTGTGAGAGTCTACAGTGATACAGCTTTACAGCACGGTCAACCTAAAGTATTTTTTTGTGCACAGTGAACGGATTCTACAGCTACAGCGCTCGTCCTCCATATAATAACAGACCCACTGTATTGTAACAGGCTACAAAGAACAGAGCATATGCAGGTATAATAATAAATTCAGTGAAAAAATGTTTAAAAAAGAAATTTTTCTTCTTTTAAATATTTAAAATCTTCCCCGTCTATCCTCAAGTCCCTCGTCCGCAGGTCAGGTGACAGGCGACAGCGCCGGGTGAGTGACGTGACGTGGACGGGGCAGCAGAAGATGTCATGTTGGGAGAATCACGCTGGGCTTTTTTTCCGTGTTTGGTGAAGACGCCCGAAATGTGGTGACAGTGTTAAAGTTATTCTACCGATGGATCTGTCTACGTCTAGTCAGTTGTTCCTCCCCCCCGGTCAGAGAAATAAAAAGTTTGTTGGAATGTTGGCGCTCAGAGCTGAGAGTCGGCTCCCAGGCTGTTGAGCTCCTCCGGTGAGTGCTTCTCTCCGCCCGCTGCCGTCTGCCGGAAGCCGGCCGTGATCTCGTCGAACGTCCGGCCCTTGGTCTCAGGCACTTTGAAGTAGGTGAAGACGAAGAAGAAGAGCAGCAGCACGGTGAAGATGACAAACACGTACGGGCCGCAGTATTCCTGTGAAGAGATTTCAAGAGGAGAATCGGTTATTTAGTCGTAGGTTCGGTGAAGGTGAGGAAGTTGGCTTCTACAATTTGGAGAGAAAGCAAATAATTAATGGAAAATAATTTGTTTCATAAACTTGGTTGAATGAGGTGTTCAACAATTGCTCATAAATTCAATCAAATCCAAACTAGAATAATGTTTTCTATAGAGTTAGTAAACCACATGGATACTTGATCCAGTGTTTCCTCATGTTCTCGACTCACCTGTACATACTGGAAGCTCATTCCCACTATGAAGTTGGCGGTCCAGTTGGACAAACCAGCGATAGCCATGGCTGCAGGCCGGGGTCCCTGCGAGAACAACTCGGCCACAATGAACCAGGGGATGGGACCCGGGCCGATCTCAAAGAACGCCACAAAGGAGAAAATGGCCACAATGCTCAGATACGACATCCACTTGTACTCCTCCTACAGGGACAGAGCACAGGAAAAAAATAGATAATATTTATTGTCATTTTTAGCACAATCACTTCATATCGAGTTAGATGCGTTTGTTGATTTACCAGCAGAGCCAAGGCAATGGTCATCAGGACGGCAGACACTGCCATTCCCATCAGCCCAAGCAGGTGCAGAGACCTACGTCCTGCACGCTCCACAACAAACAGCTGCAAGAAAAAACAAGAAACCTCAATGAAGAAAAATGTCAACCTCTAGTAAGTCATTCCTACAGGAATTAGCATTCGCTTTGGTTCTACATGTAAGATCCTCACAGTGTTGGAAAGTGATTTCTAGAATATTGGTTGCAGTAACACAGGAGTATTTAACATCTACGACCTCAGATACGTCCAAAAACAACAACTAAGGGTAAATTAATCTCCACAGCACAACAATTTCAAGAGAAAAGTCTAAATATTAGGAAAATTAAGTCTAAATATTACAGGAAAAAGTCATTGTTTTATCAGAATGAGGTCTTAATCAGTGAAAATAAAGTATCTTGTAATATTATGACTGACACTCTTGCTTTAGTACATTATTCTTTAAATCTCTTTTTCATTAATATGGCCCTAATACTACGTTGGGCAATAACTTGATGCCAACACCATTTTTTAATCTGTGCTGTTGTGTTAAAACTTTGTGCTGTTACTCACCGACACCACAGTAAACGCTGTGTTGACGACCCCGGCACCGATGGTGGCGTAGACCGGCTGCGCTACCCCGGCTTTCTCAAAGATTTGGGTGGAGTAGTAGAAGATCTAAAGACACGACAATAAACAAAATGATGGTTACTATTGGGTTTGTGTGTCTGTTCTCCAGAATCTCAGCCTCAGTCAACATGAGGTGTGTGAAACTCACGGCGTTGATGCCAGACAGCTGCTGGGACAGCTGCAGGATGACGGCGACCAGGAGGGGCTGGCGGTAGTGCGGCGACATGAACAGCTCCTTGATGTTCACCTTCTTCTCCCTCATCATCTGCCGGCTCTCCTCCTTCATCTCCTGCATGTCGGCGCTCACGTCGGTGGTTCCTCTGAGCTTCTTCAGCACTGAAACGAGAGAAAGGGTTGACACCGGTTCAGCTACGTATCTCTTAGTCTTTTTAGTATATTGAATATCATCAACTTCATGTATGTGAACCACAGACTATTTATAGAGATTGATGAAAGGACAGCTCTCAAAAGTGAAGCCAAAACGTCTTGATTGCCTCCTGGGGCATAAGTGATAAACCCTACCTCTGTACGAGCAGATCGGACATGGACCACAATTAAATGTCAAAGTACACATCAAATACAAATTTCCCAACAATGGTTTGTGATATTTTCTGTAGTTCAAGTGTTAATTTTCCAGTAAGTTTGGTTGAAGTTTGTTTTTGATGCTAAATGCTAACAGACTGACGGCATCTGTATCTGCAGCTCAACTTCAAGATCAGAGGCACCCGGGATATTGAGCTTCAACGGGAGGAAGTGGAGGCGCGTCATCCATTTCTATATATGCCGTCTATAATGTAAAGAACTCACCGGTCTTAGCCTTGTTCTCTTCGTTCCTGTTGATGAGCAGGAAGCGGGGGCTCTCGGGGCAGAGGGGCAGCAGGATGCACTGGACCACCGCTGGGATGAAGGTGAAGCCCAAGAGGAGCGGCCAAAAGCTTTCGTTACCCATCAACGCCTCCATTCCAAACACCTAGAACCAACCCACACAATCCAGACATGACTCTCCTGCAGAGCCTCAACCATTCATTGGTATAAATGACCACACATCTGACGATCTGCCAGAGCAGCTTTGCACCAACCTGTGCGATGAGGATGCCAAGGACGATGCCCAGCTGGTGCAGCGTGCCCAGGGCTCCTCGCAGAGCCGTGGGGGAAACTTCACCCACGTACATGGGCACGAAGCCCGTGGAGAGGCCGGAGTAGAGGCCGATCACGAACCGCCCGATGATCAGCATCTCCCAGGAGCTCGCCATCTTGGAGAAGCCCATGAAAGCAGCCGAGATGAAGGCCAGGATGTTAGCCACGAGCATGGAGTTCTTCCTGGAGACGACACGGAACAAGTTCAAGTTACATTTCTCTACACTTCCTCATTCATTCATTTTTTGTGTGTAATTGTACCTACATAGTTATTTTTTATTCTAGTCTATTTTCTATTCTATTCCTTTCACCTGGATTATTATTTACGTGGGCAGCTGTATTACCCAAATTTCTACGATGGGGATAAATAAAGGAAGTTCTTTATAGATTATTTCTAACTATGTAGATTTGCAGGTTGACACTGGTCCGCTGTTTTATATTTTATATAATCTATATATAGAACTCGTACTACATTTTATATAAAATCCAGATTGCACTACTCTTATCCTATCCAGCCTGTGCCTTTGACTTAATATGTTGCATACTTCTATCTACACCGGGGATCAGAGAGAAACAGCTTTTCAATCCCGTCTATGTCCTGTACAAAGCAGAATAAACAATAAAGTTGACTTTACCTTTTATTTCTTTATTTATGACTTTCATAATGTACAATATTGTTTTTTTTCTGTGCCGTTTGTGTTTTTATGTGGATCCCGGGAAGAGGGAGGAACCTAATGAAAACATTATGAAAGAGCAACTCAACCCTAAATCCACGTTACCGTCCTGGCGCTGGTATCCAAAGTGTCCATTACACGGGAGGTTATTTGATTTTTTAGTAATCATGTAATAGTGGAAAAGTAAAGTAAAATAACGATGACTTTTCCTGGAACGTGCAGAGCAACATTTTGAAACCTCTAAAGAGGCATCTGTGTTTGTTCTGTGAGGTTGGTGGACGGATCTACCTGCGTGTGCACAGGAGGAGATGTTTATTGGGAGGTTATATAACATCTGAGTGTGTTCAGCAATAATCCCTTTGTTTCTGGCCACCAGGAAGCTGGTTTCAATTTGTTTTGCAAATTGATTGAGAAATGTTATCTTGGATCCATCTATTATACGCCTAGTTCAATGTTATAAGTGGTTTGTATCGACATCAGATTTTATTCTATTTCAATACCAGCAGGGACTTACCGTCCTAAGCTGTTGACAAAGAGTCCGACAGAGAAGGATCCTATGATGCCACCGACGGAGAAGATGGAGACAGAGATGGACCAGATGGCCGTCAGGGAGTTCTTGGTGATTGGCTCGTTGTAGCGCTCCAACCAGGTTTCATTGATGAAGGCCTCAATGATCTAGAACCACAAATAAAGAACAAATGTTTTGTGAGCTGAAGCAGAAAAACAGGAATTAACAAGAATAGGAGTTTTTTTTTGTTTTGTTAAATCACATTTAAAGAGAATCTTCATTATGTAAGTGGTGTCACATTTAATGTCATCATTGCATTTAGCATTTACTCAGCAGCAGATCAGTTGCCGTGTTCCTCTTGCTCAGGCCCATACATAGTGTTTCTCTGTGACCAGCGGATGGCAGCACTGTGAGAGCGTTACCATATCCTGGCAACCAGGAAGTTTACCAGCATGGTTTAGTTTCCATTCCCCCCCCCCCTCCCTCTGTCTCCTTTACGGAACGATTTACGCATTTTGACAAACACACGCCCACAAGAGCCTGTGTCTGTTTACTTGTGTCACACACCTCTCATGTGATTCAGAAAGGTCAGCACTCAGTCTGCGACTTCAACTGCATGTCTCTCTCACCCCCCCCCCCCCCAACTGGCCTTACCAAACCTTAACCCCCTAGCCCTGTCATGCGCCTCCCGATAGTGTCACATCGTCCATATTTGTTTTGAAACACTTGGCCTCGTGTCAGAGATCATGATGAACTCAAGCTCGTTGGTGGTATCTGGAATAAATACTCAGCCTTGTCCTTGTGAACTAGTTCAGAATAGAAATTCTGTCACTGACTGTCAAGGGCTTTCCTGCGGTGTGGGAACACATATAGAGTGACATCTTGATGCTCTTACCCAAGCTCGGGTAATTTTTCCGCTATCGTCTTGCACTCACAAGACCTTGCTTGGCGATAAAACAAGTGCATCATCGTGCGTACACTGTATTGCACCCCCGACCCGCATGACTATTAGCGTTTGGTTTCAGTTGGTGCCGTCGTTCACCAATCAGGAGCCAGGACCCAACATGATGATGAAATAAAAATGGTGCTTGTCCAAATAAAAGGACACTGTATTTATTGTGTTATCTGGCATTTTTGTCAAGTGCTTCTGCTAAGATCTAATTCTCTGTTCTGTTATTTCTATTTAATGGCTATTATTAATGATATGCAGTGTACTGGATCTGTGGCATCCTTGTTCCTGACATCTGAAATCCATCCTACTTTTCAACGACAATGGCTGAAGAGAAAGGAAACAGTCTTATTACCGGAGCTGCAACAGCAAACCTGCACCTTCCACAGCTTGGTAGACGTCACGATGAACCCGAGCGGCTGATCTTGAAAAGTTACGCAATAACTTTGTGTTCTCTGCCCGAATCTAATCTGATCACACCGCACAGTACAAACCCGCCAGCTGGCTCTTACCATGCACTGGAACAAGCTGTCCATTCATTCGTACAGCCTGTCAGCAGCATGTGTTGCTGGAGCTGACGGGTGACCAGGCTGTCAAGGTGAGCACTGTGTATGGTGCACACACAGGGAGCGTGTAGAATCATTCGGTAACAAGCGGAGTAATCGTCCTTCAAAACTCTGCATTTGTTTGATTGTTTTACAGCAGGATGAAACTTAGTGGAGGCAGATCCAGGAACTTCTTTTTAAATCACTTTCTTTAATATTGTTTATTTGATGTTTTCACAAATTTCCCCGGGAAAATGTATATTTAAGGGACTGATATCTATCAGTGTGTACAATTTTGTGCAGCCTGGTTGGATTTAAGGGGACTGTTGGGCCTTGGAGGATGAAGAGAGGTTGGATTCAGTATTGTGCAACTTTATGTGAATCCAATCTGAAATCTGGATCTAGTGGATATGGGGTTGGTTTCTGGGTGTATACTAACAAACAGGAGTAAACAACTTCCTGGGTAGTTGAAAAACATAATGTGCTCTTGGCTACAAGGCTTGTTTGAATTGAAAGAGACTGCTGGACCTGCAGACACATGCTCCACGGAGTCCTCTCTAGTTTGGTCTAGAATTTGTATATATCCAGCAGCATGTTTTTATTTATGTATTGCTTCAGGACCAGTAAACTAGAAGTTTGCATGTTTAAATAACATTAATCACAGATTGTGACCTCCTTTCGTGCACAAACTTCCCAAATAAGGACACTGTGTGCAGTGTGGAGCAGAGACAGGCATGAGGAAGGAGCGTGTCCAATCAGAGACGCTACAGCACAGAGGAGAGCCAGCGTCACAGGCAGCAGCAGCATCACCACGGCCTCTATCACAAAGAGCCAGGAGGGGCTGCTGATAATCTGAAGTGTTGCTGCTATATATAAAAGTTGCATTCGCGCAATTAAAGCCTCTTAACTGGTTATTAACAAATAAAGGATTAAGAACCTGTGTTGGGCAACAACTTTTGCGCACACTGCACGTGATGTTGCTTAGACCTGAGAGTTGTGTGTGTGTGTGTGTGTGTGTGTGTCTGTGAGGCCAAAGCTGGGGAATGGGAAAGGGATAAAGAGCCAAGAGGGCAGGCTCATACTGGCCCAGTGTGGAACAGGCGACAGGTCCCCCCCGCCCACCCCTCCCGCCCCCGGCGTGCGGCCGCTCGCAACGCGCTCGGTGGCTGAGCCGCACGGGAGCACGTGTTGTTTTCATGGTGGAGACAAATCTTTGCTGCTGACAAAGTGTCGTGCTATTGAGGCAAAACACAGAATTAACTATCAGAAGAATGTGCAGGACTTTTCAGGAACTTAGAGCCGCAGCGATTAGCCGATAAATAGGAAAATGAATCGGCCACTGGATTTAGCTGCTTAAATGTGAGGATTGGCTGGAAACAAGAGACTGATTTGTCTAGAAAGGTTTTGGATGATGAATTAATAATAATTCAAATTATTGTTAGTTGCACCCAGGATGAGGATTATATATTTTTTATGGCCACAGTTTACAAAACATAACCAAGGCTTTCAAAAAAATTCCACTACTAGAGTTTCTCTTTTGTAAACTGTGGCAATAGGAAATATCTGAACAAATGACCCAAAGCCTCAAACTTTATGACCCGAGAAGAAACATACAACAGATCAGATCTTTAGTCAGAATCTCTCCTCTGTCTATTTCAGCTCTTTTCACTCTAACGAAACACAATAAGAGAATGTTTCCTGTCTTTCCACACGGCTTCGACAGTGTGACGACAGTCCTGATGAAAATCGTCCTCACAGAGAGAACAACACAAACACTTGCGGCTCTAGATCCACGTGACAGTCGGTCTCCTGCCCACCGAGGACTCAAAGGAAACGTTAACAAAGAGGTGGAGCTCGGGTCCGTCTGGTGACACACCTGTGACCTGCAGAGAGTCGGCTGTGTAGCCCGGGGGGTGGGGGCAATGGTCTGTGTACAGACCATTGCAAACCGGCCAGACAGGAAGGTTATTGACAGACGACTCAATAGAGACATTCCCCAGGAAATGAACATCTTTAATATACCTGTCTGTTAATTAAACCTACTGTAGATTTAGTCCTCGGGGGGGGGTTTGGAAAACACATCTTCAATTAGCTTGTTTTTATACGGGGATAAATGACTCTGCACTTTAATTTCCTCTGAATTCCCTTGTCTGGATTTTCCCAGCCTGTTCGCTGCAGCCCAGCTCCAATTTTGGTCACAGACAAACTCTTTTACACAGGGATCGCTCAGGGCCTGTTAAGACAGATGTCCTTGGACTTTTGCCTAAACCAGCTATTATTATCTCCGCAACCCCCCCCCCCCCCAACAGCACTGAGTCTCTGGCTGCATCCATGCTACTATGTTTTAATTTACAAACACATCAACTCTGCTACAGATACAACAGAAGATTGGAAACGCTGCTGGACACGTTTCAGTTTGAAAAACTCCAGGGTTGCGTTTGAGAAGTTTGAAAAACCTTTACGTAGACGCTCACAACCATTTGCTCATTGGGTCTTTTTGGTCTGGGCCAATCCTGAGTTGATTTATAATGAGTGCCTTCCAGAAGGAAACAACCGGCATTATGTGTTGCTGAGCCTCTTGGCCAACAAACGTTGTGCGATTAAATTATGTATTTTGCAACGCTACTTTCATTTTCTTTGTGTGTTTACACCGGCTTGAGCATGTCCAGTGTACGTGAGTGGTCATGTGATCTGAGTTTTCAGGCACGTTTGTATTCATGAGGATTAAAATTGATCCAATATTCGTTTCAGTTTTGCTTTTTTTGTATGTATGCAGCCAAGGTTGGGAGGGGGGAGTGATCTATTGGTTTAAATAATGACAGCACGCACACATCCACTTCACACTAATGACTAACAGTGTCTGATTCATGTCTTGGAGATGCTGTTTGAGCAGTTCCATACTCTATGCAAATTCCTCGTCACTCACCTTTTGTGGGGCATTGATGACGCCGGTGTTGTAGCCGAACTGCAGCGAGCCGATCACAGCTGCTCCGACGGCCATCAGCAATGGGAACGTGATTTGCTGCAAGAGAACAGAGAGAGGAGAAGGAAAGTGCTGTGAGCGACTCGTCCAGTTTGACCAGTTGTTCCACATTTTTATCCCATGGACAGACAGATGATTTTGTCTTAAGAAAGAACTGGGACATGATCTGCAGTAGTATCATCTTTCCAGTTGCACATAACTTCCACTATCCCCTTATATCACTGACTGAGAACTTTTATTATCTGATATTACTGCTTCAGCTGCTGGAACATCATGACTTAAAAATAAATGTTGAGGTCGGCCAGCCTCTAATTTTATCTTCTCTGTGTGTTCCTGTCCTGTCAAATGAATAGACTACTAAAAACCTGAAATATGTTGACGGTGTGGTCGTCTCAGACGTCCTTATGCACCATGGTGAGAAGCAGACTGCTTGTAAAACTTTACCTTATGACACCTGAAGCCAGGAGGAACAGGGAAGAGACATTTTTCTTGTTTTCTGGTTTTCTGACTCGTGTTATTGTCTACGTTCTTGTTCCCGTTATTACAGAGTTCATTTCCAGCTTGATCTCGGCAGAGCCGGCTAGATTAGAAGAGATTTTTCTCATTCCCAAAAGCTAATAAACCAGAGCAAAGTATGTCGCTGTCTGTGTCCAGATCTCAGGCCGAAAACCGCCTCAAGCCACAATTTACCTTTTTGTTGTCGTTCCACCTTAAGCCACATCATATGTGCTTGTTCTGCTTCTTTACTCATATTGTGTGATCTAATAACCTGAAAAACCACGTTCCGTTTTCAGAACAACTATATGGAAAAGCAAAAAAGCTGAGTTTCTCACTATTTCCATTTTACTATATCTCATCATCAGTCATCATGTCTGGAGCATGAACATTTGCCTCAGTGTCTTGTGATTCACACCAAATCCTTTGCTACGCTGAGTCACACTGGATAGTTTCCTCGTGTTGTGGCAACATAATCACACGACCTTCACCAGTGGGAGATGTCACCTGTGGATCTTTTCTTTATCGTGTGCAGACCAGGCGAGCAGAAACATCACTTCTTCTTCAAAAACACGATATGAGTCATTTTATCACGAGAATCAACCATTCAGACTTTGATACCACAGAGGAATCTAAGCCTGATATTTACTTTTTTACTCCTTCGTGATTTGTTTTTAGGATCCATCGATCTCTGACGGAAACAAATAGACTTGGAAAAGTTTATTTGATGTGTGTACTTTGATTTTTAGATTGGCCTTGTCCCACCACCTAACATGGAGGAGCCTGGGTTTATGAACCATTCTGCAGCCAGGGGGCGATTTCGACACTTTGGCTTTACTTTTGGAAAGCTGTCATGTCGTCCATTTTTATGTTAAGTCCTCGGGGGGAAATATGGTTCTTTTGCGACTTATACACTCAGCTTTGTTCACCACCTGGTTGTTAAGCAGATTGGTGGTAGACGGGCAGAACACAGTGGGTTTTTACCTCTTTAAAGTTGACATAAAAGATGCTGAAAGAAACTCTGTAGGGCTGAGAACTGCAGAGCTGGCTGATTATTCAACTTATTTCTAAAGAACCAGTTGATCCACAATTAATATGAAAATAGTGATTAAAGATGCTTGAATTATAGTCAGGTTTGCAAAGTTTTCCACTTTTAGTCACACCCTGAGGCAGACTCTGAAATTTTAATTTCCTGAGAAGATAAACAAAAGGCCAATCCCGGAACTAGCAGTATTCTTTGTGACAGCAGTGGCCTGACACACAAGTTTAAAGAGCTTCTATTTATGAGCCTCAGAAGCCATTTCTTGCATAATGAAGAGGGCGGAGAGAAGGAGGAAGAGGAAGAAAAAAAAGAGAAGAAAAACCTCTGTGTGTAGTTGTGGAGGCAGTAACTCCAGCATGCTCCGTCTGAAAAATGGGGCTGGCTAGAAAGACTTAAAGACCCGAGAACAGCTCTAGGCCAATCAGGTTTCTTGTTAGGGAGGGTCATCAAGTCCATGACAGAACTGTTTAGGCACAGTATGTAACACACACACACACACATACAGAGACACTCACACACACACACACACACTCAGCCACGTTGCAGACGAGAGAACCAACCAGAAGCAAGAATAAGAGCCAAGCCCAGGCTGCTGCTGATTCAAGAACAGATCTATACACCACCAGCTGCTTTTCACTACAAACACAAAACGCCTCTCTTTCCCGTCTGGGGAAGGGCTGTAATTGTTTGCAGAAACTCCCCCTGAAGGTGGACCTCAGGATCCAGATGCAAGCGTGGAGACGGCAGCGTGTGTTCTTGTGAAATCAAACACGCCTCTGTGACATCTTTAACTTTAACCCACAAACCAAGAGACCTCCCTCGGCCTGGCCTCATTGAACAAACAGCGTTTCAAGGGGCAAATGTGTCTTAAGTCCACATATAGTGATCACACTGTTTCTTTAAATGACAAAAAACATGTGAAGCGTTTTAATAAACAACAACTCTCAGAGTAGGAGAGGGTATTGATGCGGTTTCTCGTACGAGGGAAGCGGCAACAACACAAAACACAACCTCCTCACTGGGGAAACAATGGAGTCACACCCAATAAAAGTATTTTTGTGACTATGTCCTTGAAGCTGTGGTAAGTGATCGGTCCTTATCCGCTGCTGTGGTTCTCTCTGCAGTACCTGGAGCAAATCTCAGGAAATGCCATCGTCATGTTTGGGGCTACAGGAATACACTGTCAATAAAGAATCACGAAAGTTTGATAGGTTTTGAGTTTTACTGCTGAGGGAATCCTCCATGTACAAGTCGGAGTGACTTTTTCACTGCTTTACTTTTCAATCTGAGATACAAAAAAAGAGAGAGAGAGGAAAAAGAAACGTGACTCTCTGGAACTAACAAGCAGACACAGCCTCAGTCTCAGCTGCCAGGATCCACCAGGATCTGGCAGGACTTTGGAACCTGGCCTCTGAAAACCAGCTTTTCCTCTTCCAAGACTGACTCAATGAACAGTGTGGCTTCTGGAGAATTTTCTTCAAGCCACAAACAGAGGACAAAATCTTTATGTAAAAGTATCAAGACATAATTGCAAGAAGGCAATATCCATTATCTACTTCCTAGCCTTTATTTTATGTAAATGCCCCCTAGAGCCCAAACACGAATGCAAATGCATCCTCTTTGCATGTGAAAAGTAAAATGTGATGTGGGGAGGCAGCCAGTAAATTCTAGTCGAGTCATGGCTGTGGTGAATATTAACACTGTTGATAGCAGCTTCCGTTGCTTGACAACACGACCTCACGACTGACGGCAGGCCACAGGACTTATAAAGAGCCCGTTAATAAAGCATATGATGCAGTTTATTTGCAGAAGATCAGTGCAAACATCCCAGCAGCTCATATCGTAAACAGACCACAGGCATTGAACAAACGTATTATGTACTAATGCTAAAACACAAGCAAGAAAACTGTATTAACTTGCGGTCTAACGAGACAAAGTCAGCGACAAAGTGACGTAAATTCTTTGAAACACAAGGATGTTGTGGTTTATTTAAAATAGGAGAGATTGACCACAACTAAGCATGTAAACAGGATGTGATGCACTTTTTAGTGAAGCAGAAATGGCGGCAAGACAGATGATACGAGGTTTTTAGAGATAATCACTTTACAGGCACTAGAAAATACAAGATACGTTATAGCTTGAGTGGTTATCTTTAATCTTAGTGGATTTCTGGCTACTGTTTGGCCACAGGTCGACTAGAAAGTGATCCTGAATTTCTCTTGCACGATGCTTTGACACTTTATTGTTATCTCTTAAATACAACTTCTAAATTACTCCAACTAAACACTTCTTGAATCATCAGAGTCAGACTCACAGGGGACTTCCTCTACATGAGCTCAGACAGTCTCTAACTTTAAAGAATAAAAGGAAGAAGTGGGCGATTCTCTGTAATTCCGTCAGGGTTTAGTTCCTCCTCTCCAGGGCTGTGACAGAGTGCATGCGATGGCCTACGCTGCCACCATCACATCCCTCTGCACGTCGCCTCTTCAGGCTCAGTTTACACAGCGGCAGGGAATCCAATCTGTCCCCCCTGAGCTCACCTCCTCCCACTGCGCTCTATTCAGCCCTGAAGCCTCCTCGTCCTGATCTGCCTTTTTGTTGTATTGGAGAAGAGCATTCACCAAAAAGACAATTTGCAAGCTGTTCAAATAATAGCCCAGAAAATAAGAAAAATTATTTCCATTTTTTCTTTACTTTTACTCGTGACAAAAACAATTGATGAATTGGTGTAAACTACAAAGTTAAAGAAGAGCATTGTGTTGTCTGTAATTAAATATCTTCCCCTGGTTTATTTCTCTGGTAAATCTCATTGCTCAGACTTCCTTGGAAGAGAGTATCACTCACTATGAGTCTTGAAAAAACATTTCCTGGTCGCTTGGAACAATAAAGAATGATCAATAAAGAATTATATTATCAAGTGTTTTATTGCCTTCTATGTATTTACAGTGGTTGCTCTCTGTTTGGGAACGTTGGTGTACAGAACCTCCGCCAAGGACCAACAGTCCTGTAAAATTCTATCTATCTGCACCAAATTTTACATAGATATAACCTCCCAAAATGTGTCTGATTTCTCATCAAGACCCATGAATTATTCCCTGGGAAGCAACGCTGGGAAAGGATCCTGGATCAGCACCAAAGTTTGAGTAATTCTTCCAAGGACCAACCCACACCCTTCCACTGAATTCTGTGGTAATCCAACGGTTAGTTTTTTTGCATTATCATTCTGTCTAACTTACAAACAATCAAGCGGGACAAACACGACCTCCTGGGTGGAGGGAACAGTGGGACTGTTGTGCCTCTGTGAGATCAGAGTTTGTATTTGTCATGATGATATTGATAAAGGCAGGTTTTGACGCCTTTGTGAAGGGTTTTGATTAACTAAGGTTTGTGCTTTTTTTCCTGGTGACGTTAAACGAAGCCCGCTGAGAAGGAGGCAAGCAGAAGTGAGAGATCCGTCCAGTGACTATAAAAAAAAACATTAAACATGCACTCTCGCTTACTGGTTCATCTCAATTAAATCCCGAACTGATCTTTTAATCCCAACTTTCGCAGCACAGCCTCATTATGACTCATTAGGACGTGGTCCCACTCTAAGACGTACTGAACGGAGCTAGTCATGCAGACATAAGTCCATCTACTGGACCCGGGTCTTAAGGAGAGCAGGAGTTGGCAGATTTCTGAGCGGCAGAGAGGATGGAGGGGGAATTAAGCCGCATGTGCAATTAATTTTCGGTACAATGTGAGGCTGGTTGTTGGCTCCGGGCTCCCAATCAAAATACCTGTGCTGTCGAGTCTGTCAGAAATCAAATGTGTAGGAGCTGGTTGGCTCAAAACAGAGCTGGTCAACTGTATGCTTGACCCCAATTAGCATTTCCCCTTCTTTGTTGGGGGAAGATTAGAGGATGAGGTGAGTTTTCAGGCCCAAACAAAGCTGAGTGTTGCTGAGAGAGACAAAGTGGGACGGCGAGCGTCATTCGTTTCACATTTTGACGGAGAAGCAAGCAAACTGTTGTTTTTTTTAAATGGAAAATTACAAACCAGAAGACGGTTGAAGTTGCCTTGTGTGACATTAACT
The DNA here is from genome assembly GCF_963576545.1 of Limanda limanda. Classification (NCBI taxonomy): domain Eukaryota; kingdom Metazoa; phylum Chordata; class Actinopteri; order Pleuronectiformes; family Pleuronectidae; genus Limanda; species Limanda limanda. The sequence continues at coordinate 1,063,235 of NC_083639.1, forward strand.
GAGCCACACCTAGCTGACTCGATCCCAGGACAGGTTTTAATACACGCACTGATCAAACATCCTACTAAAACACTTCCCTGAATCGGATTTATGTCACCAGATCTATGAAGCTGCAACTTCCTATACTCTGGAGGATTTCTACACTAGGTCACCCACTAGTCCAAATGTGATGGTAGCAACAAAACCCCCAAGAGGGAGTGAAGCCCAGTCTGGGAGGGAGAGGGTCAAGACTTTCCCTCCCACAGGGTTGACCACTTCTCCCTGCAAATCTGCCGTCGGCAACTGGGACCGATTCCCATCACGTCCACAACAAACCCGTGCAGCTGAAGGGCGCCGGCAGGATGCTGTGCACGCTGAAACACAGCCTGGAGACAGGGAACAGCCACAGCTAGGGAAACAAGTTCTGGCCACTGTGTCAAACTGAGCTGGCCTGTGCTGCTCTCCTGGGTGAATGACGTACGCACCTCACTGGGCTGCAGGACTGCGTTTACGCAACAGTCACCACAAGTCTCAGCTGGATGGAAAATGCTCCATCACACGAGATCTGTTCTATTTACTTTCTGAGCAGAGAGCGTCACAGACTGAGACACTGAAGAGTGACGTCCTCACGTTAAATCATTATAACCATACAGTTGGGATTAGTGAGAATGTCAGGCTTTAACACATTAATAAATTACATAAATTACAAGTGAACATTTTGTTTCGTCTTTCATACTCATTTAAATTGGGGCCAAAATCCCCATTGCAGTTTCAATAAATTTGCAAATATTGATTATTAAAATGTCTAGAAACTATTCTGAAACTGTTGATTAATCGATCAGTGCATTTCATTTTTAGAAGTCGTTATCAAGCAAAAATGCAGACTTACTTGGTATTTAATATTTTTGCATTGTTATATTGCCATTTTACCTCTGGAATAAATCACGGTAAGCCACTTCTTCCTCAGCTGCTCCTATACTATATCAATTAATATATATATATCTGTATAATAAAAGTAAAATATTTCCCTCTGAAAATATTAAAAAAATAACTGGATACTTTGCACTAATTAATGGGGATAAAGAAATAAGCAGAATGAGTTGTAGTAGCAGTAGTAGAATAAAAATATCCTCTTTAAGTTAAATACTACAAAAATAATACTCAACAATTACGAGACGCAGCGGATTTAGTCAATGTGATGTCGACCCTCCATCATTTCACATGAAGCACAACAAAATACACATTTCTAACCCACTGATCTCGCGTGGGGAGCGGAACTAGAGGTCTCCAGAGTGGGGGACACTGGGACACTTTAGGGGACACACCGGTCTCATCGCAAGGCTCGTTGACAACAAATGAGTCACGGAAGTAATTTACCTTTCCTGAGTCCATAATGGCAGCGATCGGGAGGAAATGGACTCAGTCTTCCTTCCTCTTTCCTCCTGGAAAAAGTCGCCCGATGTGAAAGAGCTTCCTCCGGGAGAAGCAGCGAGAGAAGGCGGCGGCGGCGGGGACAGAGGCGAGGGTCTCCCGGTGGGGTCTCTCACAAGAGGTCGCTCATCACGGAGGTTCGGGTTCTAAACTTAAAATTGGGAGTTTGAGTCTTTAGGTGGAAACGATGCTTCAGCCTCTGTGAGTCTCTATTCTCCCCGAGATCTGAGTGTGGAGCTCAGGAGGCTGCACCGCGGCTTCGGCTCAGAGGAGTCCCGTCCCTGGTGCCTCGGACCCGGCTCAAATATTGGGGCTGACGCAATGTCTGTGGGGCGTGTCTCCATCAGAGCCCCGCCCCCGCCTCTCAAAATGTGCTTTCTGCATGACGCATTTATGAGCTAAACTAAATTGGAAATTAACATTTACATTCTTCATTTAGCTGATGCTTTTATCCAATGAGACGACTTACAATAAGTGCATTCAACCCACGGCAGGTACAAACCCAGAACAACAAGAATCAAGAAAGTACAATTTCTTCCATTAAAAAGCAAAACTACAAAGTGCTATAAGTAAGTGCCATTTAAGTGCTACTAAATTGTTAGTTTCAACATTTTTTTAATTCAAGGTATAGTCAGAAGAGGTGTGTTTTTAGTTTGCAGCGGAAGATGTCTAAACTTTCCGATGTCCGGATGTCGATGGGGAGCTCATTCCACCATTTAGGATATACAAGGTCAATAATATATATACATAGCCTTATCTTTATTATTTATTCATATTGTACAAGATAATTGTTAATTAATGACTTGCGGAGAAGGGGTGAGATTAAATAGGTTGGTACTTCTTCTCATTCCTTTTTGAGTACTTAGATTAAATCATTAAAGGTTCAGTGTGCAGAATGTAGTGAGATCTAGTGGTGAGGTTTCATGTCGCAGCTGAATCATTTACATGAGTGTAAAAATGACTGAATGATTAAATTAATTGACTCACTATTTTATATAAGCAAAACGTCACACGCACATTAATGCATTCAAATCATAATCCAAAACAGAAATGAGGTATTTTAATCGAAACATTAATAATTTATTTGTTATATACGTTTGGTTGATAATACATTTAACTTTTACTTGTAAGTGTAGGAGTTTTACTTGTAATGGAGTAGTTGTATACAGCAGTTATTGTGTATTGACAGCCTAAGTTTGTCCCTTCACGGATACTGTTGTTGCAATCCGTTCTGTGTAAAAACTAATAGACGTTTACGAGCAATTCTCCCATGTACTTATTATTGGCGATAGTACCTGATAATAGAGTGAGTACACAACAGCAGTATACTACTTTTCCTCAGCTAAAGGATCATAACTAGTTATTAAATACCATGTATTGTTAAGTGAGTGCCAGTGTTTATTCAATTAAGCCATTGGTTGTTACTTTGAAGTTAATGAGGGATTTCATATAACTGCCCAAAAAGTTAAAAAAACAGTTATGTCAGAGCTACTAGTATATTTTTCTGATCTTTCTACTTTATTTTGTATATATGAATATACTCCATATGTAGCAACTATAGAAGATTTTTCTATTCTATACAGATCTTTATTCCATGTCGTGTTGAAATGGTTTTAAAAGTGCAGCATCTTCAGCTCTCAGCCTTTTAATAATAAGTGAATCGTTCCACATGTCTGCCCTCCATTTCACCTCCTTTGATCTGCACTGCTTGTTTGCAAAGGCTTGGAAAAAATATTACAAAATGAAAACTACGCACTACCTTTTGTTTGGGATTGAGGGGGGGGGGGGGGGTCTCAGAGTGAATGTGAGAAAAAAATTAAGAAAATAATTCGAGTAGCCAAAAGGGAAATTCGTGTGCTTGCACAGCGTATGAAAGCACGCAGGGTAACTGGTTGACTTTGTAAAAATTAGGTCCCTTTTATATTATACGTGCTGCCTTTTGACCTTTTAACATTGGGGAAATGATAACAGGGGAATACTGAGGAAGAGCTTGGACCTCAAATGGATAAAACTGTATTTCCAACCAAATGAAACAAGTAAAAGGAAACAAATCCAGCTACTTTCAGTATGTACTCACTGTCAAACATTGTCACAACCATTTTTCCAGGTATCACTCACCTTCTCGCTTATTTACACTATATCAGTCATATCGAACCTATGTAAAGTATTTCCCCTGCATCCTCTTCCTGTCCACGACCAATGTAAACTATATCCCATACACAACCAAATATGAAGTACCATCATGACTGTACCTGTGATGCGCGGCTCTCGCTACAATAGAATGGAAAGAAAATAATCGTTATAGTAAAAGAGGAAGCGCTTCTGCATTCATACAACTGCAAGCGGACAAGGAGAAAAAGTGTCCAAGTTTGTTGATGTTTCATTTCTAAAATGTAAATCCTTTGAAAGCCCAATAAAAACAATAACAGACATTTTATGGAACAAAGACGCAGACGAAGGTTCTGAAGGATGGTATTGTGCACTAAATCAAACGCTCAGGATGCCAGTCACGACGAGTCCCAAGTCTTGTCCTGTTTAGGCAAAGCCTTTGCTGAACAAATAAAATACATCGCATTATTAACTGTTCATAAGTTTTGTGGCGCACAATAATCTTTAAAGATTGGGTTACTTGTTCAAAGACGATTCCTCTTTTACCTGGATTCCATTGGAGCCAAAGAGAATTTAAAGGAATGAGAAATGACTAATTTCGAGGAATAGGGAGACATATTGAGAAAAACGCTCATGACTCCCTTTCTCGTATAAAGTTAAATGACCTGGTTGACACAACTCAGCCTGATGACCTGTACAGTAAATACAGTATAAATCACCAGGCAGCTGGCTCTATGGTAAATAAAATAGCATATCTATAGCTCACTAATACCCATGTTGAAGCTCAGTTGTTTAATCCTTACAAACACTAACATTTAAAGGCACAAGGTTGTAAATAAACAAGATATAAGGTGTGTATTTAGGACTTATATAAGTGCTGGTAGGTGGATTTTATTATATAATATACTCTCGACGAAGTTGGCAAACTGGCTGTATGCTCCTGTTCCAATCTTTAGACTAAAGTAAAGCTAAATAAGAGTTCTCTTTTAATTTAAAGAATGTAAACAAGTTTACATTTGTTGTTTTTTACATTTGATACAAATATGATGTGACCAAAACTAGGCTGGCCACTTCTCTCTGCATCTCATTTTCATGCTGCACTGAGATAACCACCTGCTTGCTCTCGCTTATCTACAACCATAGAGTCAGTGGAAGGGACACTGGTCAAATTAAAAAGGTCAAATAGTGGAGCATGTGTTCCCATGTGGCCTCACGACCAAGGTTCCAGCTCCCATTTGCTACTCAGCAGACTCTCCTCATGACATGTCTGGCGCACGATTACCACATTCATATCCTTGATATTGCCGCCTCATCTCGGGATAGTGAGATCAAATATCCATCATAGGCATAACACTGGTATAATCTCGTCATCTACCTTGCAACTAAAAAGTGGACAAGAATTTTGGGCCAAATTTCGGACTTTTCATCATAAAAGTTTTTGCATTGTAGATTACGTCAGACGCTCCCCTTTTTTTTGTGTTGGCAAATTTTCACCCAAGTCAACTGGCAGCTCAAATTCTCCTGTTCACAATAAGAGCATCGGACTCGCTTTGTGCCCTCGTGCACGTAGGCTCCCCTGCCATGTTATTCTCACGGGTCAGTGTCCAACACCGGCCTTTGTTTGGCTAATACTCTTCTCAGAACGAGCTTTCAATGCTCTGGGAGCTCAGAGTTTTCTCCCCATTGCTCTTCAGTGACTCCTCTGTTTGAATCTGTTGTTAAAACAGTGAGCTACACCCAATCTGCACCTTGTAAAAATAATCAGCAGCAAGCATCCTCCTCATATCCGCAAACTCTGAGTCACTCCCAATGTCTAGGAGTCCTAATACAGGTGCTCGTCTGGGAATGTACTCAAATGGGTGTTTTGGGCTTCATGCATGAATGATAACTGACTTCTATTGCAGAGCAAACCTCACATGAGATAATTGGTACTCAAATAAATCAATAAAACAACTAACCTGATGAAACCGATGATAAACTAAAGCCTCATGTAGAGAAAGATTGAATTTACTCGATGATGTTGAAACAGTTTACACACCTTAAAGTGTCAAACACAAAAGCCAAATAATCAGGTGAAGACTTCTGGAGAGCATTCAACCTAATTTCAGCCTGTGTCGGTATGTGTTAATAGGTAGGGCATGAATGTGGGCGGTGGAGTATTTAAACCCCAATGCACATGCCTGGAAGAGTGATTTGCAATGGAATACTACAGGCAGGACTGTGGAAAATCACTGCAGTGTTAGCATGGAGCAGTCATGGGTTAACTCAGGTTAATTTCTTACAGACAATCATATCTGTACAATAGTATTGAGCCAGATTTAATAAGCAATGAGTTGCATTAATGCTGGTTGGTGATTTTTTTTAACTATACTATAGCTACTAGCTGAAGCAACATGATTATCATCCAAATGCTACGGGTCAACCTTTTCATCTAATTCAAGTGGCCAATAAACAAATATTCAAAATACATCAAATGATTCCTTTAAAGTCTCAGTAACTAATCTTTTGAGTTTATCTCTGCATAAGAAAGACTTTCATTCTTGAAAGGATCTTATCGGATCACAGTTTAGTGATGATGAACGTCATTGAGGTATTCTGTGAACGGAAATGCGACAACAGGATACGTATTACGGCATCCACCTCTTTGCAGGAGCTCTTCCGTTAAGCGAACATGCAGACGCAATGCGGACACTCCCAAGAGCCGGGGCTTCTATCAAATACACAAATAAACCTGGGTTGTGGTCCAGAACAACACGGAATGCTTCAAAGTCCTTCTGTTATTCTGGGGTCACAACAGTACATCACTGTCTGTGTCTGTTGTTCTCGTCACTACTGCTTACAGTACATGGGAGATTAGACCATGAGATGTCAGATAGGCCGTTATCTTCAGACATTACACGTCACAAGATTCAGTTGTTAAATCAAATAGATTACAGATTACATTCTTATTACATAAGAATATAATTTAAAGGCTTTATTGTATACACTGCCGCAAGGGACTTTAAGATACATTTGAGCATAAGCACACTCCCCAAAAAATATTTAAATCATTGAATTTGGTTTCTATGATTTTATGTCACATTTGTGGATCTCCCATATTTGAGCTGTGAACACAGAAGCCTTGTAATGGAGCAGTGACCCTCCAGTGGACCTGGTTTTCTGCCACTGGCGAAGAGTTACGGACTAGGCTTCTTTGTTGAAAGTACCCCTTGGCTCATCACTTACATGTCTGGTAGGCCGAGCCCTTAAGCTGACTTGTCATTCATCTCTCTAAGCATTTGGTATTTAATTGGCCAACTGGACTTAATGCCAAGCTGGGCCTAATACTGCTGCCAGTTATGCCAACCCTCTGAATGGGGCTTGTACAGGGCGACCATTACTCCTGGCTGCATTACTTGTAAAACCATGGAAACAGCAAATGTAAACAAATGTATTCTGGGACAAAAGGAATGAACCACAGTTATTGGGACACCTTTTCAAGGCTGGCTATTGATATGGCTGGGGATAGCAATGTATGTCTGTCGGTTGGTTCAGACTGAAATCTCATGTTCCCAGGAGCATTTAAAGAGGCTTTGGAGGTGGGGGCCCTACATACAATCGAACCAGAGCCAGAACCCCTCCAAATAAGTATCCATAATTTGTATACACATACAAATAAATACCAGCATAACATAAATACACTTCCGCCCAATCCTAGGCACATCATTCACACAAATTTAGACATTATAGTCGTACGCCAAACGTCTAAATGAGCTTGTGACAGAAAGTAAGTGGCATTGGGCCTTGTTAGAGGCTTTTAAATTGATCGTAGACTAAATTGTTGATGCTGTGGACTGACCTATTCTGCTGAAATTATATTGCCTGCTTTGCCAATCCTGTTGCAAGGCCCCCAATGAAGTAGTGTTGTACTTCCCAACCATGTCAGTTCCTCTCCATTCACTGCAGCATTAAGACACAACTGTTTCTGTCTGTCACAAAATTTGACGTGTCTCATCAATGGAATCTGATTCCCAGATCTCTTCCATATACTCAACAGCGAAAAAACAACAGTAGCAAGCAAGAGCCCACTGCCTACAAATGTATACTTCAGTGTTCTACTCCATCACCTCATTCACCCTCCTCTGAGCTGTGAAATGAGAGCTGACGCAGGACAATGCCAACACGTCTAAAATTGGGACAGCTGATTTGGCTAATCTATATTGTGCTATCCCTATCAGCAGGGACTGATACCTTGGACTGCATGTGTGCGCGCAAACTCACATATCCCCATTGAATCCAATCTGTCACTAAGATAAACCCATCAGCTTTGATACATACCCCTGAGAAAAAACAATAGGTTATATATCTACATTCAACGGGAATATTGCGGACTGTCTGCTGGAGTTTCCTTGCACTTCACATTCTGCTGCAGCCTCTGTCGCAAGACAATGGTTAAAGCCTAGATTACACTGGAGCAGGGCCAGTCTGCAAAGATCCTCTGGGGTCAAGCAAGCCTGAGACTGCTAACAATGCTGCTACCTGCTAGATGCTAGCATAGTGTAATACTCGCAATGATGATGTAATGTCATGAGTCTTGCAGGTTGTTTGGTCAAAAGCCATAGAAGAAGAAGAACTAACTCCCATCCATCCATTAGACATTGGGCAAGATGTGAGGTCAACCCTGGGCAGATAGACGGTCTAAAGGCAAAGTTATTTAGAAGAGGTCCATCCATTTTAAATCTTGTAACCATCACTGCTCACATACTTCCATACGTCTTGTATGTTGGCATGGTTGTTAAGCAATATGTCAATGAGCCTTTAAACATACTTTTTGGACATTTAATATCTTTATCTCTGTATTACCTTGACAGTAGTGGCAGTATCAAATCAGCATTTGATATTGTCTGGGGGGGCCTCTTAAACATTTTGCGCACGTCTGTGCATGAATGACTTATTGTACTATTAAAAGACGGGATCACCAAAGTTCATCCTCTGAGGACCATGAATGTCTGTCTTAAATGTCTCTACAATCCATCCAGTAGTTGTTCAGATATTTCAGTCTGGTTCAAAGTGGTGAACAGACAATGAGGCAACAGGCAGGGGCCGTGATCAGGAAGGTCGTGTGACTGACTTATCTGAGGGGAGGAATGTTTCACAGGTGCTTTCAAATCCAGATGGTGACTTTCTCTGTTTGAAGTCCTCTAGTCTCCTTTTTCAAAGAGATGTAACCAAGCGAACAATATGCAATGTCATGATAAACTAGCAAAAATTAAAAGCTTGAAAATGTTGTTGGAACAAAGTAGTGAGAAAAGATTGATAATCTGTGCTTTTTTCATATTTCTATTTATACTTTTTGCCTCAATTTCATATTTATACCATATCTGCTTGTTTTTTGTATTGTATAATTGTATAACATTAAATGTTGCAACACATATTTTAGGTAAACTGTGCCTTATTACATTTGACAGGCTGCTGCGCTGGAGACCACTGATAACCTCTTACCTATTGACCTCTGCCCCTGGCGTCAGCTGACAATGTTTATATGCTTTTCGCAGCTTTTTCAATACAAATAAAAAATAATGAGAAAATAATTCTCCCCCCCACCCCCCCAAAAAAGCTCTCATTTGAATTAATCCTCTACTCTCCTCAGAAGTGCTATACAATCGAACCTCTGTTGTGACCTCATAAAGCTGTGGCATGCAAATCTGAATCCCTCTTAACTGCTTATTATCGTGGCTCTCGTCCAAGAAGCCTTTTCCCAGCTACTTCCAAGGTAAAGCAGGTGAAAGCAAAGTTCTACTTCTTCAAATCCAACAACTCTTTCAACACACAAGTGCCAACAGGGTTATTCTGCTGCTGGAAACAGCTCGGGGGAGAAAACAGGGAGGGAGAGGTGTGGATCTAAAAAAAATATAAAGTCTGCTTTACCTGTTGGTTTTCATGTTGCTTTCATTCAACCCAGAGGATTAACAATAAATATGTCACATAACAGCGGGAATTCTGACGCCCAAGAAAACAATTGAAGCACATCTTCACCCAAGTTATGTTGGCAGCAATCATCAGTGATTTGTTTATATGCAAATTAGTTGTTTGAAGTTTTGTTTGCTATTAAAATACTTCCTTTCATACCTACTGAGCCATGTATCTATAAATACAGTATATGTATTCTAAGAGTAACCCAACTTGTCCAGGGAAGCAGTTTATTTCCGTCTGTTTTTGAGAAGGGACAGGTTGAACCTCAAGCATGTACACCTGGGAAGAAATCTTCATGACTTGTGCCAAAACCCGTGGTTTATGACATAAGAGGGTTAAAGCTGTTCCTTGGCAAAGTTACCACTCTCGACTTTTGTTGAAAACAAACGTCAAGTCTTTGCTCCCCGGTCACTGCACGGTCAGGTGATCTAAACAGAACCACTGCAAACTGAAGGGTCAGTCAGACGATCATTTTAATGAGGTCTGTGATTACAGGTTGGGGGGTTGTTTTCCGGCTTTTCCAGTATTTTTTGCCCAATTTCAGTGCACAGCAGCTCCCAAGGACGTCAGCCCAAAAAGCATTGAATGACATCCTTTTTATCATTATGGGAGTTTGTACTAAATGATAACATATCTGTGTTATCCGATCCTACAGAAAGCCCTGAGTTCTGGGACTCAGATTTGTTAATAACCCTACAAATACTGGGATGGTTTTGGGAAGTATTGCGGCGTCAATAACTATAATAAGCAGTGTAATTATAGACACATGCAAAAACAGTGCAGTCGTTTCACATACTTTACCTGCTTCACATGAATTCCAGTTATATATGTGCCTATATATTATACAGGGGACAAAAAAATTACTTTATTTGGGTTCTTTTTATTTTATTATTTTATTCATTAACCTGTTATTAAAACATATTTAAAAAGGTCAAGTGCTACTTTTCCAGTTTGAGTCCTACGAGTCACATTTACAGCTAAATATTTTTCACAGTATAATCATTTCAGCACAGTATGAAAATCTTTTGGGAAACTCTGACACGCTGTCTTGCACAAAGCATCCCATTCTTAAAACATGACAGATACAGACTCATTTCCTGGATATCAGTTTGGCGTAATTCAGCTTAGTTGTACAGTAAGTGTAGAGTGGGCTGATGAACATATTCACGTGGGAACACATGGCCATTGTTTCATGCATTTGTTTACTCCAACCCTGCTAAGCTCTTATGTCACTAACACAGAGTTGGTCTTTGTGCTCATACATTTGTTTTCCACTAACTGTGTTTGAGATCTCCACACACTGCCTGCTGGTGGTTAATGGTCCATGTCAGATACAATAGGGGAAGGATCGATGCCTCTGCGTCAAAGGAGCCAGGAAGTAACTCTATTGTGAAGTAATGTAGGCTATGTAAGTTTTACTTCAGTGCAAGAAACCTGCCGTCACACTTTTCTTTTGTCCCTGCAGAAGACCCAAGGTGATGACGGAGCAGTGGTTCTCAAAGTGGGGGGCGCGAACACTCTCCAGGGGGGGCGTGATGTCACAGATGGAGAAAAAAAAAAATGGCCGCCGACCTGTCACTGGTTAGTGAAAGCTCCCTCAGTGGCGAAATGCAAGGGGCTGGACTGACACAAACAAATCAAATACTGTTTCGTTCCTGATCCACCAATCAAAAGAGGAGTGTCATTATTTGAACGTGAGTTGCACATACGCTTCAGAGTATAAAAGTAACTGCAGGCATGGTCAGCGCTCACCCTCACTGAGACGACACTCTGCAGAGTCTGTGCGATTGCTCTTGTTTCCTCTATCAATCAGATATTCATTTCTTTATAAACAATCTTTTTAAAGACTCACTCCTTCCTTAGTAATACCTTCCTGCACGTGCAGTAGGCCTATTCACAGCCTTATCTAAGGAGTAATTTGCTCCACAGTCCTTTTAGAAAGCTCGTAGCCCAGAGAGCTAGCCTTCTAGCAGGCTAACTTCTTCCAACTGCAGCTAGCCCTTTTCTCCTTAACACCTACCTTTACATCTTCAATCATCCACCGCATTGCAACAAATAAAACACCAGCACTTGAATACTATTCTGTGCTGTCCCTGTCTGCATTGTGTACGGTTCGTTTTGTTAGGAACCATTGCCTAGCACAGCCTTATTCATTATTCGTGTGCAAGTCGCTCACAGCCACACATACAAACACATTCACAAGACCACGACGTTGCAATTAGAACTTTATTAACTTCACACACACTGTATCAGCAAACGAGCAACCGATGAGCCAGTTGCGAAGAAGCCAAAGCTTCGCAAATATGACAAGAGCTATTTGCAGTTTGGTTTCACCGTCACTGGCACGACTGAGCAACGTCCTCAGTGTGTTTTGTGTGGCGAGGTGCTGGCAAATGACAGCATGAAGCCATGCAAATTAAAAAGGCACCTCGACACCAAACACCCTGACTTGAAAGAGAAGAAAAAACTGGAAACTAGTTGAGACATGAAACAATAGATGAGAAAAAAGATAAAAGAGAGAGAGACATTTTGGCAGACATGTGGACAGGTTGGTGAGTCATAGTCACATGCACCGAGATAGAAGCTGGACCCGTGGTGTCCTGAAGGTGCTGGCTGCTGCTGAACTGGTTCCTCCTCACCCATGATGAATAATTCACTATCACCGACAACAACCAGCCTCAGGTTTCCCTCGACTTCTCGTCACTTCAGTTTTACACAGCTTTCACCACCGTGTGATGAAACGCAAACAAAGGCCTTTAACCACATAATAGTTCTGCTTGGCGTGTGACAGAAAATAAAAATGGTGATGCTAACATTCTCAGTACCTTCACTGTCAGCAGTGATGCAAGAATTACATATCTGGAAAGACAGGGGAAAAGGAAACAAATATCTATAACTGTAATGCCCCTGAATGTCAGCTTGTTCTTTTCAATTCTAGGTATTTCACCCGATGGTTTGAAGTGGCAGGAGTCTTGGTTTCCCTTTGTGGGAATGCATTGCAATAACAGTAGTAGCTTAGTGAGAGCTTATGGTTTTGTAAGAGGAGTCGGGGTCATGTGGGGACAGGGACATTATGACCAATAGTCTATGACCAAGCAAAACTTCCATCTGCAAACTCTGCATCTTTGTACATTTATGGTACCTAAGAGTTATTAACAGCATCCTCACACCTATGGTTGATAAGACAGAAGTCGGTTTCACAGGAGGGTCAGGGGCCTCGCTGTATGTCCTCCGTTTGGCTTAGCTTCCTCTCAACCTCATTTGGCTCAGGCTGCAGTCCTCCGAGATGCTCCAGTGGATTTCTGCAAACACTGGCGTGGCGCGCTGATGCCATGTGACAATCTGTTTTTCTATTTTGCACGGTTTTGGAGGCAGCAGCGGGAGTGACATGTTTCTAATTGGACATAATGATGAGGAGAGACGGAGGTGGTGTTCCGAGTTTGAGATTGTAATGAGCTCACTGCTCGCTCTTCTTATCAAGGACAATGTGCAACTCCTCGATGATACTTTATTTCATGAAAATCTCGATAATGACCTTATATCACATTTTCAGCTGAATTGAGGAAAGCTGCAACAGAATGCCCACCAGACTCTTCTTGATATTATTTCTTGAGAAATCTACACAAAAATTTTAAAAACACATTAAAGAGAAGAAAAAGGTGTCCACCACAAAAGTCCCTTTCACCAAGTTAAAATAAAATTCTATGAGTAGTTTTTTTCATAAACCTGCTAACAGTCAGAGAAACTGACATGACAAACCATGACCTACTTGGTGGAGGATGTGAGCATAGCATCATCGCTTCCTCTTTTTGCTAATCTGACACCCTACCTGGAACTGTGACACATATCACACACAAATAACACTTACTTTACATATTGCACAATCCCTCCCCTGGTGCTGCTAACAGTATTCTTGGAATTTTTTTAACATTTAATTTGTGTCTACTTTTCATATATTTTCTTGCACAAACACCGATGATGCCTCGTAGCTCAGCAAGTGGACGTTCGGAAACTGAAATGCATATACCGAGAATTTCAGGTGATGTGAGTTACAGGCAAAGTCTGACAAAGGCACGAGGGTCATGGGAAAGTTTACCACTAAACATTTACATTAAAGTCGAATACTTCATACCGCCCTACCATTGTCTCTGACTGTTTAATTACTGTGGGATTAGACACTTTTTCGTTCTCCCCAGTTTGCTCTCCCCTCCATGCACCTCACGGGCATCTTAATCAGGGCGGACTTAGGAGGGCCGTGGCACTGGGGGTGCAGCCTTTTGTGGGCCCTGCAAAGAACGGAAAGGAGTGTGTCAGCGATTTTAGCTGACAGCCTCAGCCTAGTTTGGCCCCTCGCCTGCGGCCTGGTCAACTGAGATTGTGTGGGGCGACTGGGCAGAGTTACAGGGCCGTTTACAGTGAATCAAGACCTTGTTGTACCGCGGTGAGTTTGCAAAGATAGATGAGGCGAGGAGGAGAGTGTAAGAGCGGGCATTCAGTCCCTCAGTGGGGACTCTGCCTGCTTCAGAACCAACTGAACCCATTTGTTCCGAGGGCTTCTGGTTGGTACTGTGCTGGCACTGAGCTGTGACTTGCCTTTAGTGCTTAGATGTGCTCAAGAGACAGAGTATACAAAGAAAGGAGCCAGGCAAATTACAAATTCAATTTATTTTATTTAGGCATTGCATAGGTCAAGCAAAGAGTTGAGCAACATTTACTGATTGTTGTTTCTAAGTTACCAAAATCCATTGTGATCAATCACTTTGCAAACACTGTGACCTATCGCCACCTTTCACGTCGGCATCCAGAAAGATGGTTGATAAGATCTGAACCAACCTTTAGCATGACAGAGTGAAGTTAAAGGACTTGTGTGTGAGTAGAAAACATTAAATATGATTGAGATTTTGTTTTTGACTTTCTTTTGTCAGACACTGTGCTTTATCTCAACCAGTCAGTTTCACAACCTGTTGGCAGTTGGGTGAAGTGAAATGAATGAGTCTGAACGAACCATTGTGACCACAGCGGACGTGCCAGCTCTCTTAAAGGGCACAGCACACTTTGGCATACTGCACCGCTCGGCTGTCCGTTGCCTTGGTGAATATCGCTGTTATTTATTTGAGCTGAGATCAGGTGTTCGAGTTAATTTCATCACACCTAGTGTGTCACTGAAGTTGCATCTCATGAAACCAGTCTAACAAGATATTTGTACTTCGAGCCAAATCATCAGACACTCACTACATGACTAATCATGTGAGGAATTTACTGGTGTGAAGATATCTAAAAATGGTCATCTCAAATCTGTGTTTCATACCTAATTTCCTGATACATGGAAATCTGTTTAGTCATTTAAGGGGTGAAAACATAACTTTCTTGGCAGAGGTAATCTCTTTTCTATGTGATTCTGCTTCTCTCAGGCGTTCATGGCAGACGTGCACTAGGCCTCATGTTCACACTCTGAGTCACTGAGTGTTGCCAGAAGAGACCGACTTTCGCGTTCCGCCTCCTCGCAGCTCACAGGTCCCTGTGGTTCAAACCGCCACCACGCTCTCACACTGACATGGAAATAGCAAAATGTGTGCGTGCAGGCAGGCATGTCGTACCTACTGAGCGAGCAGCTGAGCAGACTGTTGTGATAGACTTTACTCTTACACAGGATGGACATCACAGGGGGAACTACCAAACTGTAAACTTTATAAAAGTGATCAAGCTTCGTTTTAGGCCACACCACAAACTTGTGGGTGTGTGTGTTTGTGTGTGTGGTGGTGTGTTGGTGTGCAGTGCTGCTTGTATGTCCCCACCCCCTTTACTCCTTTGAAGTCAACTCATTTAACCTTACATACAGTATACACACACATAACTGTACTTCTGTCTTAGTAAGGGGCACTCATTGGCATAATGCATTCCCTATAGCCCCTTACCCTAACCCGAGCCATCACAACTGAAAGCCTAACCCTAATTCCAACTCTAACGCCAAAAGCAAGTGTAAACCCTCAAATATCCCTTTGAGGTAGGTCCTCACTTTCTCACTTTCCCAAAATATCCTCACTCCAAGAGGTCTAAGCTCAAAAAGGTCCTTCAAAAGGGAACCCTTGTCCCTAACACAAACCGGAACCGGGACCAGTCCAGGACTAACCTTTTTTTTGCCAGTGTGATAACGACCTAGATACTGAGAATAACCAAGAAAACATGAAACACCGACCTGAGCATTCTCTCTGCCATGTATAAACTAAATAATTGACGTGCCTGTAATTTAAATGTTTATATATTTTATGATTTCAGACTCAGACAAAGAGAATTCCTGACAAAATGTTAACTTGAATATCACTGATTCAAAGATTCTCATTTATACGGTAAGTTGTAAGCCTTACACAGCACATACTGTCACATTTATCTAAAGACGGTTCCACGTGGGCAGGTGAGCTCATTATCTCATTCAAGATAATAACGTTGAGGGTTTTATCTGATGTTTCATCACCCATCCAAAAGAACAGGAACAGTGACAGGTTAAATACCTTTTACATCACAGGAGTTAAGTTGTAGATGAAAACAAAGGCAGGAAGTGGTAGGTAAGGTATTAAAACCTGGGGTTCTGCTTTTATAATAGACGTGTGTGTGTGTGTGTGTGTGTGTTTGTTAGAACTGATACGACATTATAGAAACTGATGAAAGTAAATATAAAAACACGATGCAGCCACAGAACACAAACCAGTTGTACGGCCCATTCACCGGCAGTGAAACTGGACCCTTGTTCGTCCACACACACACACACACACACACACACACACACACACACACATCCGTGCCCACTTTACTCAGCGTGTCGTAATGTCCATGGCAAAAATCCTATTATTTTGATCGGGTGTGAGGAAATTGAAGTAATGAGCGCGTTGGTTCGATGGCCATTCAGTTTCTGCCGAGACGCAGGAGACACTGTAGGCTACTGTAATTCAGCTGAGCTCTCTTCCCATTAATGGCTCTTTGAAGAAGCACATTGTCATTAAAGAATAAATAAAAGGAAAAGGAGACGTCAGGCTGCTCGAGTGGAGATACGAGCCGACAGAAAGGGACGTGATTCAGAGGAAATTCTTGTGAACGCTTTCCAGGAAGCCACAGAAGTGTCTTAACTCACGTCCAGAGCAGCTACTGGAACACACTGGTCAAATGGTCACTTCGTCTGTATGAATGTGGGCTTGGCAGTTCCTTCGATTGCCTCACACTGCTTGTAAATTAATGTCGGGTAAATATTGGACATAGTGATACCAGAGCACCATGATTAAGTGTCTGACGCAGAGGTCAACGCACCAGGATGTCTGTATTTGCCAAACTTTTTTTTTAATTATTGTGAAATCTGTCTCATTCAGCGGGGAGGGGATGTCTGCTGGAGCTGAATCAGACTAAATATCCTTCCTCACAATTGTCATCCCTACTGTACAAACACAGAGTGAGACAAATCAACAATGAGGGAAAAAGCGAGAAACTCACAAACTAATAAGCAAACTTTGATTCTCGGCCGTCACTCCCTGGCTCTTTTCAAAAGCAGTTCCAAAAAGGCATCAAGGTGGTGGTTTCGATTCGCTTTGAAGAAAATAATAAAAGCAAACACACAACAGCAGAGGCCAGTGGGGAAGCAACTGTGCACGGCCTTTGACTCTCATTGTTTCATGGGAACAATTCACCTTGTTCCTGGATTCTATTTGAAACACATTCACCTCTCCTGAAATATTGTACTGAATATATAATATACTACCGAAATATTCGCATAAACTGTTTCAGATTTAAGACCAGAAATTAACTTCAGGTTAAACATTTACATGTTCTGCATGTTGGTAGATTCAAATCTCAGTTTTACATATGAAACAATCCTTGGATATTGTGTGTTATGCTCATACAAACTTTACATATTTTCAAGAAACCATAAGACTCCTCTATTAAAAGGAGTGAAATGAGTCCTGCTCAGTCTGTCTCACTACTTCCTACACTTTATTTTTAGTTGTGACTTTATTTCCTCTACAGTTGATCCTGAGCTGCTTGTCCTTTGCAGAATGGTAACATGGTAGCACCCTCTTCTGGATGAAGAATGCAACAACGCATACCTATTCAAATCTTTACAGTCTAATATACAGTATGTGGGTATATGTGGGGCATTTCTGAATGACACAATATTATCTGGAGAACAATGTTCAGGATGAATAAAGGTTGTAAAAAAAACACAGCCTTTACCCGTCATCCTCTTACTTATCCTCATCAGTCCTGTGATGTGTGCTTTTTTCCTGTGTGACTAATTTAACTGCCATGATATCACACGTCCCTCTGATGATCTCAGGCATGATTATGTTGCTCTTTGATTTTTACGTCTTCTTAAGGGGAAAACCATAAATTGATGATGGTCGCTGGTTCTGCATTGGTCAGGCCTGGGTTGCGTCATTCTGTAATACAACCTCTGTGTTGAAGTGTTTGCACAACGTTGAGACATAACAGAAACAAAACAATAGTTCTGAAGGGTTAGGAGTTATTGACTCTGCAATAACCGGGTGAAAGATCTCGAAGATATATTATGACACTGAAACTCATCGGCAGCGTGTGGGACAAAAAAAAGGGAACAGTGTGTGTGGCTTCACAACTATAAGGTCAAAAGGTCCCGGGACAGTTTGACAAGGTTGCAGTTATTGACAGATCTAATTTAGGACAGTCTGACTTTGAAGCAGATTAGAGTTTCAACCGTAGGATATTTCAAGTCCTAACTTCACTAGAATAAACTCTGCCGCAGATGTTCAGCATTTTTTAAACTGCACATCAGGTTTCTAAAACCACGTAGATACTGACGATGCATTACCAACAAAACCATTCCAGTGAAGTCCAACCAGTCGGGTCTGAGCCAAACCTCTTCACCACATGGAACATTTCCTCATGCCTGTCATATTTGCTCTGATGAAACTGACATCGTAAGCAAGTTTTCTTGTGCCACTAATTACCTGACTGTCTGTCAACAAGTAATTGCATCACTATGTTGGATTTTAGTTAAGGAGCAACAGGACCATATCATTTTGTTCACTTTACTCGCGGGTGGGTTATGGGGTAGGGTTCAAAACCTCAGCCTAGTGTCACTGGAGCATTTTCAAAGCAGGTCACAAGTTCCCTATAGTAAACATCCATGTTATGTAATGATTGCTGTACAATTTCCCGGGGGAAGTCACTTCCATTCATTCATAGACAGAGAAGCCACAAAGGGGAACTTGTTTTTTTCTCATATGTAGTAATGACATGACCCCATGACCTGTAGATGTGTAAGAGAGGTGCAAGGCCTGAGATTCTCCACAGTGAAAACTCTCCAATCAAGAGGTTTCACTTTCACTGAAGAATCAACATTTATTATTTGCCCTGTAAGACATATCGTAAAAAATTATCTTTATCTGCCAGAATGGTGTTGTTGTGTGTTGTTGAGGACACAGAGATTATTTCCTCAATATCCACCTGGATCCTCAGTAAACAATCAAATAAATCAGATAACATGAATAATAACAATAAGTACGCTATTATATTTACCTTCAGATCACCTTCTGAGTCTAATCTCATTTTTTCACAGGGTTTTATTGAAAGACATTAATAAGAAATATGAGACATTAAAATAAGTTTAACTGAAAAGAATATTTAGGCAATTTAATAAATTAAATAAAAAGATAACTAGAATGCAGAAATTATCCTTTTTGTCAATCTTAATAATTTGCATTTATTCATCATTTATGGAATAATCTTAGATATTTGAAATAAATATTTTATAATCAGTCAGAAATAAGGACAACTAAGAAGTTATAGATGAAAAATGAGAACAGAATAAATTTGGATGAATGTTATATTTGAACAATGTAAATAATAATTCATAGCTTTTTGATATTTTAAAAGTTGACATAATTTTTTCATGATCTAAGTTTGTTTCAGTCGTGTGGAACAATATACTGGAACTAATGCTGCTTCACTATGTTTTGTTTTGAACACTGGGGATGTTGTGACCGTGACCATGTGACCAAAGAGGCTTCACTTTATGTTATAAAAACATGTATATTTATAATAAAGAAATGTTTCTGTATTTCTACATATAAGAGGATCAGGTAACAAAGGCTTGGTGACCTACTCACGCAGTTTCATGTTTTCATTCTGTCTCCTGCTGTTCCGTTTAGAAGCAGTGGGCTGTGGAGACACTGGGACACAAAACACCACATCTCTGACTTTGTTGAAACCGACGACCAGTCAAGTTGATCGAAAGCCCACATAAATATTCCATTAAGATTTTCATGTATAATCTACACAGCATTATATGTGGCCCAGGATATTTAATACACATCACTTTGGAGGTATGCTGTGGCCCAGAAGCTCAGTGTTTCCTGTACTTCTTACTATCACACGGCCTGGCCTGGCTGAGAGCTCATAACGTGTCTCTGGGGATCAACCGACTTACTGGAACGATACTGTGTTCGTGCTGATGCTGCGGGGAACGTATCGGGGGAGCTATGAAAGAGCAGGTAATTAACTCGGAGGGCCAACCAAATAAGTCATATTCTGATTAATTATTCAGTATTTGCAGGCGGATGAACGCACGCCCTGCTCATATTGCAGGCAACTCAATGAGGACACCGCTGAAGCATTAGCGATTCATTGCTGTCTGTTTTATTGCCTTACCTGGTCACTTCCATCTGGATACACAGTATAGATTCAATGTCTAAACAATGTT
Organism: Limanda limanda; assembly: GCF_963576545.1. Classification (NCBI taxonomy): domain Eukaryota; kingdom Metazoa; phylum Chordata; class Actinopteri; order Pleuronectiformes; family Pleuronectidae; genus Limanda; species Limanda limanda. The sequence continues at coordinate 1,083,429 of NC_083639.1, forward strand.
ACTTCACACTGTTTGTATAATGTTGAGAGATTTTGTATTAAGGCAAAACACTGTGAGTGCATTTCAGAACCTGTATAGTTATACTTTGACTTCAGTAGTTTCTGTATTTACTAGAGTAAAGAATTTGTACTTTTACCACCCATGCTAGTAAAATATATGCAACATTGTGCTTTTACCTTTACTGTTACCCTAGTATAGTACTTGAGTAAATGTACTTTGATTTGGACCAGTGTAAAAGTCGTTGCGAGCTTTCAAACTATTTTGATGTAACACAAGTCTCAGTTTGCTTTGCACAGATACAACTGAAAGAAAATGAGTTCATTTCAGAACCTGCACTTGTATACTTTGACTTGAGTAAAGAATGTGTGTACTTTTACCACCTCTGCAAGTAAAATACATGCAACATTCTGCTTTTACGTTTACATTTACTCAATTAATTTGCAGTAGTATAGAAATAGTTGCTTCTGTCCTCAGCTAACACCATGAAGAATCCATGTGAGCCTTCCAACTATATAAATCTGACATGTTGGATTTGCAGATACAGCTTGAAGAAAACATGTTATACTTTGAGTGCATTTCAGAACCTATACTTTAATAGTATTAAGTATAGTTATAGAGTGAAGGTACCCAGTTAATTTGCACCAGTGTAAAAATAGCTGCTTCTGTCCTCAGCTCACACCACGAAGAAACCACGTGATCCTTCAAATACGAGTACTCTTAGGTGGCTTTGCACAGATACAGCTGGAATTTTCTTTTTTATAGCTTTTGTTAATTTCAGAACCTGTACTTTTGAAGTATTACATGTAGTACTAGAGTAAATGTACTTGCCTGTGTCCTCAGCTCACACCTCGAACAACCCATGTGTTGTTTTCACAGAACTATAAACAGAACGGTGCATGGGTTAAATTCTCGGGTGTTGCCATGGTGATGAGGACAGCGGCCACCTTGACAGGAGCATTGGAGTTAGAGAGGGGGCGGGCTGGCGCTGTTGATTGACAGTCAAAGAGGGGCGGGGTATACCACAACCCTCGCAGCTCATTGGCCATATCCGGGTCACGTTCCCAGTTTGGAATGCAAAATGACACGAGTGTCCAGGCCCCGCCCCCTGCTCCTGCTCCTCTGGTCTGACGCAGCAGCAGCAGGAGCGCGGAGCCTCCGGACTCTGATGAGGAGAAGAGCCGGAGAAACGGTGAGGGAGCCCGGGTAGAGAGGAGCGAGCCCCGTGGGGACCAGCGAGTAACGGTGAGACGCAGGGGACACACCGGGGGAGGGAGGTAGGGCAGCGGGCACGCCGTGTGTGTGTCCGTGTGTGTGTGTGTGTTTTGGAACGCGTGAGGCGAGATGGACTGTCCTACAAGCTAACGTCTCCTCGGGGTCCGTGGCTCGGTTCGGCTCGGCCCAGCTCGCTTACGCCACCTCCCCGGCCGAGTTGAGTGCACGGAGCCTCGTGTCGGTTCACAGAGAACAGCCAAAAAGAAACGCAACATGGAGGCGGGTGAAGTGTGGCTAACAGCGGGAGCTAACCGTGTTGTGGTGGAATGAACGTGACCGTGAGAGCGGAGAAACTTTTCTGACCCCGGTGGTTGTAGCTGAACTTAGCCAGGTGGTCGCTGGAGGACCTCGGGAGGTCGTGACCTTTGGGGTGAAGTCACGAGCCAGATGTTTTTCCTTTTTTTGGGACAAGTCCTGGATGGTCCCCCCACTTGTTTACTGTGGCCGTGGCCGCCCAGAGGGACCCCTGTGTGGGCAAAGTAGCACCACAGTCAGACCCCCCTCCCCTGTGTGCAGCCAGTGTGTGTGTGTTGGTGTTAGTCGACTTTAGTCACGTTTTGTAAACCGATTAATCGTGTCTGTCTTGTTTTCCAAGCAGTGATGACTTGTTGTTGTTGTTGACTCTGTTTTCTATTATAAACATCTGTGGGTTTGCATTAAGGCTTCAAGGATTTGGCAATTTATTTATTAGGCAAATTAAACGAGCTGTACCAGTAATTAGTTTTTATAATCAATTCATTAAAAATGGTTAAAGGGATAGTTCACCCAAACATGTAAATTCACTCATTATCTACTCATCACTATGCCGATGGAGGAGTGGGGTGAAGTGTTCGAGTCCAAAAAAAACACTTTTGGAGTTTTAGGGGTAAACAGTGTTGCAGCCAAATCCAATGAAGGTATAACACAACAAGAACAACAACAAAATATGTCCATACCGGTCGTTTGGTGTCATGGACATGAGGGCCAGGAGGACACCACATGAGTAGTATGGAGGAATGTTGTGTTGTTTTATACATTTGAAGAATTGGTCACCGTTATTGGATTTGGCTGCAACACCGTTTACCCGTAAAAACTCCAACTTTTGTTCGGACAAAAGTTAAAACACAAAACTTTGTTGTACAACCACATAACTGTAAAGTCATGTGTATAGAACATCCTGAGCCAGATGTTATGGTGTGTAGGTTATACATGAGAATTGAAAACGAATACTACTTTGAATATAGACCATATAATTAGTTAAGATAATCAGAAGTTACCCTCCTCTTTTGGTTAGTGTTTACTCTATAAGAGATCATAAAGAAGTGAGAATGCACCCAAACATTTATCTTTTTATTATAAAACTAAAAGAAAAGCACATGAGCATTTTTATGTAGCTTGCATGACATATCGTTGATTTTCTAAATAACTGTCCGTTTCTTTTGATATTGAACAACAAGTTGACTGACTATTTGAAAGTTTCAGCCCTGGCTCGTACCACAGGCCCCAAGTGTCCTCTTTTCTTTTGAGGTTGCCCGAAATGCAAATTCTCACAAAAGGATTGGGTCAGTCAGTTCACCAGTAAAAAAGAAAAACACCCATAAAAAGCATTAGAGGGACACTGTTAACCCTGAGCACACACTGCATGTCCCCCAATCTGGTAACTTTTTATAATTAAATGTCATGATGAATGATTGGTTAATCCAAATAAACCTAAACTAATATCTCTAATATTATTGTTTGCGGAAGTTAATGCATTACTACACTACACTATCTATTGTGACATCATGATGATGCATTTCTTACCATATTATAAACCGAATTTATCAACTTTTCTATGCAGAATTCTGTCTTTGCATGTACTTGACAATGTTATTATTCTTCATAAAGGGTCACATTTCTCTATTGGGACCTCAGCTAATTATAACCAATGCTGGACACCTGCTCAAATTAACCTCTTTTATACAGCCATGGTGGAACTTTTCCACCTTGTTACTCTGTATTAAAGGTACCAGCAATTAATGGAGGGCCCTTGTTGTTCCACCGTAAGCCAGCATAGGATGCAGTAGCGGGATGAATGTCATACAGACGTTGTGTTGTTACCTGTCATGCCTCGGATTCTGAAACCCTGACATACAATCTAAAAGCACGCACAGGAACTCTAATATGCTGGCTTTTCTTGTTTCAGTGTGAGCAAGGAAAGATGATCTAATGGTGGCTCTTAACACCAATATCGTGGGATGTCTGTTTAGAAGGAGCAACACACCTGGCATAGAAGAACATCATTTTTTTTTATGCTCCTCTGGGGTTAATTTCAGGTAGATGCTTGTCTTAGGGGTGTCGTGAATTGGTGTCTGTTGAGTTATCTAAGTGTTATGAAAAGGCTGATTTAAATCTGATGAGAGATAGTTACAGCCACACATCATTCAAATATTTAGTTTAGACAGCTGATCATTGGTGGCCCCACTTCCCAATCTCTACCCACTTTGTATTAACTGGCATCTTGCACGACCATCTGTTAGACTCGATCATGATCAGCATCAGAGCTGCTTTACTCTTTACTTTAACATTAACTTGGCAGTAATAGTTTAGTTTTTTCTTTAGCTGAGTCAGCATACCAGGATACATGTTTGTTGGCAGGATTCTCACCAGCTGTTCAAGGTGACTCAGTTTCAGTCCCAGCAACAGCCAGCATTTCCACAGTCACAGACAGTAGCCATGCATCATATCAGGAAATAATTGATTCAAAGAGAAAAGTTGTTACGGTCTGGTTTGCATGATTAGGTTGTGTCAATTTCATGGTTTATTGGGCAATTATAAGTTGAAAAGGTGTGTTAATATTTTAAGATGGTCTATTTCTGTTAAATTGTGGCAACATTGTTTGAATGGGTCAAATCAACATCCAGTTTGTGCTCTGATAAATCATTTTGATGACTGAAGGGAGCAGAAGTTACTCTTCAACGAATCAATTTTGTTGTAAGGAGAATCTCTGTTCACTACCCTGGTTCAGTTTGCAGTTCACTGTTTGCAGTTGGTACTAAAGTAATTATAAATAAATCTAACAACCCAATGTTTGCAGCCAGACATACTGCAAGGTCCCAATTCGGATATGTTCACAATTAAAGCCTTGCATAGGAAAATTGACACAGCCTCCCAATGCTTAAAAGTTAGTCTTGTTTTTCTAGATGATTTGCTATGTTGGCTGTTAGTTGTCTTTGTTTCGAAAACTGGTGTTGGCAAAGATTACTCCATTTTTTGGTCATCTGTTAATAACCTAATGCAGCCACACAGACAACTTTTTTTACACAGACTTTTGATCAATGTTTGGTCAAGTAGAGCGAGTTAAAAATGTTAAAATCGTTACAAATCAGGTTCAACTAAAAGTATGGCTTATTATCCATCTGCACCAAGCAGCTTAATTACGAGCAAATCAAGACAGTAGGAGTAGAGTTTTAGCAGTATTGCATTAAATATAAAATGCATGGATTAGACTATCCACTTATTAATATTGACATGTGTCCAACTGTCCCTATCATTCCATATCTCTGAAACTTAACATCATTCCAAAGCCTTCGGATGTTGAGATAATCTCAAGAGAACAGCAGATAAAACAACACATGTCAAATCAGGTCAAAGACCTCTCTGCCCCAGTGATGACCTGTGAATGCTTAGAAAAGAGGCTTAAAGATGATTATGTTGTCTTTTGCACTTAGTGTTACAGTCTAACAATGAAACAAGGATTTCCAAATAACAAGGATTTCATGCAGGATTTGCTATTATCATAAAATGAAATAACAATTGTAATGCACAGTTCATCTTGTCCATAAGAAAGTAATAAATAAATGTATATTTGCGCACATAAACATTAATCTTTCTGAGTGACCCACTGAATGATTGCTCACTTGTGGAAGCTGGTTTCTTAGAAGCCATGAAGCACTATGTTTCTCTCTGCTGCTCCTCTCAGCTCATACCTGACCTATTTCTTTTTTCAGTTGGTGCAATCGACTCCTGAGAGCGATGCCTCAGAGACTGCTTTGAAAGAACAGTGCGAATTGAACTGTGCTGCTAATCTGCAAGCTTTGCCAGAACAATTTAACCATGGTATTTTTAGATCAGACGGAGAATATTTCATTTTGTCTGTCATCCCACTGCCCCTCTCTTTGCCTGTGCTTTTCCGTCCACTTCTCCCATATTTATTTTGAGACTGGTTAAGCGTCGGGGCAATTTTTAGTCTCCTTAGCGCAATGTGCAGCTAGAGGGCGAGGGTCTTACTAAATAGAGCTGAACAGAAAAAGACCAAAGGCCTCTCAGGAGAGTCAAGTGAACGTGTTTTGTATTTTCACAGCGTGAGGCTACATGTTGTGCCGGAATGGCACACGCTTAGCACACTTAACCTGGAAAGCAGCCAGAGTGTCTTTGTACTGGTCTACTCAGCTGTGGTAGGCGAGGTCCATCTGAGCCAGATAGCTCAATTTACGGCTAGCTGAACAATCTTGCCCTAGGATCAGTGGATATCTATGTCTTACACACTCTAACAAAGGCACTGCCCTGTCTGTTATGTTTGGACAAGACCCATTGACCATCATCTGCCTCTGGGGATGACCCCCCCCCCCCTCCCAGCCTGGCAGGAGAAGTGCTGCTTTTTAGAGCATAAGATGTGGAAGCTGACTTTTACATTAGCGATTCATATGCAAGCTCTTTTTATTAGGAATCAGTTGAGAGTTAATGACATATCGCTTTCACTCTGTCAAGATATTAGGGATGTCACTATATGTAGAAACTCGTGAAGACGTCTTACTGACTACACCAAAACTTTGGTTGGCTCAATACCAGATGAGTGCTTAATTTGATCTTAATGTTTTGCTGCTGGACTCATCAACGTTTCACTTATAGAAATACGGTGCATGGTTGTCTTTTTTTGAAATGCTGATATATTGATGCACAACGGTGGGGGGAGGGGGCTGGCAGGAAATGTTTAGGAAAATATCTGGAGCAACTAACACCCCAAACATTCTAAGAAAATGTCACATCAGTGCATGTCTGAAAGCATCTTTACAACATGTTCATTTTCTGGGAAAAAAACATTTGAACGAGCTTGAATGCTCTGTCGATAGAGATTTATAAGTCTGGCTGGCGAACGCTATCCAATGGGCCCTCCCCCAAAAATAAGTGGAGACAGACATAGAAAGTATCTAATTAATTTATTCAGCTCCATAAGGGCTGAATCAATGAGGGCTGTTTCGGTACAATTCGTTCTTTTGGAACTCGTTATGCCACATGTGAATCTTTCTGTTTAATTTCAGACTTTTCAGATGAATCATAATGAGGAGGGAGAACTTTACTGATATATTTTCCAGCTAACTACGATTTCATGGGCTGGCAGAGTCTTTGATAAAGAAATCTAAAAGGAAGGCTCCTATGGTGCTTGCATCATTTATTATTACACTCCTCCACAGAAGAGCTTGTTAGGCATAACTCTTCTTTGGGGGAAAAATGTTGACTTTATTTGTCTTTAAGCCTCTTGCTAGATCACCCCTGACCCCCCACTTCACTGGGACCACTCTGTTTATACTTGTACCTCAAAGCAGTTTGGGGTCCAATGCCTTCAGATCTTGACGTCCAACATCAAGCAGCTCATACCAAACAAATCCACATCATCTCTGTTCTCTTCCTCTTGTTTTGACCCCCCCCCCTTTACTCTGCCACACACATGCTCTGCCAAATGTGAGACTCAAGGCTTGCATGTCTGGCTCCACCGCCAGCTAATCTATATGCTAATGACAAGATAATAATCAATGAGGTGCACGCATGGTTGGCCCCAATCAATACCACATTGCACCAGCAAACCATTCAAATGGCTTGATTTCATACATGTAGACAGTTGGGTGGCGTGTTAATGTGGCGGAGCAGACCATAAGTATGCTATTATCCTCTGCTCTTATCTTCCATATTCCACCTATATGCATTCATTTGTCATCAAGGAGTGGTTTGAATTCAAATGCAAAGCATTTCACATTTATGAGGGATTTGCAATTTTCTACTTCCATTGTTTTGCATTTCAATTTCACAACTGCTTTAATTGGTGGTTTGTCACTGCTTTGCTGTGAATTGGAGGAAATATGTCTTGTGATTCCCATTTACTTTTAATGGTGCCCGTTAAGCAGGTGTTCAGCAGGTTTATGGTACGTTTTGCTAAAGGTATAGTCTGCCATTACCTCACATAAGTGGCAGATACTTGGTAATGGCTGTCTTGGTGAATCAATTATTTTTCCTCAAACCTCAATGTCAGAACGGTCTCAAAATTGATTCGGATTTCTGGCCTGCTAGTTAGATGGTGGGTTAGATGTTTAGTTGTAGGTTATTTGTCGAAATTGTGCTTTGTGTAAATGGTTTAAAACCTTCAGTCTCCAAATTTGAGGCACTGAAATGAAAATTGAGTGTTCAATTTTCAGCTGTCCAGACCATGAGTAGGCAAAATAAAGGTATATGCCATCTCAGCGCTGTCATTTTAATGAAATGCCTCATTACCTTAGGTGTGTGGCTTTTCATAAAAAAAGAATTAAGGTGATGATAACAATCCACCTTATGTTAGAGGGTCTATGTATCCCCCCAAAAATGCAGGCACCAGCAGAGGGGGAGGGGAGAGACCGAGTAAAATCATTACCATCATCTTCATTAGAGAGCATCCTGTTGTCCAATCAGCATGCTGCTCTGCACGGGGAATCCATAAGCACCCCGTTGGCTGTCGCTAGGATACCACATAATCAGGAGGCAGGCCGCGGCCTGGTTGGCGGAGTGGGGTGTTGATGCTGGGACGACGAGCTCGCTGTGTGTTGGGGGTAGAAAACCGGGGCCGGGGATTTGGATACAGCACAGGACCACACTCGCACATGCTCACTCAGTCACCCAGTCAGCCAACCAGCCAGCCACTCAGTTTGGCAGACAAAGAAGAGCAACATCCTGCAGGAGGACAGCACATTCCCGGGGGATGGGGCATCATACCCCTGCATCGCGTTGGGGGGGCCGGAGGAGGTAGGAGCACCAGGGTTAGGGGGCTTTGTCTCAGCAGCAGCAGAGTACCCCATCCACACACAGGCATACATTTCTCTCAGGATCTCTTAGCTGCTCGCTGTTAAAGGCATTATCACACATCAATCGATTGGGGCAGCTGACAAATGTTTTCTTGTGGTAAATTTGAATGTGGCTCATCAGAGTTTTGCTTAATGTGAGCACTGATTGAGGCTCCTGCACTTCCTCACTGTGATCTTAGCTCTGCAGAGACAGCCAGTCTGTCTTACAGACTCTCAACAGCTCTCATCTTCCTTCAGGCCAGGCAAATCCTCCAGACACGAATCTGACAGCCGGTCCCTGCCGTCCTGCAGCGCCGGCATGAGTCGATCAATATGTCCTCTTGAGAGGGATGTAAAGGGCTGAAATTGTGTTGTTATGGTTTTGACCGGGTCTTTGCAAATGCACTGCATGCTGCTGGTGCTGCTTTGATGTGTTCTCATACACATTGGCTCTGACACTTCTCATGGGTACCAGGTTTTCCTGGTATCGGCTCAAGGCTGGATGTAGGGTTAAAAACCAGAGTGTGTGTGTGTGTATGGGGGTGGGGGGTTCTCCATCATACCCCGTTCACTGATGGATGAGTGACTCCTCTCAGAATGACTGGGGCTGAACTGAAGGCATTATTACCAGAGGGGATTCCCTCTCATCTACAGACGCAGGGAGGCAATGGGAAGCAGACTGGGATGTAGGCTAATGAATACATACAGGCAGGCAGGCTTTGGCAGCAGCTGTGCTTTGTTTACAACCACAAACCCACTATTTCCTTATCTGGATATCAGCTTTTTCATAGAAACAAATATGTGGATGGGAAATGACATGACAAGCACTCTTTGTTTTCTTGTGTTGGGATTTTTTAAAATTTATTTTTGTGTTTTTGCCCAATAGATTTATAGTAAATAGTATTTATTTAAATTTAATTAATGTATTTAATTAAAATTAATGGTTTCTCTTAAGAATCATTTAAAGTTTTCATTTTGAAGTCATTTAGTTCATTCGGTGCCTAATTTGTTTACTTAGACATTTTAAAGCTGTTTAGGTTCTTTCAAGCTGCCATTTTAAGGAAAAGCATATGGTTTAGTGAGGTTGCAGTTTGTTTCCAATTCTGCTTTGTAGCATAAGTGGGCCGTCGAGCTGTGCTTTGGCCCCTAATCCGCTCAAAAGAATAATGAGGAGGAGGAAATAGCTTAAGAGTTGCGGCATGGCGGCAGCATTGCTCCTTATTTAATTACTTCCATCACACCCTCTCTCTTTACTCAAGCCCATTTAAAACCCTCAACATCCTCACCCAACCCTCGACCTTCACAACCGCTCTTTCCCCTCCAGCCACCCCCCCCCCCCAAATAACTTCATGTGCACACCTCTAACCTCAGGGCTAGAAATTCCATCCTGCCCGTTTTGGCCTTTCTTTTCAGCTCTGTTACCTCAGCTGTCACGCCGTTTGAATTCTCCTCCCCACACTCTCATTTGTCCCTCCTTCTTCTCTACACCACCAGCGTCTCAATCTGTTTTAAAACATATTATTCTTATCTCTTTTTGTGAGAGCTCAGCTTCATCAAAGACTTCTGAAGTTGCCTCATATCCTTTTCGCAACTTAATTTTTGCTTTGTCTTCTCCAATCCGCTTCTTCTCACTTCTCATGCCGAGCTCCTCCCCGTCTCATCTGCTCTGAGAGCTCTGGACCTTGTTTCTCCCGTGCTAATGGATAACGGAGCACCAGGGGACCAACCCTTAAAAAGGCTTTTATGGAAGGGCCTTAAATCATTGTGCTTTTTTTGTCCTTGACCATGATTGACATGAACAAACGGATGGAGAAGTAGAGATGGCTTATGTGATTAATGTTGTTTTATATAAATGAATTGCTCTTTTTTCTAAACACATAGACTGGAATCCTAATTAGAGGATTTTGAGAAATCATTAGGCCTATAATGTTTGTTCTGTTTTTTATATGCTTGTATTTGTAACAGCCTCTTTTCCCTTCGCATTGAGCTTTGATCAAATATGCATGTTCTCGTTTACGTTAAAAGCTCCACTGCTTGAGATACAGTTCAGTAATAAAGTTTACTGCTACTCTCGCTTTTTAAGCTGAATTTATTGGATATCATTAGATTCCCAAATTGCATTTTTGTGTGTTACTCTAACCAGCTTCACTCTGCCTTGCCCCACTTTTGTTTTGAGAATGAGGTCAGACTCAAAGAGTAGAGTTTCAAAGTTAGTGTCTGTTATCTTAAGCTACTAGAGGAGTAGTTTAATACTGGCTCCTGAATTTAGATGTGGTTTCTGTTTTTTTCCTGTCATGCATTAAAACAACAGACTTCAGAGGAACTAGTCGTTTCCCAGTTGAGGCTCAGGTCGCTCTGCAGATTTGTGGAATGCCCCTCTGATCCTTGCTGTAGTGTTCACAGCTGTGTTCACATGGATTATACTGGGAATATAACTGGTTTAGAGTGGTGTGGCAGAGCTGGTTGAGGTGAACGGGCAGACAGCACATCCATGAAGTTGTCAGGGCTGTCACCAAATTTCTGTAATTTAAGTTTTTTTTGTTTAGTTTTAGATTAAATGCATACATTTACAATGATCAATTAAAGAGCATATGGTAAATTAAGGCTTTGGTAATAACAATACATATTTTTCATTATTGACATTCCCAGAAACTGTATATTGAGCTATTTTGCTCACTAGGAGATTAACCTTGCTTAATGTTTTGATTGAACTTGGAGCGGTGCCTTTGGTTGCAGAACATTTTGTCATATAACTGTTTGCATTTGTTTAAGATGGAAAAATACTGGAATGAATAAACTTATCTGTAGTTATGAATATATACATTTTCACTGCTCACATTTCATTAACTGATGTAATTAATTTCTTCCTTGACATTTAATGTGTCACATTTTCCTGAAGTTAAGTGGTTCTTGAAATGGTGTGCACAGGGGAATTTTATCTTCAGTTGTGTTGTGACTAAAAACAAATTAATTGGGTTTGGTATAAAGAAGAAAAATAGTGTGTCCTTTTTCTCATTCCCCTCTGTCTCTCTCTCTCTCTCTTCCAGGCACAGGAGAGCCATTCAGAAGAGCCGGGGGTCAAAGGTGAGAAGAGCAGAGGGCACCATGGAGAGTGAGCCGGGGGCCCCTGCCTCCACGGCTAACAGCACCGGGACCGCCACTTCCTCCACCACCAGCTCCTCCACCACCACAGCTGCCAGCAGCAGTAGTAATACCTCCAACACTACTGCTACTACTTCTACCACTTCCGCCAGTAGTAGTATTAATAATAGCAGCAGTATTAGTAACACTACTACCAGTAGTTCAGGTGGTAGTACAACAACAGGAAGACAGACAGTGCCTCAGATATCTGTGTACAGTGGGATACCTGACCGACAAACAGTGCAGGTGAGCTTGGCTTGAATACAATTGTTTGTCTGTCTGTCTGTCCGTGCGTCTGTCTGTCTGTCTGTCTGTCTGTGAGCTACAAACTCAGGCCGCATTCACATTGAGATGCACATAAAGAAGCACACTTTCCTCTGCTCTACTGCCCTCTGTTGGTGCACAAAAAACTTTCAATAGAAGTCTGGGCATTTCCTCATCAGAGCAGTTCATGTAATACAAGGCACTTCTCTCTCTGATCAATATACTGACGCAGCAGCTCAAACAAACTGTCACAACACAGGATTTGTTCAAGTTGAAGGAAGGAATGCGTTCAGTCCTTTGGTGCTCTTGACCCTTTGACCCTGGGATAAACCTCTGCAGAGGATTACTCTCCCTGAATAGGTTCCTCTCAACTTTAAGGGCTGATGCTTTGACAGCAGGGTTTTTGTATCATCTCACCCTCCTTTACTCGCGCTCATCCTGCTGACAGTTAGAGGGCAGACCCTATTGACAGCAAAAAGCCCTCTGAGCTTAAGGGACTGCTGGTCATCTGTGGCCAATGAGAGCTGAATGCATGTATGTGTTGCATCCCTGCTAATTGTACCCTCCTTCCAAGAGATGTGGGTCTGTATGGTCCACTGACACCACAGACCACAGGTCAACATCCTTTCTGGTTGCTTGGCAACCAGGCAGAGGGCCCTTCCAGAGGTGAAGGGTGAGGATTTATTCCCAGTGGTTTAGCTTTGTTAAACTTTGGTCAAAGAATTGTTGAGACTTTTGTTGCTGACCGTGATTGAGATTGTATTTGTGTAACTCCTTTGAAACACTCCAATTGTGTTTATCTCGCCAGTCTCGCAACATTACTGCAAATACATGTAAATACACACCGCAACAAATTCAGATTTTAATTATTTTATCGACTGATGTTAACAAATCATCCTAAATTTAACTATAAATCATCAGTAAAATAATAACAAATATTAATCATAAATTCCCATTTAAAAACTCTGTGACAAAGGTGATGCTTAAAAGTGACCTATGTTTGTGGTGATCAATGAATTGATTGAATTAACTAATTGTTAAATCTGTTTTGTTAACCTCTTAAGAGTCGGTTGAAATTCGCCTAAAAATGCCTGTTTGAGGACACCCATGTTATTGAAAGCTGTTCTTGAACCATTTGGAGTACATGCATGATCTTGGTCTCTTTGAAAGGTAACATTCTGAACTTTCCCCCCCCAACAGTCAGAATCACTCTAAGTGCTACTGGCATTGACTAATAGTTGGCACACAGTGAGGTAGAAGCTTTTTATTTTCGCCTGAATATTTTTGGTAAACAGATGCCTGCTGATGACTCTAGCTGGGACTTATGAAATGGAAAACATAATGGGACCCTAGCATGAAGCCTTGACTAGCCCAAGTTCAAAATTGAACACAATACCACAGAAAATGAATATTTTACAGATGTTTTACTAAGGGCATGTCTAGGCGTTTTCCAAAAATGTCATTTGGAGGCTCCAAAGGACCCTTTGGAACCATGATAACCAAATAGGCTAAAAAGGCTACTTTTACACTAAAAATCATACTTTTATATAAAGGAGACAAAACTGGTCATATGGTTTAAAATATATACAATAACTAAAAAAGTTATGATTTCTATTTTTCAAATTATCCCATACAGTTATGTCACGTAAGGAAACGCAGGCAGTATTTCACTGGACCCTGATCCTAACTATTGGGAGGATACCCTTTTCACTTAATTGCAGCTGACAGTATATCATGTCTCAGTCCTTAGTTAGGTTTCGCTTTTCAAGTTTGGTCACATTCCCCGTAAATAAAAAAGCACCTTGCCTCATAACCCTTTTTGTCTTTAGTTAAATGCTGTATTTGCTATGAATGCCAGCATCACTTTCCTGGTGTTAACTGTCCCTCTCTGTAATTTAACTTCATGCTCTCTCTGCTTTGACACTTGTGGGGCCACCGGCATATTTTTATGATACTGTTGCACGTTTTATAGACTGCAGATACAACGTTATGATTTCACACAGTGTTGTACACAGCTGTGTTTGTGGGGGGGAATAGCTGGCAGCAGCCGTGTGATTTGGGAATGTAGGAAAGAGGCAGGTAACATGCGCACACAAACACACACACACAAAATCACACACACACGTATACTTGTCACACAGCGTTTTAGGTTCTGACGGCTGCATTGTTATTTCATGCAGGGCTCAGGAGGAAGAGAGGGTTGTCCACTAACCGGAAGGTCGGTGGTTCAATCCTCGCCTCCAGTCAGCATTCCTCAGTGTCATTAGGCAAGATACTGAACCCCAAATTGCCCCCGACGGCTGTACTATGAATGGTGTGTGACAGAAAAAGCTCTGTATACAGAAGTATGTGTGAATGTGCTTTGAGTGGTCGATGAGACTGGAATAGCTGCTCTATGAATGCAGTTCATTTCCTATTCATGCAGGATTTGGGACAGATGTTGTGTATCAGTGTAGCTGAATTTCTGTCTTTTTCGTTTTCTGTGTCTTGGCTCCCCTTTCTGTGCAGAGTGCATTACTCAAACCTCTTTGTTTGTCTGTCTTTATATTCAGGTGTTTCAGCAGGCGCTACACAGACAGCCCAACACAGCAGCACAGTACCTGCAGCAGATGTACGCTGCCCAGCAGCAGCATCTGATGCTGCAAACCGCTGCCTTCCAGCAACAGCACAGCCTCAGCACCGCTCAGCTCCAGAGCCTGGCCGCTGTACAGCAAGTCAGTAACTGACCATGAACAAGTCATTTATGTTGGAGATAATCATTACTGTAGTTGTTGACTTGGTGTAAGATGTGTTTCAGGAATCGCTATCGCTCTCATTTACACCTATTTCCTGCTCTCATGTTGTAATAGGCCAGCATCGCAGCTGGGCGGCAAAGCTCTTCACAGAACGGCACTTCATCTCAGCAAACAGGATCTACTCAGGCTACGGTAAGTGCACTTTTGAGTGTTGGCTCTGTCCTCTAAGAGCCTCTTAAGTTTAACTTGTAGTTGTTCATTAGATTATCAAGAAACTAAGTTGATTTAGCACCAAGATACTTAAAGCAATATGGGCCCCTGACTGCTGCAGCTCTGTATATTTTGCTGTTTTTGTATTAAATTAAGTTGTGAAATGTGCTGGGTCTTTGAAATTGTGTGTATTTGACAAAAAGCACAGAACACCCTTTTGAAAATAGAAAAAATAGAAATTGATGTTATATTGATATTCATACTTATAAAGACTCTTAGTGTTATTATAATAATTTGTGATGGTTGACTATTTTGTGTTGAGGTAATTGGTGCTGAAAAGTCTTTGAATTTGGTGTGAAAGAAAGTGTGGAAACCCTGGTACTGGTATGATGATATACATATCTGTACATGTACAGAGAAGTGTAAACTAATTAATTTCCTGCTCATCTGCCCCCCCATTAGATCAACCTGACCACATCCCCGGCGGCAGCTCAGCTGATCAGCCGGGCCCAGAGCATCAGCTCCACCCCCACCAGTATTTCCCAGCAGGCTGTTCTGCTGGGCAGCTCCTCCAGCCCCACACTCACGGCCAGCCAGGCACAGATGTACCTGCGAGCACAGATGGTGAGACCTGGGGTGTAGCAACTGCCACATTTACATAAGCCTGCATATATGCATCAACACAAGTGCGCACACACACAAAAAACACACACACAAACACACACCCACAACTTAAATAAATCAGAATACTCCGGTTCAGATTAACTTCTCTGCAGAATAGGTGTGTTTTGGCATGAATGTTATGCATACATCTTCTGCCATGGTAATTGGGGCTTTATGTTCATCTTGCCACCAGAGTAGGTGCTCAGGATGATCTCTCCGGCCCCAGAGGGCTCATTACAAACACAGAGGAGAAGTCCTTGAATATGTATGAATGATCAGAAACCCTTTCCCGTGACCTGCAGACAAGGTCACATGTGTTACCTTGTCTGTAGGTTAATATCCTGTCGTTTTTGAAGAATTGCTGAATGAATTGAAAGTCTTCACTTCCCTCCGCTGGTCTATTTTGGTGCAGCTGGTCGTCGGTAACTTGTTTGTTTCAATTTGCTGTAAATAATGCAGCTGCCAGTACAAACAGACTGCTCCTGCCTCCTCATTATAACTGAGTACACAGCATTATAGGGTGTCTTTGATCATTGTGAAAGGCGGCAAAACACATTTGTCAGGTTAGATTGTCATAGCTTTTATTCATGGTGCAGCCTTCTCGGGTTAAATTAATGCCTTAATTAGTGTGAAATTAGGCCCTACAGAGATTTTACATTTCTTTGAATTAATTGTTTTTCCACACATTCACCATTTGATGTTCAAAACAGTGGAGGTATATGATTACTCCAGAACATTCAGTTTAAAGACACTTTTGTTGTGTTTTTTTCATTAATTTTACCTTTTGGTCTTTTCCCTTCAGGCCCAGCAGAATAACCTGGTGCAGGTGGCCAGGAGCCTCGGCCGGGCCGTTCCTCTGTCCCCTCAGCTGATCTTCACCCCAACAGCCACCGTGACGGCTGTCCAGTCAGACGGATCCTCACAGGCTTCCTCACAGGTATGGGATTTTTTTTGTTTTCCTTATTATGATAAAATTAGAATTACTCTCTTAAATGTAGTGTTTATGTCCTGGACTGGAACCCTCTTGTAAATATAATCGTATATGCAGAGGTGAGCATCATAGTGGAGAATGTAAAATGGAAGTTTAAAATATTTTAACACATTTATCAGTTTGAAAGTATTGTAGTATTGTTTTTTTCTATTAACACTATCATTATTCTGGAAAACCAAAGCCTAACCTAATGTGAAAGTTGTCTCCATGTTTCTGCCCAGAATCAGGCCCAGAACCTTGCCATACGTGGCCAGCAGGGGGCGGCCACGTCTTCCTCTCAGACTCAGACCATGCAGGCTCTCAGTCTGAAGCAGAGCCCTGTGCCCATCCAGCCCACCCCACTCATCAAGAATCCTAACCAGGGCATGCAGGTCACTGCAGGAGGGAGGACCAGCTCCCTAGACAGCTCCTCTGAAGGAGGGAAGAAGGGCGAGAGCGCAGCAGTCACAGAAGTCCGAGCCATTAACATGAGCCGCAGTGTGACGGCTGTTAGTGCTCAGCCTCTCATTGCCCCAGGTAAGAAAATCTTGTAATCCCATTACTTGAAAAGCTCAAATAGTGGTAGAGTATGTACAATGGAGGCCTTTTAGCAATGAAGCAGAGGACACCACAGCTAAACCAAAAGGGCCCAGACCTCTGCAGAAAAATGAATCACTTTTTAAGGAGTAAAAGCAATAATAATAAATAGTACTATTATGGATATTAGAGTTGATACATTTGCTAGTTGCAGCAGCCAACCTGTGAAGAGTTACTCCCTTGTTATATCTTAAAAGATAGAGAACAGACAAAACAAACAACATGAAGACATCACTTTGGCCTGTAGGAAATTGCAATAGGCACTTTTCACTTTTTATTTCTAATTTTATAGCTCGGTCAAGTAACCCATAAAGACCTCAGGCGCCTGAATAAAAATGCACTCTACAACTTAAGCATTATTTCAGACAGTCGCTGACAGATCTGATAGAATTGTCAATGTGACAAAAACTTTCTCAGCCCCTTAAGCAAATAGAGGCATGAAATAGAAAAATCCTTTGTTAGCTTAAACATTTGGATTTCATTATTTATTATTGACCTTTCCTTTAACTTCATGAACATTTTTTACACTCTCTCACACCTAATTTGTGACCCAAATCAAAAAGAAACACTGATAGCTTGGTTAACTTCCTTTTAAATTTCATACACATTTATAAATCAGGTATTTCACAACATACTTTTGAAATCCTGAATATCGATCATTTGATCAAACAAGCTAGAGTTAGTGACTTGTCTCCAAATTTCCCATAAGCCAGCCCAGGTTCAGTACATCCCCTGTCAGTATTTGTCCGTGTCTCTGACAGAGAGGCCACACTGGCCACACAGTAAATGATGGGTATGTTAAATTTAAACCAGCTGCCTTTTTAGAAGGTCCATGTTATTTCTGTACATACAAATACACTCAGTGTTCCATAGGAATGCTTTTATTGTGGGCAGATAGATTTAGCTGCCAGATTGTGTTCCACCTGCTGCCTGCTGCTTCTTGTACATTTTAAACCTTTAAATAAACGTGAGGCTTCAATCCACTGATGGATATACAGTAGAAACGTGCTCGCGTGTTTATAGTAAGCTCAGATGAGAAGACGTGTTTTTACTCTTTGCACTTTTAATAGCTTTCTCTTGGCTTGGGAGTATGACGTGTCGGGGCCTGCATCACAAACCCAGTCATTCAGTAAAGGGGTGAAACCAGGCGTATTAAAGAAAGTGTGTTGGGTTGCGTCTGAAACAGTGGGGCTGCTGAACCAGAAGCTGTGAAAGGCACAATGCCATGCAAGAGTCTCTCTAAACCACTTACTGTGTAATTGGAAGTTGGCAGCTGTTATTTTTTTTCTCTTCCCTTGCACTGTGTGAATTGTGTGGATATGCCAGCACTACAAGCTGATTAAGTCAAATTAAGTCCAGAGTGTCTGTAGGATAAGTCCCTTCAGATGCATTATCTCATCTTCCAGAGGGTCTTGATAAGACAAAATACTTTACAGTGTGGACGCTTCGTGAGCTTTAAGTTATGAAGTATGAATGTACTGTCTGTGGAGTGTACATGAGTGTAAATCTTATTTACACTGGAATACGCTGTTCATGCATGCTGCTGTTTTTGTCTCCCTATTCAGATGGGTTTGCGTGCCCGTGTGTTTTTTGGAGCATGTGTCTGGAAAAGTGGCGGGGGTGGGGATTATCCGAATGTGCCGGTGCACAACTGCGTCCTGCTTTGTTGCAGTAATGGATTCACATAAAATGAAAGGGAGGATGGAAGCAGAAAGTCTGACTGCACACCGAAAAAAAATTAACATGAGTTGCCATAGCAGCAGCCCATGAGGGACAGGTGTGCACACGCGATGCTGGGGAGTTAATACACTGTGGTAAAGGAAGAGCAGAAGCAACACGGCTGTCTGATGGATCCAACTTGACTGTGACTGGGTCATTATGCACTTTCACTGAAGTCACCGAAAATGTGTCTCTGCAGGGCCCTCACTGTCTATTGTAAATAAAACTGTGTCTTGTTCCAGCTAATAGAAGTCTGTTGTGGTTGGTGGTGGTTGATAAGTTCACACCCCGTCTCTAACTTTGGCTTTAATGACTGTAGATATAAATAGTAATCTAATTAATTAGTCTTTTAATGTTCTTTCTTTTCAATGATATTTATGTACTTATTACTGCTGAAAAGAGCCTTTTACTGATTGTACTAGTTTGCTATATTACTTTTGCTTTCTACCCTAAATTAGTTGTGTCAAGCTCAAATTCATTGGGTCAATTGTGGACTAAGACATTAAGAAGATCATCCTTTTTTAGCCTCACTATGGTTTAACTTGCCGTGTAACAGCAGCAAAGATAAAGTAATAAGTAAGGATATTTATAATGATGTGAATCGATTGATATAAGACGTGATACAGTCATTAAGTAACTCTGACAGGCTTGAAATATTTTATTTTGCTAACAATTACGTGCTTTTTCTTTTTCTCCAATGTCGTATTACTTCTTTGACTGAAGTTAAGTCTCTTCTTCTGCCTGAAGACACAAACAAACTAATAAACAGATAATATGCTGGTGAATAATTAAGGAGGCTCATAACTTTTCATAACAAACCTTATATTAACCATATCGGTAAACAAAATTATAACATCAAAACCAGTTAGTCAAACTCATCTTTTCTTTATTTGTGTTCAACGTGACTCAACAGTCTCAGTTCTGGCCCGAGCTGAGACAGCAACAAAGAGGAGGTGTGATTAACCGACTTGCTATATTTGGTTTTCATCCTGCTATCCAATACACGACAGTTCATTTTGGAGCAATGCTTCTGTAACAGTGAAACTTAACAAACGTTAGAAGTCTGTTGCTTTTTCTCCAATAATAGGAATTGGGCTGGATACCAGCATTTGGCCATCTGGCTTGTTGCAGTCTGTGTTTGATCACCTTCTCTTGGCAGAAACAAGCCACCTTACTATAAAAACCACAGCAGGGAACCCCCAAAAGAACCATGCTCACAGATTAAAGAGCAGGTCTGAACACGATGCCTGTGTCTTGGCAATATTATGCAGCTTCTAGTAACGGCATCAGTTGCCAGTTTAACTTGAATATGATGACAAAACAAAACCTCGAGAAACAAAACACCAAGTGCTGAAGTAACCCTCTAAACAAAATGAAAACCCAGCCTTCAAATGTATGTAAAACTTTTTCACTGAGCAAATAATTCACCTTGTTTGAGCCTTGTCTGTAGTCTTCTGAAATATCCACTCTGTTATTTCATTTAAAGGATTGGAAGGACCAGGATTGTGAGGAATACCAATGAAGTTCAACATTGGTTTTCTACTTGCTTTTTATTTCTGTCCCATCTTTAGGCTCTGAACTTCTACTTCAGTTATTTGTAAAATAGGTTTAATTTAGGACGACCTGGCTGTTATGTTTCCATTATTCCGTCAGTGCAAGTCTCCTATTTGATTATGTATCTGATGAATTGTATTGAAGTGAGGAAAGATGGCCTGAGGCCTGAGGCCGCTCTATTGTTTAAGGCTGGAATGTGCCTTTTATGAAATTAAGCCAAAGCAGCAGCCCGTGAGAGCGTGGAACCTCAGGGATTTTCCAGGGCCTGGTGCTGTGAACTCATTAGAAAGCATATACTGTCCTCAACCTCAGAGCATTGCACAATTCTGCACCAATGGATATATATATATATGCATGCGTAAGTGGACTTGGAGGCCAAGCTGCAGATTGTATGATTGCATGTGTGTATATATATGTGTGTGGGTGTGGGGGCCCTGAGTCATTCCTGTCCTTAATCCCAAGACCTTGAGGGGGAAGAGCAGTTAAAATGAATTCCCCTGTCTACCTCCTCCTCCAAGACTTGTCTCTGTTCCTCATTAGGGCCTTGAGAAAGTTGTCAGGATTCATGGGATAGGCTTGTTGTATCCGGTGTGCACTGATTCAGAATTCCCCTTCATTTGCACAGACTGGAGCTGGGGAATGTAAAAAACTGCACAGTTCCATTGTGGGCTCTGCAATTCAATTAGAAAACAAATATCGTTGTATTTTGAGTCTTGGCGGTTTGCCTTCGTTAGTTATTATAATTTTAGGGCCATATATTCCACAAGATTATATTGATCTATTTAATAATTCTAGTCTTTTGTCTGTTTGTGGCTTGCATAGCTGGAGAACCGTTCATCTTATTGGCTCCTCACTTGACATGTGTATTGTAAAGACTTGCAGAGTCAACCTTGTCAGTCTGTGGGTCCAGACTGAAACCTCTCATATACCATTGGATGAATTGTTACCACAGTGAGACAATCCCACTAGACTCCTCTCTACTTTGTTCTCACTGAAAATGATGAACATGGTCAACATGAAATATTTAAACCTCCTTTTTGCTCAGCAGGCGCACAGAACTGTTGACAGGATTTTGGAGTCTTGGTCTTTGTCAGCACGCACAAGACGACCAAGTGCATCTGCTGATAAAGACCAAGTAAAACAGTTCTATTTGTCATCACAGGCCATAAATGCTTATTTTCAACATTGATGAATAACCGAAAATGAATGAAGATTCAGTATTGTTGCTGATTATACATTTAATTTATCAAACAAACTGATTGTTTCAGCTATAGGCTCATCAAACTAACATTTCCAAAGTCAAGAATTTATGTGTATATCCACCCTGCTCTGAACACTGTAAATATTATCTTCTGCGTACACCATAGCTAACCCAGTTTTCTGTTGGTGGGTTCCACTGTGTCTCGCCACGTGAAAAAGAAAACCGTTTTCACCCGATCCTGTAGCGTTTAAGGGACTAATGACATGCAAACTCCGCTGGATTGAAACATCCACATTTTCCGCAGCAGAGCACAGACTGCGGTTAGTCTCTCGCAGGGAAACTTTGAAACCAGATGGAGCCTATCCCACACAAAACATCATGAAAAGAACAGGAGGAGGAGAAGGAGGAGGAGGGTGAGGATCATGGGGATTTGAGACAAATGCTGATGTACTTGGCAGTTTTCCATTCTCGGATTTATTGGAGAGGGGTTCATTAACATTACTAAACACACCTCCATGTTCATGCGGCTCATATAGCAGAAGCTACCGTCTAGTTCTTCTCTGCAGGGACAACTCATTTCTTGTTTGGATTTCAGTAACATGTCTGAGTCTGTTAGTTCTTATTGCCTCCTGGTACAGTCGTTGGAGAGGAGGGAAGCAGCAGACTGAGTGACTGGGACCCACTGACTCAACATTACCTCTATACAGACTGTGTCATGGACTGTTGGCTACTCATGTTAGTTCCTGAGGCATTTCTAATGTTTGAGTAGCCTCGGGCTACTTCGCCAGAACACTCGCCCACTCACACATGCTCCCACAATGCAACATTGATGCTCTGTGTCGTGGGCTCCGGGGCAGGTTATGAGCTCAGGATGTCTCTTTACCCACAACACCACTGACAGGTGATGACAGGCTGTTTTGAAACGATTTGTGAGTAATGTTCAGGCCAAAACTGTAACTGCCGCGACAATACACCTTTCAACCTGCACTCAATATTGGCTCCTGTCATCAGGAAGGTGAAGAGACGCCCACAAAACAACAGACCTCTACATTTGTCATTAATTCTGAGCCTCTGACTCTGATAGACACTAGGTTCTCATGGTCTGCGGCAATTCACAGTTCAATGCAGCAAAGATATTTGTAAACTACTTTATAGAAAACAATTATATGTGATCAAATTGCGTATACATTTTTAAACATCAGGCTGGAAACTTTATTTTCTTATTGATTGATCTGACAATTAGTATGTCTTTCCACATTTGAAAACAATTTTCTGTGAAACCCAGGGGAGTGTCTTTAATTTGTTTTGTCTGACCAACAGTCCAAAACCTTTTTTTGTATAAAGAAAGAGGTAAATATTCATGTTTTGAGAAGAGGGGAAAGATGATGTTTGCCACAGTCTTTACTATAATTATTCACGATTGACTTAGATAAATACGATTAAATAATAATCTGCCTCTCCAACAACATCTCTAGCTCTCTTTTGTGGATTTGTGGATTTGTTGATGCAATGCACTAATGGCAAGTGAGGATTGAAGGTGTCAGTAATTTAGAATCAAGGAAACACTTATATATGGTGGAGGCAGCAGTTAGGTGCTTGAATAATTTCTATATATTGTAAGTGTCACAGTCTTTTTCGTTCCAGCGTACACCCAGATTCAGCCGCAGTCCCTGGTTCAGCAGCACAAGCAGCAGCAGCAGCAGTTTGTCGTCCATCAGAGTCCTGGTTCCCAGAAGACGGCGGGTCAGCTGCTGCAGACGGCTTCCATTCAGCCGTCGCAGCACCCAGTCCCTGTGCTGCCCAAACCGGCTCCACACCAGCCCTCCATGCCCAGCCAGCAGGCCACCATCTTCCACTCCACCATCAGCCCCCACGCCCTCCACTCCTCCCTCAGCCATGCCAAAGCTCAGCCCGTCCAGCTCACCGCCATCAACCTTCAAATACAGCCAACAGTGAGTACACTTGAAATATGATCTTCAACGAAAAAGCTCTTGTAACTGTAGCTTAATCAAAAGCAAAGTTAATATTTCGTTGGTTAATTTGCTTTGTTTAAAACCTTCACATTTTAATGCAGGCTAATAAAAGTAAATTCTCAGCTGAGATTTAATCCCTCGCTCACAGTAATTTACCAAACATCATCCATTCTACTTGTTTCCTAGATTGTGAAATGGATGTGATTCATGAGTTTTGTCTTCCATTTGTTTCTAATGAGGCGTGACTCTCTGTGCTACTTCACATCCTGACTTCTTGTGTCGTTCCCAATCTTGAATTCAATATTTTGAATGTGGTAACCAGAAAAACAAAAAACTACTGTTCCAACAACACCCACAGTATCGATGTCAATTCCAAGACACACATGTGAATAAGGGATCTTCTGAATTCCTGCTGAAATATTTTCCCACTGGTGTGATGTTTTCCAGACCTAATGGTTTTCAGTTTTTGACTCACTGGCATTAAAAGCACTTTAATGGCCTCTGATGTGTCTTTCTCACGTTTTTTCCCCTCTGTCTTTTGTTCCTAATTCCAATTGAAGGCTTCTCGGCTGCTTCAGGACAATAAAGACAAGCCAACCTCACTGGTGGTCAGAGAGACGTGTCCGGCCCCGTCCACACAACAACAACAACAACAACAACAACAACAACAACAACTACAGCACCAACCACATCTACAGCACCTACAGAACCTACAGAACCTACAGCACCTACAGCACCAGCAGCAACAACAACAACTGCAGCAACAACAACTGCAGCAGCAACAACAACAACAACAACAGAAGCAGCAGCAACCTGCCCCCGTACCATCACAACCTGCCAAGCCTGTAGAGCAGCCCAAGGTCGATACCATTACACCAGCTGTTCAGCAACAAGGTAATGATTCAGCATGTTTTTCTAACCTGCAAATTGACTTCCTGTGCAACACTTAAATGTGTTTGTTAATAAACTCTTTAAATAATTAGCCACTGGGACTATAAGTCTGGTGGCAGTTTAAAATCTGCGTTAACCAGAACTTGTCACCTTGACATGGAATCTATAACGATATCGCTGCTCTCATTGATTTGGTCAACTCTGGAAATCTTCAGTGAATTGGAAAATCAATGCTGATGGTTTATGAATTGTATTCAAGCACTTGTTGTTTTTACTTTTTTATACCGATAATGGAATATTTGTGCATGAAGAGTTACCTAAAAATGTTACTGGGCACTTTTTTGCAACACATCAGAAAATGTCCGGAAAATTGGGACTGGACATTTTGTGGACTTTGTCTTTTTATATTTTATGTCTGAATTCCAGAACTGTCTTCTTCTTCTTCTTGTGCACGTTGTGTCGTCCAGATGATTTGGATATAATGGAAAAACAGTTCTTTATAAGACATTTGACTTTGTTGTCATCAGTTTGGCACTATAATACTAGTACTGCCAGAGGATGATCGTTCAGCAGCTAAAGTCCTCTCGCTGAACACATAATGAGTACTTGTGTCTCGTAAATGTTGTCATAGATGAGTCTCTACAGTGATGTTTCTCCAAACTGCTTGAAAAATAAGTACTAATGCTGTGTTCCTTGTAAAATGAAACATTCAGTAAACCACAAATTGCTCCTTAAGGGCAATGAGTTGGGTGTGATGTGTGGAACACTTATCAGATCCAGAGCAGGAAACTATTTTGGTAATCCACTGTCTGCCGGGGCTGATGACGGTAAATCTACAAAGTTTCTGTTAGTTTGTGTTTTTACTGTAGAAAAATGTGTGGTTGAAAGAAAGAGCCTCTAGAGAAAAGTTGTTTGGTTGAGTCAAACGTCAACTGCGCTGTATGCTAACAGACACTAAATGCAGATGTTTGCTCCAGGAATGACAGCTGTCAGAATGGCTCCATTCACACAAATGAGCTGTGAGAGATTGTCCCACTGAGACACAAAATATAAAAATAGCGGTTTCAGTTTCAGTTCTACAACAGCTGCAGTAAACTTTGTGAACCAGAAGTTGTTTTGCATGTTTCATTGATGTCTCCACCTCTGCAGTGTTGTTTATTAATGCTAAGTGTTCAGAACTTACTAAGTCAGCAAATTCATACTGACAGCCTCTCTGGTGGCTGGCTGCAGTACAAGTTGTAAACCCCACCTGGTTCCTGTCAATTTAGGTAGTTCTTAATCACACTGATGGTTTTTTCACTTGGGTATTTTTCCAGTAAGCTTTAATTTGTTATTTGATGCAATGATAAAGAACTGAAAGTTCATGATTGACGGCTAAGACTGACTTCTGATTGGTTGAGATAGCAACTCTTCACACAATCGCTACTGCACAGACTCATAAGAGTCTGATTTAAAGTTTGATATAAGTGAAATTTCAAGTAATAATAATTAAGTATAAATGTATAACCTCTGCTTAGAAGGTAATTAAATTCCCATCTGTTTGACAGTTTGTTTATTTGCAGCTTTACACAAAAACAACTTTACTGATTATCACAAACTTGGTGGAAGACGTGTGTTATGTGTCTGGGGAAAAAGCCATTACATTTTGGTGCAGATTCAGTTTTTTTTTCACTTTCTTAAACATTGTGAGTTAGTGTCTATCAACATTTTCATTGATTTCTCAGAGGATGATGTGTGAATCTTTGGGGGGAAATTCTTACATATTTAGGGGTACATTATGGTGCTGTTCCAAATGAAGATCCAGATCTAGTGGATTTAATCTGACTTAATGAAGGGACTATTGAGCCTTGGCTACTCTAGTCGTAATTGCCATAAAATCAGGATGTTTGGACTCAAGTATAAGAATATCAGAGACCCCCCCTGTGTGGGCCCCAGATATCTATGCTACGCCCCTGCAGCAGTGTCTCGGCTGGTCTGGCTCTTTGATGAGTGGTCATATGTGAACTGGTTCTCGAGACTGGGTCATAAAGATTGATGGTTGGACCATGTGGTCCTGCAGCAGCAGCCTGTGGAGGCTCCGAGCTGCTGTGGGAGGAAACAGGAGGCGGATCCTGGGTCCAAGCTGCTGCAGCGTGAAACCCCCGATCAGACCCAAACTACACGCTGTGTGTGTGTCTGTGTGTGTGTGTCTGTGGGAGCGTTGTTAGAGACCAGCTCAGACCAAACCGCACGTGCTCCCAGTCTGAACGCAGAGGAAGTCGATGGGGTAAGGAAACTGTTCTCATTCAGCGCTGCAGGCTTTTCAAAGGACAAAGCATGGCGGGTGTTTACTTTCGCTTTGTAGTTGTTCGGGTCCGTGATGCGTTCAGGGACCGACAGCGGGTCACTCACGCAGGGACAATGTGTTGTTGTGGATATGGACGATCTAGTGTTTGCGTGTTGGGTAGTTAGTTTGCATGATTTAACGTGACGTTTAGTTTAGTACCCGATGCTTCAATGTGTGACTATAAGAAGACAAATCAATTATTATAAAATGAATTCAAAACTAAGTTCCTCGTCAAAGGTTTGGTTGACTGTGAGAATCTAATTTTAAAAGGTGAGTTAACCAACATGTAACTTTCTCCACAGTGAGTAGTTCTTCACCATCTCATCTTATCTTTTTAAATCTTACCGGTTTTTTATTTAGGATCACAAATAATAATTGATTTAATGCATTTTTAATGATTAATCTGCTGATTAATTGTTTGATCTAAAATGTGCAAAAATACCCTTCAATTGGTCATTACAGACTCCGACTTCCGATGATCTTTAAATGTCATGTTTTGCCCAACATTCAGCTTAAACCCCAAATTATAGTCAGGTTATAATCCTGTGAGGAAAACTGCAAATACTCACATTTAAAAACTTAAATGATATGATGTTTGGATTTGTTTAGTGTTGAGCAATTAACCTAAAATGTATCAAAACTAAAATTTATAAACATTTTTCAAGATTTATTTGGAACAACAAACGACCAAGGGTGAGATACTCAACTTTACAACAGCCGGGGGAGAGGGGTGGCATGGCCCTCCCTTGTCTTAAAGATTACTATCTGTCAGCTCAGCTGAGGTATCTTGTATGTTGGTGTAACCCATCTTATGAGGCTAGGTGGAAAGATATTGAGCTATCTCTAATTGAAATACCTATCCAGTCAGTTCTGGGTTGCCCTGGCAGGGTTAAGGATGTTCACCAGCTACATAATCATTGTACTAGTTTCTCTCTGAAGATGTGGTCAGATGTAGTAAAGAAATATCAGCTCTGTAGAGAGATTGGAGTGTTGAGCTGGCCTGCGTTCCATCCACACTTCCCTCCAGCTTTACAGGACCATAGGTACAAACAATGGACTAAGCGAGGAATCACCTCCTTCTGTAGGATAATAAAGAACGGAAACCTAAAATCTTTTGAGGATTTGCGTAAATCTTATGAGTTGGGTGGAGAAGATTTTTATCGTTACTTACAGATCCGCCACTTTTTTCTGGAAACAATAAAGACCCCTAATTTAACTGAACCCTCGAAAATAATTCAAATTTTTATAGATGCTTATGATTCCAAAAGTATTAAAGGTATCACTGGAAAACTATACAAAAGCTTTACTTTATTGAATAAAAACTCAACAGATTATATTAGACAACGCTGGGAAAAAGAAGCTAATATAGTAATTCCAGAAGAAACGTGGCTTCAAATTTGGAAAAATCAATCCACTTCCACAAACTCTTATTTCTGGCGAGATTTCTGTTGGAAGAATTTGATGAGATTTTTTATTACCCCTAACCAGACATCAAAATTCAGCGGTACGCAGGTCTCCTGCTGGAGGGAGTGTGGTGGGATTTCTGCAGATTGTGTTCATGTCTTTTGGTCTTGTCCTTGTATTCTGCCTTTTTGGAGGGGAGTGAGAGAGTTAATTGTGGAAACTCTGGACATAATATTTGACTTTTCTTTTAGCTGTTTATATCTTGGAGAACTCCCTGAAGGTCTCAGTAAAGGAGACACATACCTAATGAAGATTTTCATGGTTGCAAGTAAAAAAGCAATTACTAAATGCTGGCTCCAGAAGAATCCTCCTACCATGAGACTCTTAACAAACATTATAAACTCCATCCAGGCGATGGAGAATTTGACTTTTGTGCTGCGGCTTCAAAAGGATAAAGGAGAGGAATACTGGAAAAAATGGGATCGCTACAAACATAAAGACTCCTGATTCTATCTCGCGCCATTCCAATCAAAAGCGAGAAATATCTGTATTTTGTACTGCACCTATGCTTAACTTCTTTATACCTGCTTCCAAATGTGTGTACTGTCGTGTCCTAGCCCTCTTTTGTTTACTTGTTTGTTGTTTTATGCTCATATGTAAAACGAAAAATAAAGTATAAAAAAAAAAAAAAAAAAAACTAAAATTTATATTTTCTAAATGACTTAAATCGTTCATTAATCACAATTAAGGTAAAAGTTTGAATGAATGGTCATATGGGTTTATCGCCCAGCCCGAGTATTCATTTGTTGTTCAAAGAATAACTGACAATTTATCTAAAGGCTGGTAATTAAACTTCTTTAATAAGTTATTGATTGTTTGCCAACAAACATCAAATGTTTGGATTTGTTTTTCAAAATGACAGCAATAATAAATTGTCTAATTATCCATGATTTCATTTCCAACTGACCTCAGCAGTGACTATTCTTCAAAGAGGACATGCTCTTAAATATTAACCACTCAGTGTTTTATTCATGTCTCGGTCAGGAGGGGGCTCGGCCAAGAAGCCGTCCACCGCACCTGCGACTCCACCTCCAGCCATGACCTCAGGAAATGAGAGCGAGGCGCCCAGCGTGACAGGCAGCGCGCCGCACAACGGGGAGAACAAACCGCCCCAGGCCATTGTCAAGCCCCAGGTCCTCACACATGTCATCGAAGGCTTTGTCATCCAGGAAGGCGCCGAGCCGTTCCCGGTCTGCGTAAGTACCTGATCTCAGTTCTGCCAGCAGAGAGACGTGATAAACATCCTGAAGCCTCCTGTCTTCAGTGCACATGCCTGCAGGGAGCTGTCAGCAGGCAGACACAGGCCTGTTACCTGTGGTAGCTCGCAGCCTGAGTTTGATTCAGTCATTAGTTATAGTCGGGTAAGAACTCTGAAGATGGATGAAGGTGTTTGTATAATGAGCTTCATCAAAGTCTCTCAGCTATTTACCTTAAGGCATCGAAATCCATCTTTATTCCTCGTCGTCTCCCTTGAATATCAAGTTATTGTTTGTACATTGTAACTTCAGAACTGTCATTGACTTTTGCATCATCGCATCTCAATAATATCTAAGAAACAACAAAGTTAAACTAAACATTTTGTTTAATGGTAATGTTTAATGTTCTAGACTTTGACCCCAGTGCCTCCTCCTGGACATTGCGTGTAAATGACTCTAAAGATAAAGAGCCAAACAAACAGATATAATGTACTTAGTATTCAGCAGGAAAGATCATAACATCTGTATTTTACAAGAAAGTTATAGGACCACTAACCAGAAGTTTGGTGGTTTGATCCCCGGCTCCTCCAGTCTGCATTTCAAAGTGTATTTTGGCAAGATACTGGACCCTCATGTTGCCCCTGATGTCTTTACCTGCAGTGTATGAATGGTGTGGTAGGAAAAGAGCCTGGAGTTTGTTGTTTGTTGTTCATTCACAGTTGTAAATATTTTCTACACCAGGTGGAGCGTCTGCCAATTCTCATCGATAGCCCAAAGAAGCTGGATCATCAGCTCTCCTCCGACCCCGACCAAACTCCAGCCAGCAACGCAGCAAACACCGACTCCGAGCCGGAGGACATGGACCAGCCAGGTGAGCCAGAGAGAATCCGACAAGTACACCGGTGTGTGTGCATATCAGTTTGTGAGCGTGCTGAAGAAATTCTTTGTGCTCCGATCCGACCTTGGCAATTTTATTTACAGTTCTTTTAAGGGTTATAAATGTTCAAAATGAGACTGCATCGCCAGCATACCCATCTGTTGTTAACTTAATGTAGTGAAATGCCTGGTGGTACAGACCTGACAAAGATCAGGAGCCTCTGGGATGAATGATGATGGTGCTGTACTCTCTGCTCCTCTTTGTGTCTCAGTGTAATCTCATGCTCCTGCTTCTCTTCACCTAACTCCTGCCTGGCTCTTGTCTATTCATGTGTGTCTTATGGTTATATATCGTTTCCACTTCCACAGACAAAGAACCAGAGCCGAAGCTGACGTGTGAATACTGCGGCTGGGTCGACTTTGCCTACACCTTCAAGGCCTCCAAAAGATTCTGCTCCATGGTTTGTGCAAAGAGGCAAGTCCCCTTTTTAATATATTTTGCTATTAGTTAAACCATCAGCTGCTCCTTCTGTAAATGAAAACTATAATGACTCTTTGTGAACAGGTACAATGTGGGCTGCACGAAGCGGATAGGCCTCTTCCGTCCAGAGAGGAGTAAACCAACCAACCGCTGGCGAAGAAGATCTCAGGGTCGTTCCAGTGTAGAGGCTAAGAAGCAGGTACAGAACTACACACACCATAACCATCACAGCTAAATATCTCAACTTTACCTAATAATAATAATAACAACCAGAACCTTACATACAAGTTGGTGCCTTCAAAAAGAAGTTTGATACCGGAGGGACCCCATGTTTGGTCCTGTCAAAGTTTGTATCTCATCTAAAGTCCCGACCAGGATCTATAACAACTGTACAAACACACACGCACGCACGCACGCACGCGCGCACACACACACACACACACACACACACACAGACACAGTCACAGTCATTCTGCGCTGTAAAACTTCCTCATCAACACTTTACCTCCATTACATACTGCCTCTCTTGCACATTTTGTCTCCTGCACTCTTCACGCCTGGTGCCTTTTAATGAATTGAAGCATCATTTGTGCCGGTGCCTGATCAGCTCCCTCTGCCTTTAAAGGGTCATTACGTGCTTTACGATCCTTGTCAACCGTTATTGGCGACCATCAAAAACGGGAAACTGTCGGTTAAGATTTTCTGCCTCCTGCGCATGTTATTTAATCATTTTTTTAGCTCTCTGACAAAACGTCTACTTCTTTCAGCTCTTCCCTTACCCTTAAAATACCAAAGTCTCTAACATAACACTATTTATTGCTGGAAAATATTTATTTGGCTTAAGGACAATCTTTCCAAGTCAAAGCTTTTCGAGTTATGTAATGTCTCAAGGGTTCGGTCTAGAATATCCAGTTGGGGGGTGCTTTTGTCATGTTTGGACCAATCGAAGAGTTTTATAAGCAAATTAATCATTGAGGCTTTGGTTTCAGTCCAACACTCCTCTCCCTGCAGGTATAGCAGTCATCTAGAGTATAAATCTTACTTATTACCCCTTATAATCTTTGCTGTGACTAACATTATGTCCCAGGAGTGTTTTTACTGATGAGCCGTTAACTTTCTCTAAATCTAGAACCCTGAAGTCCAACCTGAATGTTTCCCTTTTCAGAAGCTGTCCCCGTGTCCGCAGCAGACTCAAGGCGGCTCCGTGTCCTCGCCTCATCCCTCGCAGCCCAGTCAGGAGGAGTCCAGCCCGTGCTCTGAAATGTCCAGCTACGAGGAGCCGGCGTCCCCCCTGTCGGCAGCCAGCTCGGGACCCCTGGCTCTGCCCCCGGCCCCGGCTCAGGTCCCTGTCCGCCGGCAGCAGAGTAGAGCCTCGGACCAGGAGGGCGGCGCTGGGAGAGATGCACCGTCACTCTGTCAGCGCTTCTTACCCAACGACCCCACCAGGTGGAACGTGGAGGAAGTTTACGAGTTCATTTGTTCACTGCAAGGTCAGTTTTGCGGGAAGTGCATCCAAAACGATTTACATTCTGAATCAATCACTTTTTGCCTATGAATCCTGTTTGACTGTGATTGACACGAGTCTGTTTTTCTTCCTCCTCTTCACGCAGGTTGTCAGGAGATCGCTGACGAGTTCCGGTCTCAGGAGATCGATGGACAGGCCCTGCTCCTGTTGAAGGAAGACCACCTCATGAGCACCATGAACATTAAACTGGGGCCTGCACTCAAGATCTTTGCACGCATCAACATGCTTAAAGACTCATAGCAGTAAAGTGTGTGTATTGATCCCAGTGCATCTTGTGTGTGTGTGTGTGTGTGTGTGTGTGTGTGTGTGTGTGTGTGTGTGTGTGTGTGTGTGTGTGTGTGTGTGTGTGTGTGTGTGTGTGTGTGTGTGTGTGTGTGTACACGTGTAAGTACCTTGGCACAGGGCAGAGGATGTAGCACTGACGGCACTGTGACCTCGCCTTCTCTCCACGCTCATGTTTAACAACCATGTGACTGTTGAAACTGGAACCGATGGTGTTTTCACCACGAGCACTTCAACAACACATCTATTTACAATGCATTAATATCTCGGACCAAACCCAACCCTTTCTCGGGCACATCTCCCCCCTCCAAGATGTCGCCTGCATTTAAACACAGTACACAACAAAGAAACAGCCAAAAAACTCACGGTGACAGTGTGCCAAATTATACAGTGGATTCTTATATACATGAGTATATGAATACTTGATGTGGCTGATATCTGATCCAGATACAGCTCAAGGCAGGGTTGGAAAATGGTTTCTGAGACACCTTTTATCTTATTTGTTGACATTCTCTTCATGTCCTGATATCCATCACGAACAAAGTTCTCTCCAACAAAAAATAAATGACGTCACCCTCACAAAATTACAAAAAACACGACCAGTAATTCATTCATGCCGAATGAAATGGTCGGCTTCTGTACCTGGTTGCACTGCATGGCCCTGAGTAAAGTTGGCTAGTGATGGATCACCCAACTAAACCTCTTCCTGTTATCTCAAGCTGCTCATTACAAAGATTCAGATGACTTGGACTGCTTTCACGTGCCTTGCTGTGTGTGCATTAGCGCTCAAAGATCCGATCCCAATGCAGGTTGAATTAAGATAAGAGAAGCAATTACTGGTACCAGGTGTGGACGAAGGCAGCGGCTAACAGGTCTTTATCAAATGTCTTCAACTGATGACATGTTTCAACACAGATCACATGATATAAGCAGGTGTAAATAGGGCAGTTAAACCCAGTGGAGACAATAAGCCTGGAAGAACATGAGGTGAGGAAGTGTACGACAAAATGTTCAGTTGTGTGTGGGTTGGGTCACACTGCGACACAGTCATTGGTGAATTGCAGCATTATGACACAGGAGTGAAATCTGGATTTATCGATATGTTATTAGACATGTTATTCGTACAGTTTTGTTAGCGTGCGAATGAGGGCGAAGACTCTGGGCTGATCTACTAAAGGTTTGCTCATGTTGATTTCACCTACAAAAAACATGCTAGCTGATCTACTAATGCACTGAGGATTGCGTGCAGAATAACATGCGCTGTCCATTTAGTCAGTTTCCTTAATGAAAATGCATTATCGTGCGTTTCTACCCGAGTGCGAAAAATATTAGGTGGAGTAGAGGCAAGTAGTTAGGCAAGTACTTGACAAATACGATTTTCAAAGCCTGATAATAATTGCGGTGGTTGTGACTGTGTGTTTAGTACGTTTGAAAGGAAGGTGCTAATCGGCACAGTGTTACGCACAGATGGCTCTGCAGTTCTTGTGGTGAGGAGGAGATTGCACCTGTTTTATTATGAGCTATTTTTTATTTGGTTCTTCTAATGTCCTGCCATCTTCTCAATTTCATCGGTTGTTCGTTTAGTTTTACCCCCAGCATTTACTTTCTCGCATGTACTCTCAAATGTCGCGTTTCTTTGAGCTATATTAATATGTCTTAGCTGTAGCTCAACGTCATGTTTGTTTGCCTCTTTCACTAACACCTCCAATTCCATAGCATTCAATTTCACTGTGCGCTTGTGGTCCCTCTGCTCTCCAGTAAACCAGTAACGCACGCCAAACACTCATTTAAATGCTACTTCCTCTACCATGTTTGCACCTGTTATCATTTGCGCAATTATCTTCAGTAGATAATCCGCAAAACGCCCACAAACCAAACGTGTGCAATCTGCTACAATGCACACGCGACTTAGCACTCTTTATTTGGGATCTTAGTAGATTAGGCCCAGTGTTTGTTAACTTGCTCATTCTAATTCAGGAGGTGCCCCTTTGCCTTTTTCTCAGCAGCACTCCCACTGTTCTGGAATACAAAGCTTGATGCAGAGAATCTTCTTTTTTGACATTGATTTTTCTCTCATGAGGAATTTGCAAGTTTCTCCCATAGATTCAAACTGCTTACAACTGTTTTCATAGGACATTAAGTTATCTAAAAAACTAATCTGGGTGTGCTGCGTCCTGCACATCCCTGCTTCTGGCACTTATTTTCTTTTTCATTTGCTTTACGGTCCTGAGTCGCATCTGCGCAGTGATTCAAACAAGTGTATTTGTACATAGCTGCTCAAGTGAGGAAAGAGACTGTAACTAAGTGTGAAACTGACATTTTTTCTAAGTTATCCTTGTTATTTTAAAACAGAAATTTATTGGTGTTTTAATATTTTGAAATATGCAAATATATAAATATTGCTCCGGAGTTGTTTTTTAATGCTTTTATTTTCCTTTTCTAATGAAAATATGTTCATATCTATTTGTCTGTGGCTGTGATGGAAGGTCAACTTTTTTAGATAATGCTTTGTTTAATGCCCGTATTTATCAAAATGGTTTGTTACACAACATTTTGCAATTATAAATCATTTGCAGTACATTTGTGTCTTGGGAAATTATTTGAGTGTGTGAATGTAGAAATGACTAATGTTTGGATTTTCTTCTTGGTAGTTTTATAGTTGCTTATGTTCATCTATGGTATAAAAACAAGGAAACCATATTATTCTCAAGTATTTTCTGGCTTCGGCCTTTATTTGTTATATGTTACTACTATATGTTATGTGTTAATCATTCAGACATCAAATGTTTGAATGATTCTATCATTGATCAGGCCAAAAAAGTTTGGAATACATAATAATATTTAAACGACATGTACTTGAATTTGGTCACTTACAGGGAGATTTAAGTGTCACTGCATCAAAACTAAGTTCTAAAACTTATTACAACTACAATAAGATCCTAGTAATAAAGTTAAAAAACAAATCTGTCCATAAACTAAAATAGAAAATCCAATCCAAGTAGAGCACATGTCTCTGAGGAGGTCCAACAGTTCTGTTAAATTCAATCAAGCTGCACATAATTATACACACTTAAACACATCAGATCCCTAAAATTGTCTCACTACATTTTTTTCATTAACATACATTTTTTTGAATCTCAGAAATAATTTCAAATTTCCCAATACTGAAGAGAGTACCTCTTTGTGCAAACCGAGCTCTGTTGATGACATTGAAGTTGAGTCATTTTTTACCCATATTGTGCATTAGAAGGGTCGTGATACAAAAACGACTTCTCATTCAAGAAAAAAATTTAAATAAGGATTTGGGTTTGATCTTGTTTTTCCAAGTTACTTGGGGAATACCTGAACACATTTCACAAAATAAAAACTGAGCCGGGTCACTTTTGACCCATGTTGTGTATCAAAGGATTGAGATGAAAGAACAAAACTTCTTTGTGACAAACTATTTCTCCACCCAGACTTTATATCAAAGGGTACTTCATAGGATTCATTATTAAGAATTTGTTTGTTTACTTTAATGTCACCATGTCGGTGGTCATCGATTCCTCTGAAGTCTTAGGCTGTTTCAAAGGTGAAAGATTTACACAACCTGGACAGAAACAGGTGATTTTGACAGATCTACAAGTCTGAACATAGTGATACTAATAGTGCCAACTACTACCAAAAGTAGGTAAATAAAACCTGAAACTTGAAAGTATCCCATAAACTGTATATAAAGTTAAAAAAAAGTCTATGATGCATTCAGGTTATATAGGAGATACTAAGATTAGGGCAATAACATAAATTCTCATCACAACATAATTAAATATGGTACTACAATATTTAAATGCACAACATTTGCTCAGACTTCGAAACGATAAGGCATTGATCATGATGCTTAATTTGTTAAAAAGTTCAAAGTACGAACATCCCACTGTGTCATAATATAGACCTGCACGGAATTTTATTAAATATATGATTTAGATAATGTACAACTTTCAAAATTAGAAGTAGTATTATTAGTAGTTGTATTATTATAATATATATTATTATTATTAATGTATTATGTTATATTTCATTATTAATTGATTGTTTAGTTTTTAAAACATCAGAGTTGTGCAATCATTTCCAATCACTAGACTCACAACACCAATGTTTACTTTTGTCTGACCAAAGACTTAAAAAAAGGATTTAACGTCACAGTTACTTAGAGCTTGAAATGACGCCATCAAAACTTTTCTTCTGTCCCACAGACAGTGAACACCTCGTAACTATTCTGTGTGTTGTTAAAACAAAGAAAAGCAGCAAACTGTCACATTCTGAAAAGATCAAAGTCAATTCATTGATCATTTTAGTAATTTTTCAAAGCTGTAATTGATTTTCTGTTCATCAAATCAATGATCGTTCAACTGATCACTGTTGCTCTAAATGCCTGAATTGCTCAAGACCAGTTTCATTAGGTTGTGTATTATTTATGATTCACTGTTTGCAATGTTTAGACTGTTGCTGAAATGGCAAATCAAAGAAACAAGGCGGCGGATGACCTTCCCCAGCTGGAAGCGTGTGACCCTCCTGCAGGTATGCAGCTTGATTATAGCACTTATTGTTTTTAAGGCACGTTCAGGGACCATTAGTGATGGAATTATAACCACAGTGGCAGTTTTAATTATCTGTGGGTGTGTGTCCTGTCTGTGGTGTCAGAGAGCCCCCCCAACGCCTCGTTAGCCAGACTGATGGAGCTGAAGAGGCGTTTCTCCAACATGAGCCTCGCATACGAGATGGTGATGAACCTGAACTGCTGCTTCGAGTTCCAGGAGACTCCCACGAGCAGGCACGGCAAACTCCACCTCAGTCACGTGACTCCAGTTACTCATGTTTTTTAAAGATAAATCTGGGAGTTCAGGCTCTTCTTACTGATGTTCCTTCCAAACGTTCTCCTCTCTGTAGTTTGGCAGGCGGAGGGAAGGATATCTGTCAGAGGAAGTTTTGGGACATTCTCCATGTGCAGCTGAACTCGAATCCTCCAAACTACTCTCATGCTGTCACCGTGCTGCAGGAGGTCAAATCCGTGAGTCCCAAACTCAATCAACTTCCCTCAACAAAAGGAATTAGCTTTCAGAAAGTCTAATCCTAATTTCCTTTAAAGTCCAGAAGTCTTGAATACATTTTTGCTGTATAAAGTGTTTTTATATACTTGTGGTCTATTTGTGTATAAAGTGAAGGTGAGGTTGTTGTAATATTGGATCGTGCATGCAGGAGGCTGCTTAATTATAATTTTTTAGACAGTGACTCAATTCTGTTTAGAATTCTTCATATTTTAAAAGTTTTCTATCTGAATATTAGAAAAAAACTTAGTTTTAATGACTTTCTAACTGATCTAGAGTTCAGCATTACTCTTTAATTTATTGGACCTATTTGCTGTTATTTAACCTCCGACTATCAGTCACGCACTTCTCACACATAAAGCAAGAAAAGGCCGTGTGAATAAAAGCATCAAACTAATTTTTAAGTTCCTATTTAAGGTCAAACTATTTCATAGTTTAAACTAATTTATGTTGACTGTTTAATCGATTTTCTGACACCAGGAACTATTATTACACAACTGGATGGTTTTGGCAAACAGGAGATATAATTGTATTGTACATATAACGTTCAGAAAATTATATGATCAGTCATAAACATAATATTATACAATCTTATCATCACTACTGGCTTTGCATCGTTTGTCAATTGTGGTTTTTTAAATATTATTTTAAGCAGCACAGTAATGGAATGTCCTAAAATGTGATAAAGCAAAAGCATTACATATTGGCAGAAGCCCAGATGCCTCTTCGAAATCTAAATATTTAAATATTAAATGAAAAAAATGCTCCTGCTTTCTTCAAGGTTTACTCAAACTAATCAATAATCAACAATAACAACCAATCTCTAAATTAAAATGTTGCTTATTCTGCATGATCAGTGTTTTTCTATCTGAACAGCTCAAATAAAATATTAAAATAATGTTGCAGCAGTTCCCAAACGTACTGACCTGAGAGTAGCAGCTTGTGGTTTATGTCACCTGTTGGATTCACTGATGCTGAATGGAGGCGGAGCAGAGACACATGGACAGTTTTAACTTCGACAGCTGCAGTGGAAATGATGCCATCAAATCTTTCTTATGCACAGCTTCTGATAATGTGTTTCTTTATTATCTTTGTAATAATCCAGAGGACACATGCTCACATTCACCTTGACAGATAAACTGAAAGTTCCTGTGCATCAACTACATGTAAACTTCACCTGTTTCCCATCAGATCCTCCTGCTGATGCT
Source organism: Limanda limanda (assembly GCF_963576545.1). NCBI lineage: Eukaryota > Metazoa > Chordata > Actinopteri > Pleuronectiformes > Pleuronectidae > Limanda > Limanda limanda. Next base: position 1,122,107 of record NC_083639.1, read on the forward strand.
GCTCCCCCGACACGTCAGACTGAGAACTCAGATCGACGAGTCTCTGGACATGGAGCTGATCAAGAAGGCGGCTGACTACGGACTGCTGGACGTCCCCGGGCTGATGCTGTACGTCATCGAGACCGTGGCGTCGATGAGCGCTCCGGGTCGGATCCCAGAGATTCTGGCACTGAAGGACCTGAAGGACCCTGAGGAGCAGCTGAGGTGACGCTCGGATTTCAAACCTTTTTGGCAGAATGAGCTTAAAGGAGACACATGATGCTTTTTTTGGTTTCTCTTTCCTTCTGCGTGTCTTAGAGGTATTTTATGTGAAAGTTCGGCAAAGTTGGAAAGATCAGAGTGTAAAGGGAGATCAGTAGTTCTGCAGAAAAAACACTGCTCCTGAAACATTGTGTGTCGGTAGTCCGGCAGATATCGCAATGGCCGATATTGGCATAATGAACTTCCAGCAGTAACTTTACTGGAAGGTGGGTCTAAAACCAAGTGTTTCAGACAGAGGGTGCAAAGAGGAGCAGCAGCACTGGACAGGAGAGATGTGTTTTTTCTCAACATTAGGGCATAAGAACCTTTTCAAGCGATAACACATGTTCAAATTATGAATTTGAATATGAGCATCATATGTTTCCTTTGAGCCTGAAGATCACTGAATCCAGATGATTTGAACCTCATCAGACTTGTGTCTTGTAATAATCCCTTTGCATGTCAGTTTATCTTTGGATAAGGTCTCATGCATCTTCTTTAGATTTCCACTACTGATAGCGTTTACTTTGTGGGTTAAAAACGTATTGGTTCTGTTGTCTGTCCCTTCCTCTAGTGCTGCACAAATAGAGTTAGCGTGTTCGCAGGCTGGTGTAGTTTTGAGATATCACCTTCCAATAACGTTTCATGCAAACATGACCCCCCCCCTTCCCTCGCTCTCCCCTCAGGAACATCCTCCGCGTCTTGGGCCTGATGATGAGTGACGAGCTGGTCTTCACCATCCAGTATCACCACCTCCTGCTGCAGCACGTGCAGAACGAGAAGGGCAAGTCCCAGGTGATCCTGGACAGGATGCCCGGTGAGTGAGTAGGACGTCCCTCCGGGGGGGGGGGGGGACCTCTGTTCCCCCAGCTGCTGCGATACGAGTGATAGATGTTAAAGGTGACTTTGTGAGCGTGGGATTTATGATCATTGGCCATTCCAGTTTTTTCAATTTAAAAATAAACGTTGACCCCTTGTCGCTCGTCAGCGCCGTCCGGCCAATCGCCGATGACCTGTGGCTGTTTGGGCTCCCATAATATTCTGTGCGAGTACAGCTGTGCAGTCACAGTCGCTGGCAAAGTGACAAGCTGACAAGGTCATGTTGGCTCAACTGCTAAATATCCTTGATGACAAACTGTTAGTCGTCTGTTCTTGACTCCGTCCTCCAACTACATCGTCAGCAAATCCAATACTTTGGCTGATAAGTAAAATATTACCGTATCGAACTATTATTTTATCATCAAGTGTTTTATTGTTACTTGATTACTTGTTTCCGTCTTTAAAAAACAATGAAAAATAATACATTATGAAATAACATTGTAACTTCTCTTCGGTTCGGCAAATTTAGTCATAATTTCAGCTGTTAAGCAAAAGAATATTCAATCATTTCCTTCAGAAGGCAACTGTCTCCAGACGGAGCAGAAACTCTTTGTTGCTCAGACACTTTCAATATTTTCTGATCAAGAAAACAGAGAAAACATTGATTTTACGTCTGTGTCGTTCAAATAGAAACAAACCAGAGCCTCATTTCCACCTTTAGCAAAATCTGAGAGATGATCCAGACCTTTCTACATGGGAGCTATTCTGTGACTCTGCAGTTTATTCATCTTCTTATTCATATGAACATTTATTAACAATATTTCTGTCTTTTTTTAATAGATGTTATGGTTGATACCATCGCTTGGCTTCAGGTGGCTGTGTTAGAGTCCGGTTGTTCCGGTCCCAGTGGCAAAGTCAGCATCCCCACCATCCTCAACCGGGCCTACATGCGTCTTCTCTACTGGGACCCGAAGGACCAGAAGTATCCTGAGGTCAGCGGCAGCCTCACACACTTGGCCTTTTTTTGATTTGAAGTATGATTTATTGATTATTCAGGGTGTATTAAGTCTTTCTTGACTCATATCACATCCTCCCACCAAGTTTGGCGCTAATCTGTTTTACAGTTTCTGCATATTCCTGCTGAGAATCAAACAAACTGGTGAAAAATATCCATTGCAGCTTTTTTTCTTATCAACCCAGATTGTTTTCATCTAGATAAAGACATTTTTTTTTTTATGAAGAGGCTAATTAGGGTCCGAGGAGCACTGACAGGCACTGACAGACAGTGAGGCCCTATTGAAATTGTAAGGATTATTATTATTATTCAGGCAAATTAATTGGCTTTTTGAGGGCTTTAACATGCTCAAACTCATACCAAAAAGTGGTGAAAATTTACGTATTCAGGAAGAATTTTCATTTAGCTTGAGATTCCCTGGTGATTAACCCCATGTGACCCCGACACAGATCGTGCTGCTGGACAAAGCTCGCCTGGACGCTGTGGCCCTCCGGCTGCAGAAGCTGGTCCTGGAGGCGTCGGCGCTGCTTCTAACCAAAGCTCAGACCGGGGATGCGGTTTTCTTTCTGCAGGGGTTTGTTGATGAGCTGAAGCAGACCACTGCTGCCTTGCTGGAGGACAGTCAGGCCAGGTAAGAGGGGGACACGGTGATGCATGTAGCGCCTGTCAAGAATAACGGGTATGGTACGAGTAGGAAAACCAACGGAGGTGACAGGAGGCAAGAGGCCTGTCAGAACGGATCCAGCTGACCTCATTCTTTCTGTTCAAGAGAAGCCTGGTCATGATTAGTGGATAAATGTGGAACAGCAGCTTGTGAAACCAAAGGCCTGTTCACACTCTGAGCTGAGCTGCAGTAATAAATGTAGCACAGGCCATTTCTTCCTTAATTATCTTTATTAAAATGTAATTTTATTCAATCTAAACCTCCTGAGAGACCAAAATGTTATTAAGACCCAAATTTATTGACCTGAGCGAGTCCCAGATCTCTCAGCATTGCTTGTGAATTGCCTGTGACCTAACACACATCTAATGAAGCCTGCCTGTGGCTGCTGTAGGGAGGAGGACCTGAAGGAGGCGCTCCTGGGGCTCGGGGAGAAACTCGTGCTGCAGGTGAACGACGCGGCGAAGAGCCAGGGACGAGCGGCGCTGCCTCAGGACAAACAGGATATGCTGAAGGGACAAATATGTGACCTGTTTAAACACAACCACCGCGTCCGGACACTCATAGGTCAGAGCACGAGACACTGATCAATGAATAGCTGCAGCACCAATGAGGGGGAAATGCGATAACTCCTTTTTTTATATTTACATTTCCATGTATTTATAGCTGGATATTAGTGGTGGTTATTTTTTAATTTAATTTCAGGAGTATTCAGGAAATGTTTTACAGATGATAGAGAATACAAACCCCTCAAAGCTCATTCAATATTTTCATTATGAATTAATCCAACCATTAAAGGAGACATTATTATTATGCTCATATTCAGGGTCATAATTTTAATTTCATTAAGACTTGAAAAGGTTTACTTGCTCTGATAGAAGTCACATGACTTTCCTCAGACTGTCCATCGCTGCAGCTCCTTTCTAATGATGAACAAATGTTTGTATATTTGCAACCATATGTTAAATTAAAGCTTTAAATCCTCACGTGTTAAGAGCTGGTACCATGAGATGTTCAGCAGTTTTATCTTAAAATGTATTAAATTTGATTAATTGAAAAAAATTGTAAATGCTAATATATATTATATATTTATTTTTCAAGTGTTAATTGTTTGATCCCATGTTGAAAACTTTATTCCGCTAACCACTGGTTGATGGTCGTCATGTGTTCACTTTATATTTAGAAAATTCGTACATTTCAGGTTGATAAAAAAAACCTTCCGGGCTAAAACTGCATTTGATATAGTTTTAATATCTTGGTCTGTTCTGATTTTTATTCAACAAAAGAAACATGTCTTATAACGTCACGTAGCATCGGTTATCTCTGCTACCGCTGCAGAAAACTGACATTCTCTCTATCTCAATCCAACACAGGAGAAAGGTTGAAGGGCTACCTCTGGGCCATGCTGCAGGCTGGTCCTGCCAAAGGGGATCTGGACCCCCCCGCCCCCCTGGGCCTGGTAAAAACTGAGCTCGCTGAGCTGTGGACAGTGTTCAGGAAAATCGTCCACTTCAACAAGGCGGCCTTTGGTCCCTTATTTGCACCGATCCTCCGGAAACTGCTGATGGCCGGGGCCGCAGAGACCTCGACCTGAAGTGACCTCGACCTGAAGTGACCTGAAGTGACCTGAAGTGACCTCGACCTGAAGTAACCTCGACCTGAAGTGACCTCGACGGTTGAGCTTGTGGCTTCGATGTTAACACAGTGATCGACGATGTTAAATGGGAAATCAGTCGAGAGATGTCGAAGCAACAAACTTTAATAAGTTGTCGTGGGTTCACTCGTTGGGGTTTTTCAGGTCTCCTCCATTCAGCATGAGGAGCAGTACACATGCATACATTATTTTTTTTAAGTTGTTATTTTGACGTAAAAACATTAACAGTCTGCTGCTTCCATTTAAGAAGAAGTCATAAAATGCCAAAAAGTATACTGTTATAATTCATTAAAACTATAATATTTAGACAATAAAAACTCAGGATAGGTCAAGAACTGAATTCGTATTATTAGAGGGTGGTACAGTTTGGTGTGTGATGTGTGTTAATAGGGTTTTTTAGGGGCTATAACAATAAAATAATATTGGTTTGTTTTTTCAGTTTCACCTCTTTCACTGTCAAAAGAAAAAAAAAGTACCAAGAAATATGTTCACAACTTGTTTGGGTACGTTTCCACTTTTCTCTTTTTCTGCTGATCTCTGTTGATTTTCTTAATCTCACAAACCAAACATAGACTTGATATAAGTGACGGCTGTATTATCATTCAACAGCTCGTTATCTGTGCTTAAATCCCACATTGAATAATTTTCTATTTATTCAGGTTGATCAGTGCACGTTGACGTACAAACAAATGAAAATGCAGGTTTAAGTTTTAACAGTTTATTCCTGCGAGATCGGATGTGTTGTCCCTGAAGGTCACGGACATGTGATCGATTATACAACATAAGAAAGTTTCAAAGGGTGAAAAGTTGAACACTATTCAAGCAAGTCACATGAGGACATTTTCATATTGTACAGAAATAAATACACAGGTTACCTGCCACAGTAAACAAAGCATTAGTGTTCTCTGCAGAATCTTTAGAGGAATTGTATTAATTTGTGTTAAACCACTCTTGAGATCTGGAATCTTCTTGGGGCTTGAACATTTAAATGCGTGGAAACTTAAAAACAAAACAAAAAACACAAAAACACTTCATTTGGTTTTAAAGGTAATTCCAGGATCCTCAAATACGTTTCTAACAACATGAATAATTAGTCTGCAACAACATAAAAAGATTAAACCCAATTATTAGTCCAGATTGGCAGAAACATCGTATCTCCACATTTACTACGGCACGAGAAAAAAACACAAATGCAATAATTCATTATAAAAATATAATAAGTGGAAATTATATAATATTTTCATATAAATTAAGTAATGCTGCATTTTGTTTTGTTGATTTTCTTCATCCACTTGGTTCGGGGAGTTTGTGACGATACAGAAAAAAGGATACAGAACCAAATGTGTTGCTCCGAGACTTAATCACACGCAAATTGATGCTGATGGTTTAAATTAGAAGTCGCACACACCTCACTAATCTCTGGGAAACAGTGAAGGTTGTAATCGTTCAATAATTAGCAGGTTGTAATAGTTGTCTCTTTATTGTTCAACGGCTGGTTTCACGTTCTCTTTTCTGTCTTTTATCACTCAACCACCAAATCAAAAAGTCATGCCGACAACAGACGTGAGAGGGATTCTTTTTGTCATTGTCTTATTTCATTAATATAATATTGCTTTGAAATTTGAGACAGTATCACATTTCCATTGAGCCACACTCTGTCCACAAAACATGGGCAAAGCATCGTATGCTGGTACAGTTTAAGTTTGTTTTTCTTTTCGTCTCTACATTTCTGTTACAGTTCTCCTCACCCCCCGCCCCTGCTTTGACTATCTCCCATAGACCTGAATCTATAGAAATGCTCATTAATGCTCTATATCGTTAATGGTCTATGGTGCTCTAAAACATTACAGTACCTACATGATGAGATCAGAGAGTCACACGGAGGCCAGGAGTTAGTCTCGACCTTTCATGGCTGACCTTTCCTGGAGACGGGAGGGAAACACCTGGTCCCGCTCGGCCGCTGATGTGGGACAACGGGTTGCGTCTCGTCCGTGTCATGGTGGGTTTCATATCGTGTGGTGTGGTGTGTGTGTGTGTGGGGGGGCATCAGCGGGATCTAAATGTCAGAGCAGCGCTGGTCGGGCCTGCATGTTTTTCGTAAGGCTTTACCTCTCTTCCTCTCTCTCTCTCTCTCTCTCTCGCTCTCTCTCTCTCTCTCTCTCTACCTACCTCCCTCTCTTCTCTTTCCACTGCTCTGCCCACTAAACTCATTGCACGCAGACACACTCACAGCGGCCGCTCCCCTTCAACTCACAGCTTGGTATCCGGGAACTTGAACGCTGGGGCGAGCTACACAAGGAAAACACCAATGTTAAAAGAGACTGGTACATGCACAGCCATTATCATGCCACCAAAACTTGCTTGAAATAGCTGCTGCTCATTAAAGTGTAATGCTTTCTTTTTATATTACGCATCCATACTGGAGCAGGTTGTCTTGGTGACGCACAAAATGGGAGAAACATACGTGACAGAAAATCTGTAGTTGGGGAAGGGATGACGACAGTGGAGGAGGGATGAGGATGATTTGTGTGTGAGGAGGAGGAGGGGAACATAAAAAGCAGATGAGTGAGAGGAGACGAGACACTGCTACGGTACAAACGACAACTGCTCAGGCCAAGTGCATCGAGGGAGGACAGGACACACACAGAGAGGAGACACTGCCAACATGCATCGCCAGTGGAAGCTAACAGTGAACAGTCAGAACGATGGCGACCGCCGCACACGAGACCGGTTACATCTTCTTTAACAGTCTCCAGCAGACACACACACACACACACCGGAGAGTAGCTCGAAAGATGAAGAAGAAACCTCGCCTCTCCCTCTAGCAGCAGCAAACACACAAACAAGGACGGTGGCCGGTGATGTAACAGTAACAGTCCCAAACTCCCATGAGGACACGCAGAGGAACAAGGCACACAAGCACGCACAGCAGGTAGCGCACACATAGAGGGGGGGGGGGGGGGGGGGGGGACTCCACAACGAGCATTTCTGAGTCACAGTGCAGCAGAAGGAAGATTCTTCAAAATAGAAATCAAAAAAAAGATTGTGTCACGTCCTCAGCGTCACAAATCCATTCGCGTCGCCACCGCACCAGATTCATCTTTTCTCTTAAAAACTTGGCTCCTTTTTTTAATGTCGTGGAATTTAATCATTTATTTTATTTAGGATTATTTATCAAGTGACATACTTTTACGTGTTCTTCTTTATTCTAAATTGGTGTGAAAAAAACGATAAGGATAAGATGCTACGTTTGGGGAAATGTGCAAAATTGTGCTCGGGGCTGGTTGATAATTCACTGGAGTTTAACTGAGGATGTTTTTTTGTTTTTTTCCGATTGCCATAATTGTGAGATTCAGAAGCAAAGTCAGTACACTCCATCATGCTTGTGTTGTGTCTTCTCCCTTCGCCTCTGGTTGTGTTAGTTTCAGGATCTCCACTTCGATCCCATCTTATAATCGCTCGCTCCCAAATATGGTTCAGTCAAATTTTCCCTCGTCTATCAAAAAGTATCACAAAATGCACAGATTTTTTTCCTATTTGCATCGTAAGAAAAAAAAAGAAGGTATTAAAAGGGATAGTGCCACGTTCTTTGTATTTTTCCTATTTTTTTTAACACAGTGTTTTCTTTTAAATTGACAATAAGAAGAAGATGCTGTGATTTGCAGTCTCTCTCTCTCCCGGTGCTACCGTGACTGCTGAGAGGCACAGGGCCGAACGAGACCAGAGTGGAGAGACTCATCTGGACCGAACTGTGCCAGCGAGAGAGCAACGTGATCCCAGCCAGTCGGAGTCAGTTCAACACGACAGCAGGAAGTCAGACGCATTGTCTCTTTTCTCTTTTTTAAAAGTCTTGTAGAAGCAGGGGTGGGGCGTGCAGCTGTTGGGTGGTGGTGCTCAGGGAGGTCAAGGGGCAGGAGGTGGTCGGGGTTAGTTGATTATAGATAACCCTGATAAATCAAGTAAGGCTGTTGTCCTCGGAATAGTGTAGGAAAGTTGTCCTCCAATGTGTGTGTGTTTGTGTGTGTGTGTTGTGAGGGTTCAGTTCTCAGTTCGTTTGAGTTCAGACATCAGCGAAAGATTTCGTTGTGTTGTTGTTATCATAAGTATTGTACAAATGTGTAGAAAGAAAAAAGGGTTGTTTGCTGCATGTAGCTGCTTTTTTTTGTCTGTTTTTTGTCTTTCACTGATTATTTGTTCCGTCTTGCATTCCCATGCTAGCAAAGCAGCCTCCTCATGAGCGCCTCACAGTGGTTGATGCCTGGTTAGACAGGACAGGCTACAGATGGAGAAAGAAACAAATAATAATCATGTCTTGAGGCAAAACACCCAAATAAACAAGAAAAATTATCAACAAAAGTCAAAAAATTTAAAAGTTTTGCTGAAAACGTTTTGAGAATACTTTACATATTGGAAGTTTAAATCTTAAGTCTGCGAGTCAAACAATTCTTTGCTTTCTTGCTGAGAATTAGATGCAAACACTGATAACACTCTCACGTCCGTGACATAAATATTAAACTACAGCTAGCAGCTAAATTAGCTTCGTACAAAAACTGAACACAGGTGAGAACAACGCCTCTGAAAATCACGCTGTATCTCTATTGTATAAAATAAATCTTAATCGCCATTTTACAGAAGGTTGTGTCGACCCGACTCTTTAAACCTTTTTGTTCCTGGATCCGTCCACTTTCGTACCAAAATATAATGGGTTCATCCCTGACACATATCACATCATGATCATGGTCAGTTGTGCAGTTTTGCACATAAAGGAACAAACAGGGGTCAGGGGTGAAAACATAACCTCCTTGGTGGAGGTTAGAATAAAAATGCAAACTATCAGGGGCCTGCACGCAAAGTAGAAGGAACTACTTTGGCACAGAAATAAGTTATTTGTCATCTTTACACATTGAATTTGATATGGATTAAAGAAATGAGATGGACAGACGAGTGGACGGAGCCAGAGAAGCTGTTTCCTCACGTTTCCTTTACACTGAGCTGCAGCCTGTAGCTTTATATTTGCTGCACGGACTTGAGAGCACTATCGATATTCTCATTAACTCTCTGGAAGAAAGCAAACAAGCTTGAGCCATTGACAGACTTGCTCATTTGGTGTGCCATCAAACTTTTTACCTCAATATTAAAACTTAAGCTTGCTGGAAACTCTCAAACTTGCTAATGAGGAGTCTAGATGCAAAATAAGAATTTCAAGCTGTTGCGAATAAATACGAATACAAAAAAAGAAAAGAGGAAGAAATATAAAGATGCAACCTCTGGGAGGTATCTGGGGTTTGGAGGCAGATGCAAGCTGTCAGGAAGAGGAGGATGAGGAGGAAGAGGCAGTTTGGTTGAGAGAGCAGGGCCACTGTGAAATGAGATCCGTCCCAGATCCTCCAGTCCAGGGCTCAGCCATCGGCTGCAGCAGCAACAGGAGAGGGAGGCTGCCGGGGGGGTGGTCCGAAGGGGGGGAGGCACGGGAGAGTTTGGTGATGAAGGTCGCTGGGCAGGGCAAAGGGGGGGTGCAGGAGTAGGCAGCCCTCAGGGGTTGCTATACCATCACAGTGAGAAGGCACGGGGGGCTCGCATGTCCGTATGTGTGAGTGCGAGAGAGAGACAGAGAGAGAGAGAGAGAGAGAGAGAGAGAGAGAGAGAGAGAGAGAGAGAGAGAGAGAGAGAGAGAGAGAGAGAGAGAGAGAGAGAGAGAGAGAGAGAGAGAGATGCAAGGTAAGAGGAAAGTGTGTTGGGGGGGCAGAGGGGGCAGCTGCTGGGTCGGGGTTGGGGGGGGTGGGGGGGGTCCGGCCTCAGAATATGGTGGTCTCGTACTTGGTGCTGACGGGCCGCCTGTTGGAGTCGCGCTGGTCCAAGAGCCAGGTGGTGCTGCCCAGGGACTGCATGTCTGCGTCCATCTCCAGGGGGTCGATCTGCCGGGGGGGGAAGGGAGGGAGGAGGGACGAGAGGAGGGCGTGAGACGGGCGGAGCAGTGGCGGCCATTTTCGCCAAACACGAGTCCTCAGCTCTCTCTCTCTCTCTCTCTCTCTCTCTCTCTCTCTCTCTCTCTCTCTCTCTCTCTCTCACACACACACACACAACGTGCATGTGGATTCAGAGGCACGGGCCGGTGATCGTTGCTATCGATCACACACGAGGTCAAAGGTCGTCAATCCACAACATGGATGATGTCTGACAGGAAGTACACTCAGCGGGAAAAACCAAGGCTACGACTCTCGGGTTAAAATACTGCGTCTAACAGCAGCTCTACACCAGACACTTAGAATTACAATGTTAAAAACCTAGAATGTTATAGTTTACACCTTCAGCTCAACATGTCGGTAGATACAAAATTCAGCCAATGATCTGACAAAGTCCACCTCAACTTCTTCTTTTTTATCACCGCTATGGAATAAACCCGCTCACCGGCCAACAGTCCTCGTAACAACAAGGTTAAACACATCGAGAATAAAAAACAACCTTTTCTCCTTATTGTCCTGAACTACCTGCATCTGAAGGTGTGAAAATGAGATGATGAAGGTGAGAGATGGAGAAAGTAAAGGAATGAGGAGAACGTTCAGGGCTGAGGTTTTTAAGATCCACAAGACGAGAGGGGGGGTAACATAATAAAAGAGGGGAGGGTGGTGGGTGTGGGTGTGGAAGCAGATGTGTGATGATTCAAAAGGTTCAATAGAGGAAAGGAAAGAGAAGGACCTGGACTCCAGGGCTAACAGAGTGCAACGGGAGGAAGGAGGGGCGGTGGGTGGTACACGTGTGACAGTGACAGCAGCGGCATTCGAGCGGAGGGGCACCCTGGGAGGCAGGAGGACCAAGAAGACAAGAACAAAGACATGTTAAAGAAAACGACAGAGAGGAGAGAGGGACATTGTAAAGGCACCGGATGTTTTTAGTGACAGCGGTAGGAGACTTTTTTTGTTTCTTTCCACACAGGAAAATGATTCAACTTCACATGTTGTAATTAACCGTCACTGATTGTCCAATTATGGCTTAGCGGCCATGACTAGGCCCGGCAGGTGTGTGAAGCTTTGGTTTTCTCAACATGTAACGAGTGAGTAAGTGTGAGGAATGAATTATCTGCCCTTAGGTTAGCTGTGATCATTAGCATGTAGACTGTTTATAAAGATGGACGACATGGAAAGTGAAGGCAAATCATTTTCATACACCCCACCTCCTCCATGTTGGTGAATTGGACCAAATTAGGAAGTAAAAGTAGACGTTAATTTGGGGTTTAAACAGTTATTTGATGCTAGAAAAATCTTTTAAAATGTTTGTACAATGGGAGGAAGTGGAGATGTGTCCTACATTTTCATATACAGTCTATTCCCCTCAGCAGTGAGTCCATTATAAAGTTAAAAGTAGCATTTTCATGAACTTTCTGGAAACATGCAACAGAGCAGACTAATCTCAATCAAACCTACGACAACAGAGATTTATGAACATCACATTTGTTGAAGACATATTTAATTCAATCTCATCATCACAACCTTATCTCTTGTAACGTTATATCATACGTACATATAAACAAGTAGCAGGTAAACACGGCTATTTAAGAATCAATATCCTGCTTAAAAAAGATATAGTAGGTTTAATTAGTTTTGCAAGAACAAAGCTTTTTCTTTATTTCCATTCTGACTTTTTCCTCTCTGTCTTTGAGCGCAATAAACTATGTAATAAACTACGAATTTTACGGAACTTCTTATTGTCGTTTAAATCTTTTCATAAAGTTTTTTTTTTATTGTAAAGCTTCACGAAGGTTTGACGTAGGCTGTTTTATTTTCGTGTAGAATTCTCATTTTCTTCTCCTCTGTTTTATGAGCCGAACATATGTCTCTTGCTTAAAATGATAAATGATCCGCTGTCATTTCAGCAGACAAAACTGAGTTCTGGTCAAATTGTCGTTCCAAATATTGACCAGAAAAAAGACGGAATTCAAAGTTGAACAGGTGTAGTTACTGTAAGTGAGGCGGTTGGAGCTTCGCCAACTGTTTGTCTGCAACACTTTCTGTATAAACTAAGCAGATTTGGTTGCATTCGTAGAAGCATTTATAAACAGGGAAACCTAACAAGCAGCCGCACTCATTATGCAGCTCTGTGATTGCTCCATATATTATCCTGACAGGCAGGTAGTAAAACAAAGTGATTTGTGTCCCTGCAGCAGCACATGTGGTCCGGCAGCGTAGGAGCTCCCCGGCTGTGCAGCTACTCTCCTGTGACAGTGATCACCGGAGGCTCGTTATACGCAGCCTGAGAGGTCAATGCATCAGAGCGCGGCGCGGCGGTCTACGTGAGCATTTACGCAAAACACTCAATCAACGACGAGGAAGCAGCGGATGGGTCCGACCGGGGCGGCAGAGTCCCGGAGGAAATCACACACCCGCCTGCGAGCAACAAATAAAGCTATTCATTCATCAGGTTTCGCATATATGCACAATAAGGCAACCCCCCCCCCCCCCCCCCGATAGGAGTGAGTCACTGAGTTAGGGGTTGGGCGAGAGGAAATTGGAAGTGAAGTAATGACTCATCACTTTCTCCAACACACAGAGTGAAGGCTCCTCTGTGGGCGGCCGACTGGTTATTCACAGGAAGGAGTCGGTCACGAGTTCCGTGCACGTTTCGTGACTTACGGTCGCACACACTCACAGATACACACACTTTCCTCTTGCTCCGGTGTTTGTGAGGTGGTACTCACTGCTGATCTCCGCATGCTGCTCCAAGACTGGGACGCAGGACGGGTGGTTTTGGTCTCGATGACCTCCGGGACGTGAGACGAGGGGGGGACGTACTGTCTCGCCCTGGACTGGATGGCCATCTGGTAGGCCACCTCGAAGGCCTGTCCCAGCGTCAAGATGATCTCGTAGGTCTGCGTCTGTGTGAACAAACCAAAAATTAGTCTGTCTACTTCAGCTGCTGTGGACACAACGTCCTCACTGGAGTTGTCTTTAAGTTTTAATAGGTTTTTAAATTGAGTCACAGTGTATTTGCAAGTAATTTGATTGGATTCTTAAACAACCTCCATAGTAAACCTCTGCTAAATAATTAGTTTATGGAAAAGCAACAAGTGGCTTGAATCATCAAAATTTACCATATTTATAATTCTAACCACTTCTTATGCATTCAATATTTTATATATTTTATATTTCAATAACTAGAAATACCATAATTATTTTGGCTTCCTTATGTATCACAACAAAAAGTAATCATAGCACAGAAAAGCTTTGCTCCTCGAATCGTTGGGATAATTACAAAAAAATTCCACAGCTCATTTTCAGAGAAAAGCAAACCAGAGTTTGTTGTTGACTTGTGTTAAATCCAAAGAGCGACGCATTCAATTTATAATCTGGTCTTGTGAAAACTCAAATCAAACATTTTCCCTGCAGGTAAACGTGGCTCTGCAGTCGCCCGTCGGTCACAGATGATTTACTGTCATCAACCTTCACAGAAGCCGAGACACAAATTACAACATAATCGGTGGCTGTACGTGGAAATGCCGAGCGTAGCGGGAGTGGAACTTCAATTAAGCCATTTGACGAGCCAATCAAAGGAAGCCATGTCCCTCGGATGCAGCATGCAGTTCTGACCGCAGGATTCCTGACATCCCACAAAGAACACCTGGTTTTTAGACTCAATAATGAGTTTATAAAAAGCTTGTTTTCGGAAGGACTTTAAAGAACCAGAGGAGAGTTCGGAGAGTGTTAACATTCGCACAGGCTAACGTCAAATCTCGTCTTGTTAAAGGACATGACAGGAATAGGGAAGGGGAAAAAATCAAATACATCATAGACTGTTTATAAAGATGGACGACAGACAGCTGCCCAAAAGTGAAGCCAAGTTGTTTTGATCGCCCCCTGGAGGCTAACTGCAGTTAAGGTCATAAACTCTCCCTCCTCCATGTTAGTGGATGGGACATGGGACAAATTAAAATGTTTTTCTCCAACATGGTGTCTGTCACAGTAGGTTGTTCTTATCACACAGATGAACAAATCCAGATTACTACGATAAGATTTGTTTAAATTTGTTATTTGACGCTTTAAAAACGGGTGAAATGTCATGATTGACAGCTGAGACTGACGTTGATAGCGTAGTTCCATCCCCCTATTCGCTACTCTGGTTCAAAATAACATCATCGTGCATTATTGCATCGTTCATATTCTGGCTTCAGTTCTGGCTAGTTGGAGACGCAGCGTCCATCTTTACAAACAGTCTTTGCTTCAGACCGATGTTTCTAACGGTGTGGACGTGTTTTCCTCACCACTTCCACGGTGGTGAAGACATGACAGAAGTGGTGGCCACTCTTCAGATCCTTGGTGATGTAAGCAAAAGTGCAGAGGTCGTCTGGGTCCTGGGCGGCGCAGGAGATGTTCCTGATCTCGTGCTCTGCGACAATGGACTGATGGAGAGAAAGCATGGAAGTGGAGGAGAGTGACTGAAAAACCTGGGTTGTGTGAGTCGTACAGATCAATAAAGAGAGAGACACACACACACAAACTGTCCCTTTACCTTCGTGGCTGCATCGATGAACTTGACCCCCCTGTAGGTGATGGACAGGATGACAACTGGACCCTTTCTAGAGTCTTTTGATTTCTGTAACGGACACAATAAACAAAATAAAGCTGGACAGGTCCTCAAAAGTGAAGCCACATCATCCTTATACCCCCCCTTGTGGCTGCAGTACAGGTTATAAGCCTTGCCTCCTCCATGTTATTGGATGGGACATAGACAAAACTAGTCTTGGATCTTTGATGCTTTATAAAACTGAATATATACTATGACACTAAATGGTTCATGCACTTCAAATTGATTGTGACAAATAGTGAATAAACCTAAAATCATCACTGTAAACATTGACTGTTTTTTATTAACAATCATAGTCAACAACATGGTTTCAGTAGTTTTGAGGAGAAAAAGATTCTGTTATTTCCAGTGATATTCACCCTAATTTTGGCACAGGCGTCTTGTGTGGACTCGATCCCTCGTAGATCCCTGATGATCATTGATCCGAGGTACTAGGAGAAAGAATCGAAACCACACCAGTGTTGGGTCAAACTGCTTGATGGTAAAAAGTGTGTTAAATATTGATTCATTGTGAATAGTGAAATGTAAAGCGAGTTAAAACGCGACTCACGGTGGCCTCGTAGCCGCAGGACTCCAGGATGAGTTTCTCGGGCTGGTGATGCCAGGCCGACACCGTGGCGTAGGTCGCAGACTGGCTCGGCGGCCGGAGGTTTATACGAGAGTCTTTGTGCCGCTCGCTCTGTCTGTCCTGCAGAGAGGGAAAAAACAGATGTTGGTGATCGCAATGAAAAGAGAAAACTAAAACTAAACCTGTGACATGAAAAAAAATTAATCTGGACGACAGTGGAAAAAAAATCAAATGTCTTAGTGTCAGGACCATATATTTTATATATATATATATATATATATATATATATATAAGGATGGCAGCTCCCAAAAGTGAAGCCAAATAATTAGTATAGGTTATAAACACAGCCTCCTCCATGTTAGTAGATTTGATGTGGAATAAACTAAAAAGTACACAGGAATTTTTTATCAAAAATGGTTTCTAGCATTTTAGGTAATTCTTATCACACTGATGTTTCAGGTTTGTTACTTTACTAGTGAGCAAGTTTGGTTTTTATTAAAATTTTGATGCTATGAAGAAAGGCTGAAACATTATGATTGAAAGCTGAGACCGACTCGCGAATGGTCAAGACACAACGATTACAACTGGGCGGACTCT
This sequence comes from Limanda limanda, assembly GCF_963576545.1. Taxonomy (NCBI): domain Eukaryota; kingdom Metazoa; phylum Chordata; class Actinopteri; order Pleuronectiformes; family Pleuronectidae; genus Limanda; species Limanda limanda. The sequence continues at coordinate 1,138,236 of NC_083639.1, forward strand.
GGCGCCAAATTTTCTCAAAAGCCAAGATGGCAGCGGCCATTTTCAGGATATCTTGGCTTAATTTGGGTGACGTGGAAACGCGTCATCTATTTATACATGTACAGTTTATCGTCAGGACACAGATCCACATCTCAAGACTTTAAAGAAAGATTGTATTCTGCATTATATGAGAACTGAACAACAGATCAAAAATATGACCACACAACTCCATGTCCATATTTGTGTGTTTCCGTTCATTTGTCCCGACGTCTGACTGCCGCACATTAGCATGAGGCAAAGTGAAGTGCACCTGGTCAGCACTTTAATAAAAAATAATTTTCTATCTGCTTCTACAAACATAAATATTCATGCCCTGGGTTTGGCCTTGAGGTCAACGTACGCTGTGCTCAGCTCTTTCTTAAATCACTTGTCAGAGTAAAATATAACGATTGCAATAATCCACTAAGCTTTTGGAAAAAAAAGATAAGTATTGATTTTACATATATGGACCCTGGTGAGTGCAGTCATGAAACTTTTCCACTGCAGACGCTGCTCGCTGTTTTGTGTTCGGCCGAAGTGAAGCAGATACCGGGCGACTGTTTCTGCGGTTGACCTTTAGAAAACGGTAAATTCTGATCACTGAGTTCATTCTCCAAGGCTCAGCATCACAGACGAGCTGAGGGAATTCATGGAGGCTCATGAGAACTGAAATCACGTCAGGGAGAGAAGAATCGAGTGGATTATTTTTTATGTTTAGTTGTTTGTTTTCATTATATTAAACCATCTCTAAATTAAAGGCAGCTCTGGATTTCACTCTGCGATAAAAATCTCCTAAGAGAAGCCTCAGTGCTTCTGGTAGAAGTCATTTAATTGAAAAAGTAATAATACAATAATGTTGTGTTTTAAAATTAAATGTAATCCAAATTAATGATTTGATGCCTTTTTGAAATCAAAGACTAACAAGTCATAAATAAATGATCATGTTTTGAAGTCTTTTATCTTTTTTTCTATGTAATTCACCATATTTTGCAATATATCGTTTTTGAAGTAAGAAAAGGGAGAAATTAGCTAAACTTCTAAACATCTAAAACAGAGGTGATAGAATATATTTTTTTTTAACCAGGAGAGACACTGCGGAAGATCCTAATACAACGTTCCCCCTGTTAACAGAGGAGTGACTTAAGCTATACAACTTATTGTGGGAAATCAATTAAATTGATAAGATATCCGACAGGAAAGTGGCTCTTTGGTTACTGAAGTAAATTACATGTCAGACAAACCAAAGTAATTATTTTAAATATATTGTTTTAAAACTCACTCCTCATTGACTCCAACATTGACCACAATGGTCTAATAATTCATCCTCCAATATACAAGAGACAGAACAAACAATACAGCCAAATCCAGGACAGTAAACTAATTCTTATTGTCTCACTTTATATATTCTTAAATTACTCACCAGTAAGTTTCTCCAATTAAAATTTTCCTAATCGCATTCTAATGTTGTGGTTCTTTGGCTCTGACCGCTGAGATTCAACTCAACCAGGAAGTTTGTTTTGCAACCAGATCAGCTCAGTGTCTCACGTTCTCAGCGACCTCGTTGTTTTCCTTCTAGTCGCTCACTCAGAGGGAATGAGAACGAGTTTATTTTTGTGGATAAAGGTGAAATGAGGAACTCACTACCGAGCGCGGCCTCTCGCTGTACGACCTCAGAGACACACTACAGTCCTGGTCCGCTGCTCTCCGCCGGCGGTCCGAGTCGCTCAGCGGTAGGAGCATGTCCATGGAGCGACTGGTGTAGGGGTCCATCTGACCCAGGGGGGACGTGGTCTGGGACAGGAGGTCATGAAACTGCCACACAAACACACAAAAGACCACAAACACATCACAGTTAATGGGCTGATAGCGCTGTGTACGCAGGCCGGTTTCCCCCGATCTACATCCGAGCTTAATCCACCACCAAAGAGCCTCCTCCGTGGAGAGTCTCTTTTCTTTCTAGCCCAGTTTAATCTGCCTGGGAAATCAGCCCTGAGTATTTAACCGTTGTGAACATAATGATATTGAAGAATCTCGTTCCAAAATTAGGTTTCCTGCCGCAGAAAGGCGAGGATCCATTTTCTCACAAAATGATGTTGGCGCAGAGACACAGATCTCCACGTGACGCTGGTTTAACCTCCATCTTAAGCTCTGTTCTGATTGTTGTCCAATAAGAGAGGAAGCATCCATCTCTGTTCAAGTACTTTTTATCTTTTGAAAGCATTTTATGGTGTAAAACATCTTGCAGCAGCGTCACTGACTCTGAATATGGGTCACACTAAGGGCATCTGCACATCCACCCTTTTATCTAATTGGCCATCTTGAGCAGAACCAGTGTATTAAGTGAATAAGCGCTGACAGTATGTTTCTGCAGTGTAGTGGTGATAAAGTGGCTCTGACGCTGCTGCAGTCTGAATCCCACTCTGAGCTTCAGATAGAAACATGCTGCTGAGACTGTCACGTCTTCTTGTGCTTCACAGAGGGAGAAGATATCAAACCTGTGTCGTCTAATGAACACCGGGGTTCAAAGAGTAAAACCGTTTCACTGCAACACGCAACAAAATGTTATGATTATCCACCGAGGCCCTGAAGTGCAAGTCATCTCAAAACACATGGAGTAATAAGACAACTCAGCGACATCTGTTGTTATGATTTCTCACGTTTCACAGTCTTGTCAACAAACCAGTGTATGAAAAATATCGCTGAGAACCAACTGTGCATTTTATTTCTAATGACTCTATTCATCAATCATTGTTAATGTGACCTGGATTTCAAGCTGAAACGCATGATCATCGACATGATCGATAACCATGAGGGCACAGAGAGAAAGGGACAATGAGAGAAAGATAGAGAGAAGCATAGAAAAAAATAAATATAGATAGAAAGAAAGATAGAAAGAAATAGAGAAAAAGAGAGAGAAACAAACAAACAAACAAAGAGAGAAACAGAAAGAATGAAAGAGAAAGATAGAAAGAAACACAGAAAAAAATAAAGAGATAGATGAACAAACAAACAAGAGAGAAATAGAAAGATAGAAATGGGAGAGACACATAAAAAGAAAGATAGAAAGAAAGAAAAGAAACAACATATTGGTCTGAGTAATGTCAGAAAACTGAAGATTTTCAATTTATTTTTGTTCACGACAAAGAAAAGTGACAAAAAACGCTTACGTCTGATTTACTAGATGAACTAATGCATTATTTGACTAATCATTGCAGCTCTACTTTGGATGAACAATTAAAGATAACCTATTTATTCAAGGTCTGAGCGATTAGAGCTCCCAATACAGATGATGACAGGTCACCAGTCTCACCATGATGGGGGACAGGCGGCGGGACTTGCTGGGAGCCTCTTCGTAGGGTCTCTCTGCCAGGGAGGCGATGATCCTCTTCCTGTGGCCCAGGGCGCCGATTTTAATCACCTAGAAGCAAGCACGACTCCGTCAATATGTCACAAAGACGAATCTATCTCCTCTAAGCAAATACATTTTTATCCAAAAACAAAACACAGAGTAGACGTCTCCTCCCTGGCAGCCGTCCACCGGCCGAGCGACTCACTGTTGTCAATAATTCAGCCTCAATCTGTTTTTGCCATAAGCCTAAAGTGCAGCAGCGTCTTCTTCCAGGGACGCTGCATAACTCACACAGCGTTTCTCATCGACCAACACAGGAGGAAGTGCGGATTTATGAGTTGATAGCAGGTGAAAATGCAAATAAGAGAAGTGATTTGCTGAAAACCAACCTGCCACACACGGATCCCGGGGGTCTGTGTCTGAACCCTTTTTGTGAATGTCTTTTCAAAGTGGTGTGGCGAGGTGAGAAAAACACACACATCGCTTCATTTTATGCAGTGAGAGCTCATTATCTCAATACTGTACATTTGCATAGTTGGCTATTAACGTCCGTACTCATCCAGTCAAGGTGGATGTCGAGTGATTGATGTTACATTTGCAATTACGCTGCTTGGTACGAAATATTCTATAACCGGCTCATGTGGTTCTTTGTCTGAAGGCTTCGATTATTTATTCAGTGAGAGTCTCAGGCAGAGGAGGCAACTGGTTCCTGCTCTGGATTTTCCGTTTGGTGCCGTTTTCTTTTCCTTTTTCACTTATCCTCATGCACAGAATCCCAGTGAGACCAGTATGTGCTGGAGGTGCGCGGTATAAGATAATTTAAATAGTAATAAAGAGCCTTGGGATAGGACAGCAGTGTAAACCAGCTCGTACATCATCTTGTGCTGCATCGCAGTCCTCGGCCCTCAAACACTGCATCACACAGCACAGAGCGTCTGGCTGCCGCTCGCCTGCAGCTGCTGAGGCAACTGCAGCTAGTTTCAGTCTCTGCATCGATCAGGCCAGACACACCAGGGACTGACGGGGAAACATACTTAGAAACATGTTTATCCACATGCTAAGGTCACGTGTTTGCATCGTCTGGCTGCCTGTCGTCACTCCAACAAGTTGCTTCCTACTAGACAGGTGATCTCCACTGAAACTAACAGGGACATTCAAGAGGAGCTGACAAGTTCAGACTCCAGTGTGATGTTGAGTCAATAATTATCACAACATAAGTGTCATCGATGGCCATGTTACGATTGGAGTATTCGAGTCATGTTGAAGAAAAAGGAATTCGGAGATTTCGAGAATAAAGGGATAATTTTAGACGTGTCATGTTGATGTTGTGTCTTATGAATATGTTTGGCAGCCGTTGACTGTGAGGTTGTCTTTAGTCTGTGAACTATTCAAAGGGTTTTGAATAGTTCAATCCCTGAGGTGAATATAGTCAAATAAATCCATCCATCCATTTCCAACCTGCAAATGGCCTGAGGGTCACCGCGGCTCTGGAGCCGGTCCCAGCTGACATTGCGTGGCGGGTACAAGCTGGACAGGTCGCCAGCCAATCACAGGGCTGATGTACAGAGACAAAAAAACATCTGGGGGCAGGGTGCATGTCTCTGGACTGTTGGAGGAAGCCACGCAGATACAGGTGGGAACACACAACCTCCACACAGACAGACCCAAACTTCTCACTGTGAGTCGACTTGTGCAAACCACCGCTCCACCATGCCGCCCCAAATAAAGATTTCTATAAAGAAGCTCAGTAGCTGTCATAAATTTTAACTTGTGACTCATACAAACAAAACAGTGTCGACATACAGCAGCATCACGACAGGCTCACGACAAGTTCAACCAAAGTTTGAAAAGCAATCCGGCGCTTCACAAGAAATTAATGATTAGAGAAAATGTAGCCGAGGATAATATGATTTTTTTTCATCTTCTCCGTTCTGTGTCCTGTCAGATTTATCCTCCGCCGCTGTCGTCTAAACATAAACACAGACAAACTAACTCTGCTACACAAGTTCAACTGATGAATGATATTTAATAACTTCCACAGCTTTTCACTGTTATTTCCACAATGATTCAATCAAATTCCCTGTAATCACTCAGCACAATGCCTTTGACTTCACATGAGATCTGTTCTGTTTCCACTTAACACTGTGATTCTGCCACAGATCCACAAGGAAACCAGTTTGTCAGAGTGACTGAGACCATCACCCCTCGTGAGTCTTTGTCAAAACCTGACACACTGAACAATAATCGGCTCATCCATCATCTGTAAGAGCCCAGAATGAAAAGAATATGATCAGTGATTCGAGTCGTTGAATTCTTACATTGACGATCTCCAGCTCCCACAGGTTCTTCACACACTCCAGCGTGCGGTAGCCGCTTGACAGGAAGTTGGGAAGGTATTCATGCAGACCGAGGCCGTCCAGCCAGGAGGCCAGAGACGTGCTGCCATCACAGCCCAGAGCTTTCACCTGCAGAGTGGAGGAGGACACGTGTAACACAGTGAGGACTGTACCTTGTTGTAATATGAGAAAACAACTTAAAGTATCATTGGACAGTAAATGGTGGTTGTCCAGTTGTACGAACATGCAATTAACAATTTCTGGTATGGACACAGGAGTCCTTCCCTGGACCTCAGGATGCTCTGACACGTCTTTGAGGTTTCATGCATTGTTATAAACCTGAGAGAAATATTCATGATTCCCAGAGGTTAAATCCAACTGACTTCCTCGCGTGCCACCAGCAGTTTGACAGTTTTGTTTTTTCCGTTAAATATTTTGACAAGAAACTGGAAATTTACTCCAGATATTTAAATCACATAGAGGATAGAATCACTTTGGTGATCTCTGAACTGATATAATTTTTTTTTATATCAGGTATAAAGTCCAAACCCCCCTGCTGGGTGACCCGGTGCTCTCCATGAGGAATTTGTTCGCCCCCCTTCATACCTGTGTGTTTGACTGGCAACACCCAACTCTTTGTAGTTTGTAGACTATGGGTTGGAATAGTTGTTTGTCTCTATATGTCGGCCCTGGCAACGTGTATAGGTTTGAAACCGATAGAATTAGACTCCTTTCAACCCTCAATCGTTAATAGATGGATAGAAACTATAAAGCTTTTCCCTCATCCATCCATCTATCAATCCATCTATCCAGCCATCTATCCATCTATTCATTATCTATACCACTTATCTGGGAGCTGGAGTCAATCTCTGCTGACGTTGGGTGAGAGGCGAAGTGCACCCGACATAAGTCACTAGGTCTGACAGGGATTTATTTCACATTTCTGCATGGGGGAGATATGTGCTCTACTGAGTGTTATTCTAGTTGATTGATTTGTTTGCACCTAAATCCATAGTATCTGAGGTAAAAAATTAAGTTGTCTTGAAGGCTGCTATTTAATGAAGCAGAAATCGAGTGATCATTGTGTCAATGCACGATTCTGAAAAACGTATTCCCTTTTTGTATTTGTTTGCGTCTTTGCCGAGGTCACAAACCTTGGGCAGGTTGCGCGCCGCGTGGAGGATCTTCTTCCTGTGTCCTGGGTCGGTGATCCCGACGTCTCGGAGGTCCAGGTCCTCCATCACGTTACCTCCCTGCATGTGCACAAACACAAGAGACAATGTGCAAATAATCACATTCATACACAGGCCCACGCACAGCCACACAAAAACACATCATCCCATACAATCAAGCACCCGCACAGACACAAGGCACAATACGGACACACGGCAGCACAATACAAACTAGTACATCAGTTGTTTAGTGCACGATAAATCTCACTCACACACACAAACTGTAAATTTGCATATAAAAGACACAGCACTGACAAATGGCGATGAGCTCATAGGTCAATACAAGTGTCATGACATATTGTACGATGACAGCTAGGGTTCCAGGGAGAACACACACAAACACACACACACACACACACACACATCTCTGACACAAGCAGGAACAGCAGAGTGGGAGGACAATGAAGTCAAATGAATTGTGCATGCCAAGAGTAATCAATCTGATCTGGTGCGACTCAAAGAGAACAAAAGCCTTCGCGGCTGCAGCAGCTTTCTCACAGTTGCTTCGCTGCTGCGTCTCATCGAGGAGAAACTCCATCGTCCAACAAGGAATACAAATATTTCACTATAGTTCGGAACAATTCCTCAATTAGGGGAAACAGAAAGAACAATAATCGTGTTTCCTCTCCGTCTAAACTGGAGCAGATTCTCGTCTGTCTCGTGTTTTCTGTTCGTGTTCTCGTCTCCAGTCGCTTTGTCATCTTCAGTCAAGTTTACAGGCGCGAGTAAAAGACACAAGGAGAACCTTGAATATGTGGAGCTAAGCGTTTCTCCCCAGTGGAGTGCTGCAGATTCAATCTTCCTGGCCAAGAATGTTAAAATGTTCTGTAGTCTTTACTCAGTGTGCTCTCTCGCTGGATTGGCTTCAGAGCACAATGCAGCAGTGTTGGCGGCGCCTGTATCAGGACGCAGCGGAGAGATTACTCACTGATCACCAGAATAAAAAGGTCAAAATGAAGCCGGGAGGACGGAAATAGATTCCCCTCAATTCTATTAACACAGTTTGAAGTTCGACGACGCCTCGGGAGACTCCGCAAACTTATTATTTCATGCTGCATTGGAAACATGTGACGGGAATGTATGGTTGGGTTCCTTACATAGCTTATGAGCTTTGGTAGTTTGATCTAATCTGATAGGACTCGCAGACGCAGCCACGGTAGAAGTCCTTCATCTCACTAAATGCACTCAGTTAATTCAGCAGTGAATTGGAATTTCGTGCCCCAGAGAGGAGATGTTTGGAAAATTCTAATTTTGTCTCGGTTTCAGGAGTCGGCAGCTGCAACGGTAATCTGGCAAAGGAAACGTGCAACAATATGTACGTTCACTACCACATTATCACGTTTGAGTGGGCGGGGGGGGGGGGGGGGGCTGCGGAGTCTGATGCAAAATTAATGCAGCAGGGATGTAAATGCATGATGAAGCATTTCTAAAATGTTTTGCTAAGAGAGAAAAAACAAAGACACTGTCACTGTTTTGCATTTCACTTTTCACTTCACTTTTTATATCTTTTATATATTTTGATATAGATATGTTTATGTCTAAATAAATGTTACTTTGTATAAATATTAGAAAAAGTGAGTAAATAAGAAGTAAATAGTGAGATAATATATATTGTTTTTTATTATTGTTATCGTTTTTCTTATGTGTGGTGTATTTATTGTGTTTTTATGATTCTTTGTTCATTGTACGCACCAATAACCAGAGCAAATTCCAGGTAGGTGTAAACCTTCTGATTCTGATTCTGAAATAATTTTGAATCTTTGACTGTAAACGAAACGTGTAGGACGCGAAGGCCACGAGAACGAAAAGCCACGTCCGCCCCAATTCTGGCAGCAGGCAGAGACGCACAAAGTGATAATCATCGTGTAAAAATTATGAGAATGGGCACACAGCTGTTCATAATTTATGATCCCTCAAAAGCTGCATCTCAGAGCGATCACCGCATGCAGGAGAGCCGACTCGTGTGAGCGGCTGCTCTCTGCTCGGGCAGCCGGGCCAGAGGACTGTTTCCGGAGCTGCACTGTAGATCTTCAGCTGTGACAGCACCGGTTCAGTCCAGTTCGAGATCTCTGCCACTGCAGAATTACAAGGTGGATGGTTCTCATCCTCATCTGGACCAGGAGGTGAAGAATCTACCTGGTGTCTAAGACTCACGCTCACATCTTCTTCTACCTTTCCTTGTCTTCTTTTTATTACATAAAACTAAATTATGCCGCTGACTTGGATGCGAGCCACACTATAGCGCCCTCTACTGGATCAGCGGTCTATTCTCTGCAGCGAATCCCACAAATAAGTTCTTGTGCTGGAGTTGGGTCAGATTGATCACATCTGAAGTGAGCGTGACAGAATCGTAAAGGGCACAATATTAAACATTCACCATGTCGGGCCTGACTACTCTGACCTTTCCCTTTTGTTTTGCAACCTCCACAATCCTTGTAAATATCCAAGGGTAATTTGCCTTGTGAGCCTAACGATTTATCTCCTTTATCCATCAAGTCCGGCTGACACATTAGCCATGGCATGAAAACGAGCATCAGAATGCCAAATGACCCGCAGTCCCCATCACGCCGCTGCCCGCAAATCCTCTCCAACATACAGTGGAATCTCAGAGTGGAACTGTACTGACAGGAAGGATGATTTGTTTGCTCTTAGATAACTATTCGCTAGCGTCGGCCAATACAACTGCGTGTGTACACAAAATAAGATCATAAAAATGTGTCAGGCAGTAAAGACTTCAGCTGCATTTGGAGATGTTTAATAGTTCTGAATGTGATGAGCTCTGGATTTATTTTTATGTGACATATCAGAAGAAGATGTATGTTTTAGTAAATTTGGTTTCTCTTGTAATCTCAAAAGGAATGAACTAAATGTATTCACGTGATGCAGGAATAAAACATATATGTGTGTTTGTCTATTAGGTTTGTTGTCTTGAACTATGTTGTAAAACGATAAGAAGAACTGAGTAATTGAATCTATTGGATTTTTCTCATCAATTTAATTAGTAAGGTCTTTTTTCGAACACATTTAATTCACTTAAGGTTAATGAAACAATCTCATTTATTCGGATTATAAACAATTTCTCATTTTCGTTATCTTTGGCGCAGTATAATAAAAGAAAGGGTTAGGGTTGGATTTTTTATCCAGGTGAACTGGTGGTCAAAGCACAGACCATTAGCTATGAAAGGTAAAGGATGATGAGTTCAGTTTTAGCTTAGGTCCTTTGTTGAGTAACTTTCTTAACCTCCCTCTCTCCTTGTTTCCTTCACCTATGTAATGCCAACTCATAAATACAGGCATAATATATACTTTGCTTTATTGTGGAGAATTTCTTTTTAATTCCTTATATCTTTAATCAAGCTTCAAAGCATTTTACTGTTAATGTTAAAGCAAAAACATATGAACAAAGAACTTCACCATGAAATTTAGACCTCAGGAACTTTTCTGTTCTCTGGTGAAAACACTATTGTTGATATCTGTGTTTCTGTGCTGCAGCATTTTGTTACCTAATGCTAGATCTGCCTGGATCAGTCCAGTTCTAATCCACATCACAAACTGTTGCCTCTTTACTACGTCGACATACTCTGACTGTGTATTATACTTCTTTACGCGTCACCTTGTAACCAAATCCCAGTCTAAAGATGTTTACCTGTTCAGCCCAGTAGGAGTGATCACATGTTCGTGAGGCCGTCCATCATGTATTTATCTCATTCTTCAACCTACCACGCCTCAACTGAACCACTTAGTGAATCCAACCCACTTCCCTCGGAGCTCACTGCCCCCCCTCAGCTGAGCTCAGCTGTGACAAACCGATGTAACTTATCGCCCATAGTGCTAACGCAGCGCTGCGGCCTGACAAATGTCCGAGTGCGCCCTCTGGGCCCGAGTCATTTACAGTGTGCAGCACATGTTCTTTTCAGAGTAACATGTCTGCGGGATTGGAAACATAATGGTGTTTTCAACAATCACCAGCCAACGCAGTATTGGGTTTCCACGCAATGCTCTTGTCGGGAAACATGATAACGCTTTTAGTCGTTATCGCACTCAAGCTTTGAGCTGCAGTTTAAATGATGTTATCAATATGTAATCTGACCGGGGAGTTTAAAAAATGGAAAACATTCGTGAAAACTGTGTCAATGTCTTTCAGAGGCAGTCATCTTTACAGTCCACATAGGGGTTTGGATAATGCACTTACTTCTGACATAATAAATCTGTCGCCCAAAATAAACCTCTGCATGCCGACGTGTGGTTAGAATCCCAACACAATGATTACATGGGATTTATAAATATCGTGTTAAAAACATGCTGCTGCAACCGAATCACACGTTGTGCAGTTTGTGCAAGATTGTCTCAAAAGCAGCACAAGCAGAGCACAAAGCATGATGGGTAGCAGATTAAGGGAGATTTGGCGAGCCACCATGCAAAGTGTATTTAGAATAGACTTCAGTGTGTTGAGATAAGGGATTGTTTGTGTAGTGTGAGCCTTAAGATTAGGGTTAGGGTTAGGGTTAAGATTAGGGTTAGAGTTAGCTGAATGTGCCTAGCTCAAGTCAAGTATCTGTAAAGCAGAGGATCCAGAATAAGGGAGGCAGTAACTGGTTCAGTGGATGAGATGGCGTGATTGGGAATGCTGGGAAAAAAGTTAATGGGTTTCGTTTGTCATTTGTCTTGCCACTGATGACAGCCCATGTTCTTTAAAGCGATTCAGTGATGGGCCATAAATCTTAGCGGGGGGTCATGCATCGCACAGAGGTGAGGAGGAGTTATGGGGGGGGGGGGGGGTGAAGGGTTCAAGGCTGAGTGTGACACAGGGAGGAAATGAACAGGGCTATTGAGGCCTACTGTAGTATGCAGGACTAGTCAGGTAGGTTTCGATGATATTACTGGGGGAAATATATTAGCATGCTGATTATTATTCATCTGTTCATCTGTTCATCTAGTCTATTTCCATACATCCATATCCATCAATAAGAAAAGATTCCAATTGTTTGGCTAACTATTTATATCTCTGGCATTGCATTAGTGTTTTTTTACAAACTTTTTTCTCATCTTATTCTACAGAACAATGCCACGTGCACTATCTCGTGTGTGAAGACATTTCACCCCATCCAATGTAGAAGGAAAGGCTGTGTACATTTGCAAATACTGTGCAAAGACCTCTGTTAAGAATGACACAAAGATGCAGAAGCATATAGTCAAGTGCCCAAAGTTTCCTTAGGGCTCAAATCAGCCTATGACAAAACAAAATGTTTATATTTATGTCTGTATATGACAGTTAGTATAAATTACCCACAACATTTCCAGTTTATTCCCGTTAATTCTCGTTAATTCCCGTTAATTCCCGTATGTTCCCATGGAAAGTTTCCAATTTTGAATATTCCCGGAATTTTGCAACCCTAAGTGTGACACAGGGAGGAAGTGAGGGACAAGCAGAGCGGCGACATAAAAAAGACAAACGCAGCAACGTGGACAGGTGGCAGAGACGGAGTGAGATGGAGAGTGGACCCGACCCCCCCGGTGGATGAGGTGCCCCCCCGGTGGATGACGTGACTCACCATGAAACGCAGGTCGTCAAAGCCATTGACCAGGAACTTGCTCTCGTACTGCGGCAGGCCCACGTGCTCCAGCCACTCGCCCACCGGCTGGTCCAGGGCTCGGCCGCAGGCCCCATCTGCCGAGAGAGGGAAGCGCTTCAGCAGGGAGAAGCCGTTCAGCCGGTAGCAGCGGCACTCAGAGGACGACACATGGCACTGCCACATCATCCTCGGCCAGCAGAGGCAGAGCCGAGTGCAGCAGCACCGGGCCGGGTGGGGGGGAGACAGGGTCCGGGCCGGGGGTGAGGGGGCTCAGGCCCGGCTAAAACTCAAACTCAAACACGGGAGGAGGACGGTAGGTGCTGCCGGGGGCCCAGCTCAAGCCCTGCTGGATGGGGAGGGAGGGTGGGGGGGGTGGGGGGGGACTGACTAGGCTAACACACACGCTTGGCTGTTACTGTAGCTGTCAGGCGGGGGGGGGGGGGGGGGGGGGCGGTGCAGGGGAGGAAGCCCATCTGAAGCTCGGTGTACTCACTAACACATTCCTCTAGTGAGCAGATGAACTGAGAGAGTGAGAAGAACAAGTGTCTGGTGGCTAGTCCCCAAACATGACACTACTGAAAAAGTCAGGGGGGGGGGGCGGGGGGGAGGGGGGTACAAATATCAGGCTGAGGGGAATTGGAAATTATTTATCTACTACATCAGACATTTTTACACATCACACATTATTTACTCTGCTTAGAACTATCCTTCTCTAAAATCACCCCATCAAGGTGCAACACAGAAATATTTCCCCCAAAATGAATTTGTCAGGGTTTGTATTTGTTTTGTCACCACATACTTGTAAAGCTCTGGCTGAGTCCCATGGCTTCATTGGTCAACCTCTTTGAGAGCTAGGACACGGCTCACACAATGAAGGCAGCAGCATTTCTATAAAGTACGGTTGAGGTATACTCGCGTTATCTATCGTCAAGAAGAGACAGCATTTGTTTTTTTTAAATCATGATTACTCCACAGTCGCTGGAGAGAGTCAGGTCGACATGTTGTAAATCCTGTTGGCTTCGGGGGGGTTTTTCCACAGTGAGATGATTCCAAACTCCTCAATCCATGATCAAATCCCAGGATAGATTCCTTGGTAAAGCTCCAGTGGAAGCTGAGTCCCGGTGGAGAACAGGCTCGGTGTCCTTGCTGCTCCCGGTGCTGCCGAGCGTTCACTCTCCTCCTCACTCTCCTCCTCACTCTCCTCCTTCAGGCGCCTCTCATCTCTCAGAGCGGTAAATCCAGAGGAGCAGATCCATCAGACGGCAGGTGAGCCTCTCGACTCTTGGAGCAGATGGACGACTGCAGGAGGACCACAGTGCGGGTTAAAGCCACAGCTCCTCTCCCCCCCGAGGCGAGCGACCTCCTCCCCCCCCACTCCGACTCCACGCCCCAGCACCACCTGGTTCTCCTCCTCCTCCTCGCTGGGTGCAGCTCGCAGCCTCTGTGTTCTCAGGGCTTCAGAGGTTTGCTGCATCCCCTGCCTGTCGGAGACATGCAGGCAGACGCAGTCACGGGCTCAGCTGCTCCTGGTTCTCACACACACACGCTAACCGCCCCCCCACCCTACCACCCCCACCCCCCCCTCACTGCTCACAGGGCATGACACGTCCTGACGCCGGCTTCAACTTCTACACAGGAGACCAGGATGTGATCTGATCTCAACCTCGTTCCTCAGTCCGTCCCACGTCCACGGCAGCCGACGGACTCAGTGATCATCCACCCCCCCCCCCTTTCTCAACTGAGCAAATCTCTCAAGCTCCTCTTTTCAACTCCCCCCCCTCCTTCCTCTCTCTCTCTCTCGTCTCTCTCTCTCTCTGCTTCTTTCTGCTTCTCCCCCCCTTTCGATCTCACAGCCCCATTCCCATACGCTGTGTGATCGCACTGCAGGGCTGCCGTGTGCTGCCTGATGAAGTGGGGGTGCTCGCTCTCCCTCTCTCTCTCCCACTATCTCCCCTCCCTCTGCCTCACACTCTCCCTTACTCTGTCTCGCTCCTTTGCCTCTCGTTCTCCCAAACGCGGATTCAGAACACAGACTCTGTCTCTTGCCTCCTCGTCTGTCTCTCTTCCCCTTCCCCCCCTTCTCTCTCTCGGTCCTCTCTCCAATGCACTCATACTCTCTGTCTGTCCTTAACTCCCCCATCACCACCACTACCAAAAACACCCTGGTACCCCTCCTTGGATGGAAGGAGAGGTGGTGCATTGATTAGAATTGCACAGAGGCACACTGTAACTTGGCAGTGAGGAGGGGACACCACCATCAGAGACAAGGAGACAAGGAGACAAGGAGACAAGGAGCAAACACCACACTCCTTCTCTGCAAAGAATGTAAATGGATGACAGAGACCCATCGAGTTCTCCAGGAGGAATTTCATCCTTTTTTCTAACATGGGGTATTAGAACAAAGCCTTCACTTATTAGCAGATGGCTTTACTTAATTTACATCTTACTTTGATGATAGGACAAGGGGGGGCAGCATTGGCTCAAGTCGGTAGAAGTCCTATGATGCACAAGGAGAGGAAGGGGACAGGAGAGGAAGAGGAAGAGGAGAGGACAGGACAGGACAGGACAGGACAGGACAGGACAGGACAGGACAGGAGAGGAGAGGAGAGGAGAGGAAGAGGACAGGAAAGGAAGAGGGAGAGGGAGAGGGAGAGGGAGAGGGAGAGGAGAGGACAGGACAGGACAGGACAGGACAGGTAAGGACAGGAGAGGAGAGGAAAGGACAGGAGAGGAGAGGAGAGGAGAGGAGAGGAGAGGAGAGGAGAGGAGAGGAGAGGAAGAGGACAGGAAAGGAAAGGAAGAGGAAGAGGAGAGGGAGAGGGAGAGGGAGAGGGAGAGGGGAGGTGAGGAGAGGAGAGGAGAGGAAGAGGACAGAAGAGAAAGAGGACAGAGGACAGGAGAGGAAGAGGAGAAGTGAGGAGAGGAAGAGGACAGGAGAGGAATAGGAGAGGAGAGGAGGAGAGGTGAGGAGAGGGAGAGAAGGAGGACAAGAGAGGAAGAGGAGAAGTGAGGAGAGGAAGAGGACAAGAGAGGAAGAGGAGAGAGAGGAAGAGGAGAGGAAGAGGAGAGGAAGAGGACAGGAGAGGAAGAGGAGAGAAGAGGAAGAAGAGAAGTGAGGAGAGGAAGAGGAAGAGGAGAAGTGAGGAGAGGAAAAGGACAGGAGAGGAAGAGGAGACACACTTCAGGTCCATCTCCATCTCATCCAGTCATACAGCATGACAGAAAAGAGGCAAACTCCATTATGCCCTGTACTCCCAGATGCTCGTGTCACATCAACCATTTTTAGATCTGAGCCGAGGCCACTTACGGGAGATGCAAGTGCGATGCTTTAAAAACTCAAGATACTTTTTGGGGGCTAAAAAGAACTGCAACAGAGTTTGGTCCTTCAGCAGCCACCCATCCTCACAGCCTCTTATCAGGGTTCGGCTGCAGGCAGGAGCGTAATTATGCACAGGTGGTTTTTAAGCTGCTCGCAATCACCTCACACATTCCCAAACGGGTTGCCAGGCCGATCGGTGAGGCCGTCAGGGGCGAGCGAGGCGATGCCAACCGAGGGAGGGAGAGTGACGGGCTATTGATTGGACCTCCTCCGTAATTGGCCACCTGCTCCCGCGCTGCTGTGAGGAGCTAACGATCAGGTAAAAGGCCAGGTCAGGTCTAACCCGTGACCCCGTCAGTCATCGGCTCTCATCATTCGTGAGCAGGAGGAGGAGCAGCTGTCAGGTCGGGCCTGACCGAGGAGAAGAGTGATGGAGAGAGCGAGCAAGAGGGAGAGAAAATGAGCGGAAGACAGATAAGAGAGGCAGAGGAGGACTAATGGAGGAGGAGGCGATGAAACACACGGCGGAGATAAAAATTCACCATCTTATCTCGAGGAAGTAAGGAGGATTGAAGTGGACTAATTATGATTCACTACAAGATCCCACCACTCCTCCTCCTCCTCCTGCTGCTGCTGCTCCTCTCTTCCCATCTGAGCCTCAAACCAAACTCAGCCCTTACAGCACAATATCCAGACAAAGACTGTTAAAAATACCAGCCACCTTATCCAATTACCTCGATACATTTGGGACAGCAAAACCTCCCACAGTCGAAGGACCTAATTACTGACTGACAAGAGTATCCACTGCTCCTCCCGGGGGGGAAACTAGGTCACTGTCTCATCCCATGTTAAACAGGCTGAGCCCCTCAAATCCATCCAAATGGGTTTCTGCACCTTCTGAGCACCCAGGTCTAGACTAGACCCCGAGGAGCAGCCATCAGCGGCTCCTATTTACAGAGGAGGAGGTGGAGGTTGTGCCTGGGTAAAGCCGAGCCTCTTTATCGGAGCAGGAGGAATGAACAGGCTCCTTGTCAACACACACAGGCGCAGGAGAAAATGAGCCGCAAAGCTGAATTAATTCAGGGAAACTGAAGGCGGACTCTTTCCCTTTGAACGTCAGTGTGTGCGTGTACACAAGCCGGAGCCGATGCCTCCTGCGAGCTCTCAGCTGAGCTCTCTCGCCGCTCCCTCTCTCTTTTTAAGCTAATTTACTCAGCGCTGTCTAGGCGCACAATCGAGGCACTCGTGATGGACACACAACACAAACAATCTCATCCTCTAACCTGCAAAACCGCACAAAAATGAAGGCGCTGTTTTTTTATTTCCTCACAGCCACAAACATCCGATGTTCAGACTTAAAGATGTTTTCATTGGCCGTACTTGGCTTCCTGGTTGGAGTGGGATAGCACAGAAAGGAACGGTGCATGGAATGGTTGTCACACTTCTAAATCAGGGGTCTTCAACGTTGTTCAGGCCGAGGAGATGGAGCAGGGACCCCCAACTATATATTATATTATATCAATATATTATAAAATTTTGTTTTATATTAAACTGAGCCTAGTGCCGTGTATAAACACACCAAGCTACCCTGTTATTGTGCATTCAATACCAAGCTTTTCAAATAATACACAGGTTCATATATTCATGTTTTTATTTTAAACTCGTGCAAGGTACAGGAGCTGCAGTGTTGCATTGCTGACTGAAAGATAACATCTTCTGCCTCCATTTATCCGTTCGCTACAATATGTTGGATTCGTTTGACGTGTGGAAAAATAATTGGTTGGAAAAGAAATTTAAAATTAAAAAAATAACAAAAAAATGTCTAATCAACCCCAAATTTGGCGACCTTCCTGCAGCACCTCCGCGGACCCCCTCAAGGGTCCGCGGAGGTGCTGCTGTTGAAGACCTCTGATCTAAATAAAACAAACTTAATAAAGGTTGGATGAAGAGCGAGCATTTAGTTTTTCATATTTGTGTAAAACCTCATTCTCTGCCTCTTCTCCTGCTTATTTCTCTTCAGTAAATTGTTGAGAAAAAGAAGCAGAAGCTCTTTACCAACGTGCGCAGACAACAGAAGCAGCCTCTGGAGCTACTTATGCAGAATCTTCCTGTGAAATCTGCGAGCGGCTGCATGACTCAGCTGAATCTGGGACACGTTCTGTGTGCCGTTCCTCAAACGAGGTCTATAAATAGCTCACACCTGTACGTGAAACACACAAACAAACAAACAACATATTTCCCTTTATGTAATCACACACCACCTCGGGTCTTAATTGTTAGCATAGTAATTAATCTAAGAACGCGTGAGTGTGCTTGAAATCAAGTTACAATTAACATCAACACCATGGAAAGCAGCTTTGCTCCCGGGTCGCTCAGTTAATATGTATTGTAAAATAATCTTAATGGTTATAAATTATTTTTGTTATGATTTGAAGCAGCCTGGAAGGAACTGATGTAAATTCACATGATGACGCGAGACATGTTACAGCAAAGTTACTTTATAAGTAGATTTAATTAACTCTGTTCAGATGTTTGAATGATCTGCTCCTTTTTTATTTTCTCAGGAACATTTTGTTTCTAAACGCTTCCGTATAAATTCACTTTTATTGTAGTGATAATTAAATTGGGGAATTGTTGCTGTTATCTTGACACTAAAGACGTCAACTTTCTTCTCAGCTCATCTACGTTTCTCCTTAATTAGTGAAGTCAAATTTTTAACATATGAAATCAGGAAGACAGTTGATGGAATGTGTAGATTCCCTTAACTTTTTCTGTGCTCAGCACTTAAATTAATTGGTTGCTTGGGTCAAACTAAACTCGCTTGTATGCACATCCACTATCAAACTTTTATAATGGGCTGACAGGAAGACGATATGTAAGGATAAACTTAATTATCTCATTATGACAGTCTTAATTCTCCTAATTGACGTTTCTATGCTTTTTCTCAGCAACCTCGCTTTACTCTAATTTATCAAATTTTTCCACCTTGCTGTGGTCAGCAGATGTGTGGTCACTGAAGCACACTGCGACAAATTGTTGAGAACTTTATTCAAATACGTCTTGAGCCGTGCTGGGCAGACCCAGAAAAAGACTGTTACACAACCGTGTATGATGAAACGTCCTTATGGCGGAGGATCTAATGGAGGTGGGTTTACACTGTATCACCTCAGGAGTGTTATCTCAACACACTGAGCTGACGCCAGCTGGCTTCTCCCTCTGCACTGCCTGAAGGACCCCGGGTGAAGCGTACTATCAGCTCTGTCCCTATAGAGGTTTACATTAACTTGAGAAAACAGGAAAATATGACAACGTGGGGAATTTAGAATTACGTTTGCCATTACCAATGATGTGTTAATGAAAAGCAGCCTGAATCCCAGTGACTTATGAGGACAGCAACACTACAGTCCATGTGTCTGAATAAGACTTAATAAGACATAAATGTATTCAGGTACAAGGTGTAAAACGTTCGCTGCCAATGTTACATACATTTCCTATTCAATAAAATATATGGGACTATCATCAATGCAGCACCACGGCCGTTAGGAGCTTTATAAATGGTTAATGACTTAAATTCCCAAACCCCAAATTTGTTTTTCTGCGTTATCTAACTAATAAATAACTAACCACGAATTCATATGTCTGGGAAAAACTAGAATTACCACCCTACTGCCAAACAATATATATACACTCCTGATCAAAATCTTAAGACCAGTTAAAAAATTGCATGAATTTGCATTTTGCAAACAACAATTTAACTGAAGTAGGCTGTTCATCAGCTGATCAAAAGTTTAAGACCACAGCTCAAAAAAAAACAACAACAACCTAAAACAGAAATTAAAGTGTCAAAAACTGACTCAGTAATGAGTAGCTCCACCATTATTGTTGATCACTTCAAAAATTCGTTTTGGCATGCTTGATGCAAGTGTTTCCAAAAGGCTAGTGCGAATGTTGCGCCAAGTGGTGAAGATGGCTTCACGAAGGGCATCCACTGTCTGGAACTGAAGTCCATTTTTGTAAACTTCCCTTGCCATCCATCCCCAAATGTTCTCAATTGGATTAAGATCAGGGGAACACGCAGGATGGTCCAAAAGAGTGATGTTATTCTCCTGGAAAAAAGTCTTGGTCAGACGGGCATTGTGAATTGGAGCGTTGTCCTGCTGAAAAACCCAGTCGTTACCACACAGACGAGGACCCTCAGTCATGAGGGATGCCCGCTGCAACATCTCCACATAGCCAGCTGCTGTTTGACGCCCCTGCACAACCTGGAGCTCCATTGTTCCATTGAAGGAAAAAGCACCCCAGATCATGATGGCGCCCCCTCCACTGCGCCGCGTAGAAAACATCTCAGGTGGCATCTCCTTGTCATGCCAGTAACGTTGGAAGCCATCAGGACCATCAAGGTTAAATTTTTTCTCGTCAGAGAATAAAACTTTCTTCCACCTTTGAATGTCCCATGTTTGGTGCTCCCTTGCAAAGTCTAAACGGGCAATTTTGTGGCGTTGAAGGAGACGTGGCCTTTGAAGACGTTTCTTGTTTTTGAAGCCCTTCCTTCGCAGATGCCGTCTGATGGTTATTGGGCTGCAGTCAGCACCAGTAATGGCCTTAATTTGGGACGAGGATCGTCCCGATTCTTGACGGACAGCCATTCGGATCCTCCGGCTCAGCGCCGGTGAGATTTTTTTGGGTCTACCACTTGATTTTTTGTTCCATAACCCTGAGGATCTTTTAAGAAATGCAAAACGACTTACTGCGTCCAACCTAAGCAGCGATGGCACGTTGTGAGAGGCCTTGTTTATGCAGTTCAACAATCCTACCACGTTCAAAGACGGTGAGCTTTTTTGCCTTTAACATCAAGAGATCTTCACAGTGTGATTACTTGACAGGAAATGACATGGAATCCAAATTTTTGCACAGATTTTGGCTTTTAAAGGCTGTGGTCTTAAACTTTAGATCAGCTGATGAACAGCCTATTTGAGTTAAATTGTTGTTTTCAATAAATTGCCTGCTCACAACTTTTGGTCTCTTGTTCCCATTTCTTCTTTTTGCATTTTGAAGCTCTACTTAGAACCTTTCTAAGATCCAACAGTGCAAAATGCAAATTCATGCAATTTTTTAACTGGTCTTAAGATTTTGATCAGGAGCGTATATATATAAAACATTCCAGACTCATATGGTCAGTGAAACTTTTTACCACTGAAATCTCATCAATGAATCTTTATGATCAAGTGACAACTGGTCAAAATTTTTAGAAATTCCCTGAAGGTAGATCTAAGATTTCTTGAAAACACGATCTGTGAGGTCACTGTGACCTGGAACTTTGACGGCTGACCACAGAAATCAAATCAGTTAAATTATGAGTCCAAGTGAACAGTTGTGCAAAATGTCATCGAATTCCCTTGAGGTGTTCCTGAGATATTGTGTTCGCAAAGCAAACAGATCTTATCAGCTCATTATTGAATTCAACAGAATGTTTGCACCAAATTTGAAGAGATTTCCTCGAGGCTTTCCTGAGATTAAACGGGACGGAGAATGGACAGACAACCTGAATACATAATAACTCCGGTCCAGGAGCATTAAGTCAGTGGACCAAACTGCACAAATTGAAATCAATCATCGTGAAAATAGAAAAAGATGTGATGCATTACCTGAGCTGCGTGTCGGCTGTTTGCTCTTGGACGTCTCTATGCCTGCTCCAATCAGGTTCATGATCTTCTCGATCTGTAGAACAGCATAAGAATGAAACATAAAATATCAACACTGATTATTCTCACAGAACAAAGAATGAAAAAGATCCCGCGTTGAAATTCTTTTTCAATATGATAAACGTGCATGAAAACTCGTTTCCAACCCTCCTCCGTCCCCACCAGAGCCAAAACAGTTACAAAGCGATAACACTGCAGTAATGGCACTGGGTGAGGAATTATTGCTGCTGGGAGTGTTGGGACGGAGGTGGTCTGCTTTGCGATGATGGATTACGAGTAACAGTCCGACGTGGACAGCAATCCAATGACTAACCCCGGCACTCAGCGAAAAACACAGCAGGCTGATAAGATGAATTACAATCGAGGAAGCTTTTGAAAAGCCCAAATTGTTGAGGCCTGCAGGAGAGAGCCAGGTCCAGGCTCACACACAGGGAGATTCAGATCTGCTAGGGAGCATTCGATTGGCCTCTCAGACCTGTATTATTCAAGCCCGGCGGAATAAAGAAACAGCTTTCTGCAAGGTTAAGTGAGCACAATGCTGCATGCGGGAGATTACACAGCCACTCGCAGACGAGTTGTTTAGGGACTCAGAGCCAGAAATGTTTATTTAAGTAGTCTCTGACTTTCCAGGAGACACGAAATACATTTCCATGTTGTTTATTTTCATTTGTTTATTGTGCTGGATAACTGAATAGCAGCTCCAGATAAGAAACAGGGCTTTTGGTGCCAGATGCAGGATGTCTGTATATCAAGAGAAGAAACAGAAAATATAATCAGATTAGTTGTGAACATTGTTAATTTTAATTTTGTTTTGCCAAAACACAGGATCAGTATCCGCCTCAATACTTGGGTTAATATTATATTATATTTGACAGTATAATATAATAGTTTTATCATAATTCACTCATCAAATCCTAATCCTTTGTTCAACAATCATCATTTGCAGATAATTAAAATAATTAATAACTTTGATGGCAGCAGTTGAGGAGCCAGAAATTATTTTTTAATCACAGCTACGAACTTAACATTCACCAAGTTCCCGACCTGTAGCTACAACCTTCAATAAGACATGAACAACAACGAATATAAAATACTAACTGTAGATTATTTGATTCTACTGACACACATTTGATATATTTTACATAAACCCTGCCAATTCTATGTAGTAAACGGGACATGTACCAAATTGATCAGTCAAAATTAAACGTGACTTTTTTTTTCTCCGAAGATAGGGTTAGGGTTAGTACTCATGTTTCTAGTAAGTTTAGTTTAAATTATATATTTGATGCTATAAAAAGTTCAGACTCCGGCTCCAAATGACGTCAAAAGCACAAAATGGCCGCCCCGACATCTGGGAATCTTCACTTTCATACAAGGAGAGGAAGGGGAGATGCGTTGTCCATCTTTATATAAAGTCTATAGGATCGGAAAAAATCCTTTAACCAATACTGACGTTATATAGCAGATGAGATATCGCCCATGACTTGGCCAACATTTAACTTCTTTACACAAGAGTCAAAATCAGTAGAGAAACATTTGAATCAGTTCAACTCGATCCGATGCTTCAGTTTATCAGAAACAAAGGCGTTAAAATGAATCATTTACAGCAGTTCTGTCTCTGTTCCATCTTATACCAGGATTAAATTCCCCTGATCTCATTCTGCCCAAAGGAAATAGACATTTCATTTAAACTGACATTTCCCTCAAGCACCCAATGTCATACATCTTCAATATATCTATCCACACAGTAGTAAATGTATTAGTGATGATATTCCAACTCAAGGAAACAGTCTGGGACAAATTATATTCGTGCGACACATTCGAATTTAAATCCGGCTCATCGCAGGTAGAACGTAAGCAACTTGTCTCCAGAGCGATGCTGTGCTACTTCAAGCTTCAAGGACAACACCCCCCCCACTCACTGAACAAATGTAGCGTTCACCCGCTATCAAGAGAACAGACTCTACATATTAATGCTATTTGATATTCTTTGGCTGGTGCAGAAAGGGGACGTGACACCACGTGCATGTTTTGACACCTTTGAACACGGCAATTAGTGGGATGGGGGGGGGTCACCAGCAAATTTATGGCCAACCTTTTGCAAATCCGGCTGCTGGGGGGGAACTAAATTTAGAATCACCAGAAGAGTGTGTTCACAATGAGCAATGGACATTTTAGTGAGCTTGAAAAGCTGATTCTGCTTTCAATGGTGACACCAGAGACACAGCCAGGCTTATTTGATGTAATATTTAGTGTTTCAAAAAGCCCTATGCACTTTGCTCATGGCATCAACACTGTAGAAAAGCCTTGATTCATTTGGAAGTCAGGCACGTGGGACGCGTGGCATATGCCTCTAGCAATGCAGACCTCACATTACTCTTTGAATTAACCCAGTTACATTCTGTATCTCACACACACACACACACAGACACACACTCGCACTTCAGGACAGCATTACATCGAAGCTTAAGTGCACCTTTATTAAAACCTGTCACCAAAAGGCTTCTTCTGAGGAAACCAGCTTCATCACGGTTAAAGTGCGGAAATATTTCATAACATCCTGAACACGCGGCCTCATTCACTTCATATCACCAGCTAGAGGTTTTGCAATAAGCATAAATCTATTACCTAAAGGATTCTCCAGGTTACAATGAAGCTCTTTCAACCTTCAGCCATCTCCCTTGAATCAAACACTTATACTTAACTCTGAGCAACTTAAAATGTAATTGATAAAATACTGCGTTATACATTTGAGCGATTCTGAACATAGCAGATTGTCTCTCTACAGTGAAGCGTGGACATGTCCTGCACGCTGATGGGACACTCTCACTTTTTACCTCTGGACATTTACACTTCCAAATTAGCTGCAGAGATAATTAACATAGATTAACATAACTTTGAGTTTTAAAAATAAGAAAGTTACTGTAATTAAACCACACCAACTACTTGTATATAATTTAGTTTATTTATATATAATCCTGTGTTATTATTCTTGGTCTTACACAATATGTCCTTGTGCACTGTGTTGCACGATGTTCCGTTCTGCAGCTCCTGACATAAATTTTCCCCACGGGGACAAGAAAGATATATTTGATTTGATATTGTAATAATGCCATTTCAAAATTACATCATCATGACATCCTTATTAAAAGATGGGGATGGGGGGAAATCATTATCCAACCGTACGCTCATATGTTATTTATAAGCTCTATATCAGGTCTATCGTCCTATGGGATGTAAAAATACTAGGGATGTCCGATAATATCGGTCGGCCGATAATATCGGCCGATATTAGCCTATTTTTTTAATACCTGTTCATATCGTTATCGGATTTTCCACCGATAATGAAAACCGATTATAATGCCTGGGTTGTGCTGCCGCTGCTGCTTGTTGGGTCCTGACATTTACCGGCGCGCAATTGATGACATCAACAAACCGCACCTGGAACCAAAACAACAACAGAAGAGTGTGGTTAGTGTGGCTAACAGGTTGCCCGCTAGTTGCTTCACAAAATGTCTGCGGTCTGGAATTTTTTTAACGTTTCACCTGCGGATAGCAGATTTGCGGTTTGTAAAGATTGTGAGGCGCATGTCATGCGAGGGGGGAGCAAGGCTTCGTCATTCAACACTTCGAATTTAATCTGTCACATTAAGAAGAACCACCCCGAGGCACACGAAGCGTTTTTGCAGCAAAGTAAGGCAAAACAACAACGAGGAAAGGACTCCCTGCAGAAAACAACTGTCGCTCAAACAGTCAGCTTCCCTGCTCTTGCCCGTGTAGCACGCAAGTACCTCACTGCACCCTGCACCAGTGTAGACAGCGAACGGCTGTTCAGTGCTGTCTCGCGTGTCATCGACGAGAAGAGGAATCGTATACATTGCGACAATGCTGAGATGCTTATTTTCATTCAGAAAAATCTCCCTCTTAAACAGTAGTACGAGGATGAGAATTAGAGCACTTTAAGTCGTTGCACTCTAATTTATGTTTGCTTCTTTCAACTGAAGCTGTTTTTAGTTTTGTGCCTTTTTTATTTGCACATTTTTTGTTATTCATTATGAAAGAGAGGGCAGAAAGAAACGGTTTATATTTGTAATGATTGTTTTAGCCAAGTTATGGACAGTTACATATGGCCCATCAATCTTTCAGCATCATTTTCTGGACAAAAGGAGAACTTTGTTTACTACTCTGGAAGGTTTGAACTGAACTGTGTGCCTTTCTTGTTTTTATTGCACACCACATTAATATTACAGGTTGTGTTTTTGCTCATGTTTAGCAGGGCTGATTGAGCCCAGTTTATATTTTAAATTGACAAATACTGTATTAGTCCAAGTAATGGGCTAAGGACTGAGTCTGTCTCTAGGCTATATCTTTGCACTTTTATTTCCTTTGTGTGCACTTTACCTCATTCCAAAAGTGTTGTTTGTTGTACCTCATAGACATTTGTTTTCAGTAGGCTGTCCTACACTACACATGTTTACTTTAAATGCTGTATGAAGTTGTACAGGACAACAATGTTGTTGTTTTGTTTTTTTACAATTTGTGAAGAAATCAGATTTGTCCTAGTTGTAATGGGCATTGTCAGGATGATCTCAGGAAAAGTATGATGATCCAATCTGTTGACAAAATGTTAATAAATATGGAACTTTTCCATAAGTTGAAGTAGTTTCCTTATTTTTTTATAGACAATGTATGGCAGAAAATAATGTGATGGGACCTAAAATTAGTCTGGGGGAAAAAACGCCTGCATATGTATATCGGTATACCATATCGGTTGAAATCGGTATCGGAAATTAAGAATTTGGAGAATATCGGCTATCGGATATCGGAAAAAAGTCAATATCGGACATCCCTAAAAAATACCTTTGGAAAAAAATGTTATGACATAATTTTCTGACTCCTTCTTGTTGACCTTTGACCCATCAGCTCCGAAAGTTAATGATCTGAATCCACCAATCCGTGCACATGCTGTTTACTGTTCAGGGTACAAATAATAACACCTACATGATTATTACTAGTTAATCCTACCTTCCCAATTACTGCAGGTTACAACTTAAATGTTTTTAGGCCTTAGTTTATGATGCTGTGAAGTAGCTCTATGTACTAGGAGCTGTTTTTCTAATATCAATTTTGCCCTTGTTGAAAAAATACATCACTGCACTTGAGTGAGTGCATGACATCATGTCAATTTAAATTATGATCAGGAAATTTAGTTACGCATCGACTCGTCCTAATTGGACATGTTTTAAACAGGAACAGGTCTGGTTACCTTGACCTGATGTCCACCTGTCAGTGGGAATTACTTTGACACAAAATGTGTTTCCCAGGGAACGTCTGGGATCAGGAGGGAAATAATAATCAACTTGATCCATTCACACAGAAATGTAATGGATGGAGAAGTTATTATGCACATGAGACTCAGAGTGGTTATCATTAAATCAGTGGAGTCTGAGTGATGGCTTCCTGAAGAGATTTACATGTTAATGCAGGTGGATCTGCTCTTCACTTCCTGCACATGCTGCAAAAAAAATGAAATAATCTATTTTATTTCATCATTTCAAGTTCAAGTCTGTGAAAGAGGAAGGTGAAATAACTCTGGCCGGTTCAGAAGTGTTATTAACTGATGTCCTTAGCACCGGAGTCATTCTGCATCATCTCAAGTTCATCGTCACTTGTTCTAATCAGACTTGAAACACAGGAACATTCTTTGGAAACAAGTATTTTGCTTTCTCTAAATTATAAACTTTAAAATCTAACTTCTAAAATGTAAGAGTCATCTGCAGTCAGATAGCTTTTATAGAAGAGATATAATTCATAATATATAATTCTTAGGATGAGAGTCGTTGGGCTTCAGCTGATTTCACTCTATTGGTACATTCACCCTTCGCATTTATTCAAGGTCGTAAGAAAATCTGGCCTCTTCCAACATCCTGAGACAAAAAAGCCTGTCTTCATCAGACTAGAAAAGCGCGCTTAATTGTTGTTGCAGACTGGACAAGAAAGTTGGACACTCCCACTCTTGTTTACAGCCAATAGGTATTGACTTATGTTTGTTTAATCTATAATGATTGGTTGACCCTTGTTTCCGTCTCAGGTGCGTCAGACGTCACTGAGTTACGTGATGAGGACAAGTTTACATCTTCTCCTGCACCTGTTATGAGAAACAGAAGAGACTCAGTTTGGAGAAAAGTATTTTACTGCTTCACCTGAAATATCTCTCTGAAATCTGCAAATAGCTTGAAAGTTGCCAGAGTCACAATGAAGATGCTTTTTCGATTGCAGGCTACAGGACTGACAGATTGTGTTGTTTGCATCTTTTCTCCTGGGAATCAATGTACAGATGAACAGATCGTTGGGTTAATCCAGTGATTTTCAACATGCCCCACTTTGCCTGTTACTTTACAGAAGGCTCCGTGTTGGCCTGGAATTAGCCACTGTCTCCCTGAGTCAGTCAACCTTACAGAGTTCCTCTCTATGCTCATTATGATTATACCTACACTCATTTTATGCATCACCGCCCCTGGAAAATAAACAGAATTTATAGATATGGCTCTGTTTCAAGAGAGAAAAGCATTACGACTCAATTATTGTAAAGCAGGAAAGGGAATATTTTAATCTAATCAGAATTAATCTGTATATTTCCAAGTTGTTAGTGGCAACAATCTGTAAACAGCAACTTGTTTCTATGGACTTAAGTACTTGTGTGGTTTTTACTTTCTTTAACATACACAGGGTTTTATATTGGTGGAGGTATCTGTTCTTTGATTATCCTTCTTCTTCCCTCTAGAAAGAAGAAGATGTTTTTAGCCCTGTCCATTGGTTTGTAGGTTTGTTTTTTGTTGTTAGCTGCATTATATGAAATATGCTTGACTGATTTTTAGGAAATTTGGTGGAAGGATCAGCACGAACTCTTATTTCTTACTTCTTATTATTATTATTCTAACTTTGGAAGTAAGATCATCATATTTACTTGGGAAAACCTATATTATACTTATGAATTTCTATTATTTAATTTAGTTTGAATGATAAATTGGCCTGCCAGAAATATACAGGCTGTTATTAGCTTTATATAGATTTATCAGGACCAGTATTCCGTATAAGTAATGTAAAAGACCCAAATAAGAGATCAAGATGGTGTCTACATAATTGAATTGTAGAGTAATTGCATCGATCAGTTATTGAGATGATCAATTCCAGCACGCAGAATCAGCAAAAGTGATTTACAGCACTTCATCCTGTTTTCCAACTCTGTCATGATGAATCTCTGTCAGTAACGGAGTTCAATAAATTAGCAAATGTGGTACAAATGTTCGTGTTTCCCATATTGAACATGCTTCTCTTAACTTTTTTACAGACTTTATCATCCTCACAGTTTGAACCATTAACTGTGAGTCGTGCTTTGACTTTGGAACACTTCTGCACATTCACAATGAAGAAAGAAAACTTTATTCACTCTGTCAACATTTGAGCTGCTTTTCAGTTACATTAGCTGTTGCTCTGAATCAACTTAGCGATGAAAGATTAATCAAAACTAGTATAAATACATGACAGACATGGAGAACTCTCATTTTGTCACTTTGCCCGAGAGCAAAACCTTGAAACCCAGTTTGTAAAGTATGGAACCGGGACACGAGAGACGTGTCTTTTGAGGGATGTGCAAGTTCAATCATTTCTGCCTCGTAGTAATAGAAAGACTTTTTCATTCAGCTTATATAGCATTCACAACATACATTTTCTTGTCCAGTCATCAACATATAACCTCACAGAGACAGTGGAGAGAGAGAGTACAGTATTGTCTATGAGTCAATAATGGCTTCGAGCCCAGAACAGAGCAGATAATGGAAATGATGGCTGATTATAATAAAGGAAACTAAAAGGCTGCCTGCTTCACTGGCGCTGGTCTGGAAACTGGATTACTGCCTAAGTATCATTGTCAATAAAGACAGATGGACCAGCAGCTCCACAGCAGAAGACCTAAATCACATACTTCTACCCGGCAGAGCTCATGATTACGGCTGTTTTTCATCATTGTGACAGTTTTTAAAACCATTTGAAATAAAATAAAAATACTCAGAGAGCAGCGACAGTAGAGTCAGGATTGCCAGCACAGTCGGTAAAGTGCATCGTATACTGTGACTGCTTTTCATGAGAATTCCTGAACCCAGCTCGAGAGGCAGCGTGCTGGGATTGCGAGTTAACGTCAGATCACGTCAGATTATCATAAATTTAATTCCTCCCTGTGTCTATTTTTTTTTTCACCTGTATGAAAGAAGAATTCTGCTCTTTATGTGACTGAAGGATGAGGAGGAATATTACATTTTAAAAGGTTCATATCGACTTCATTCGACAATATTCTGCATAAGGAACTGAAATGAATCAACTGTTTCTGTCACATTTGAGCAAAAAATTGAACTTTGCCTAATACTTTATATTTTTATACAACTATGTAAATATGTTAGACCAGAGATCCATTTAAAAAAAACTTTATGTATGATGTATATATACATTTATATATATTTTATATATAATATTTATATATTTTATATATATTTATTTGTATATATACTTTATATACATTAACTGAGAAATACAGCTTGGAATAGTTTTACATTGGTCGTTTTCTGTGGAGAGAATATTCACAACATCTGCAACAAAAAACTAAAGCATGATTAAGGACGACTTCAACCTTCCATGGAAACATTATAAAAATGTTGACACCCACTTATAGTGTGAAATATGACGTTTTTTCTATGTGATCAAGAATCCAAAATGCAGAGTTTAAGTTCTTATAATGCAAAAGAGCTATAACAGAGCTTCTCCTTTAAAAAAAAGCTAAAAACTACTAAAATTAAGATTTAAATGAGAAGATATCTGACAGTTACTCTGATATGGACATGATTCAAGTATCTACATTTGTTACCCGGCCCCCGACTTTATTTTATTAGACATTCACCCCCCTTTCTCTCGATGCCTTTAGTTGATCAAACCCACCACAACTAGTCCTGCTCCATTTGATGCAGAAACTCCATTCACGCATCAAAGCATGGGGCACATATAGGAGATGATAGGAATTACATTTCTCAGAGTTATATCACGAGATTTCAGAAATATTCACTGTTTAGTTTGCAGCTTTTTTGGGGCGCTGATACAAACCGAGTGGGAGAAGCTGTACAACAGATCTGTATAATGTCTGCATAACTTTCCCTCACAGCCACAAACTATTCACATATCATATTTTGCCAGAGCACAGCCTGAACAGATTTGTCTTCAACACAATGAAAGTAGTCAAGCAAACAGACTTATTCAATTCCCCCTGTGAGCCTCAGACTGCAATACAAATGAAGAACATGGTTTTTCAGAGAAAGCCAGAAAACTCTATTCTCCACATGTTTGACACCAGGAACCGAGATGTGTTCAGGAGCGTCTTGCAGCGCTCACACTGTTCAAACTCTGGTGATAACCGTTACAGACCTGAACTGAATAGCAGGAGTTGAAGACCGAGCACTGAGCCAAATCTCACTAAAGCCTGCGTCACGGGGAGGAAGAAGCTGGTGGCGTCACCATGGTAACCGTAGCTGGAGTCGGCTGCAGACAGCTGATGGACGTTTAGTCATTAACGGCTTCTCTGCTCTGAGCTGTTTACACACATGCGATGGGCGTTTCTGGCACAACACACATGGATTTACTCACATTTCAGTAGTTTCCACTGGAAATACTGTTTTTGTGCCGTTTCAGTCGGTGGTCGGTCTGCAGCTAATTTCAGCCGGTGGGAGGAAAAACACACAGACTTGGATTTTTCAAAAATAAATCTTCCCAAACGGTCTCACAGGCTGAACAGAGACAGACACAAATATGTGTGGACAGATGGACAACATGCTCATAATATAAGGTACACAACACAGATTCCTTCATAAACTAGAATAGCAATCAGTTGAACATATCACCGCCAATTAAGCTGCACCAACTTTTACACACAAATCAAATTAAATCTCTCAACAAAAAACATTCTCGGAATCGTTAAAATGGATTTGCACCAAAAGTGAACGGCGACTTTCTTGGTCAGTGTGGCAACCTTCCATCAAGTTTTGTAGAAATCCATTCAGTAGTTTTGTGTAATCCTAGTGACAAACTAAAATCACAAGCACCTTTGTGAAGGTAAAACCAACAACACTCAGCAGCTGTTCACCTTCAGCTTTGCCATAGACAGAGCATGACAGTAGAAGCAACAACCACAACTTCTGGAGGATTTAGTTTGTGTGAGAAATAAATGTCACAACTAGAAGGACAATCACTGGAGCCCACACCACCACCAAGATCCAACCGGCCCCTAATAAAACCACATATCACCTTTATTATTAAACACGTCTGATCCATGATTTATTCCCTAAAATATCAAGGAAAATGCAGAATGTAGTTGTTGCATCATCCTGCTAATGAACAAGCAAACATAGACAAAATCATAAACTCCTTGGTAGAGGTAAAAATAAAGTCAAAGAAGATTAAAAATGTTGGATATAAATGTTACTTTTACAATTATGTTTCCTGCAAAAATGCAATATCCAAATGCAAAGTAGTTCTCAGTAAAAGCAGATTCAGGGACCTGCTACGATTGTGATGCACAGACTGAAGTTAACAACCTGTTCACTAGATAAAACAATACAATCATTGTTATTTCATCAAAGCAGGAATCCACCTCAGCTTTCCCTTTTGATGTGGCACTCGACCGGTTCCGCACTGATCCGGTCCTGCATGGCACGTGTGAAGTGACGGCACAGAGAGCAAAGTGGAGGCAGAGTGGGGGGGTGGCTGGTGTTACACCTGGTGGGAGACGCTCCAGGCGTGTGACAGGTGAAGCAGGCCAGCGCCTCCCCCCTGCACCCTCCCCCCCACCAGCAACATCACCACTGCTCTCATATTCATGTACCACATCTGTCTAAGCAGATCTCAGGATGTGTTCACTCTGCCGTAGCTCTCTATATGAATTATGAACCAGCTTGCACGTACTTTAAAATCGTCCCTTTTTGAAAATGTTTGGAACGTTCATTCTTTCTCTTCTTCGCTGCGGCCAATTAAACGAATAGATGCTGAAAACTAATTTTGTTATTTTTGAAATCCTGTCGGGAGCTGTGCTGCATCTTTTTTTTCACACTGTCAATTTCAAAGTTAATCTATTAAAGAAGTCTATGAGCCACATGAATCTAAAACGACTGATGAAGATGTGACATTATAATAGTATTAATAGTTTGATGAGGGGGTCCCGATCTGAAAGTGAAGATGCACACCCGCTGCACTTTGAAAGCTTGCATGTGTAATGACCTCTGGAATACATCTGGGAAATTTAGAGTACTCACACGAAAGAAACCGCTCAAGCATCCGTAACATGTGGTTGTGTTAACCTTTGCCTTCTGAGTATTGAACAGCTGCAGAGAAGACGTCAATCAACCTTAATCATATATGCCATTTCTATTTTTAGTCTCACGTGCAACGCTTACTGAAATGCAGGATTCTTACGTAATGAGGTTATTTGCGGTATTGCTCTTAAAGGGAAAGTACGAATATCGCTTAAATTATAGAAAAATACCAAAGAGAGAGCAACCACATGGTCAATCAGGACAGACAGCAGGA
The DNA here is from genome assembly GCF_963576545.1 of Limanda limanda. Taxonomy (NCBI): domain Eukaryota; kingdom Metazoa; phylum Chordata; class Actinopteri; order Pleuronectiformes; family Pleuronectidae; genus Limanda; species Limanda limanda. The sequence goes on from NC_083639.1 coordinate 1,171,387, forward strand.
CTCAGTGTCGCCTCCTACAGTGCTGAGAGTGAATGTTTTTAGGGTCTTTAGGGTTTCTACATTGAAGTTGTTGATAAAGATAAACATGATAGCTTCGCAAAGTAAAGTCAAATCAGTCTGTCTGCAGTGTAGGTCTAAAACCCTGCCTCCTCCATGTTAGCAGATGGGACATGGACCAAACTAAAAAGTCAAAGTACTTATGTTAGTTCCCTTCACAGTGGTTTTTCCATTTCTAGTTTATTTACTTTTTATTTAGGAGTAATGCAAACAAATAAAGGAATGAATAGACGTTGATGGAAACCTAACCTCCTTTGTGCAGATAATAAAACTCTCTCTCTCTTTGTCTCAGTGAAATAGCAAAAAGAAAACTAAGAGCTTTTCTCCACAAAAGAAACCAAACAATGATCAGCAGTTACATAAGCTTCCACAAATACCACAATTTAAAATACATATACTGTGATGTTCAAAGGTTAAACTTCAACTCATAACTTCCCTTTTCTCATATTTCAATGTCAGTGTTTGTTTTCAGTATGTTGGCTTTCTGTGTGTGTCTGTGTGTGTCTGTGTGCATGCGCCAACACAATCGTGTCTGTATTTGACTTAAAACCAGCCTCCCCCTGAGCCTCTCCCTGTCGCTTTATTGTTGATGCTGTTGGCTGATCATCTCATGAGATACACACACAGGCCGGAGTCGGCCCCAAACAAATCCCTTGAAATCTGCAAGAGGAACGGACACTCGGGAGCAGCTGCAAAACAGGATGCCCTTGAGAACAGGACACTCCACCCAAACTGGCCTGAAACAACATTCATGTCAGAGGGCGGACTGGGGGGGGCAGAGAGCAGGGGCTGTCCAGCGAGGGATGACAAAGGGGGGGGGGCGCATTGAAGCCAAGTTAAGGCTCCAGTATGCTTCTACGTATCCGTTTCTCGGAGAGGGTTGCACGGAGAGCGGAGAGTCTTTTTGATTTTTACCTCTCCAACGACTGTACGTTGAAAACAATTCACCGCCAAACCCATAGGTGGCACAACGGAAGACGAGCTCAGAGAAGCCTCCACGTGTGTCTGTTTACCTCTGTCGGCTGGTCTCCCACACACTGAACCATGGCAACTAACAGAACTAAATAAAGTGACACCCAGCGGGTCAAAATGCTGATGTTATCGTTTCTTAGCGCAGCGGTTCCCCGGTCTTGTTTCCGAACTGTGTTGCTGATTCCACAGCTTGAATCTGCTTGAGGCTACACGGAGCTAGCTAGCTCCCCTTCCAGCTAGCTCCCCCCAGCTTCCACACACAGTCAGCAGGGACTCCCAACACTAACTACTACTATCCAGTGTTTGCTTCTAACCTGGCGGTATTATAGAAACAGTGTCATGATAGAAGTGGAATAAAAGTTGTGACGGCGGGTTTTTGCACCGTTACCACTGCAGTTAGCATGGTGGCTAGCCCGCTAGCCTAGCACGCTAGCGCCGTTATGAAAGCTTGTTATAACCGTATGTGACCGTGCACACATGCCGTCAGTACTCTAACGAGCCACCGTCAGCCGGACAACTCCGCTGGCTTAACACACACGTCACATTAATCGTAGAATCATAGTTGTGTTTGGGCTTTTGTGACACAGGGAAGGAAGCAGGAAGTTTGAGGTCCGGAAATGTGAAATACGGAAATTACGTCATACGGAAATTATGTCGTTCGCGGACCAATCACAGCCAAGGTCTGTCCGTTGGGTCTCCGAAATAAACACGGACAGTTAGAAAAATCAGAGGTGTACGAAAAGCTGTCAGAGGCGCTCGGAGAGGGCGTTCCATGACGGATAGGGCGGTCTTATCTATCCGTTTTAGAAATGACGTAGAGGCATAAATTGGCCTTTAGAGTTCAAGAAGTCTGTTTATAACTGAGTGACACCAATGGAGCATGATTAAATGATCCAAAAGGTAAATTACAGATACAGTGTGTCCGGTCCCAGTATGTGTGACCAGTACAGGACTCGGATGGAGACCATGAGAAACATCTTTACTTCCCAAGGTGCCCAGACACCTGTCGAAAGTGGAAATGATGAAGTGAAAATCCCAAAACTATCCACTTGTTTCAGCTCCTCAGACATTAATACTTGCTGCTCGTTTCCCTGTCCTCAATCTATTGATAATGATCATAAGTTGCATCCCTACTTCTATGGTGTCAGGTTTTCTGTTCTAGGCACATAAATAATTGGAAGCAATTGGTTAAAACAAACTAATGATTTCAATGTTAACAAGGACAACAGGATGGTAAACTGCCTTTTAGTTGATATTCTTCTTCCTCTAAGTTTCTAACTTTTAAATGCCCTTCAAACTTAATTCAAGTTGCAAAAGTTCTGATATAAGTTGAACCTGTGGCCCTCTAATCGGTTATCAAGTCTGGAGACACTGAGATGAGTCTTAGACGAGTCAAAGTTTTGAAACATAGTCCACACAAGTTTGAATTTAAGTCAAGATACAACCCAAGAAACAATTTCGCCATTGAATTGTCAATCTCAAAGTGAAAATCAACTTTGACAAATTCAACCAGTCAGTGAAGGCCTTTAGAAAAGTGTTAGGATTTTACATAAACTACTGAGGTCATGGGTCCAGATTCCTCCACATAAAACCACACAGAACAGCCACCAACCCACTTCAGTAAGAGTTTCTTAGAATTAAACTAGCCCAACTTTTCCTATATATTTTCTGTTCATATTTTGGGATATTTGGGCTAAACTTTTAAATAAAATTGAATACTACTGTTTATTCACAGATTAAGCTATGGCCCTGGAAACAAAAGGTTGTGGTAATATTGAATCAAATCAGAGTTAAAACAATGAAACTATAATAAGATAATAGATACGATAGCATATATATTTTGTAGTCTTTAAGGAGTGATAGCCATCCCATAAAAAATGCGTTAATTCAAATGCATAAATTCAGAGTGAGAAGTTGCTTAAAAGCAGGAATTACACAAAGAAACCAAGCAGAACCACTGGGACTTCCACTGCATATTTCCAGCCATGACCTCATGATATCACAATTATTGCATAATGCCTGTGAGTCTGATCCTATAAATGTTAAAATTTTTCGCAAAATGTCCAAGTGTACTGCGGACACTGGGAGAAAATTCATAACTCTGTCTCTGAGCTGTTATTTCAGCCGCTGTCCCCACAGGTTGCAACTCTTTAATTGCTTCTTGAAATTGTGGTAAGAAATGATTCTTCAATTCCAGGGGTCTCTGCAGCGCTCTGGGGTGTGTGCTGCACTGATGCTCCAAAGTGCTCAAAAATCACAAGTTATGGCTTTTGGGGATAAAGGGGGGAGTTAGGAGGGGGGGGGTGAGGCATTTCTCACAGTGTGGCTGTGGGAGTAGATGGCGCAAGACGCAGCCAAGGAGCCAGAGGAGTGCAGGAGGAGACAGTGGAGGCGTGGGTCGGCCCCTGGGACACGTACTGAGTGGATGTGGAATGACAGCACAAGCCCAATTAGTCCTGGAAGCCGGGGCTGCTGCAGGGCGGTCGGTGCAAGTGATCAAGCCATTCATGCATCCAAGCACCCCCCCGCAGGCAGTCCCCCCCGACAGCCTGGGTGAAGTTACCCTGTCCCTGTGCTTCTGCTGGACTCCTGATCGTTCTCCTGCTGCCACTTCCTTCCTTCCTTCCTTCCTTCCTTCCTTCCTTCCTTCCTTCCTTCCTTCCTTCCTTCCTTCCTTCCTTCCCTCCTTCCTTCCTTCCTTCCTTCCTTCCTTCCTTCCTTCCTTCCTTCCTTCCTTCCTTCCTTCCTTCCTTCCTTCCTTCCTTCCTTCCTTCCTTCCTTCCTTCCTTCCTTCCTTCCTTCCTTCCTTCCTTCCTTCCTTCATTCCTTCCGTACCTCGCCCCCTTCCCCTGAAATGTGTTGCCTCACACACTCCTTTTTTATTTTCTTACTTCACGCCAATCCTCAGTTGCTCTCTTCTTTTCTCACACATTCACATTCACATGCACTAGCACACACTCTCTCTCTTGAGGACTTGAAAACCCCTGTCCACCCCCCCCCCCCCCTCCCTCTACACCCTCCCACTTGTTTCCCTTCCCCGGAGTGCGAGTATTACCTCATCCCACTCGGAGGCAAAGGAAGGCATGCACTCCATGGACGGCCGCCCCGAGCTGCAATTAGACACCGAGCCACTGCGGCCGGCCAGACCTCCATCCTCGTCTCCGAGTGGCGACGCCAACAAGTCCGAGTCTGACTTGGACAAGCTTCGGATCAGCCCCAGGTCGGCAGGTCGGACTTTGACCGGTGCGGCTGGTGCAGGAGACTCACTTCTTGAGTCCTTGATGTCAGCTTTTGGATTTTGGATCAAGTCGGCAGGATAAGCATCCGGCAGGGTCTGTGCCATAGTTTTGGGGAGCTGCCAAGTGCAGACTTTGGGGGTATTCAGTATCCTGCAGCACTCTGACTTGTTTAGTTAAGTCCAAAGATTGATTCAGTGTCTTTGTTGAGCTTTGAAACTTCTGCTGGAAGAAAGCCAATCAATGGTGGAGCTGAAAAAACACAGAATGATAAAAATATAAGTTCTGTAGGCTGAGGGGATTCGCCTTTAATCCAAATGACTCAAACTCATGCTCGTGTTTGCAGGGAAATGGAGCATATACTAAGTGAGAGACTTGTTGTGGAGTCATCAGGGTCCACCCACTACTCGTATCCTGTTGCCCTCCTCTTAATGACGGGCTGACCCAAAGAACCCCCCCCCCTATCCTCTGGGGTGTGACTTTTCTCTTTTGACTCTCCTACACTTACTTTTCTCCTTAGTTCAGCATGGAATTCCAAGAAGAGAATATCCCCAGTGGAATCTCAAATAAGACACCAGGATTCAATAAAGTAAGAAGCACGGATCCATGAGCAGCTAAATGAGATAAACCGCTCAGAAACACGCAAGTGCATGAAATCTGTTGTACTTTCAGATAAAGCCTTATGTCTGACACAATCAAGTAAAATCAACAAAATCTCTGCTGCCTCCTCTTACCTGCAGACTTAGCTAGTCCCCGGCTCTTTCCCGGCTCCGTGTGCTTGTGTCCATCCTGTTCTGAGGTTGTTTCCAGACTTTCAGCTCTATCCCATGGTGAGGATCCGGGGACGGGAGGATCCCAAAGCCTGGCCTTATTCAGACTGACAGCTGGGGTAATCAGGTTACTGAAGCACTGGGTGGCTACTCCATTTATCCAGGCAGGAGAAAGGGGATTCCTCCTTATTGCCGTCTGAGGGTGGGCGTGACCGGGGTTACTGGGGTGAGCTTTGTTTTGTTGTTGCAGGGCAGACAGGGTGTCGATAGCACTTCAAGTGTTTGTTCAACTCTGTCTTGAGATCTGAGATGATCTTGACCCAGACTTTACCAATGGCCTGGAGTTGACGTCCCTCTTGGATGCGTCATCTGTTTTCCATCTGAAATCCTTCCTGAGCAGAAGATTCATCTCTAATAGACTCTCATGCAGATATTTTATCATCACAAATCCAGTCAAGGGTAAAGTGGTGACACTTCACGGTGGAGAAACATTGCTTGTGATGCCAAAATAATTAGTGCAGATTGATTTTCTCACTTTTCCCAGATATATTTGAATGATATAATTTGCCAAACCATCAGTGCTATTAAGTGTTTCTACTGAGTTCTCTGACTTGGGTTGTATAAGAGATATATGAACCTCTTGGGAACTGCTGAGGTTTGAGAAAAGTGAAGATGGGAAGTGTTGATGATATGGGAGGAATGCAGAAAAGATCTCAAACACTTTCTGCTATTCATGGCTCTTGTCAAAGGGGTCGGCTGCTGACAAAAGGATCTCTTGTGCGACATCCTTGGTATTCACAGGCAACCGTCGCCCTGCACAGCGCGTCTCCGTGCCCTCAATCAGCCGAGCTCCCTGCCTGCTCACCTCTTCCCTGTGGGCAGCGCTGGTATGTGCATGACAGAAGAGATAACATCCCTTCGCTCGCCAAGGAGGGTTCACACAGGAGCTGCTTGGCAGGCAACGACAAAAAGCCACAGCTAATGAAGCGTATACGATTGCACATCCAGTGATCGCTGTGACTGTGATGGGGATGAAACAGTTTACAGATATCCACGTCTTCCGTGCCATTTTAAACAACAGAGGCTGCAGAATTTCAACATGTTTCAAGATAATGACGTCTTCACGGCATGTTAGAGCGACTAAAATAAAACATGCATCCCCTCCTTCAGCTGGCTGGCTGCCGAGCCTCGGGCGAGAGACAGTAGTGACTCATGAACACTCGTCTCTAACAAAGACATGCACACTGTGCGAGTCACAGGGAGGCTGCGTGCACAGGGCTGCAGTGTTTTCATGCACCGTGTTTTCACAACCATACAAATGTGTCTGAGTTGTGTGCTCGCTAATGTGTTTGAGCTTCCTTACATGCCTTCTCAGGATTCTTGTGTTTGTTTGTGACGTTATACACTCAACGTGTCCCCAGGTCCACTATTGACATTTTTAATAACACTGCGCAACTTCTAACAGCACTTCCTCTCACAGCTCAATCCAATTAATCAACATCCTTCTCTGTAATGTGGTGCCCTGCAGTTCCCACCTGATGAGCCGGCTTTATGCAAGAATGAGACCACTGGGTAAAGATCTAATAAAGTTAATCAACCAACGGAAATTACCTTGAGATTTCTGGCTTCAACCTGATCTGACAATCACCACAAAACTCCTGGAGTCGACAGACTGGAATGGCAGTCATATCGTTCATGCTCTGAGATCCCATCACACTGTGTTGGTCCTGGTGCTCCTTCGAGTCTGAGAGGACATTAACCCAGACAGGAATGCTATCATTCTAGCGCTTGAGGTCATCTGTTCCCAGAGGCGGCAGCAATGCGAATCATCCAATGTATCAATTTCAGAGCCCTGACATGTGAGAATTCATAATGTTCAAGCGGAAAAAAATCCAAGTAATAGTCATGCAGAAGATTAAGTTGTGTTTTGAGGCTAATAACGGGCCAACAGCGTCTATTTTTACATTTCACTCCAAACAAATTTGTTATCCAGGCAGTAAAAGTGATGTTATTTCTATCTGGTTGGAAGTTATTGATCACAGGTGTCTCAGTTTGAACATCGCTTCATTCCATAAGAAAGTTGAAAAGAAAGTTAAGGAGTTGAAATAAGTCTCTTCAGCAGGAACAACAGCAGATCTGCCTGCTGTTAGCTGAGGATGCTCAAAGATGCGACTCCTGTGAAAGCTTCCCAGGAGACCCGGACGGAGCCGACCTCTCTGCAGGGAAATGAGAGGGCGAGCGTGCACGGCTGAGTGAAGCTGTAGCGCTGGATATCCATCAGCGCTCGAGAGGGTGAGAGGGGAAGTGACAGTGGAGGGTTGGTGGTTGGGAATCTCACTGGGGGTTGCACCAAATTAGCTCTTACCAATATCTGTAGGTTATTGGAAATTCGACGTGAGGTCACTACTGGTGCAGAGGGCATCAGACCAGCATAATTTTTGTCAGTCTGCGGCTTTGAGGGAAATGTCTTGCCTACCACTGCACAGATCTTGGTACATATTTATGGTCCCTGCTGAGGATGACACGTAACTTTTGTGATCCCTCTATCTAGCGCCATCATGAGGTGAAGCTTTTTGTTTGGTTAATGGAAACTACTTGCAAAACCACTGGCTTTCCCATCGGCCTTAGCTGAACTTCTTTCAGACATGCACTCAAGTCCAGTTCCTCCAGTCAGGAACATTTCCTTGCAGCCAAGTTCACCCTAATATTAATGAATAAGTGTTTCTCCCCCTTTTTGTGAGTAACGGAGCTGATCATCAAGGATTTAGGTCCCTTTAGTTCTGAGTCTAGAGGTCAAGTAAGATTTGTCAGGTCAGTTTGTTTTGCTTTTGTTTCTGATCCTTTAACCTTTTGTCTTTATTTTCCAAATCCATCTGTATTTCCTCAAACATTTCAGCTCAGTCCCCTTCATGTCTAGTTGTAATTCTCCCATGGAGGGAAAGAATAGAACTATTTACTGAAACAAAACGGCCATGGCAGCTTTGTTGAGCAGTATCTTTATCACAAAAGACAGTTTTCTGAAACGAGGAGGCTTTCGCAGGCGGGCACCTCAACCTTAACTGCAGGAGCATTCACACATCGACTGAAGCGGAGCGAGGAACCTTCATTGTGAAGGTTTGTGGATAAACAGGCTGTGATCTGTATCTGAGGGCTGGAAAAGTGGTGATAGTCGGTAGATGCCTTCCAACAAGATGCTTTGTATATTTGACACGTGTTAAATGGAAAAAAGGGAGCAGTGGGGCACTCTAGTATTGTCGATGTTGGGGGTCTTGTGTGATAAGGGAACTCTCATTCTTTCCTCTCACGCTGGCGGCATCGTGTTCCACAACAACCGCTGCCGGCCACACAAGGATGAAGGTAAATTCAACAGATAAAATCAGCACGCTGGAAAGATCTGAATCAAAAGTGCAGCGTGGAAACTGAACTGTGGTTCCCTCGTTTTTTATATGTAAGATGAGAAATGATGGCATGTGTAGATGCAATTGTGCATGTTTGTTTATGTGTGTATGCATGTGTGTGTGTGTGTGCATGCAGGGGGTAACTGTTTGTGTTGGGCGCTGGAGCTTCCTGTGTTGGCTTGACGCTCTCTGTGGGGCTTTCAGTGAAAACAATGGCACAGCTCCATGTTTCTGATTTTCCCATTGTGTAGCGGACGGATTTAACACATTCCTTTTTTAGTTTTTCTTTAACTGCAGTTGGCCCAGAATGGCAAAAATGTCGAGTTCAATGTAATAACACCAAGCCACCACCACATGAAAAGAAAGGTGCATGATGGAGGGAGACATTTAAATTCAGAGGGAGGACAAAAGGAATAAGTGAGGTAAAGGAGGGCAATTAATCCACCGATAATGCTGATGGTTCACAGCCGGGTCACTTTCACTTTACACCTCCCTAATAGCCGTCCTTGACAAGCGCCATATCCAGAGAGTCCTGGACATCTCTGTTTTAATGATAGTAGTGATATCGGCGGCCATGAATCAATCAGACATGCTCAATATATTCAGGGGGGTCAGGAACTTTAATCCTAGAGGTGATGGAGGAAGACAATCCACTTTCATGATGTGATGGTTTATGTGACACTTGTGAAGGAAAACAGTTAAAGGAAAATCCAGCGTTTGCACAGATTCCAGGTATAAAACACGCCATGTAACTTTCCCTTTTGCTGCGGCTAAATCTGCCTTCTTCTTTAGTCACGTAGCCAAAGGCTTTTAGCCTTTTTAACTTTCAGACGTCAAGGAATTTTAAAGACTATAAGAATCTTTTCCCTTTGTAAAAATACACTCTGCCCTTGACTCTATGTTGAGCACATTTTTAGAAGCAATTTGACTTGTTGCTGGAGTAAAAGGAAAGACAGCACTCTGGTGTTCTGTCTGAGCCCGACTGCTGTACGACTACATCACATTTAAAAGGTGACGTCACAGGAGATCTTTGTTCTGGCCTGGATTCACCTGATCGCTCTGTTTTTTACTCTGCAAAGATTTGGTTTATGTCTTTTTTTTCATTAGGATTACGTTAAAACTACTCATCAGATTTCCACGAAACTTTATGGAAGGATAGGAAATGGCGGATCCAGGATTTTTTTTTCACTTAATTTAAAATGGCAAGATTTCTTGGAACATTTTCACCAATTTTGATGCAAATAATTCATGGTTTTAATGCAAAAAGAATCAGGCATATTTAGAAGGCTGTTATCTATGAGTGTGTGAAATTTGGATTTATGGGAACTTTTGGACCTTGGGGGTGGTGGTTATCACTGTTGTCTCACATCAAGAAGGTTCCCAGTCAGAATCCCAGTTCAGCTCTTTCTGTGTGGAGTTTGCATGTTTTCCTCATGTCTGCACAGGGTTTTCTCTGCCTAATCCGGCTTCCTCCCACAGTCCAACGACATGCAGATTAGGGATTTGTTAATTTGAGACTCTAAATTAACCCTAAGTGTGAATGGTAGTTTGTTTCTGTATGTTGGCGTTGTGATTGGATGGCCCTGTTCAGGTTGATCACACCTTACATAATCTAATGTCAGTAAGAAGTCAATGATTTCTCATAAAATCAATTTACAGTTCCTGGGAATGTTTTGTTTTTTGTTTTAATCCTTTGAAGAGTTCGATAGCAGAAAGCTGACTAACTAAAATATGTGACAAAAATAAGAAGGAGGCAGAGAAAGTTCCAAAGCAAACAGGAGGAAGCAGTCAGTGTATGAGCTGATAAAGACGAGCAGGTTCTGCTCATTTCTAACAAGAGCTGAGTCCTTGTATTAAACACCATCACATGCAAGAATGAGATGGAAACAGATGATGGTTTTTTTCAATTCCACGTTGGGCACTTATTGACTGGCAGAGGAGAATAGCAGAGATTTCTGTGGAGGAGATAAGCAGAGAGGCGGGTGATTGCAAAGTTTTTCTCGGTAGAAACAATTTGGGATCGAGTCGAGGCTTCTTCACATACGCACGGAAAAGTTGGGATTTCTGTAACTTCTCTGTCTTTTTGCAAGCAATCTTTAACGATCGTTACAGATAAAACTGCAAATTGTCAACCTTCATTCTGGATTCATCAGGTTCTGAAAAGAGTTGGACTGAGCGGTGTTTAGATTGTGCATGAAGGAAAGAGAAAGCACGAGCAGGAGGTGTGAGGCTCCATCTTTCTTTGAAAGCGTGTCTTATTCTGTTGAATCTCATGCAAATGGTGATGTCGCTCAGGAAGAGGTGCAGTGTCAGCGAGTAGACTGCCAAATATAGAAGAAGAAATTAGCATGTTCACATGGGCTATAATGAGATTGTCTTGGTTGGCACCTCTGAGGTCGGGCTTCAGTCAATCACTTGCTTAGATCACCCCTAGTTGTGCTGAAATAAGATACCAAACATTGGCAGGGTAAACATGTTTAATGTTGTCTATAAAAGCTAAGTCTAAATCACTAAAAAAAGACTCCTGAAGGATTAACACAACAGCGAGAAGGCTACATGGCAACAGAAAATTGACAGTATCAACAGTACGGAGGGTATTTAACCCTTTTCAGGTATAAGTGTACAATAAAAATACTCAGTGTGGGTGTGAGAACGACAAATACGGGTAAAGTAACAGACACGGGGTGTGTGTGTGTGTGTGTGTAAGAAGTCACCGCACGCCTCTGGTGCATGTGCGGTTGTCTAGCAGTGGTGAGTGTTTAGTGCGTGGTGGGAGTCAGTGCTGCACTCTGCTGCAGGATACACAAAGTTCAGTCCATGTGGAGCAGTTTCCTTTACTGTGTTGCTCAGCTAATTCTGTTAGCTGAAGCAGGAGTTTACAGGGTTTTATAGGCCTCATAATGACTCATGCTAGATTTAAAAGGGTATTTCTGGCTTAAGTGGCTCAGCAGTTGTGAAAGAGTCGACTTTAATTTACCGAAACGACGAGTTAACCTTCAAGGAGAAAGGAGAAACTGTGTGTAGCAGAAAACCAAAGTGGATCAGGGCATAATAATCCAGTGAAGATTAGCAAAGACAAACTAGGAAGGTTCAGGTGAAACAGGAAAGAAGGTGCATCAGTTACAGGAGAGGCAGGAATCTGCAACCACTATCATATGCATGTGTGGATAAGAACCATATGTTTGAGGTGATGAGGACCCTGATGAAAAATTCAAGTCTGAGTCCTTTACTTTGAGGTGAGGTTACATTAAAAATTTATGGAGTCAAGTTATTCCAAATTTAGACTTGTAGAGAATTTGGGGAGGGGGGGAGAGAAAAAGAGAGGATATACAGAGAACACGAGAGGAGAACATCACTTTCTGTTCCCACTTAGATTGCATAACATTGAGCTCACTCGTCAGAGTAAAATGTTTTTGATGGATTTTAATTTCTTTTATTTCAGCGATATTCATGGTAAATGGCACATGAATCATTGGTTATTTGCGGCCTCGTATGACAACACTTCTGCTTACGACTATTACAATAATAATGATAATGGATGTTATTGATTCTATATCCCTTGTTCTTTCACGCGCAAACACTTAAAGCTTCATTTCTTGTATGAAAGTATTTCTGAATTATGATTATTAAACAGATTGTCACAGATTTTCTTGTTTATATTTGAATGAGTCTTTAAAATCAATAGACAATATTGACTGGCCAAAGCAATTTGAAACAATCTCCCCTAATGTTTCATTCAGTCGCTGGTCTCGACCTCTGGATTAACGATCTTCACCAGAGGATGGATTTTGTCCAGTTGTGCTGGAATTGCAGGAACTCGAATTTGCATTTCCATTCATTCTCTTATCTTCACAGTGCCACAGAAACCTGCAGAGGACAACGCTGGGATGTGGAAGAAGAACCAGGACGACTGCTGCGGCCTCTGAACTCTTTTTAGTTAAATTGCTATTATGAATATTGACCAGTTGCAGGTAGAATTTCTCTTTATTCTGTCCTTAAGTAAATGTAAGACCTTCCTACAATACTGCCACAAACTGAATATTAGTCAAATACAGAATACAAGTAGTTTTAAAATCCATGAAAGTTTAATATAACGCAACAAGCCTTAAATCTGATTTCACTCCGGCAGTTGTAACCGACCGTGCCAGTAAATAGTTGTGTAAATTCTTCGCCCGTCCTTTTGACTTTATGAATCTCGGCTGTGCAAATGCAAAACACTTTGGATGCAAATGCTGACAGATGAATATTTAACACGGTTATTTATAAAACATGGACACACTGCACAACGCGGGCGGAGAAGCAGGTGAAGGAGAATCACTGTCAGTGTCCGCAGAGCGTGCAGCTGGCCGGTGGCAGGACGCCACGGGGCCGGCCGAAGACCATTTGTACTTAAGTAGGACGGCTAACAATGTTATGTGCGCTGGCAGCGTTGACCCGGTGGCAGCGAGTGACGAACTCTTCACCGTCACATTCAGACCTTCAGCTGACGGCGTGACGCACAGGCCGTTTGTCGTGATTGAACCTTGCACCGCAGCGTAGTGAAGCTAACGACTCATCATCCCAGCATCGTGCCGGCACTAAACCAATCCTGGGGGGAGTAGGAAAAATAACTCCCATCTCTCTTCCTGGCTGCATAAAAGGCTCAACTAATCAAATTAGCCTTGATTAAACCAGATTAGATGCCATTTGTTTGCTAACCGGGCAACAGTTCTGCATCTCAGTGGGACAGAATAATTCATTTGTGCTCTAGAGTAAAGACCTAGAGGTGAGACACTCATAGACTTTAAGTCAAACAAAATACTTTCATAAATGTGAAGATGAGTCTTCCGACGTCTCCAGATGTGTTTAGTGCAAGAATCACTGTAAGCTCCGTTTCCTTGGATACGGTGGTGTAGGACATCTGTATCCATGGCCCATGGGAGCCCCTGCTGGCCAACACCACCGTTTGAAACAAACACATTCAAGACTGTCTCCCCGAGGCCAAGGAAAATGGATATTGATCTGGAGCCATGACTAAATGGATTAAATTACAGAGCAGTGTAGCAGGGGCACCTCTTGCAGGGAGGAGGACCGGCGGTAGATCATAGATGGAGGGAGAGAGACAAAAGGGAGGAGGAAAGGCAGAGATACGAGGTATTGAAAAAGTCCAACTAAAATCTTTGCCTTGCAAACGGCTCGCTCTCATTCTTTGGATCAATAGTCCATCCTGCAGCGCCGTGCGTTCATCCCCCAGCATGCACTGCTCCCGAGCATCCTCCCGGTCTTCACGCAGTCACGGGCCAATTGGCTTCAGAGGAATCGCCAGTCGGGGGATTATCATTTTTCATTCAACCAAGGCTGTTGAGTGTTAAGAATGCCAAATGCATGCTGGGAGCAATGGACGATGCATCATCAGGAGCACACCCCCCAAAACGATCCATCAGAGAAGCACAGATCCGGGCGGATCTAGCCGGTTGTCAATCGCAGTCAAGGGGGGGGGGGGGGGGGGGGGGGCGCCTGTGAGCCTCTGAGTGTTGATATTCGGGACATTAATGCGTTCACTCGTCTGACAGGAATATCAAGGAGGTGAGCACGACGTGCACTGTTACAAGAGAATGAGTCAAGTCAATTTCAAGGAAACAAATTTCTTCAACTAGAATGGGTCTCGGTAGAGCACGTTCCTCCACCGAGACCCAACAGTCGACTTCAATTCAGTCAGACCGCACCGAACTCTGCCCTCATAGAAATCAGTCACGGAAATATGACATTTTTCATCAGAGTGATTCCCTGGGACATTGGTGAAATAGCACAAAAAAAGCCCTTTCTTGCAATATTGATAAAAGTTGTAAGAAATGTTCTTTTTCAAGATCAACCCTCAATTTTTTTGGTCTCGACCCGTGTCCCATCCTTCCACCAAGTTTCCATGAAACCTGTGTGTAACCGTGCTGACAAACAAACCACCAAACAAATCCTGCTTTCAGGCAAGCACTGAACTCTGGACACTCTCCTGATCTATTGACTGCAAATGTCCAGACAATCTCCAAAACTTTTCCTGCCAGCCTTTTGAGTAAAAACTCTGGAGAATGTCCGAGTGAGGCCCTGTGAGAATACAGCAGGATAATCTCCAGATCAGTCATTGTGAGCAAGTGGGTCATTGATGCGGTTCTAACACGTAAAAAAAGAAAAAAGAAAACCAATATCTCAGGATTCAAAATGTGTCAATGACAAAGAAAATGAGATTCAAGAGCTTTAGGGGATAAGGGCAGAAGGTGAAGTCGATAAACTGATGATTTCCACTTCAATACCTGCATATATAATCTTTTATATATTTTAATATAGATATGTTTATGTCTAAATAAATGTTACTTTGTATAAATATTAGGAAAAGTGAGTAAATAAGAAGTAAATAGTGAGTAAATATATATTGTTTTTTATTGTTTTTCTTATGTGTGGTGTATTTATTGTGTTTTTATGTTTCTATGTTTATTGTATGCACCAATAATCAGAGCAAATTCCAGGTAGGTGCAAACCTATACTTTGCAATAAATAGCTTCTGATTCTGATTCTGATATCTGCCCATCCAGATACCACCATCATATTATAGACCCAGAATTATATACAGCTCACTTCAGCTCTACAGCGACACAGTTTTCTGACTTTAACTTGGTTTGGATTATTTTGTTTTTGATCAGAGAGGAAAGCTTGTGATTCACCTGAGACACATGTACGATTCCGTACAAGAAAAAGAACTTTAAGGCCTTTAGATGTTTAGATTCTGATCCTGCATGCAGATCCATCAGGGACGCGTCTGATCATGTCCCCAACTTATTCTGCAGCATGAAACAACGACCCCAAAACATGCAGCCCTGAGTCTTAAAGAACTGTCTTCAGTGCTGAGAACAGATGGCTGCACGGCCCCACAGAGCCCTGTACTCAACATCGTGGTGTCAGTCTGGGATTACATGAAGAGACAGACGACACCGAAACAGACGAAATCCACAGAGTTCTCCGAGAAACTTGGAACAACATGAAAAGCTGTGCACAAGTGAACGGAGGATAATTGGCGTTTCCAAGGTAAAGGGAGGTCACACAGTCTATTGATCTGATTTTAATACTTTATTTTGAGTTCTCGCCCTCATTTAACTTTAACTCACATGAGAAAAATAATGAAGAAACACTGAGAATCTCACATCCGTACATGTTGGCAGATATTTGCTGATAAGATATAAATAGACAGTAACTAAAGATGGATGACGCATCTCCACTTCCTCCCACAATCCAGAAATGAAGCTAAAATATCCCAGATACAAAACCTTGCAGCAATGACGTCCTTTGGAGCCACAGTCTGTGTAGTTCAACCAATCAGGAGTCAGTCTCAGCTGTCAATCATGAGGTGTCACTATGTTTTTTAGCATCAAATAACAAATTAAAACCAAACTTACCAGAAACGTGAACACTTCAACATAAGTCAGTATTATAAGAACTACTTAACATAACAGATGCCATCTATGAGAAAAATGTATTTGATGTGTACTTTTTAGTTGGACCCTTGTCCCATCAACTAACCTGGAGGAGAGGAGCAGGATTAATGACCTCTATGAAGCCAGCAGGTGACAATCGAAAAACTTTGGCCTCACTTTTATTGTATCGGCCATCTTTAAATACAGTGTGTGTAGTCTATGTCGTAAAAAAAACATTTAAAAGTAAAGACATTAATAGATTTTTATAAAATAGATTGTGAAGTTTTATAGTGAGTAAGACTTTTGTTACGTGAACATTGAGTGAACTTTAAAACCTGGTCTTCCCTCATTATTCAAGTGAAAAACACAAGTTCATAATGTAATGTAATGTAAAAGTTCACAAAACAACCTGACACTGAAATCCCTGATAAATAGTCAAACTTATCTGGTCCCATCCACTTCTATTGAAAGAACCTTATTACTTGGTTTGTTGGTTGTTCCTTTTCCTTGAATTCAATGTTTATCCTCAAAAAATAGAACGTCTGTGTTTTTAAAGTGAAGATCATAGTAATAACAACATCAGAAGAAAGTGGTTGTCTCCAAAAGGTCGCTTCTCTCGATACAGTTGGAAATCTGTTTTCCCTCCCATGACCTTAATCCCCCCCCCCCACACACACTCCACTCCACTCCGTTCCCCTCGGGGCAGCGCTCCACGTCACAGGGAGATTGAATATTCATAAAGACTCCTGAGTTCCTACGACACTCTGGTATCTGCCCAACATGTGCATAAAATGTGCATTAAGAGGCTGTTATTCTGGTCCCGGTGCAGAGAGGAGGTTTATAGGACAGTTAATGGAGAGCGGCCATCAGATTCCCTGTAATGCACCAAAGTCTCTCTGAAGATTACAATTTACAACATGCATGACTGACAGATACCTAGAGTTGATCTGATGTGGTGCACGGCGCTGCAGCTCTTTCCCTCCGGTCTGCAACGATATAAATCAGCAAACACGGCATGAAGCATATGGCTGCTGCACCCAACAAGTTTGTTGTTTTTCTTATACATGGCCTAGAAATTTCTTAAACCATAAAGCCACAAAAATGTCCTCTGGGGGTGTGAGATACAAAGACATTTGACCGTGCATGGAAGCACATAAGCACACATTATTCCACTGTCCTGGGTTGTAATTTGCAGAGCAGCGTGACTCTCTAGCGCCATCTGTTGAGATGTTTTCATAATCATAGAGGCAGATGTTTGAGGTGGATGCAGAAGTTTATAATCCAGCTCCAGGAGAGAAACAGTTAATTATTGCAAGGCACCGTGAACACAAATGTCAGTTGAGATAACAATTCACCATCAGCCACAGATTCTTACGTAACAGCTGTAATTCCTCACATCACGCCTGACCGAATGAGCTAATGAGGGTCCGGTCAACCCCCTCATTTGCAGAGTGAAACAATATTTTCCCACATCCATCTGTTTTATCCGCCTGTAACGCCCCGGCTGCAGTGAGGAGGGGATGCTGAGAGGCTCCAGCCTGTCCAGATCACTAGGCTGTCACCGGGAGAACGTGCTCCACAAACACATTCACACCTTTAAGCCGGCAGAACATGTCAGATTCACTTAGGAAGACGCCAAGTGGCAGCGGGGGGGTTCACACAGAGGCATTTTTAACTGTCCAGTCAGTGATGACCTCAAATCACCTAAATTTAGGAAGCTTGAATTCACCAACTCCGATTACAAGGCAGGAATAGACAATTCCTTTTGTATAAATACTTTAAATATTGATACACCTCAAATTATAAATGTTGACTATACAAATAATTGAGTTTGATGAATAATCAGCTGAATATTATCTCATTATCTCCTCTTAGTTTTGCTACACTTGAGGACATTCTACACGATTAAGGTAACAGTAAGTTTTGTGGCGTCAAATAACTTCAAATACAACGACTCCATTGTTCAACCAAGTTTAGTGGAAATACATTTGGTAGTTTTTGCGTAATCCTGCTGGAAAACATTATATACAAAGAAAAATACGCAGGTTTGAAATCACTGATTTATTTCTCGATGCAATGAAATATAACACAAACATGTAAAAACCTAAAACAAAGCAAAAAGACAAATAAAAATTGTATCAAAAACGCAGCGTAGCAGAGTGACAGGAGGTCGTTTGGTCTTGATACTAACACGGGGGACGATGTTTTATTAAAGTACATTTTTAAAAAGGGGGTCTGGAATTATTTCTCTAATGAGGTGAATATTAATAAATACCACGATTCAAGCAGAAAAATAAAGTAATTATACAAAAAACGAATAATTACTTCAGGGACTTCAGCTCCGAAGGCTGGAGAAAATGGACATTTGAGAAAATTAAAAAGTCGTCTCGACAAAAAACCCAAATGTTAAACCAAGTGTCCTCGCTAGGCCGTGCGTCTGTTTGTGGAAACAAAGAACGGAGCAGATCCACTCGCTCTTATCTGTCTGGGCGCATCATGCCCGGCCTGACTGGCATCATCATCGGTCGGGGGTGACCCATCATGTGAGGTGGTCCTGGCATCATCTGCATGGGTCCTCCCATCGGCGGCCTCATGCCTCCTGGAAGTGACAAGGAGAAATCACATCTCTTAATTAGATCAGAAGTGTGAAATGCATTACAATTTTATTTAGTGTGATAGTAAATTAAGCACAAGGAAATATCTTCGTCTAGTTGCGTTCCATTTGATTAACCACAATTTACAGTGACTTACCTTGATTATGGATTAATGTGTCAATTGTTTAGTAAAAGTTTATTATATTGTTTATAGAATAAAATCTTAGGGAATGGTCAAAAGAGCCAACAACAGTACAACATTTAATTTACCTCCTCAGTATTAGTTAAATTTTTTCAAAAAAGAAATAAAAACTGAGCATCAAGTACTAGAAGTTAGGTTTATGAAGGGATTACTTATGAAATTGTTTTTGCAATTATTTCATAATGCTGTAGTATTTCTCTCATGAAACCAAATGTATCAGAAGTCACCACTTCAGCACCTGATTATACATTTTTCATGAGGCAATTCTAAATGTTTCTCAGAGGAAGAAGAAGCTTGTCTTACTTGGTCCTCCAGGCATCATCCCGTGTGGTGGAGGCCCCATCATGGGCATCATAGGAGGACCTCCCATAGGGGGCGTGGGCAGCATGCCTGGGCGTGGAGGGCCGCCTGTATAACAAAGCAACAAATATTAGCGCTCAGTCTATGCTCAGACAATGAAGTAAGTACCTAATTAGATCAGATTCACATGTGATCTTATTGTGATCCCAGTGAAGTGCATTTTGAATTGTCCTCTCCGACCTTGTGAATGTAGCCGTTGTGATATTGGCTGAGACTCAGGCTCAATACACAAGTTGTGTACGACTCTGCAAATTAAACCAGGGCCCTGCTTCCCCCCCGTGACAAAGCAAGTGTCAATGTTTACAACTTGGATGAGAGGATGAAGCAGAACCCTCCTTCTGGTCATAAAAATGAAAAGTAAAGACAATGAAAGAGAATCCGTGAAACAGCGATCAGGTAATTGTGTGTTCATTTCTCTCTCTGTGTTTGATGTCAGCAAATAATTTAAGACCCGTTGCAACAGATCATTTCTGAGGCGTTTTCAGCTGCTCCAACAAATCAAAACAAAATAAACCTCAGGCTCAAAGTTACAGAGCAGAGCTGTAAGTGGTTGGCAAGCTAAACAAAGACAGACCCAAGAGACACACTGCCCAGCTTGATTAAAGAGACGCTAACGTTACCGTTTTGTCTTTATTTGTGTAAAGTGTAAACTTAATTTCAATGGAATGGAATCACGAAATACAGTGTTATTAAAAGTTATGTTCCACAACCCAGACTCGTCAGGTTTTACTTTGCAACCAGGCTGTAGAATGAAAATAGTTTCCATTATATCCAGTGGTTTGAAAGCTTAATTCAATTTGAATTTATGAGTATGAATTAAACTAATAGGTCCTGTTCTACAGTAAATTAAATTAATTCAGAAGAGAATAGGCCGACTCACCTGGAGGAGGAGGACCACCAGGAAACGGCGTGGGAGGAATCTTTCCTTGTTGAAACGCAGCCGCTGTCAGAAAGAAAATAAAAAACAAAACATTAAACAAATTAATTTCATGTACAACACACAATTTTCAAAGTGCTCATCTGCTCGTTAAGATTTAAATTCTCACTGTTTGGTGCTCAAACAACACATTGTGAAGATGGGGTCTTTAATGAGGTCAAAAATAACTGCAGACTGTCCACTACAATATTGAGTTGCTATATTCACATCACTGATTAGAAGAAACTGTTTTTAGCATGATGTAAAAGTGTGTGGGTTTTTAAAGTATTTACACATAAGAAAAAGTCTGATAGAGATGAAGGGAGCAGAAATGACACTTGAAATGGAGGAGTTATATGAGAATATGTGACTTTAAGTCCTTATTTTTGAGGATTTAAGTCTGTAAAACACCACATCGTACAACACTGGACAACACTTTTCTCCAGCATCAAACTGGTTTTGCAGCTATTCCGTGGATTAGTGGTTTGTAATCTCAGAGGGCACCCCCCCCCCCCCCCCCAAATAAAACAGTATGCTTAGCATACTGCTAAAGCATCGAGCTTGGATATCCCACACACATGCATAAGTATGGCTGGAGTGGGTTGTGAAACAGGATTTACTCCAATATGAAATTTAGTGATACATCTAAACATAGCACAAAATATGGAAAAGGGCAGCATGATGAGCCGTGCTTAGAGGAGGTGTGCGAACAGGACTACAGGAAACCACTGTAATATGCGTTACTGCCACTAGAGGTCACTTTCATATTAAGATTGTCTTGCAGCACCCATGTAGCCTGGGTGCCAGACGAACTTAGCCCCGCCCACAACATTTGAGTTCGGGAAGTTCGGTCTGGCATTGCTCCGTTGGGGAGAAAAAAAGGAATACATGAGACAAAAAAGACACATGTTGGGACGCTGTTGCAGTTAATGTTGGAGCAACAAGGAAGTGTATGCTTGAAAAAAACGATTAACAGCCGTTTTGACTCCTCGCTGGCCTCCTGCAGAGCCATGACAGCAGAGCTCTGGAAGCACAGCGTGCGGATCAGCAGCTCCGTGGATTTCTGGTAGCGACGGATCTCTCTCAGAGCCTCGGTACCGGGCCGGTCGCGGTGGGGCTTCTTAACGCCGGCGGCGGTCTGGGCTCTCACGAGCAGCCCTGGTCTCCAGCTGCTTCCTGGGGGCTTTGCCTCCGGTGGATATACGAGCGGCATTAGCAGCATTTCCATTGATTTATTTAGAGAGTGAATAAACTTGTGAAACAGACAACTGACAACAACTATGCCTCGCTTGATATACGTCACATATTACGTTGCTCTGATTGGTTGTAGGTCTATCCAATTGAGCGAAGAGAAATTTCTTTTCCTGGTTCGGTTGAAACACGCCCCATAAATCACAGCCCAATGGAGCAGTATCAGACTCATATTCTGACTAGAATTATGAGTCTGACAACGTCAGGCTAGCAGCCATGAGCTCAGTATCCCAAATGACCGATCATGAAATCTCATGTAAAAGGCCCTAAAGATTTCCTCCATTTTAGGCATCGGGTTATTTAGAATATTTTCCCCTACAGATGTCCTGAAGGACAGATATATATTCTGGATGAAGATTCACTCAGATAACAGAGACAATAGTTTGCTTACTCGTTTTATCGATCAGACTCTGAGCCTGCTCCTCCATCCACTTCTGGTAATAATCTTTGACATTTTCTTTGTGTTTTCGGCCGCTGCAGTGGGTTTTCCTCACCGATGGCTGGAGGGGAAACGGAAAACAAATTAATGGCTTTTTAAAACCGCAGGAGAACAGTGCAAAGTGAATTATGCTTTTTAGACAATTTCATTTGGAACACAGAAACCCAACTTACCGAATCATGTGTGAGGTAGGTGTCACAGTAATCACAATAAAACCTGTGGAGAGTTAAAAATAAGAATGAGATTCTGATTTAATTCATATTCAGATTAAATATGCCTTAAAAACATAATTTTTTAAAACCCATTCAATCCTGGCTTGGTGAAATGATTAGTAAAACTAGTAAAACACTTTCTTAAAAATAAGATGCATGTATTGCACAAAATGTTCTGCAAGACAATTCATGGCTTTGTTTTTAGAAAAGCAAAAAGACAATCTTGCAAGAATTTGGAGTTCATTTTAGATGTATGAAGATTTCCTAACCTTTCTATGTTCCCTACTTTCACATTATCAGAAAATTAGTTTTGAAAAGTGCTAATCGATTTGTTCAGTGTAAAAATCCTAACTACTATTTTATTACTTTCCCAGTTACTTATTTTATTGTGATGCTGCAGCTGCTTGGAATATGAGTTTGAGAATCAACGTGACGACCACAGCTACAACATTCATCTAGGAGCAAAGTTAAAGATGTGGTCGTTTGTTTCTTACTTCATCTTTAATGGTCAGTAGTTCATTAATAAGTCATCTGCATATCAGTTTCTCCATTCATCGATAAAACGACAAAGATTGTTTTTTATTTCTCCCCGAGGCCCATATCTTCAAATGCCATATATGGCAGACAAAGAAATAAATTCCAATGTGAGATGTTAATTAATTTTCTGTTTATGGACTATGTGTTGCAGCTCTAGTTCAAATAATGTTAAACTAGCGTCACACTGAAAATGGTGTTTCTTTGTCAAGAAGAACAGACAAGCACAAGCTGCATTTCAGCCAAAACCATGTGAAGTACCTGAAACCAGTTCAGAGAAGACTAATGGGACTGTATGGTACTATTTAGACCAGGGCGGCTGTGGCTGAGGGGTAGAGTGGTCGTCCTCCAACCTGAAGGTCGGCGGTTCGATCCCCAGTCTGAACCATCTGCATGCCGAAGTGTCCTTGGGCAAGATGCTGAACCCTCAATAGCCCCCCATAGAATAACAAAGTGCTGCAAGTAGATGCACTGTATGAATGTGTGTGTGAATGGGTGAATGTGAAACTGTACTGTAAAGCGCTTTGAGTGGTCTTCATCAGACTAGAAAAGCGCTATATAAATACAAATCCAAATCCATTTACCATTTAATGCATATAGAATATCTACAGTTTGGGAGTTACTGTCTCATGTACTGTAGATATAAGATGTAAATTGTAAATAGCAAAGAGGTTGTTTGAAGTTGAACTTTATGAATGCATATAACGAGATGGCTGAGAAAAACCATGCAACCCTTTGATACAGAAAACAACAAGGAATGTGTCTATTAAGGTTAAAGTATAATTATGATCATCTGATGTATTTGTCTTTATAAGTAATGGTGGAGAACTGGAGTGATTCCATAACCGTGAGTCAGTTTGCTGTTTATTAAGAACACACTAATGCAGCCCAGTACAACTTTCCTGCAAGAAAAATAAACCTTTCCTATGTTTAAAATGTTTTGTTTTTGTTGAAACTGTTGAGGATGAGTTGATTCAACTATATGGTCACTTCAGAAGTTGTAGTTTGTAGTTTACTGACGTGTGATTCTACTATTTTGTTCTCTCCATTAATTTATCAGTTCAACGTCATCACAACGTAAACGCGTTGAAATCACATGGTTGAATCAAAGCCTCTTAAACAGTATGACTTATATATATGTATGTATGTGTGTATAAGCTTAATTGTAGAGCTGTGTTATGTCTTTAACCGAGTTTACCTAATCAAACGACCAGCTGAACCGGGTGTAGTTGCTGGAAGATGAATGAAGACGGTGTGATGGACTCGGAAAACTCCCGAACATGCGACTAGATCTACATTAATCTTCGGTTGATTTCTCATCTACACGAGTGTTGATTCTCTATAAGCGAGTCTGGTAAATAACAGGCGATGTAGATTAAATGTTTGAGGAGTAAAACGAGAGTGAATCTCCCGGTGCTGGAGGTTGTTGGTTCACTGGTGAATCGAGGTTCGCTCCAGCACATAGACGCAGCCCGAACAAAGCAAGACACACACGGGTCTGTTTGGTTAGTTTATACAATCTCTTTCCTCCAGATTCTCTATTTAACAGATTAACTAACACTCGTTAACATTACCAGAGAGTTTGAACCACAGGTTGATGACACAGAAGTAGAATAATGTGTGTACTTACTTCGGCATGTTTCAGAATAAGATCCGTCGAGAGCGCGGCGCCGGTGTGTTACGGTTAAATGTTCCGGTCGGATATGAGACCTCCAAATACTCCGTTCCGCCTGGAAGTCTTGTAAGCTTGATTACAGCGTGTGACCTAAATGTTTGGGACAAACAAAAATAAATTTAGATTTACAAAAAAGATTTCAACAGCAAAAAACTATAATTGTTCAATTAAAGACAGTGTTTGAAAGTTTATCACGTAGGACACGAGCAGCAGAAGTTGCTCTCCAGTTGTTTTCTCCCCCCTGAAGTAGCACACATACTCTTACACACGAATATATATATATATATATATATTCTTATGATTAAAATCTGTACTGTCTCATTCATAGAATTTGTTTTAAATGGGCCAATATAAAGTGGATTCAGCAAGTCCAATTATTTAATGTACAATTTAAAACCAATTTATCTTATAAACAGATAGTATATAATAGTAATGATTGTTACAATATCTATTATCAATCTATCGTAGACATGCTATATGAATACAAAGTCACAAAAGGACCAACAGTGATGTAAAATGATATCAAAAAGATACAAAATGACCATAAAGAGATGAAAAATATCAGCAAAATGACCCAAGAGATGCCAAATAAATGCAAAATTACACAAAATGTTAACAGGGGGATACAAACGACTACAAAATAAACAACATGACTGCTACATGCCCGCAAAAGTGTCGAAGTGACTACAAGAAGACACAAGATGACCACAAAGACCTGACAAATGAATAGAAAACCTTACTGATTTACCATAGAGAGACGTTGAACATGCAAAATAACCAAGGAAGTCAAGAGGACGTGCAGGACCCAGAAAATGAGCACACAGAGATGCCAGATAACTACAAAAAAGACAATAAATGAGGATACAAGGATGCAAAATATCCACAGGGAGATGCTACATGGCTAAAAAAGATGCACTAGGACCAATGAGATGAAAAATGACGACATAAGAACACAAAATGACCTCAGAGACATGAAGGGTGACCTTACTGATTTAAAATAAGGAAATGTTGAACATGCAAAACAACCAAGGAAACCCAGAAAATGAGCACATAGATGCCAGATGACTACAAAAAAGATAATAAATGAGGTTTCAATGATGCAAAATAGCCACAGAGAGATGCTACATGGCTACAAAATGCAATATGACCAATGAGATAAAAAGGGACGACATAAGGACACAAGATGACCACAACGACATGACAAATTAATACAAAACCTTACTGAATTACCATAGAGAGATGTTGAACAAGCAAAATAACCAAGGAAGAGGCAAGAGGACCTACAGGACCCAAAAAAAGGATGCCAGATGACTACAAAAAAGATAATCAATGAGGATAGAGGATGCAAAATATACACAGGGAGATGCTACACAATATGAAATATGACCAATGAGATGAAAAATGACACATAAGGACACAAAATGACCTCAGAGACATGAAGGGTGACCTTACTGAACTACCATAAAGAGATGTTGAACATGCAAAACAACAAAGGAAATCCAGAACATGAGCACATAGAGATGCCAGATGACTACAAAAAAGATAATGAATGAGGATTCAAGGATGAAAAATATCCACAGAGAGATGCTACATGGCTAAACAAGATGCACTATGACCAATGAGATAAAAAGGGACGACATAAGGACACAAGATGACCACAAAGACATGACAAATTAATACAAAACCTTACTGAATTACCATAAAGATATGTTGAACATGCTAAACAACCAAGGAAACCAAGAAAATGAGCACATGTAGATGACAGATGACTACAAAAAAGATAATAAATTAGGTTTCAATTATGCAAAATGTCCACACATCTTTCTAAAAAAAGATGCAATATGACCAATGAGATAAAAAGGGACGACATAAGGACACAAGATGACCACAGAGACATGACAAATTAATACAAAACCTTCGTGAATTACCATAGAGAGATGTTGAACAAGCAAAATAACCAGGGAAGAGGCAAGAGAACCTGCAGGACCCAGAACATGAGCACATAGAGATGCCAGATTACTACAAAAAAGATAATAAATGAGGATTCATGGGTGCAAAATGAGATGCTATATGGCTACACAATATGCCCTATGACCAAAGAGATGAAAAATTACGACAAAATGACCTCAGGAACATTAAAAAGATGCAGCATGGCAACACACACGTCTCCAGCAGCCTGAAGCCCAGCTGCAGACGAACCAGCCCTCGGTGTTTCTACACGTCGGTGACGTCATCTACTATGTTTCCTGCACAAATACAATCATCACTCATGAAACCTGCCCAGACTGAGGCTGGATCGGCTCGGCTCGGCTCTAATTGACGAGCCAATGAGAAGCGGGCTTGCAAATAGCAACAGATGACGTGTACGCCAACCGTGTGATTGGCGGAGGGTGACGGCGTCAGATCCCCCCCCCCCCTGCTGGTGCCATGCGCACTGGTCCTTGTTGTTGTGGAGCTGGCTGTGATGGCCGGACGAGGCCTCGGACCGATCTGAGAGAGGAGGCTTCATCCTTCCGCCAGCCTCACGTCCTCCTCACCTTCCCTCCCCCGGCCTGGTGCTACCTCCTCCCCGCCCCCCCCCCCCTGCACCCGGGGATCCCCGCCCGCCGCCCCCCCATGGAGGGCAGCACGGACATGGACGTGGACGCGGAGCTCATGCAGAAGTTTAGCTGCCTGGGCACCACGGACAAGGACGTGCTCATCTCCGAGTTCCAGAGGCTGCTGGGCTTCCAGCTCAACCCAGCCGGATGCGCCTTTTTCCTGGACATGACGAACTGGTGAGTCCGGGGCTCGCGGGGGCCCCCCGGGGGTCGTTTAATTAGCTCGTTAGCATCAGGTAAGCATGCGTGTTAATGCTAACAAGCAACAAATAACAATGGAGGCGGGCACACGAGTGGAGGAGCCAGGGAGGAGACATGACAGGGAGCTGCTCGTCGCTTCGTAGCTACACGGAAGTGGAAGTTTGTTTTGAGGGAGCTAGCTCACCAGCTCGCAGGCTAATGGACCCTCGGTGTAGATTAGCAGCCATGTTACATAACAGTGGTGGGAGCCAGTTTAAACCCCAGTGGGAGACTCGACTCCCTCCCAGTGGCTCCGCTGACGTAACCAGTCGTGATCGGCGGCTATCAGCTGCTGGACAACAAGTGGGCACTGTGGTCCGATCAGCCGGTAACCAGCTGATCGATACCCGTGATCGATCAGCCGATAACCAGCTGATCGATACCCGTGATCGCATCCGATTCAAAGGGAGACATACACTCAAACACCAATCTCACCGTAGTTCAGTTTGTTCTTTTGGAGATGACATCATCTGGCATCAGCTTTTGTTGATTCTGGAAATCACTGTCAATCAATCAATTAATCAACATTACCAATGGCTTTGATGTTTAGCCTTTGATGCAACTGCTGCAGAGAGGTGTGATGTTGTAATGTACGTTTGTGATTAACTCAATGATGGAGAATTGGAGTATTTCCATAATCGTGCACAAACAGTACATCTGAAATATTAGTTTAAAAACAACGCAGCCTTTACCTCAACATCCAGGGTCCGTTTATAGTTTATTCAGTGGGTACACAGGTAAAAGTATTACAGTCTAGCAGAGCTTCTCTGCAATAAATGTCACCTTTATAATGGTTAAATGTTTAGTTTTGGTCGGAGCTGCTGCAGAGAGTTGTACATTCGACCTTGTGGTTATTTTAGAAGATGTAGTTTGTGGTTTACTGACACTCTCCGTTCACGTCAGTGAGGGTTTAAAGCAGAATTGGGAGTTTCCTCAATATTTTTTTTGTCTCATGGTTGTATTCAGCTGCTTTCACACCAAATTTCCCTGAAAATTTCCGGAGTGGCTGTATGTGAGAACGCAAATGTAAAACCCAGAGATGTGAACTAGCACCACATCATGTCAAGCATTATTATTTTGTTAATATGAGCTAACTGCAACTACTAGCTCTCCGATTGACCTTGGCTGAACCGAGATCTGGACAATTTTCTGCGATTTTCCGTATGTGAGAAGGCAAACGTACAAATCCGTTGCTCCTGACAGGATCTTTCCTCCCTGGGAAAATGTCTGAAAAATGTCAGATTGCGCCCCACATGACAAGACAGTAGGAAAATGTCTGGAGTATTCACACAGCGACCAAGTGGGCGTGTTGATGGTGTTTCAAACATGCGTCAGATGTGAATCTCAATATGAAAAAATAAGAATACAAATATCTCAGGATTAAAAAAAATAGTTGCCGTACACATTGGAGAGATGACGTTCAAGCGCTTTTGGTTTTAAAGTGAGAGGCCAGTGTCAATGTATTGAAAACCAAAACCTGGAGTTTTCCAGTGTAATTTTTACCTCATGTCCTGCCTCCTACACACTCTACCCAAGGTCTCACCTGAACCTACAGGATATTTTCCTGTTTATGTGAATGCATCTGAGACAGACACTCTCCTACTGCTTTCTACATATGTAGCAATGTCCGGACCCAATTTTCCGGATATTTCTAGTAGTTAACGTCTGAAATTGGCTTCAGTTTGACCATTGATGCATCTTTTATTGATCTGCAAACGATTGACTTGAGTGTCATTCATAAACCAAATAAATATTTAATCCAATCCTTTTTCACGCAGCCAATTCCATCTCATTGACGTGTACAACTGAGTGCAGCTCTGTCAATGCCCTCAGGGAGAGCCTGACCTAAAGTGTGCACTCCTTGGACTTTAGAGGAACCATGCACCCATTGGTTTTCAGATGTGATTGAACAACACTGAGCTCAAACTAGTTTCGCTGCTGAAAGGTCAAGATGTTCTGGCTTTAGATGCATCTCTGTTTTGTCTAATCTTTTGTTAATAGGGCTTACGCGTGTCCACCCACTTTGTGAAGCTTCCTTGGAAATATCTGGCATTTGCTTTATGAAACAGTATCACTGCTCTTGATCCCTGAAGAAAATGATTTAAAATGGTCCTAATAGTTTCCCACAGCCCACGAGACTCACAAAATACTACATGGCCATATAATACATTTATTTAATATTATAATTATATTCTTGGGTGTACTTTTGACTGTCATATTTGATTATGCTGTTCAGTAGTGTGAGGAAACCGATCAGAAAGACGACATCAGCTGTGCAGAGCAGAGTTCATTCCCCTGACTTAGCAAGTTTCCGGTCAAAGTGACCAGGATTACTTTGGTAAAGTCAACTCTTGATAACACGTTTTCCCCTTTCTGTTCACACAGGAACCTCCAGGCTGCTATCGGTGCATATTATGACTTTGAAAGTCCCAATGTCAACACACCATCCATGTCCTTTGTCGAAGATGTGACAATTGGAGAAGGAGAGTCTGTTCCTCCAGATACACCGTTCACAAAGACCTGGAGGATACAGAACACTGGTATGGATTATATTACATGCACACTCTCTATCTCTGTGCACTGTAGTGTCGTATCAACAGTGACGCGGTGTTGTTGTCGAGTTGTGTTTTAATTGCACCTATCTCTCTGTGTGGGACAGGTGCAGAGGCCTGGCCGCCTGGTGTTTGTCTCAAGTACATTGGTGGGGATCAGTTTGGGCACGTAAACACAGTCATGGTGAAGTCTCTAGACCCCCAGGAAATATCAGATGTTAGTGTGCAGATGCGAAGTCCCACAACTCCTGGCATGTACCAGGGTCAGTGGAGGATGTGTACAGCCACCGGGTTATTCTATGGAGGTAAGAAATCAGCAATGATTTGTTTAATTTATAATCAACTACTTTATATGGACTGGGATTCCCTTTTACTTTCCTTCTTCTATTCATTTCTGAAAACATTTTATTACAATTTCAAGAAAATTCCTCTGAGGCCAATGTGAAGTACCAAAACGTATTATTTTGTGTAACTAACTAAACCCAAAATATACAATATATCATCTTGTGTCCATCCTGTAGTAAGCCCATGCTGCTTGTCTCCACAGATGTAATCTGGGTGATCCTTAGCGTAGAAGTCGGAGGTCTCCTTGGCGTCACCCAGCAGCTGTCCTCCTTTGAGACCGAGTTCAACACCCAACCCCAGCGGAACGTGCAGGGAGACTTCAACCCCTTCGCTTCGCCGCAGAAGAACAAGCACGACGCCACGGACGACAGCTTCAGGGAACCCGGGGGGGTGTGGGAACGCACACAGGAGCCAATCCAGCAAGATCAAAACGGACTGTCTCATAATGCTGTAAATAGGACCTCAAATGGACTCCAAACCAATCTTTCTGTTGTGACTTATGGTCAGGTATGTATGCAACACATTTTAGATGTTATACTCCATGAAAATACTGTCCCATGGCAGTGGGACATGGCATGTTCCTATGGCAGCTTGCAAACTAAAATACAAGCTTCCATTCCCAGTATGTGTCTCCCCTGGCTGCTGTGATACATTGTGTGCTTCCTTTAGGGCTGACCCCGTACAATTGACTTTGACATTTTTGAAACAAAGTTTTGGCTTGGAGTAGAAAGAGCAAAACCAGAGAGCACTGACATGTACATGCCCAGTGTACGTCGATGTGTTAATTTAGAACCAGCGGTCGTCTGGATCATGACGTTTACATCAAGAGGCGACAAACTTCAACACCGAATGCTTAATTTTTGAAATCGAACATGTTTGGTAATGTTTTCAAACAGAAATGACTGAAATGTTTTAGTTTGGTCTGTTCCATCTGTTTCCTTTTCATTTCTGGACCAGTTGAAGCGTAAAAAAAAGATTGTTTAATGTTTCAAGTTTGAAGTTGCTCCTGTCACCAACAATGAAAAGCACTTGGACATGCATGTGCAACCACAAGAGGGGATGCTATGAAATTTGGTCCAGACAGTCATGGTCCCCCAGAAGATGAAGCTACAGGACTTTGGTGATACCTAACTTCATCCAGGGAAAATTTCTACTCATCTTACTATCTTTCTGTTTCATAAATTATGGCTCTCGAACAAATAGAATCCCTGGTAATCCATTACCATCTCTTTTTGGCTTTCACCAGTTTTCTTTTCTAAAGTGTAATTATCGTTTTAGTCAAATAATGCTGCTCGTGTGGTTATGGACTTAAACTCTCGTTAAAAACGTGCACTGGGACCAGCAGAAAAGTTTTGCCACTGTTCTTCTCTGCATTGCTTCTTTATATGGATATGCATCAGTCCTCAGTCAAGGTAAAGTCCTCTGTCACTGCACCGACCTGAATCAGTCAGGTTTGGCCACATTATTGTTATTCACTCCATGGTGGATAAACTGGTATGTTGAGAAGCACTTAACCTCCGTCAGCCAGTCAGGCCAGTCGGATAAATCATTCATTCTAAAGGACATTGACAGAGCTGCCTCCTTAAAGTAACAAAAGTTTGACACTGCCCAGAAACTGAGGAGCTGCTTTCAGACATGCACTGAACTCTGGGCATTGTATTAGGGAGAAAGCAAATGTCGGTCAGTTGCTCCGGACATTTTCTAGTGTCTGGAAAATCTGAAAAAGAGTTGTCACACACTTAGAAAATATGGACGAAGATTTTAACCTTGGAAAGACATTGATATTTGAGAGTTTTGGGCGTTTAGGGCCGATGTAGGTGTTATGGCTCTAGAAACAACCCCTCTCCTGAATGTTTCGGACATTTTCCTGTTGTTCTGAATGCGTCTGATCCTGAGAATCTTCCACTGCGTTCTTCATTTGAAAGTCACATTCGGGAAAAAAACGTCTAGAGTCTGGAGTACTGTACTGTAATAAAAAGCTTTTTAATTTATAAGCTAATACCTGTTTTTTTAATTTTTTCCAGGGTATTCACGGACCCTTTCCCTTTGGACAGAGCTAGAATAAAAGAAAGACCCCCCCTCTATGATGGATGATGAGCTGAACACCTTGGGAGTCCTTCATTTTAAGGAGTTGGAGGGGGTGGGGAGTGGACAGTTGTTTTATATTGACTCATGACAACCTTCTCCCCTGTCCATTGCCCTTTTCCACGGAAACACAAATTACAGTGAGGTGATGGATTGCATCTGCGACAGTGACACATCCCCACCTGACATCAACACCTGGATTCGCATGTGTGAATGCTTCATTTTATGCTAAAAAAACCTTCAAGATAGATACACACAACTATTTTTATTTACACTGTAAAACACAGCTCATTAAAGGGAAAATCAACCTTAAACAACCTACGTACAGTTCTGGTTCTCCCACGTCCCTTCAGGGTTCCTACACAGATCGGAACATGTTTGGGAAGTTGTTGGCGCACGGTACAAAACTTGATTTTGAGGCCTTTGTGGGAGAAGTGTGATCTTTTACTCACCACACGAGTGGTTTTTAATAGAAGTGTGTGTGTGTGTGTGAGAGTATTGCCGGTCTTCTCTCGACGACAGCCTTACACAAGTTTCACACACAGACCAGGGGATTAACGTGGGACGTTAAGCAGCTGGTGTGACAACGAGTCTGACCTCACACACCAGTCACATGGAAATGCCTGAGTTCAAGAAAGACCAAAACAGAAAAGCTCCAGATAAATCTATGTGCTTTTGAAGCATCTCCTTACAGTATATACATGTCCTACAAGCTGTCACATCATTGGACTGAAAATGGATGATTTGGCTGTGTGAAGGTAGTTTATGTGCCAGTATATCGATAAAATGTGGGTTTAATCACCTTGAGCGAGTAACTGACTTCATGGAAGAACAACTTAGATGCTGACTTGATCGCCATGGCAATGGTGAGCCTGACATGACGGGCATCAACAATCTGTTGTGTTGTGAACGAGTTGCTGCTGGAGTTTGACAACTGCAGGTCCAATAATCTGATTTAAGTTTACAGGGGTTTATTTTGTTTAATCAGTGTCTCAAAGGTTCAAATAAATTGTGATCTGGTCCAGAATGAGGTGATAAATTAGCACATTGTCAAACTTTGAGGTTGGAAGATTCTGCTCTTATGTTTCAAGTATTTTTGCAGTTTAATGGATGTCACCACCAATATCCGACTATGTATTTTATTTATGGCTCAGGAGTTACGGTTGTACCTGGTGTTCATCCTTAAACTAATAGCTCCTTCTGCAAAAATAATCTTTTACATTGTTCTGAAGAATTTATCACCAAAACATTTCACCATTTGCATTGAGCCACTCATCTCTGCGTGGTTATTATAGGTAAAAAAGAAATCCATACTCATCAATGTCAAAATGTCACAGCGCTCAGCCGCTAGTATTAGACATGACATTTGAAGCATGTAAAGACGAGGGCATATTCCTAAAAATCATTGCAGAGAAAATGTGGACGATCCCTGTGTAGGAACCCAATCTCTTCCAAAGATAAAGTCCTGACAACCGAGACACTAATCTGTGCTGTCATACAACAACTCAGTCTGCCGCTCCATTCAGACTGCATGAGACAGTGTGTGTGCGATTTTTTGTTTGTTTCGTTTTTTTAAGGGTGGGTTTTTTGCTTTAAATAGATGCTGAAGCGCAAAAGGATGCAAGCGAGTTTGAGCCTGTGAGATGTGAGAAAGCTAAAAAAAGCCATCCAAGTCCATTTTGCCTGGTGAGTGACTGTGTTTTCTGATGTCGACGGTATGTGTACTAGATGTGTGCGTGTGTGTGTGTGTGTGTGTGTGTGCATGTATGTTAAAGGTTTCTCTTTGGATTTAACTGACATTAAATGGTGTATACTACTTGGGCAAAGGAAGACGTGTCTATTCACACATACGTGGAAACTGAGAGAGCTTTACTAGGTGTGTACCTCTGAAGTATTTGAATTATTCTGCATCGTTTGGATGAACCGACTCACTTATTGCTGATGTTATTTATTTGCTGTCACGTTGTGCATTGTAGGTGCAAAAAAATAAATAAAATGTCCCATATACAGCCAGCAGGTGGTGCTAAAAATCAAACGACCAACTTGTCTGTGAGGTTTCTCGTTCATCCAGGGCGTGGGCATCCGGAGCCCTGTTCCTGACCGGGCATTGCAATGTGTCCTCACACGCCCCAGACACCCCCTCCGAATGTGGATTGAGTGTTTTCAGGATGCATGTGGGTTCAGTCAGACCTGTTGCTCATTGTGTAG
Organism: Limanda limanda; assembly: GCF_963576545.1. Classification (NCBI taxonomy): domain Eukaryota; kingdom Metazoa; phylum Chordata; class Actinopteri; order Pleuronectiformes; family Pleuronectidae; genus Limanda; species Limanda limanda. The sequence continues at coordinate 1,205,472 of NC_083639.1, forward strand.
CAGGTCAAGGGACGTCAGCTGAGTAGGAGGAAAGATGTTGGTCATAGTGATCAGATCTAAAGTTGGATTCAGGGGCATTCTGGTGCCCTTACTTGTGATCGGATCACTGAGGATGGATGTTGACAACAGGTCTGAACATGGTCCGAGACATATTGATTCAAAGGCAACTGGAACTGGTTGTGCAGACGTTTCACCGCTCAACAAAGCTGCTCTTTCATTTCTGACTTTAACAACAGTCATTAGAGCAATTGAAGTCCCCCTGAGGCCAAGTGGGAAAGGTTGTTAAATCTCCCCGGGAAGGGATGGAAGGAGACTACTGCAGGTCGGGGATTAAGTGATGTTCACCAACTCCTCTCTGCTTTGACGTTGATGGCCTCCTACCTTCCATGTTCAACTACCTGTCCTCCCATAGCCATTATAACTGCAGCTTCTTCACCTGAGGAGTTGACCCTCCATGCATTTCCCTGAGTATTGTGGCCTGTGCACTCCTCACTACATACTTGGTTATCTGAGTGTGCCATCTTCTATAGGCACCAGTTTATATGTTTTCATGTGTCAACACACGTGCACAGAAACTGGTCCATTCAAAATGACGATCATTTACATTTGGCCTCAGAGCTCAAAGGTCTTTAAGCATCTACAACCAGGTCCAGTTGCCCTTCGATTCAACTTTTCACGGGGGAATGACCCACATTTACTTGACATGCTGAGAACATTGAGAAGAAAAGGTGACAAGCTGTAGTTGGACTGTAGTAAGACAATTTTAATATGAAAATTAAGGGTTTGCATCAGCATTATAAGCACTGATGTTTTCTTATTGCTATTTGCACATAGCTCTCCACCACTAATGCTAATGAGGGAGAAGTGTTTGTTTTGGCTTATGGTTGGGACCTTTCCGAAAGTTTGATGAGTTCAAACATATTTCTTCATTATTTCCCAGCCATTGGCTCTTTTATTTAGGTTTGACTGTCCCACCAGAATTTTTAGTTCAGTTTTGCTGTATGTTGCTTATGTTAGACAAATAATCTCATGTATTTTGGCTTGAAAATAAAATTGAAGAAGTTGTCGATAGACTTAATAACTTTTTTATTTCCTGAAGGGATATTTCATTCAAACAAAATCACTTGTAATTTTTTTTAATGCATCTAAAGCTATCAAATTTTCTCCCAGTTGTAATTATGAACATCTAATTATAATTCTCTGTATTGAGAGTTCATTGCCTTTATGATCGTGTACACGTGTTTGTATAATTCACCAGCATTCTGTGTTGCATCTGTCTGTGACTGTGTTGAGTCGGCGGAGAGTCCCCCTCCCAAACAGCATACACTGTTCTGGATCGCTTCGTTGAGTCATGTCACTCTTTTTTTTGTGTGTGTTTGTGTGTGTGGGCTTTCCTCTTGTGATCTTGCTTGTGTGCATTTCTGTGTGCGTGTGGGTGTGAGAGAGAGAGAGATAGAGAGTGACGGATGGTGAGGAAATTTGAATATTGCTGGATTCATTCTCTAGTTTTAGTTAGTGACGATGTATGGACTTGAGAAGGGTGGCATGGAGAGCGGATAAGATGAAAGTTTACATAGTCCTGAAATAGCACATTTTATCTGAAGAGAAAATGTCAAAATAAAGCTTTTTTCCCCCTCTGTATCTATAATTAAGCATTTGTATGATTAAATTAACACTGAAACAATGACCAAGTTGTGTTTTCTGTAATACGAGCTGTGTTTACACCAGACTCTCCAAACATCATCAAATTGAAAAGCTTCAGTTTCAATAAAACCTGTGCAACCAGTTCTTTGAAAAGTAACAGATTGTCCCACTTTAAGACACCTGGAAATCAGAATCAGAATGCAGTGTTAGGCCAAGGTACAGTAACAAAGCTGTAGGGACGACAAAGAGGGCAATGCTGTTAGTCCACCAAGTTTTAATTTGTACTGTCGGTTATCTAAGGTCCACCTGACAGACTGACACACTCTTATGCGTATGGATATTCACAGCACTGATGATGAATCACTGACACGGTGATACCCAGACTTTACCTTTAGTATCACAATGAGGTTCACGTTTATGTGTTTGTGAACTTTCTTTCGTCTTCGGAAAGACAAATGGATTTTCCTGAATTCTAAACCATAACGACAAGTCAAGGCTAAAGATCTTAACAGCACATTTGCATTTGTTGCTTGTCTCCATTACAACCTATGAGATGACCTGAACTGTCAGTTTTCTCTGAGTCTAAGATGTGGATACAATCCAAACAAACAGTGTCAGGTATCATGCTGGTGGGAACCCAGTGGGTGTAGAACCATTTCCACAGAGTTGTTTGTAATACAACTGCATGACCAAACAAATAACTAATCAAAATATACCACTTTAACTGATTTAAAATGACGTTTTTTGTTAGTTTTACCTTTTTAAATTCAGGTCACTCATGAGGAAAAAACCTGCACGTGTGTGCATGTGCTGGATGCCTATGTGTCTGCAGTTGGAACGCACTGAGAGAACTATTCGAATGGGCCTTGTGCAGACATCGTGTGACAGTATAACTGAACAAATATTGACTCAGTGTAGATTCTGCAGAGCTCCTATCACATCAATGATCACTTAGAAATTGAGTAGGTTTGTTATAACTGCCCATCATCTCTGCCAAAGTCCAACAGACATTTGTAGTTCGAGTGTAAAAGTGAAGGATTGAAAAAGAAAGATGTCACAGACGGGACAATGTGGAAAAGTACGATCAACATTGATGAGGAGAAGCATTGTAGCGCTTTTATAACTAATTTTACTTCAATGACTTAAATGTGTTGAGAACATGAATGCATGTTTGGGTAAAGAAGTGACATGCTACATGTTTTTCATCCATTTGATTTCTCATTAAGAACTGGTTGCAGTGAGACTGGAGGGAAAAGGCTCGAGGCAAACTGAAATGTTTAATTTGAAAATCTCTTCCTCCGATGCTTATCTGAGGACATTCAAATGAGCCTCTCCATTCTGTTTTGCCCCCAGCAAAGCTCACCATGAACACCGCTCGCCAAATAGATGCAGCACGACACGGAGGAGACCGGTTCTGAAATCTTTGGCAGACAGGTGTGAGTGTTGTGTTCTGCCAGTTTCAGCTCAAGCTTTCGAACATGATCGTTATCTGCATTTTACTCCAGAAGAGAGGAATAATCTCCTGCATGGGTTTGATACACCTGCCGAGACAGACTTTGAAATACATCTTTTTGCCACAAAGCGCAGACGTCCCTCTCTCCTCTTCAGGTGTGTCCTGGAAATGGTAATAAAAGATTTATTCAAGTGATAAATGATTGTCCAATAAAAATTATCAATAAAAAATACAAATAAATGTATAATTTGATAGCTAAATGAGAAATAAGAGGCATTCGAATAAAAGAAAAAGTAAAAAGTTTGCATTAAATAGTTTGTATCTACAAAAAACAACATGAAAGAGTCAAGTGTATAATGTCAAAACACATTCATGGCTTAAAAAATACATAATGGATTTCACAAATGTATAATAAAAAAAAAAAAAGTAGTTTGAAAGAGCGTAAACAAATATTGAGTTTAATTGTGTCTGAAGTGTGAGTCTGAATTTGTCCCTATGTTTATTCATCAGAAGAATGTGCTTCTAATGCAGTTGCGTTTGCCATCTTAATCTTCTGATCTTCTGAGACATCCCTGTAAAAAGCGTTTCCCTCGTGTTGCTCGTCATTTACGACGCCTGCAGCATTTCCCAACCCCGACAAATAAAATCCTTAATCTAATCAATTTGAATGCTCCAAGGCAGCAGGAACTCTATCAACCAGATGGTGTATGAAAACACACATCTGCTTCCTGTCTCTGCCTCATGACCTCATGACACACTGCACAGTTTTTGCATTATACTGGATAAGGGATAAGGAAATTAATATTTGAACTTGAGTGGTGATTTTGATCAATAAAACCGTCTCCTCCGTGTCGTGCTGCATCTATTTGGCGAGTGGTGTTCACGGTGAGCTTTGCTGGGGGCAAAACAGAATGGAGAGGCTCATTTGAATGTCCTCAGATAAGCATCGGAGGAAGAGATTTTCAAATTAAACATTTCAGTTTGCCTCAGGCCTTTTCCTTCCAGTCTCACTGCAACCAGTTCTTAAAGGGCAATCAAATGGATGAAAAACATGTAGCATGTCACTTCTTTACCCAAACATGCATTCATTTTCTCCACACATGTAAGTCATTGAAGTAAAGCAGTACAAAAGAACTACAATGCTTCTCCTCATCAATGTTGATCGTACTTTTCCACACTGTCCCGTCTATGACACCTTTCTTTTTCATTCCTTCACTTTTACACCCGAACTGCAAATGTCTGTTGGACTTTGGCAGAGATGATGGGCAGTTAAAACAAACCTATTCAATTTCTAAGTGATCACTGATGTGATAGGAGCTCTGCAGAATCCACACTCAACTCGAGTCAATATTTGTTCAGTTACCCTGTCACACGATGTCTGCACAAGGCCCATTCCAATAGTTTCCTCAATGCGTCCCACCTGCAGACACATGGGAATCGAGCACAGAGTTTGTAACCTGAATTTAAAATGGTACAAATATCAAAGAACTTCATTTCAATTCAGTTTAAATGGTATATTTTGAGAATCACTTATTCATTTCACATTTTAGTGGAGCAAATGGATCAGTGCCTTCAGCGATTAACAGAATTATGCTAGCAAGGAAGTTAAGAGTTTTCCTTGGAAAACTGGCGTTAAGTGCGTTATTTGTTTGGTCATGCAGTTGTATTACAAACACCTCTGTGGAAATGGTTCTACACCCACTCGGTTCCTAACAGAAGTATACCTGTTTGGATGGTATCCAGATCTCAGACTTAGAGAAAACTGACAGTTCAGGTCATCACATGGGTTGTAATGGAGACAAGCAACAAATGCAAATGTGCTGTTAAGATCTTTAGCCTTGACTTGTCGTTATGGTTTAGAATTCAGGGAAATCCATTTGTCTTGCCAAAGACGAAAGAAAGTTCACAAACACACAAACGTGAACCTCATTGTGATACTCAAGGTAAAGTCTGGGTATCACCTATGTCAGGGATTCATTACATTACATTACATTTAATTTAGCTGACGCTTTTATCCAAAACGATTTACAATAAGTGCATTCAACCATGAGGGTACAAGCCCAGATCAACAAGAATCAAGAAAGTACAATTTCTTCAAGAAAGCCAAACTATAAAGTGCTATAAGTAAGTGCTGTTTAAGTGCTACTAAATTGTTTGTTTAAACTTTTATTCAAGGTATAGTGGGAAGAGGTGTGTTTTTAATTTGCAGGTAAGTAGAAAAGTAGTTCAGTCTTGTCAAGGTTAATTTTTAGGTGGTGTGAGGTCATCCACTGAGAGATGTCAGTCAGACGGGCAGAGATTCATGCTGCTTCCTGTGTTTCAGATTGGGGAAAAGAGAGGATTAGTTGGGTGTCATCAGTATAGCTATGGTAGGAAAAGCCATGTGAGTGAATGACAGAGCCGAGAGAGTTGGTGTACAGAGACAAGAGGAGAGGACCCAGGACGGAACCTTTAGGGATTCCAGTAGTGAGAGGACAAGGTTCAGACAGAGATCATCTCCAAGTTACACGATAAGTGCGTCCATTGAGATAGGAAGAGAGCAGGGAGAGAGCAGAGCCTGAGACACCCAGGGCCTGAAGGGAGGAAATAAGGATCTGGTGGTTCACTGTGTCAAATGCAGCAGAGAGGTCTAGAAGGTGAGGTTTGTTGAGCAGTTTCTGGTGAAAAAAGTCTTGAACGTTGGTAGAGCTTGGAAGGAGAGTATAAAGAGAGGTGAGCTGGAGAGTAACACTTCTCCTCTCTGGGAGTTGAGTAGAAAGAGCCCGAGGAGAGGGGGAACTGGGCTTATATTGGCCTGGTAACCTCATGGGTCATGGGGCCCAGAGTGACCAATAGTGGTTGAAAGTTGAGTCCACGGTCGGTTGAAGGACCCTGAGAGACTGAGTTCTGGAGGCTCTCCTTCGTCGCCAGAGCAAAGAAACATGTGGTCAGGCTTTGACTAAACCAGGTCCCAGCATGTGTAAGAGTGTGTCAGTCCGTCAAGTAGACGTTAGATAACTGACAGAACTCATTTAACCTTTGTGGACTAACAGCATTGCCCCCATTGTTGTCCCTACAGCTTTGCTTCTATACCTTGGCCTAACGCTCCATTTTAATTATGATGTCCAGGTGTCTTAAAGGATACAATCTGTTGCTTTTCATACCTGCAGGTACCTGGGGTCAAAAGATCAAATGGGATGTTATGTCATGAGGAACTGAGGAGGTGTAGAAGGGATGAGAAGGGACAGATGTGCAGTATTTCCCTGATCAACATAATCTCTCTCTCTCTCTGTTGCTGAGTCCGAAATCACCCACTCATTCACAAAAGCCCAACATTACAAACCCCTATTTCGTGAGCTTCAGTTTTCAGACACTACTCAGCACATTTTCTCGATGCCGGCAATTACGTCATCTGTGCCTTCTCATCCCGAGCTGCTACTGCTTTTCAGTATGTCATGACATAACATCCCATATGGTCTTTCGACCCCAGATCCCTGCAGGATCCTGCACATTTCTGCAGCGCTCACTGTTGCCCAGGCAGAGAAAGGCCTTGGCACGCTGCCCGGCTGTTGGAGTGGCTCTTCAGAAAAAGGATGTTATGAATCATGACCTAATAACTGATTTTGTGAGGAGCAACGTTACAGTTTAATGCACCACTGTTTTCACTCTGTTTCCACGACTAAGCAATATAACACAGCTCCACGTCTCACAATGCACTGGAATTAATTTACTTATTTGCAGTTGGCATTTATTCGTGGAACGTGCCGTGTGGTCATAAAAAAGTCTGCTCACATAAAAAAGAAAGAACTGCTGCACATTTTGTGCCTTGATCCCCATCTGATATTTCCCATTTTAGAAAAAAACTGCCTTGCATGGATAGTATTATTTCTACTTCTATTGTATTTAGTGTTTCTAGTTTATTTTTCTATTCAGATTTGTATTTCTTACTACATCTTCCCCTGCACTGCTACTTCCTTGTGTTGCTGTGTCTTTTCTGAATTTTTCTACAGAGGATCAACAAAGGCAGATCTGATCTCATCTTATGTTGTCTTTTCTTATTTTGTCTAGTTTTATCTCATATCAACTTGTCAGCCTGCGTCACACTTTTCCAAATTGACAATATACTGAATTTCTATTTGAACTTCCATCAAAAACAGTTAAAAGTGTTGAGATAAAGCAATTTATCATATCCTGAGTCACATGTGACATCAGTAACTCAACTGAGGCCAGCGACTCCTGTTTGTTGACTTTGCTCAAACAGCTCAGGTGGATCGCTGACACCTGTGCACAGCGGTGACACCTGCACAATCAAGACTCACCGGCATCACACTGCGCCAATTGTGGCTCCTTGTTTGACTTCCAGTTAGTTTCCTTGAGCACATTGTCACACTGAACCATGACAAAGCTGTTCTGGAGCCAAAGAAAAGGTCAAACACTAGTTAAAGGAACTGCCATGCAAATTTTGTTGTTGGGCTGCATGTGGGTGAAAGCAAACACGCATGCAGCTCCTTCACACTGTAGGTAGCTGTAATTATTCGTTTTAGCAAGAGCAATTCAGCATCCAGCTTTAATTACGAGACAGTTAAATGTCATAAAATGTGAATGCACGCCAAACGAATGCACCCACAAGTCCATACATACATATAATTTATATGAAACACACATGCATTAGTCACGCACAAGCACAAACAGTTATGACCCAAATTGTCCAATGAAACGAGGCAGCCGTGGCTCACAGTTTGATTTGGCGTGTCTTTAACCACCGAGCTGCTGAGATGTCTTGACGCAGTTTGTGCACGCCCTCTCCGGCGCTCACAATCAGTCCATTGAGAACTGTGGCCGACCAAATCCAACTCCTAGCTCCTTCAGTGGAAAGAATAGAAAACATGACAAAAGGAAAAAGAGAAACTTGAAGCTTTAGTAGGTGCTATCAGAAGAGCAGCCATTTAGTGATTTACAGGGTGAATTAAGAGCCTGATTACAGGGGAAAGATTAGATATGCAGTGAGAACCTTTATTGTTGTGGGTGACCACTGTTTTTGTTCATTTTCTTTCAAAGCCTTTTCACCAACACCTGTTCATTTCCGTGCTTTTCACAGAGCCTCATTGTTTGAACACTCTAACTACGCAGAGGGCAAATCGGGAGGAAACACTTTCCTAATTACGATGCATTAACTTTGTAAACAGACTTTCACCACAGACTTTTTTTACAATTTTTGTGGTTAAGATTCATTCACTCTAAATTTATGGAAATTTTTTTTTTCAGAGTGGAGCTGCGGTGGCGACGTTTCCCCGTCCGCATTAAGGTCAATATTTGAAATTGTATTGTGCAAGCGATAGAGATCTCGATATGTGCTTGTTCGCTTTATTGTTGGGTACAATATCACATAATGCAACTAAATGTCATGTCTTATTCTAAATGTTAATGTAAAGTCACTTAATGAGACAAAAACCTTATTGACCCAAAACCTTGTATGGTGTGATGTGACTTTATAATGTAACATAAAGGCCTTGTGATAACACTGAATCAATAATAATGATGATAAAAGTAAAAGAGGTCCTAAAAGTGTTCTCTCAATCTGCTGATACAGACTGTGTGACAGGCTCAAAAGCTCTGGAAAAAGTGTGGTATCGGACTTTCATGGACATATTGTTAAAAAGTAAAAAGAAAAGTGTTTAATTGTATGTAAATTCAAACCACATTTGAAAGGAGGTTCTATAATTAGCTATTTAACGGCTATACGTGCTATTTACTTTAGATGAGGCTACTGTGCCGAGGACCCGCAATGCACAATGTGTAAAGTGAATCATGTGAGGGAAGCTGGCGATTAAATGAAAAGACATATACTTTAAATACTTCTCATAGCACTCATTAAAAATGTCAGTAATATCATCTAAGACAAAACATTCTGCGTTATAAGTATGTTTAAGACACTTTAAGTCGATTTTGAAGATGATATAAAAGCACTTTTACTTGAGTATGTGAATACCTGTTACTCATAATGGAGTATGTTGCATTGTAGTATTGCTACTTTTAAGACTTTAAATCTTAAAGCAATTCACATAAATTCTGAAACATTATTATAATTATCTCTCTGGTCCACGTTGTTCTCAAAGACTTTGTCTCTTAAAGCATCAAATCCTCCTCTGTGAAAATATTTGATTTGAGGCTTCAGCGGTTTGGAGGTGAGTTAAAATATTTTTAACGGCGAACATCCTCTTTTTGTTATTATTCATAATGAAAGTTAAGTAAATATCCTGAACTCAAAGTTTAGAGAAATAAATAAAAGTGCTCACCCTGCAGAAAAAACCCCACCCTGTGACTAATGTTTTGGATGTAACATTGTTAGATTGCTAATACTGATGAGTCACAGTAGTTGAGAGGTGGAGATACATTTAATTACTTTACTTGACAGTCAGTTCAGTGCAGTGGTTTCCAAACCCGGGGGTCGGGCCAGATCGTCACCCGATAAATCAGTTATAAAAGTCGTGACATGATTAATGACACAGAAGTGTTTTGAAATACTGATTGAATGATATATTGTATACTTTTATTTGTATGGCCTGTACCTGACCTGTTAATTTAATGAAATAAAACAAAAAGATTGCTCATTTTGTTGAATTACTTAACTCATAATAAATAAGTTAAGGAGAAAAGGTCTAGAACTACTAGTCAAATATTCAATTTATTAAAAAGATATATCAAATTCTTTCTTTGTATAAAATCTGACTGGGAAATAGAAACTCCTGATTATAGTTGTGAAATAAATATGCAATAAATAAACCACTGCACCTGAAATCTTTCGGCTGCAAAGCAAGAAAAACTTTTATTTTATTACCACTTGATACAACACTTTGAATTGTCTGTCACCTCAGCACTGAAGTCAACTACTTTAAGGGACAACTGAGCCAGTACTTCAGACACACACAAACACACACACGCACACACGCACACACACACAAACACACACACAAACACACAAACACACACACACACACACACACACACACACACACACACACACACACACACACACACACACAAACACACACACACACACACACACACACACACACACACACACACACACACATTGCATTCATTCATTAGTTTCCTGATACTCTATCCCCAGAAGGAAGACAAGTCCTCATAATGTGACTGTGCAAACAGATTTAGGTCCCTACAATACACACACACACACACACACACACACACACACACACACACACACACACACACACACACACACACACACACACACACACACACACACACACACACACACACACACACACACACACACACTCACACACACACACACTCACACACAGTTGATGTGTGGGTGAGTAAACACAACTGGCCTATAAATATAAATTGCAGTCTATGTAGCTGGGATTCCTTTGCACTCGCTCGCCCAGTCGATTTCTCTGGCTCCCTCTCACTTTGTACACACCCCCAGCAGGTGCTTTCCCTGCAAGTTAAAAGTTTGCAGTTGTGCTTTAGGCTGTGACTTTCAGGTTAATTGTTAAAAAGCCTGGGAGGGTTTTCTGCGCTGGGGGCTCTGTGACTGTCCTCAGAAGGGGAAGCAGATTTAAGGGGTGCCCTCCGCTTCTCTGTCTTCGGGTAGCGCCCGGGACAACGGGTCATCGCTCATCCTGAGAAGAACCATAGCTGAACCACGTCCACCATCAACCAGTCAAGTCTCTGCCTCTGGTCATCAGAGCATCTTCGCCACGGTAGGAAGACGCATTCCTCACACAGAGTATTGACTTTTATTTTGATTTGATCTCAGGGGGGGGGGTTAATTTGCAATTAACTAAATTAAATGTTCTATTTTTCAACCCATTTGACACAACTCACACACTTTTTTATAACATAAACGATCAGGTTTTTGGGTTTTGGTTAGAGGTCAGGATGGTTAGGATCTTCACTGTTCACAGTGTGAACAAACTTTGGATTTAGTATTAAAAAAGAATTTTAGAAGATCATCAAATAATCATGATCAAATATTGTATAATAAGTTATAAGCTGTTATACATGTTTTTCTACGTGGTTACAATAGAGAAGAAATCTTGATTTAATCTCATCAGGTGACGACTATGATTTGAAAACAAAAGCATATCTGGGAAAGTGAAGTTGTTTTATTGACAGATAATCATTCAGGGAGAGTTGAATAAAAACTGTTGTATCTTGTTAATGCATCATTTTTTTTTGTTTTCTCTGTTTGTTTGACATTTATCTTGTTTCTAGTGCACACAAGATTACATATTAGCTTTCACTTAGCAATATAAAAGACAGAATGTGGTGAGATACGAAGCGTCTACCAACCACCAACAAGAGATTGTTGGTGGTTTCCTTATAAAAAAACACAATGATAGGGTGAAATAACCGGAATAGTTCAGTCACAAATGTCTAGGTTCAGACAGGATATTTATTTATGATTTTCACTGCGGATGGAAATTAAATACGGCAGTCACAACCACAAATATAATTAAAACTTAATAACTGCTCTGTGGTAACAAAAGGTGTGGATGCAATTTGTCATTTGGAGCAATCCTGTAAAGTTAACCTACGCCTCCACACTATTTTAAAAAGCCGGTTTGGGTGAGATGAGGACGTCACCATGCTTCCAGTGAGAGTCTCCATCCTAAGATTTCTATATCACTGTAAAACAAATCTTAGTCTTGTTTTCAGTTTTCCGATTATCAGTACTTTAAATCCAGCAGCATCAGCACTTTGCCTTAGGCCCCAACGAAAGGTGCACGAAATCTGTCATCGGCATCATCAAAGATAAAAATACGATACCACTTTCAAAATTTTATTGGGACAACAGAAGAATCCATTACCTTTTCATTTAGCTGACGCTTTTATTCAAAGCAACTTAATATATAAGTGCATTCAACCATGAGGAACAACACAAATCAAGAATGTACAATTTTCTTCAAGAAAGACAAACTACAAGTTGCTATTTAAGTGCTACTAAAGGTATAGTAGAAAGAGATGTGTTGTTAGTTTGTGGCGAAAGATGTATAGACTTTCTGATGTCCTGATCCACCATTTAGGAGCCAGAGCAGCAAACAGTGGTGACTTTCGTGAGTGTTTAGCTCGAAGTGAGGGAGCAACAAGCCGATTGGCAGATGCAGAGCGGAGTGGACAGGCTGGGGTGTAATGTTTGACCACGTCTGGGTCGTAGACTGGAACTGATCCGTTCGCAGCAAGGTAGAAAACGGATGCGAGCAGCCACTGGTAACCAGTGAAGGGAGCGGAGTAGTGTGAATGAATTTAGGTTAAAGACCAGTCGAGCTGCTGCATTCTGGATGAGCTGCAGAGGTCGGGTGGCACTAGCAGGTAGACCGGCCTGGACCAGAACCTGCGCCGCCTTCTGAGTGAGAAGGGGACATATTCTCCTGATCTTGTATCTAGAGGAAGGTGTTGTTGCATTAATGTTGGCAGTAAGGGGGAGATGACTGTCAAAGTTAGTAGTCAGTTTGTGGGTGAGCGAGTAAAGTAGTTCAGTCTTTAAAAGGTTCGTTTTCAGGTGGTGTGCGGACATCCACTGAGAGATGTCCGTCAGACAGCCAGAGAGTCGTGCTGCCACCTGTGTTTCAGAATCCTGTGAAGTTGTTCAGTGTTTCCTTGGTTACTGGCCTGAAGCCAATGCACCTGACATCCCCCATTGGCAGTTAGTGTAACCTGCCAGGGGAAGAAAAACAAGGGATTACAATTAAATAATAATAAACATAGATTATAAATTAAGTTTGATTCATTGCGTTTGGGTGCTTCTGTGTAAAAAACGGTTTATCATTTATTTTATTCTTTTATTCTTTTCTCTTCTTTTTTTTTTCATTTAACGTTTGTGAAGCACCTTGTAACTCTGGTTGTGAAAGGCACTATTGAAATAAAGTGTTGTTATTATTATTAGTATTATTATTAGCAACAGTCTGTAAAGTATCGATAAAAGAGAACGACAGAATCAACTTAAATTTAAAATTCATTAAATGAACAATAACAAAAACCTTAGAAAAATATGCTTCGATGTGAATACCTGCTCTCGTCTTTGTCGTCATGAAATAAGATCTTTTCTCCAACAATTTTCTCTCGATAATCGGGACATCGAGGAATAAGCAGCTCGACACAACCAGGAAACTTTCCTTTTATCTTTAGGACGGTGACTTCTTCAGTTGATTTCTTCCCGTGAGAAACAATAACAAAGGAGACCAAAAATCTCCCTTTAGTGTTCACATAGTCACGCCTGGCTGTTCACACTCCTTTAGCTCCATGTGCAAACAAAACAAGACCTTTTTTCTTCTGACGAGCTGAAAACTCAAACTTAGTCTGGTCATTTTTGGAAAGATGAACTCAAATCCGCTGCTGGTGAGATGTTTTCCAGTCTATTAAATCCTCTAGGTTGAAGAGAACACGTTTGAGTGTTTTACTTGTTAACTTTAATCTATATACTCGTCCGACTTCTGTAGCAAAAATGAATGAGTAGACGGGTTCATTTTTAGCTAAATTGGTAGAATTGTACCACAACTTGTCTGGAAGTGAAAATTTCGACCTCTTTAACTTTTTTATCCAGATTTTTCCTCGATAGCTCATGATCAAAGTTTTAAAAAATCTTCTTCTTCCTCTACTGTTGGTTGTTCTTCTTTTCAATCACTGACTACTCCGGCATACTTCAACCGATTTCCACCATTTAAACATCAAAAGCTCAAAACCTTTGGCTTTTTTTAAAAGTCGGATTTCGTTTTGCAGGAATTCCTGCTGGAAAACATAAAATGATGTCGTAACAATGGATTGAAAGAAGAAATCCAAGGCGATAACAGGAACCTCACCATCCTCATGTTAAATGAGACCAGGCATGTAGAAGATATATGGTTCCCAGCGTGGAGGCCTGAAGTCCTCAGTCCTTTCCCTCTCCGTGTCAAAGGCTGACTTTGCTGAGTAAATGGAGCAAGCTCTAATGCTCCTGAAATGAATATCGGCGTCTTGACCAAACTCATTTAGAGATCAGTCAGGATCTTAATCCTTCTCCTCGGGGGTGTGTGTTTGTGTCTTTTTCTTGTGCCCCCTCTTCCTTTTGGAAGAAGGTAATATGGCTAAATTTGCTTTGCTAATGGGCTTAGCGCAAGCTGTTACAGAGCAGAGTTAACACCCAGCGGCCTGGCTGGCATTCCAGTGGCTTTTAATCTGACTTCTGATGGAGTGAGAGGGAGAGTGGCTGATAGTTTAAGAGACATTCAGGGATAAAAGAAGACAGGGGGTAGAGGTCTTACAGTGGGGGGTGGAGGACTAAAGAGTAGACCTAGAAGGAGGGAGGGAAGATAACTTCATTTATCTTTGGGGAAGTCTGGAAAGTATGTAAACTTTTCTCATCAATTGTTTACAGCTTATAAAAAGTTGAAGAACAAGAAGAAGAACTTTATTTAAGTGGTGCCGTTCTGGTGTAGTGTTTCACAAAGAGGAAAAATCAAAGACACCTCAAAGACAACAAGCGAAATAACACAACGGCATTCAAAACAAATGAAGGTCAATGATACAGAGAGAGAGAGAACCGCCGATAAACAAGACAAAGAAGGAAGTTGTCTTTAATCTTAGAGTAACAAAACGCCAAGGAATAGGAAAGTGGAACATAGAATGTGTAGAAATGACGGTGATGCACTTTGACGTTGGTTGCCATGCACCAAGAAACATAACAGAGGAAGAAGAAAAAGTTTGATTGTTTGATCCTAGCCTTTATTGAACCAGGTTCGTCCCATTGAGATAAAAAATCTCTTTTACAAGGACGACCTGGTCACGAACAGCAGCAACAAAGTTTGAGCAATAACAGGAATTAACAGACAAACACACAGATCAAACTTTAAACTCCTTTAACGTCCTGAAGGAAGATTATCACTCCCATAGCTCCAGTTTAAAAGAGAAGATAATCGAATTAATGTGACCTAAAGGAAAAAGAAATGTGAAATGTGTAACCCTAACCCCCCAACACAACAAAATACGACCTGAACACTGTTTTGTCATATCACCTTTCGGACATTGAAATAAGATAATTTATTTTTGTATCTAAAGACCAGTTTGTGTCTTTTTGTCGATCTGCAGGCACTTTCTCCTCCTATAATAAAAGTTCACTGTCACTTCGTAGTTTATCATTTGTCACCTTTTTTACGAGACTCTCAATTTCTTTGCGTCTTGACAAATAAAGTCGTGACTCTCCTGGAACATGTGCACGGTGGGAGCACACTTCCTTTACGGGCGCCTCCTCTACAGCCACTGATAACCTGGGGGGGGTGTGTGTGACAGCCCTGCGCCTTCCCATATGCCAGCTGTGCCATACGCCAATTCACCCTGCGATTACAACAGCTGACGTCCATAAAACGCACACTTATGATGGCAATTTCCTGCGAGGAAAAAAAAAGCTGCCGCACCTTTGAGTTTGGGCCTCACCAAACAAAACCCTTTTTGTTGCACGCGTGGTTTTTTCGGGTGCCCGCTCCCTCTCCTCACCACATCCTCTGACCTCGGTTTGATTAAAATCTCCAGCTGACAGTGGAGACGGAGGGCTGCAGAGACGGCACCTTGGAAGCTTCTGGTCTCAATGCAAGTCAGTTGCCCCCAAGACGTCGGCCATTCTGGGCCACTGACCCACAAATAAGAGACTCAGCCCAATCCAGTCGGCCCCATGCCTGTCCTCCCTGTGTGTGTCTTCTCTCTCCTGAGGGTCGTGGACTCGGGGTCTTTACAGAGCGACGGCCATCAGCGCCTCACTTCTGCTCAGAGCACATCACCAGAAGGAAGTCTTGCTTGCAGCTGCTCTCATGGAGATTCTTACGAAGCTTAAACAAATGCTGGTTTAGCAGCTAAATGACCGTTTAGACTCTTGGGGAAGGTATTTGTCTTTTTGTTTTAAATCTGCCGCTCGCAAATTTGCAACTGCTTGAATGCTGCATAGGTTTGTCAGGATTATCAGGATCATTATAGCCGGGATTATCCTTGATGAGATCTTAATACATCTTTAAAAGTGCCTCTATTACACGCAGATTTGTTTTTTTTTTTCTAATCGCAAACTGTATAATTATTTGATTATTTTTTCTAACCAACATTTTGCAGCGCTGAGAGGAAACCTGTGCAGATTACGGGTTAGAAAAGGTTTAATGTGGATTCTTCTGTTTCTTTTATCTCCATTTACCAGCTATGTCCAACTCAGTGGGAAGTCTACCAGATGGGACAGTGTACGGACCCCGGATCGGGATGACGGAGGACTCCCTCGCCATCCTGGAGAGAAACAGGGTCTCCGCTGACCCCTGGGACCTGGTGGAGACCAAACCCAACGTGGAGGCCCTGGAGCGCGGCCTGCAGGGCCTCTATCCCTCGTGCTTCGACATGTTTCCCACAGAAGATGCAACGTGGCTGGTGAAGATTTCAGAGGTCTCCTCGATGGCGCCCGCACCCATGACCCACCTGGAGCCCCGGGAGGAGCCGGAGCAGTGCCCTGTCATCGACAGCCAGGAGCAGGGCCTCTCTCCCGGGCTGCAGGGCCAGGAGGAGGAGCGCTCTTTGGAGCAGGTGCAGAGCATGGTGGTGGGAGAAGTGCTGAAGGACATCGAAACGGCCTGCAAGCTGCTCAACATCACGCCAGGTACGTCAGGTGGCTCATTCCACCACACCTGCTCCTGTTGCCTGTAATCCTCCAGCAGGCAAACACACATAGCTGACAAAAGATACAGATCTGTAAAGCACACAAGGCATTTTTCATCCTAAAAATTGTGTCCGTTATTTCCACGTTAAAGAATATTGATTCAGAGATGCTTAAGCCACTGGTTCACACTCCCAAAACCAACACGCGCTTGTGTGGAGCGTCCAGGAAAGGCGGCAGATCTGTTGGATCACATCCTCACTGACGCAGAGCCGTGTTTGCCTGCTCCAGGATCTGTGTAATCCTGACCTTTCGCTGGAGCTTTCTCGGGCTGTGACAGCGATGGTTCTTTTCCTGCGAGTCGACGTGTACACAGTGTTTAGGGCGAGGTCGCTCATGCTAAGCAAACAAGACGAAGCCTTATGTATTGTAAGAGTTCTTGCTGTCATAAACCAAATGTGATCCCCAGTCATCTGCTCTGCTGATTAGAAACCAGGCACCATAAAAAGCACCTTGTGTTTACAGTAGATTTATTACACGCAAAAGTACCTGAACATAACACACACAAACCGGGAATTTGCCCTGAATGTGATGATAATCTCAAAACCCGGTCATTTACTGTCGTGGCAGCTGGTGGTTTTCTCGCCATACTCACGTCCCTTTGTTTTCTCAGACCCCATCGAGTGGAACACGGGGAACGTGCAGAAGTGGCTGCTGTGGACCGAGCACCTGTACCGGCTGCCCCACGCCGGAAAGTCCTTCCAGGAGCTGACGGGAAAGGACCTGTGTGCCATGAGCGAGGAGGAGTTCCGCCAGCGGTCGCCGCAGTGTGGCGACACGCTGCACGCACACCTGGACATATGGAAGTCAGGTAGTGGGTGTGATACTTATCTCATCTAATGCTGTGGATTGTGTGTGTTATAGTGTGTATATTTGGATGGAAGTATAGGAGGTATAAGCATCATTTAATCCTAAATTCTTGAAGTAATCATCTTTCTCTTTTATTTATAGCTGCCTGGATGAAAGAGAGATGTTCAGCTGGAGAAACCAAAACTACAGGTATGTTAGTTTCTCTTCTGCAATAAAACAGGTGCACAGACATTTTGCACATATGCAGAGTGGCACACGGACACAAATCTAGCTAGTTGTGTATTTTCTGTTTAAGTAATTGTCTTGTCCCTCAGAGGATGCATCTTTTTCTCTGTGGGTCACTCACAGCACAATGATCCTCAACCACCTCCTGCTGTTTTGTTGCAGGCGTGGAGGAGCTTTGGTCTGAGGCCGATTCGTCCTGTTCCGGTCAGCCTATTCATCTGTGGCAGTTCCTCAGGGAGCTGCTGCTCAAACCTCACAGCTACGGACGCTGCATCCGCTGGCTCAATAAAGAAAAAGGTTCGCTCATGTTTTTTTCGTTACACGCATAGATTCCATTTGGTGCTTCAGCTCACACTTCAACTCAATTATAACTTGGACTGCTTTTCACCGATTTCTCCAGTCCAGCAACTTCCAATGTTTCTAGTTCAACTCCTTAACTCACAACTAGAATACTCTATCTAAAGACTCAACAAGTAAAAACAATAAAATAATGTTTAAATATGTTTTCAGCACATTCCTACAACCACACATTTTGCTCCAAAAACATCACTAAATGATGCACAAATACATACAACATAGTAAATACTAAATATACAGCTTATTACATACAATATCAAAAGAGCCATCAAAGCACAGCTTATAACTGTAATATGAATAAACAATAAATAATGTTAAAATAATTGATGGATTTAGGCACAAAGTTTATTCTGGCACATCGGTACAATGAATTGAAATGAAGAATAAGATTTCTTAGCATACTTCTAGTTTGATAGCACAATAAAATCAAGACCAATTAAGTCTCCAAAAGCATTTTGTTAACGAGTGCCTAATCTGCCTTTATGGTGATAAACCACAAAGAGACTGCTGGTTTACACAAAAGAAGAGAGATAAAAGAAATGCAGGTTATGAGTAAAGATAACATTTCATCACTGACTCTTTGATGTGTTTTCTGTCTTGTCGCCGTAACGACTAACGAATCCCTTGCGGTTCCCACCAGGTATCTTTAAGATCGAAGACTCAGCTCACGTGGCGCGGCTGTGGGGACTCAGGAAGAACCGACCGGCCATGAACTATGACAAACTGAGCCGCTCCATACGTCAGTACTACAAGAAGGGAATCATCCGCAAGCCTGACGTGTCCCAGAGGCTGGTGTACCAGTTCGTTCACCAGGTGTGAGGAGGCCGCAGCCGTGTGGCAGCGAACGGCAACCTAAGAAAATCAAAAGGACACACGCTGCCCTGTCATGCACTTGAACACTTGAGGTGACAGGGAACACGTGCACTGACCAACAACCCCAATGGTTCACACTTCCACTGGCAGCACTGGAAAACTGCTGCTGCTTATCTGTGCATGGAGCCGAGAGCAGGAGGCGAAACCATGTGGATGCTGAGGCTTTTTCTCTCTTTTTTTATCTTCCTGCTGCAGAATGAAACGCCCGCTGATTAAAAAACAGAGACAAACTTTAATGCACTGCTTTTCCATTTGCATGATCTGCCTGTTGATTCGATGTGATTCTCAGTTATCCTTAACTCAGCAAACAGTCAGAATTGGAGGCTCCTGCGTACCGGCTTCAGGAAAACGCCCCATCGCTCGTTTGCTTTGTGCTCTTTCATTCGGCTCATCTTGACCATGTTTGAGTTGGAGCCAGTTTCTCTGTTCACAGTTTGAACGTGTGGTTGGGATTGTTTTACTTTTATTCTGGGCTTGGTCCTGGTTGTTAAACAGTCAGCTCCCGTAACTCCTCAACCACAGAACAGTCATGCTTTCTCCTTCCTTATCTGATCTGAAGTGTGAATGCTTTTGTTGGATTGCTTAAAACAACTGTCATGACTGTTTTCATAATGCCACTTTACTTCCTTCTTCTTTTTCTGAGCCGTAACTTACTGGAGATCTATTCCCTGAAAACTGTTTTTCTGAGGAGCCGTTATATCGTATTGTCTATTCTGCTGTGTACTGCATTTTACGTTATGTAACATTTATCATGGAGAATCAAACTGCTTTAAATAAAATATGTATGAATAATAAAACACACACAAACACACTAAACAGACCACGAAATTACAAATTAATCTATATTTGTTGTAGTGGATCCATGAACGACAATGTTAGCACACTAGTGAAATATCAAAATATTGATAGATTAAATGAATAAATAATGCAAATATTCATATCTTCCTCAGCATGAGCAGTAATTCACTTTGGGGATTGTCCAACTTTTCTTCGGGGGCCTTTTCATCAATATCTGTAAATCACTTTATCCGCTGTACCTTGTGTTTTAGTGCTAATTAGCACTTTCTAATTTATGCTAACAGTCTAGGCTTATAAACATGATAACTGTTATCTGCTTAACAAGAACATGCTGGTATTGTCATACTGATCATGTTGCCAATGTTAGGATTAAGCTCAAAAACAGCTGCTGGCTAGGAGTCTTGTTATTTGAGTGCAGCAGGTTTTCTTTATTTTTACAAAGTCTATTTTCATTGAACAGTCCATCAAGATAATATCATGACAAACATCTATCATGCCAAACAGGACAGAGTCGGTTGTGACTGTGTAATCTTTGTAATCTTTCTCTGGATGTTGTTGAATTAAATTTGTCATCGTGAAAATGCTACTGTGCATAAAAGCAAAACCCCACATGTTAGAATAATGGACAAAAACAAATAATAAAAAGTATATTGAATATGTTTTCTACTTTGAAAAGGTGTGGAACGACTATTTCTAAACACATTGTGTTATTTCAGATTTATTTTCAAATGCTTTGGGTGTTCACACTTTACACTCTTGCTGTTTTATACAAATTCCAACCAAATGTAGATCCTCAGTGTCTGTCGGAGCAGGGACACCATATCTGAGCCTCAAACAACAAACGTTATTTTCGAACCCCACGTGCACCTGTGTGGTGTCATCTCAGCTCCGTCTCTGTGCAAACCAAACCAAGCCCACTTCTCTATTCATTCTGCAAAGCTCAGCAATCATGATGCAATTACTCACTTTGTGTGTTTGTTGAAATTTTTATCTTCACCAACTGATCCCGGTTTGAAAAAGAAAAAAAACAATTCCAACAGGTTTTTAAGCTTTATCATAACTGCTCCTCACATGCAGCGAGCCAGAGGCTGAATTCCTGCCAAGAAAACGTGGCCTCGGGCGCGTGGAGCTGTTCAATCGTGCAGGTTCAAAAAAAGGAACAAGAAAAAAGAAACCTTTGTTCTTGGTTTTTCAGTCGGGGTTAAATTACTTCTGCATAAACTGCACATGATACAAATCTCCCAGAGGGAAACATCAACTACAAGAAAGGATCAGGAGGAGTTAACGTGTCAGTCGACAGGTGGATTTTGAGAGTGTGAAAGCCGGGATATAGTTTAGAAGTTAAAAAACACAGATTACACAAATTACAGACATTTCAAAAAGGACTAATAGTTTATTAACAGGCCGAGTCCATTGTTGAACCATCAACAACAATAATTTTAATTCTGCATCCACCCTGTAAACGTCAAGTCTTAGAAATGTCTTAAAATCATTTCTTATCCAATCTGAGCTTTTTTGACGTCAAAGTTAATTCTATATTTTTGAAAGTTTCATTTGACAACAGCAGCACAGCTTTGATGTGTATAACAACGTTACATTGATTAAACCTTCTGACTTTTTCTGCCTCATCAACAGGGAATCTTCTCCCAAAATACCACAAAAATGTGTCTTTCAGCAGGATTACGCAAAAACTACTGAAGAGATTCTATTGGAATTCGTTGGAAGGTGGGCTATGATACTTTCCCCATGGAAATCAATCAGGCATATTATAGGGGAATGAAATCTGACCTGTAAAATGACTTCAAGCCACACAATTCGTTTTTAATAGACAACTTCAAAAAGTAAATTAATAGCAAAAATAAAAGTAATTGTAGTCTGTTTGTCAAACTGGCACGAAGATGTGTCAGTGGGAATAAAAAAAATAAAAAAAACGACCACAAAATATATTTAACAAAGTTAATACAGCTGCTTTTTCTATTTTTCTTTTATTCGTCATCTGGGAAGAAAAACCGACATATAAACAAACAACAACCACATATTTCACAAGATTTGCAGAAGCTGACTAATGTTGATTCAGTTATCACAGATCAAAGAGGAGGCTCATTATCTTTGACGTACTATTGACAGGCCTGAGGTCTCCTGGGGAAAAGGGCCGGTCCTGTTGCCGTGTGGGAACTGTGCTGGTCTGTGGATGACGTCCGAAAACTGGAAGCGGTTGTGTGTGTGTGTGTGTTGAATTTACAGGAATGATTGTGTTTGTTTGTGTGGATGCGGTGACTTCATGTCTCTGAGTGTGGTAACTGCTGACCTCTAGTGCCAGAAAGTGTTCATAAAAGTTATTAAACCCTTGAGGACACAGCAGCAACCTGCATTTAACTCTTCCACAGGCCAGATTAAAAGAGAGGGAGTAAGTACTGTACTTAAGTACAATTTAAAGATACAAGTACTTGATTTAAGTGTTTTAAGTTTACTTCGCTACTTTCAACTGACAGTTGTAGCTACTAATTAATTGTTCTACTTTCAGAATTAGTCATTCTCTGCTCATAAAGAACAAGTTTAACAGGAGCCAAAATCATTCAACTTAAAGGAGATAAGAATGTGACATATATCATGATAATTTTTTTTAAACTTATTATTAAATTATATATCACATATTATTGGTCATATTACAAAGTCCTAATATAGAGGTTTTAAAACAAAACTTTAAAAATAAGCATCATCTGAGATTAAGCATTTGTTCCCAAACTTTTTCCAACTTGTAACTGCTGTAATATATAATATGACATAATGAACTTTATGTGTTTCACTGATGAGTTTTGCTGTTGTGTGACTCAACACATCTTTGAATTCTCCACGTTGTCATCACAGATGCTCGTTTGGGCCTGAGAGTTTTCTGATGACATCGTTTATTGTTGCTTATGCAGATGAACAGGCACTACAGTTTGGAAATGACTGAAGAAAGAGAAAAGCCCTAAATCGTTTCCCTGCCACGTTGCAGCTCGATGTTCAGCGTGAGCGGAAAAGAAAAACAGAGCATTTTTCTTAAAGATATGACTCAACTGCAGCTGTAGCTTTACTTTAACAGAACCCTTGTAAACAGTCCCATTCTGTTTCAAATACAGTTAAAGACAATGAACGCTGCTAAACCATCACGTTGTTGAACGTGATGGTTTAGAGTCTTTGGAGAGACAGGGTGGCAGAATTTGGCGTAAGGCAATTGTTTCATTTCACCAGACTCCGAAGCCAGTGTTCACAGGAAGCAGCTCTTTTTTTTTAAAAGCACACAGAAGCACAAACACCTCAACCAGACCCACATCCCTGCAGAAACCGTCTCATCAATATTTCAGAGACGGATCCTCTGTCTGCGTTTCTCTCGCTGCAGCTTTCTCCGTCTGCATCAGTAGAGAACAAGCGTTGGTGTCGTATTCGCCAGCGCTAGTGGTAACCAAGAGCAACTGACCGGTCTCAAATGACATGTAGAGCACTGACACATCCATTCTATAATCTTTGTTCATTCAAAGGTCCAGTGTGTACGTTTCAGGTGAAAAGGATCTAATGGTAGAAATTGAATATAAATAATCCTAGTGATGTTTTCACTTGTATATTTCATCCAACTTGTTTAAATTGTTATTTTCTTTACCCTAGAATGGGCCATTTACGTATAAATATACTTTATACAGTAGCCCAGACTGGACAAACTAAACATCTTTTGAGTTTTTATGACAACTGAAGGCTGCCACAGGTTCTCTCTCATGTTTGGAAAGGCAAGGGTGACGTGAGGTGGGCTGCAACACGAAACGGAACCACTAGATGTCACTAAATTCTACACACTGAACCTTTAAGGTTTGATTTAGGTTTTCAGACAGACCAAAACCAAAACATTAAAATGTGAAGACATACACTAGAAAACTAAAATTGTTTACCAACTTAAAAAAGTCAAAAAACAAATAAAGATTTGATTTAGTTTTCCTGATTGAAATGTAGATTTTTGTTCAATAAAAAATTACAAAAAACAAAGGTTTGTACATTGAAAAAAGGGAAATAGTAAAAAATAGATAAAACAGGTGAATTTAGATATTTTACAAAGTTAATAATTGTCTCAATATAAACTGAATTTTAACATACCTAATTAATTTGTGTGGTATCAATTGACAGTGTTTGTTTTTTATTGATTCAACAATGTTCTCTTTCCAGTGTAATACAGCCAGTATTTTAGAACACAGTGAAACTTATTACAATTCAAATCAATGGCATTATTATAATCATTGTCATTATTATCCCGACGACAATTTTAATGAAATCCATAATCTGTGAATAACTTAGTGGAAACAAATGGAGGCCATGCACTGGATCAGTTCAGATCAGAGTGGTTAACAGTGTTGGGGAGCATCAGCATACACATAATCACAGAGATAAGAGCTGGAAGCCGATAATACACAGTCAGTAGCATTCACTCATAGTAAACAAGTCTCAGCAGGAAGTAGAAAGAAAATACAAATTAAAACTTTTGTGGTGAGATGAGGCTAACCTTCGTACAAATACAGCCGTGAGCCAGTGTGAATTTCTAGGTAGGTTTTGCAGTAGTTTAAATTATTAACACACGTAGGAACAGAACCGGAGGAGCGGGTCGATGAAAGAGAAAAGTTTGAACAGCCATGTTGTTGTAGACTAGTGGGAGCGGAGGCTAATGTAAACAAACCTCGCAGAAGTCTGGTGGAGAATCTATTTCCATTTCAAAGAGAAGTTCTGCTGAGAAAGAGAAACTGCAGAGAGGTTGTTTTGTATTTTAGGGTGAACTGTGTTTGATCTAATTTTTTCCAATTTCAGTGATACGCTGTGGAATGGAGCAAGAAACGACTAAATTTATAGAGCAACATTTTTGAGAATTATGCTTATTTACGCTCATTTGCCGACAGTTGAACTCGATGAGAAGATTTGATTGCTTGTTTTCCACTGTTCCCAATCTTTATGCTACGCTAAGCTAAGTAACACGTGCACGGTTGTCAGACCCTTAGCAAAGATCCAGTATAACTTTTTGAGCATTTTATTGATGAGTTTCTGTGGAAATTTTGTGAACTGTCAGAGTTGCCCCATTGGATTACATTGGGGCCCCTCCTCCAGGTTTGTAGCTGCCAGCGGAGACGATCTACTGGACTGATTTCAGAAGTTTTTGCTAGTCCATCATCTACAAGGCTTTATCCTTTCAGGGACAGAGCGTCAGGCAATCACAGGGCCAACAAAGACAAACATATAATGTCAATCTAGAGTCTCCAATTAACCAGTTTGAGATGAGTTCCAGCCAAACCAAGAACCTCCATACTGTGAACCATTGTAATGCTTATTTAATCAGGTTAATCAGATGAACACGTTTTCCACCAGGGAATCCTGGTCAAGATGGGCAGCAAATGAAATTCATCTATATGTCATGTATAAATAAAAGCAGGGACAGACACCACATCAAATATCAGACTATAGCACAGATCAGTGGCAAAAATAAATTATGGAAAATGAAAAGCACATGTTCAAAGTAAGGACACTGTTCTATGGAAACTGATTTGATGTATATTTATCGCACAAGAGTGGTGTCGATCTTCTAAAACAGCAAATCAGCACATTTCCCCCCCGAAATTGTCAAACTATTACCATGAAGCTAAACATGTAAATATTTCACAAAGGAAGAAAACTGTACAAGTATCCAGACTGTAAAAAACAAACAAAAGAGAGATTAGAATATATACATGAAATGCACAATGCATGGCTCATTCCCGCTGTCCAGGCACCAGTGACGATACCATATCGATAAGATGAGAGGACGTACTGTATGGCATGTTAGCATCACAGCTGAAATCAAACACAGCGACACACAAAAAGAAACTCGGGTGTTGTTGCTTGGGTTGTGGAGTCTTTGGGTGATTCGGTTTCAGTCTGGTCTGTGATGAGCGCTGCGATGGCGACTGAGCCCGAGAGCCGAGGAAGCTTTGCTTTGAAAAGTCTCTGGCAATGTGCGGTCATGACCGGACGGTTCAGTCTGGGTTTGTCCCCTCCGGCGAGACAAGCGTCCTCAGCTGGAGCAGGCTAGATCGGCTCCACGTAATTGGCCGGGTACAGACCCAGCTTGCCGGTGTCCAGACGACCTTTACACCAGCCCTGCTCGTCCTCGTCTTCCAGCTTGATCAGCTCGTCGCCTTGATCCATGAGAGGAGACAGAAATGTGAACATAAGGTAACGCAATTCACGTCAATTTTATTTGTCACAAAATATTAAAAAAACACGTTGGACTTTAGTTTATCCTTAAATAAATCTACTGAAGAGGAGGGTATTAATTCGACTTAAGTTTTTACTTCATCAGAAAATGCTCCCAGCTGCTGAAGTTGTTGGTTGTTTCCTCAGACTTTGTTTGGACTGGGTTCTTGGATTTATACTCCAGTTGTTTGGACTTTGAACTTATTATTTCCTGTTTTACTTTGTTAAGTTTTTGTCTCTTGCTTTTTTTTTTAAACTTCCTGTCTTTGTCCCATTTCCTGCCTCTGAGTGTGTCTGTCCACGCCTGATGTGTTTCACCTGTACTCAATCATTCTCTGTGTATTTAGTCCCGTCCTCCCAGTCCTCCCAGTTCCTCTCTTCAGTTTCGTTTCTGTTCAGTTTTTTTCCTGCTCTGTTTCCTCCCTGATGTTTTTTGTCGCTTCTGGTTCCATGAGTTTTGGATTCGTGAATTTCTCTCAGACTGTAAACTGGTCTTTTTGATTCAATACTCTCATCTTTACTTTCTTTTTCATATTTTTGTGAATTTCTGATGAGATAATTTAGGGATCTTGATGAAAATAACAAGGCTCATTTAAGGAACTGATATCTATGAGTGTGTGTAATTTTTGCAGCTTGATTGAAATGAAGGGGACTGTTGGGCTTCAGCAGTGGAATTTGCTCTACTGAGTTCTATATATATATTTTAAATTTAAATTGACCGGTTCTTGTTGCCTCTTATTGTTTCATTGTTCACGCTTCGTATACTTAAAACTTTATTTTTGTGCCATTTTTTGGTAAAATATGACAAAACACTAAGATTCTGTTTGTCTCTAGTGGAGCTGGGTATTTCTCCTCATTTCATGTAACTGCTTTTTCTTATGTTGGTTATAGCTTCTGTTTTGCCTTTGCAAGTCAGCCGGATCAGTGTCAGGATCGTAGTATAGTGTATATACAGCATAGTATATAGTACAGGAACCTTGCTTGAAAATTAAACAATGGCTTGAGTGGAAACTGTTGTGGCAGCGATTCAACTTGCGCGACAGGATCAACCTTGTGACAGTCAGCGTACGCCAGGAGTCACCGGGCACGATGCTCACCTGCTCTAAAGCTGAGCTCGTCCTGCTCCTGTCCGTCGTAGTCGTACAGCGCCTTCACCCTCACGCCCGTCACCGCGTCCTCCTCGAACGGGTTCACAGCTCCGTTGGTGTCGTTGCCCGAGTCCGGTGCCGTCTGGTCCTCGTCCGACCACTCGGTGGAGGCCGTGAACGCCTGGTTCTTCTCGTAGCTGCTGACACTAAAAACAACACAGTTCAGCAGAAAATTAATATATTTCATTATTGCCGGTTTATAGGTTTTATTGAATCTTTCCAGTGTGTAGTTTGTGTTTTTTTTCTTTTTGATAGCCAAATATCTACACAGGTATTGTTTTCATTATTAATATTAATAGATGTAAACTTTTCTTTAAAATATGTCAATATTTTTTAAGTACCTTGTATGAGGAAAGACCAATTTCTGCCTTGACAAAAGTAGACAAATTATTTTCTATTTCTAAAAGATAATTTATAAAAATACTTTAATATTAATCTCAAATAAAATACCACAATCCAATACATTTTTGTAGAGAAGCTTACAAATAATAAATCTTTATCAGACAGTGAAGCTCACGTTTGGATAATCTGAAATATTAGATCACACACACATATGTGAATATGTTTTACCTTCCGCTGTCTCCAGCCGGAACTTGGTCCACTCCTGTTGTGACGTTTGTCAGCATGATGCCATCGCTGCCTTTCTTTGACTTCTCCTTCTTCGAGATGCTGTGGGAAAGCTCCGGGTTGTATTCCTGCGAAACACCATCGGATTGAGGTTTGTTATTTCTGCCCTGCGCGATAACTATTTCTTAATGAATCAGTGAAACCGCGTATCATTCAGTGACATGATTTGGTCTCTGCAAGCAGAAATGAAACATGTGATTATTTGGAGCATGAGAGGTGAAATCCGATCCCACATTCAGGACAAATCTAATACCAGGTGTGAACAGGGCCATTTATTCAGGAGATTGTTTATTAGGAAAAAGGTAAATACACTAAAACTAGTTATTTGTGGTGTTGTTGTGTTGGTTCTTTTATTTAAAAAACCTCACTAGTATTATTTTATAAATAAAATTACTTTTATCCAAAGGGACTTCCAATAACTTTTAGGCACAAGGACACTTCGGCGTGCAGATGCAAAATAATAAACATGTGTAAGTATAAATGTATAATTCAATAGCACCAGAAATTGGTCATGTCAGTTAACCTAAACTCTCTGAACAAAAATAAAATTATAATGTACATGAAGGTAATTTTGTA
The DNA here is from genome assembly GCF_963576545.1 of Limanda limanda. Classification (NCBI taxonomy): domain Eukaryota; kingdom Metazoa; phylum Chordata; class Actinopteri; order Pleuronectiformes; family Pleuronectidae; genus Limanda; species Limanda limanda. The sequence continues at coordinate 1,233,898 of NC_083639.1, forward strand.
TATTTACTGGTTTGTTAAAGCTGAGTGTTTTTCTTATCTTAATCTTTATTGCTCCTGTCAAACATGTCAAATGTGACGCGTGTGATTGGCAGCACATGAGACCGGATGCATGCCGGTGTCCAGGGACGATATCACGTCCTCACATTGTATTCATGAGCCTGCTGAGACATTTCTGTACCTCAAACTGGGGCCAGTTCATGTGCATCTCTGGGCCGTGGATGTTGCTGAACAGCTTCAGGTCGTCCTCCGCGCTGGCTGACGTGATGGTGTGTTCAAGATCTCTGTAAACTGTAGCATAACTGTGGGGAAACAAAGAGTTCAGAGTGAGTTGATAATCAGCTGGTGGGCGGGTTTCGTGGTCTCGGTGGGTTTTGAACGCCTCGGACCTTTGGTTCTCTGTGAGGTTGAGGTGGCGTTTGACGTCCAGCAGCACCTCTCGGAGGAAGCTCAGCCTCTTCTCCTCAAACTGCTGACACTGGCTGAACACCGTCTCCATGTTTTCCATGTACTGAGGGGTGTTCTTACTCAGCTCGTCCAGAGACTTCTCATACTTCTCCTTCGCCTGGTTTACGACAGAGACAAAAAACAAACGCTCAACAGCGTGACCGCGAATATTTCACAAGTTATTGGTCATTTATTTGAACTAATGTCGAAGCCTTTAACGGCTGTGAGGACTTTCCATACAAGCACATTAACAGAAAAGGAGAAAGTACAAGCCACAATACGGAAACACACAATCACAGAAGGAGGGAAAAGGAACAGATCTACTTTACTGAGGCTAATTTTCATTTTATTCCTTGACTCAGAAATCCATGATTTGACCACAGTAGATAACTCTGCTTGTTTCATTCTCAACATCTGCTGTTTAAGACTGACGTTAAATTCATGTTCCTGTTGTGTGTCTTCTGTAGTTGTTTAGTGTCTTTTGCCTTTGGGTTCTCGGTTGTGTGAGACGTCTCTGGCACTGTCCCTTTACCACGTCTTCCTTTTTTTTCATCTCTGGGGTCAAAAGTGAAGCTTGTTGACCCTGAATGTGTCTTTAAGCACGAGATTAAGTCATGAGTGTGAAGGTGAAGGCCGTCACTGAGGAGCAGAGTCCACTTCACCACAGAACAGCTCGTGTGGAAGCAGTGAGGGGGGGAGATAACAATCTTACGCTGACAACACCCCTGCTAAACTAAAAAACAGCTCTACATTTTTTTTTGATAGCCACTGAGCTTTGACTTGTTCTTTTGAAAAAATAGCTGGATCCCACAGATCTGTTGGAGCTGCAGTTCTCACCTTCTGTGAATCCTGTTTGCACTTGTCCAATTTCTCTTGGAGTTTCTTCTGCTGCTCGGCGGCGACCGAGGCCTCGCCCTTGCTGTTGGCCTCTCTGGTGGACGCCAGCTTCTCCTCCTTACAGGCCATGTGGTACGTCTTCTTGGAAGCCTCCAGCTGCAGCGGGAGACACAACATGAATGAAACTGTATGAAAGCTATATGTGGAAAAAATAAATAAATATACATTGGAGCAGATCTGGATTTTTTTCACATCTTCTTTCTTTAACATTGAGAGATATGGTGTTTTTCTACATATGTATTGATCTCTCAGAGAATAATTCATGAATCTTGATGAAAACGTCATATTTGCAGAACTGATATCGGTGAAGCTTGATTGAATTTTAAGGGACCGTTGAGTTGACTTTTTAGAAGTAGTAAATCACAATCTTACTTATAGCAATTGTATTGCGTATAACTGTATGTAAAAATGCAAAATGGAGAGTCTTGATTGGAGGCTTACATTGTCGAGAAAACAATTCATTTTATTGGGTTTTGTCTCAAAGTAAACAGTGAGTTCAATCACATCGACGGCTGCTGTGCTGCTCTTATGAAAACTCACTTTTGAGAAATGTGACTCAGCAACTGTGAAGAAATGTAATTTGTCACTCAAAAAAATTATATCTGAGAAAGTCAACAGCAACACATCAGCTCAGAAACAATGTTGCGGTAATTTCTCAAAACTGTCAACAGCACCAACAAATCTCATTCATCACTCGTAGCAGAAAACCTCAAACATTCAAAACGAACCCAGGAACCTGTTTTTCATTAGTATTCAAAATGGCCGGATCAGTGACACCTCCCTCCCTCACCTCTTTCAGCTTCTTGGCCCACGGTTTCTGAGCCTTCTTGAAGCCCTCGTCTGCCTCTTTGGTTTCCTTGAATCCTCCCATCATCTGCTTGTGGTACGAGTCCTTCTGCCAGTTCTTCACCTTCTCGAAGTCCTCGTTGATCAGATGGTTCTTCACGTCCTGGTGGAGCTCGCTCACCTTCTCCGCCTCCGTCATCACCGCCATCCAGGCGCGCTCGACCGTGCCGTACTGAGGTCCTGCACGGCGGAGGGAACGAAGGGATGAGCAAAACACTGTCGCTTTGATATCAAGGCGAACGACCTCCGGACGTCGCAATCGTCTCACCTTTGTCCACCAGCTGTCTCCATCTCTTGGACCACTCGGTCAGCTGCTGCGCGTAGGCCTTCTCGATCTTGGCTCGCTCCTGGATGCAGCTCATCACGTCGTTGCAGAGCCGGTGACCATCGTCGATACGCTTCACGGAACGTTTGTAGTTTCCAACCTGATGAAAAATATATAATATATCAAGTTTCTTTCTGTAATTTAATTTGATCGTTAGCTGTTGTATATTGTGTGTTGTTTCTTTTTAGTTTCACATGTTTCATTTGTTTTGTATCTTTGGTCACCGAAGTGTTTCGGCCTCTGGCTCTGCTCTGGTATTTAATCTGAGGTCAGGTATTGATTTACTGTTCGACGCTTTTCAAATATGATGAAGGAAAAGATCGACGTCTTTCTGAGAGTCGGATGACAGGATCAATACCACGTCCATATCTGTATGTTAAGTAGCTTAGCATGAAGTCTATCTTGGCTGTGACCAACGGGAACAAAACATGTTTGTTAATTAAAGAGCGTGAGAGATGCTTTGGGATTTTTTAAACAAAAAGAAAGTGGAAGAGCAGCTGATCTGAGATAAGTCGAAAAGCTGCTGCACCATATTAACTGGAGCAGCATGAGAGTTGTGTCCGCGAACTTCCTGCTTGAAGATTAGATTAGTGTCAACAATGTAAAGCATAAAAAATTCCATAACAAATTCCAAGAGCACAAGACAGAGCCATGAATCAGCTAAATATATATATTAATTGCCAATTTAATCAATTTATCAACTGTGCTTGAAGATAAAGATAATCTATCAGAGTCGATTTGAGGAAATCTGAATTCCTAAATGTGTGTGTGTGTGTGTGTTGCAATGCAATAAAAGTGAGTGGGGTGTGTGGGTTCAAAGGATAGTATTGGATTGGATTGTGTTTTGTGGACTCAACACTTCACCCACTTCACCCAGTAGATAAGTAAATTTCCATTTTTTGGTGAACTACCCCTTTAAGTTCATATCATTTATAACTCCATGGATGCAGAGCAGCAGCCTCTCAGAGAGCTGCTGCTCTGCCCGGATACAGAGCCGACCACAGCTCACTGCATCCATTTCACACCCTCATGACACAGGGGAAAATCTTTGTGTGTCTTCACCGGAAGAAAACGACATGTTTACCTGCTCCTCACGGAACAATGCCCTCGACAGACGTGGACTAAACGTGTTCCACAGCACCTCTGTGCTCCAGCAGAGCCGAGTCAGCGATTAGCCGAGGCGGCACTGCAGCAGCTCAGCTGTGATGTAGTGAGCGTGAGCTGAGAGCAGACACCTCGGCTAAAGGGACATGATGAGGATAAAACACACACAAGGCGAGTCTGAGGAGAAAACGTGTGAGAAGTGTTTTACCGAGGAGTAAATCCATCATACGTGTAGTGAGTCCAAACATGCAGTGTCTCTACAGTTTGTGTTTACACTGTGAACGGTCTCCAGCTCTCATATATAATGAAAAGACTTCTGGGAACTCCAATTACAGCTAAATTATATGTGTTTGAAACAGGTTGTTGGTTTTGTAATCCTGTGGGAGAAACCCAGTACAACACACAAGCTCAAACAAATAATCAATTATTCAATCGACAAAACTCTGCCTCGGCTTTGATGGATGATTAAATCATTTTTCAAGCCTTCGCTCAGCTTCTCATTCACTCCATTTTTCTGCTTTCCTTTGCCTTATGTGACTGTCACAGTCTCGCTTGTAGTTAAAGATGTTTAATATCTGTCAACAGCCCACAACAATATAGAAACAAATGTATTCAATCAATGTTATTGTCAGGCAAGGGAAACATTTCAAAAACTTGTAAAAAGAAATGTCTTTTATTCCTTCTAATGTCAGGGCAGACAACCCAAATACAGACCGCACATGGGGACAGGTCAAATACAGAGCACTATTTTGAGTTATGGGTTCAGTACACAGTCAAATCTTGCAGAGGAATCCAAACCCACAGAAGCAAAGGCAATGTCTAAAAACCTGGTCATATAAACACGAGGAGTAGCAAACACTAGGGGCAAGGCTGGATGTTACAAAAAATATTTGCAGCAAATAACAAACTCAAACAACAAGGACACAACGCCAAATCAAAACCTCTTCAAACTACCCCTATAAGGGCAGAGACGTGACAAATAAGACCTGAGGAAACTTAGTTCAGACTCATCGAGAGCCACAGACACAACGTCTGAGGATCAAGCGACGCGTATCAGCCATTTCTCTTGCTTTCTAAGTAGACTAGGCTACAGGTGAGTGTTGTTAATAGATCAGACACCGAGGTCTGTGCTTGTGATTACACACGAACCATGAAGCTGTTGCTACATACAGAAAGAGCAGGTTCAGAGGGAGTTCATCTCTTGGCAGCGTCAGCTTCCAGTCCGGTCTAATCTGTCAAAAAGGTGTCCCCCCACCCCTTCGCCACTGCCTCACCTCCCAGAAGCTGTCTGTGGTCTCCTCCTGGCCGCCGGGCTCCTCGAACACTCCAGACATGGTCCCGGATTTGGCAGGAAGGCTTCAGGCTGTGGCGGTCTGCAGCAGAGTGACGCTCCTCATGCACTGTGAAGAGAAAAAGAGAAGATGAGCACGGAGGAGGAGACGTGAGGCGCATAAACACCTGAATCTGGTTATAAGAACAACCTGGATCTCACTGGGATCACATGTTAAGAACGGGTGTCTGGGTCCATGTCGCTGTAAAAAACAGAATCGCTTTCGGTTTCGTCGAATCACTTCCAGACAGAGTAATTATTCCAGCAGCTCATGTGATTTCAACGTCACAGTATTAATCTTAATTAGAAGAGGGGAAGTATTTATGTGACTGGGGAAAAGCAGCAAGAGAAATATTAACTGCTAATTGCTTAGAAACAATTACCCATGCCGGATAAATGCATGTGACAATTATTCAATAATTCTCTGTGATTGAAAATATTTGTAACTTTGGCTGCTACAGGTCTCTCAATTAAAACGTAAATCAAAACCACTGCAGACGAAAATCTACCTGATGCAACTCGGACGCAAATTATGATGTTAAGAAGAGGTGACGCATTAAAGTTTATCAACGTTACACAGCAATCTGACTGGCCTTGTCTTTCCTTCATCAAAAACGATCAGATCTATCTGTCCACCTCCCTGTGTCACCTACTTATCCATCTAGGTTTTTAACTGAACAGGCTGCTGTGCACGGACCCAGGAGGTCAAGAGGTTGTCTTTGAAGAGACAGTCTGCTTTGGAAAAACAAAAACATAGACACAAAATGACCAGAAAGAGATGTAGAAACCAAAGCGCTAAAAGGTGTAAAACAAACCACTGTGACTACAAAGAGATGCACAACTGCCACAGAGACGCTGAAAAATAAAAATAAAAAGTCCAAGAGAAAAAAAAGTTAACAAAGAAACAAAAGAGCTGGAAATCAGCCTTTATCTCACCTTGTGCTTTAGAAACTGTTTCATATTTGTTTATAACACTTTGTCACTTGCTCTGGGGAAGGTAAATAAACTTTAGGTACTTAATTACGATCACAAATAGATAGCAAACAACCACAGAGGGACCTCAAAGAAACAGAAAAGGTTAAAAAATAAAAGACTGATGGATTTTCAAAGTCACAAAGACGATCAAGTGAAGTATATGATTTCAAAGACTGTCATAAAGGACACAGACAGACTATAATAAGAGCCTGACAGCAATTTCACGAAGGTACTAACCCATTTAACTGTCACAGATTCACAAAGTGTGCGGAAATCATAATGGGTAGGAGATGACCAGACTTTGTTCTATCTTTTTATCGTTCTTCAAATACGATATGAAATGATATTTTGACAGAAATCTGAAGATCCATGAATTATTCCCCCTGGAAATATAGAAGAGAATATAAAAAAGGCCCTATCATGCACTGTTAAAGAAAGTGCCAAAACGTAATGGGTTCTTTCTTGGAACCTGTTTCAGAAATTTAGAATTTGTTTAGAAAAACATGTTAATTGGTGAGGTTTTGTGATGCTGGTGGTTTGACTTTGTTTGATTTGTTTATTTTTTATGGCAAATTCATAACTTAAACCATTATTTGATTAGTAACAAACTGTTATTATCTCCTTATCGACAAAACCCTTGACACGGACAAAGCTGCGGATGAAGAAAAGTTTCATCCAGAAGAGACACAATAACAAAACAATAGAGAGCGAAGGAGCAGGGCTGTGTTGTGATAGGAGGTCAGGGGGAGGGGCCGGAGCTGTGTGGGTATTTGGGTCAAACGTGAACCGACGGATGGATCAACACTTTTCACAATGAAGTGATGAGAAAATATTTAAAAATCCAGTCAATCAGAGGAAATCTCACCCGAGAGCTTTGGGCAAAACCAACCGTAGCGTGGAGCGCGGGGTGGAGAGGTGGGTGTTCATCATGCTTGGTTAATCCATTAGCAACACGCAGAGAGGGGGCTTTTGTTCAGCGGAGAGCTTCAGATAAAGCAAAGGAAAACAACCGCTGACTGGCTTCTTCCACTTTTCATCACAACCAACAAGTGAGACAGACACAGGAATCTGACTGTATGTCTGATTTAGAGGAGACTGTGCAGAGAGTTATTCAATGTAGACAAACAACGCCCACATCCACACAAAACCCCCTAAACATTGGGAGCACCATCCAAGCTTTAGCCCCATCTCCCTTCTTGGATTCCTTCTTGAGTCTGTCTCCTCTTCTGCAGCCTCATCATCCTCACAAACAAGAGCACAAGGGATCCCCCATCCCTCTGAAACAAGTGCACAGACATCAACAAATAACAATAAAACACATCACCACAACCTTACAGCATCAACCTGTCAAGAGAGTCACAACCCCGGAGACAAAAGGCCGTCTACACACCCAGAGAGAGAGAGAGAGAGAGAGAGAGAGAGAGAGAGAGAGAGAGAGAGAGAGAGAGAGAGAGAGAGAGAGAGAGAGAGAGAGAGAGAGAGAGAGAGAGAGAGAGAGAGAGAGAGAGAGAGAGAGAGAGAGAGGAGGGAGGACGCAGACCCTCTGCAGAAAGCAACAAAAGCTTACCCCTGGTCCTCCATGAACAGCGGCTAAGGCTACAGCTAGGAGAAAGAGACACGTGGGCTCCTCTGGCAGACAGCCCCTCTCCTCCTCCTCCTCATTCTCCTCCTCCTTCTCCTCCTCTTCCTCGCCTCCTCTCCTGTATACGTTTTTGGTTATGCTCACCGCCGTCCTCTCTGACTGGCTGGAGCATCAGTGAGCAGAGCAGCAGATGAGGAGCCCGTCACCCTGATCTGAGATCTGAGAACTGCTGGCCCAGAGAGCACTCTGCAGGAAAAGACTGAGTGTGTGTGTGTGTGTGTGTGTGTGTGTGTGTGTGTGTGTTTTTCTCAATGAGCGAGGGATAATCCTGCTGTGCTTTGGCTGACAGGCTCAGACGGAGCAGCAGGCCAGGGGGAGGAAGCTGAAGGGCGGAGTAGGGCGGGTGGGTGAGATGCTGTAGCGTGGACGTGTCGGGGCGTTCAATGAGCAGGCCGAGAGAGTTGCAATTCCATCAAAAGTTCCAATTCTGAAGACTGGTTACCTACTACTAGTATTATTATTACTATTATTACTATTGCTCTGCTCAGTTTCCAGGTGTCCAAATACCAGGATGCAATTTGAAAGCTTAAAGACATTAACTTCCTCCATGTCTCTACACCACGGTTTCCTCCGGCAGGCTCCAGCCGGGTGGAGACTAAAGTAATGGAAGGTTACGACACATGAAGTGGAGCGTTTGAAGGGCGGAGGTGACTCTGGGACAGATAAAGCTTGAACGGTTCAGATCGAGCATGAAAGGTCAGAGAGCAGCTCTGTGCTGTTGACACGGAGCCGTAAAGTGATTAATAATTACACAACTCGTCATAAAGTTCAGATCAAAAGTGAAGCTGCACAACTTCATGGCACGTAGAAGTAAAACACAGAGACAAACAAATATATAAATCAATGAGATTCATGAACAAAACCATTGTTAGAAGAAAGAAGGAAGTTACTGAGACGTATCACCATGTTGATTCTCCTCATTTCAAAGCTTGGCCATTATCGAACACATCCTGTGTTTTTCTAAAAACTGCTACAGAACAACAGAGGGAGAGGTCGGTCACCGTGACCTCCCTGACAACCCCACTGTCCCTGTGAGACCACAGGGGACGACAGATTGTCTCTTTTAACTGATCGTCCCTCCGAGCAATTTCCTGCAGGTGAGGAGGAGGACAGACGTGAGGATGAGGAGGAGGATGAAGATGACGTTGTGATCAGCGAGAGGGCATTTGTATTTTTTTTATCATACCTCTGAAAGAATTATTTTCTTGTAAGTATTGTTTAATGCCAACATTCAAATATCATATACCAGTTTATCTATATTTTGACAGAGTCCTCGAAAGTAGATGTATTATGACAATATAAATGGAGGACAGCCCAATGGAGGAAAAATGGACGACGCATCTTCCTCCCAATGTCCAGAAATGAAGCCAGAATATCCCAGATACAAAAGCTGCCATCTTCACAATTGGAATCTGCAGTGTGGTGTTGAGGGGGTGGAGTCAAGGTAGCCAGGTAACGCAAAAACATGCACTCACCCAATCATCAGTCATTCTCAGCTGTCAATCATGATGTTTTTATAGCATTAAATAAAAAATTAAAACCAAACTTATCAGAAACATGAACACTTGAACAAACATCAGGATCATGAGAAATACCTAAAGTAACAGAAAACTATCTCGTAAAACTAAACTCTTCATGGTTTTGTCCCATCTGCTAACCTGGAGCAGACACCGTTTATGAGCTATACTGCAGCCAGCCACCAGGGGGCAATCGTGACGGCTTTGGCTTCACTTTTGGCTACAGTTGTCATGTCGTCCGTCTTCATATCTACGGTCCTGACATTCATGTAGAAGTTTTTTTTTCCTTAAATATCCACGACCAAGATGCACCTCCTCTCCCAGTGTCTGTGGATTTACCCTCCGGGCACAAACACACATCTTGGCCACATTATTCAAAATGCAGCACTTTCTTTCCCTCAGGACAAAGTGTGATGCCGCTGCTGCCCTCATCAGATTCAGCTCCTATATATAGAGGCCCATTCATCAATAATTCACACTGCTGTGTAAACAGATAGGGGAGACGACCGAGCCGAGTCACACGGAGAAACTCTTTAAGGTTTGAGGTAATCTCATGTAATTTTCAACACAATTAGATCATGAAACAAAGAGGGTGATGTAAGGGAGCTGCACCACTGACTGTGTGTAGTTTGTGTGTTTTATGCACTGTGCGTCAAGATATTTTACAGTTTAACCAAACTATATGATTAATAACTATAAAAATAGAGACACAAATACAACCAAATATATAGAACTTGAACTACGAAAATAAACAATTTTTGAACGTAAATATAATAGATACATATTTTCTGCATTTTTCAATAGTTTTCATATCTGCTCACATAAGCCAATATGTCTGTGAAAGGTTCGTATCGGCTGATTTTGATCAGCCCACAGATAAATTGCTCGGGCTGTAATCTACAAAGCAATCTGACCTTCACAGCAGTGGGAGAGTTCATTTCAAATGTGACTTTATTGTGTATTTATGTTGTGAATCAATACGCTTATCCCCAGTTTTCACAGAGAATAATATCCCCACTGATACTGCTGCGATAAACCAAGGATAAACAATTCCAGCTCTAAAAAACATATCCTGCATCCTCATCTGTCATCTCTGCTGCAAATTACAAATGTTGCAGGACAATAAAACTGTGAAGGCAGAACTGTGAGAATCTGCACAGATCAAGAGATGTGATATCATCATTGAAGAGGCGAAGCTGAAACATTCCTCTGCTGCTCGGGTGGTGTTGCTTCATAACCACCAGTGGAAGAAGTGCTGCTGTTGTGCATTTCCCTTATACAAACGTGTGTAACTGTATACATGAAGAAGAGAGAGTCCAACGAGAGAATGCACTGTAAAAAGAAATATAAATCAAGCTGAAACTCGTTCCTTTTTCTCTTCAATATTCATCTAGCTTCAAGAATACAACTGCTGAGCAAACGCTGACTAACCAATGTGTACAACATTCCTGTTTTTTATCAGCTAGAGCCATTCACAGTGCAATCAATGCGTAATTGATCAGCGAGTGCAAAAGGTGATTGCTAACTCGGAGGCCAAACAGGAAACAGAAACTCAGATGAGCAACGACAGAGCGAGAAGACAAATAAAAGAGGGAGCTGGATGCTTCTTATTTGTGTAAATGTTCAAGGTTAAGCCGCAGAAAAGACACCGACAACAAATCCATACCCTCAGTCAGATAAGACAAAGATCAAGGTCTGTGTGAATGGAATGCGAGATGATTTTCTCCACTGTGGTCACTCTCAACCAGGAGCTGCATCGTCTGTTAAGTATCAGAGAACTTGGAAAACAAAGACAGTTGAAGGTAGCTCGCGGCTGCTAGTTTAGCTGTAGAAGAAGAAGCAAACATCCAGACGTGTCATTACAGATCAGAGGAACAGTTTTTACGGAACCTGGTTGGTCACCTGGTGCTGGGCCGCTCGGTCCTCGACAGCGTCACTCCTAGTAATTGTCTGACAGCTTCAAGGAGAATGGACACCTGAGACCGAGAGTTAAAGAGCTTCTCTGCCACCATGACACACACCCACTGTGAGACTGAACTTTGACAGGTCCCTGAGAAGGCGTATTTAGCCATCAATAATTAGCTAGCTGTGAGGAAGGGTGGAGAGCGAGGGCTCTCCCTTGTCACACACATTCCTTGAACCAAGTAGAATACCTCCGCCCTTACAGGGTCACATTTAAATTAACTTGATTTTTATTTGGATCAGCAACAAAGTGCACATATCCACCGATATCCTTCCCCTAAACATGCTTGATTGTTTCATTAATATCCGAGCTTGCATCGTACACCTACTGGAGTGCAGTCTCTGATTACCTTATGAGGTAACTGTGTAACCGGCCAAGAGCTGATGTCATCGGGTGGTACCCAACTGTGGCAGTAGACCTTGCCACGGGGCTCTCACCCACACAGCCAGAGACGGAAGCGTTTCTTTTAAACATCTTTATTGAACCAACCATAAACTTAATCAAACATAAAGTGACTAGCTTTGCAGCTTAGTTCGGGCTTCTCTCCAGTGTCTCAGTCTCTCTAGTGTCTAAGTCTCTGAGCCTCCTGTGAGGCAGCAGACACTGCCTTTTGAGCAAGAGGGCCAATCAGCTAACAGCTCTCGCCAGTGCTGATTGATCCTCTGTGGTGGAGGTGAGGGTGCTCTCCCAGCCCCCTCACCTCCACACCGACCTTTACTCAGCTGCTGCAAAACTTAACCACGCAACTGTCTGGTAGGCGTCCCTTCGGTGGCCAAATCACTCATGGCTTCCATCTCCCGTCCTCTTTCCTGCTTCCACAGCTTCCACAAGAAGCTTGTTCCACCTCCTCCCCAAGAAAACAACCAGCATTACCCACAGTTACCAGTGTAGAACGCATCATGGATAATCTATCACAAGAGTTCCTGACCTTGTTGTCTTTGCTGACAGCGGCTGTGTAGCTAAATTCTGCATTTAACAAGGACAGGACACGTTGTTGTTACAGAGGCCCAGAGTGCATGAGTGGTCCCGAGTTCTGGTGTTTTAGTATGGACGGGGATTACAGAGCCGAAACATTCATGTGGACAGTTTCAGGTTAAGCGGGATGTTTTCAAAACACAGCGTGGTCACATGGAGGAAGACTTATTTTTTCAATCAAGTCCTAGAGCTGACAGCAGCTGACTTGTTGAATTTGCTGGGAAATCCTTGATCTCAGCAGGGAACAGGATTCCTGGACCCGACTCCTCATCCAGAGCTGCACCAAAATGAATGTGTTCCTCCCTGACCCAAACATCATCTTTCCAACAAGTGGACCCTGTGGTCTTTACGTAGTTCTACTTTCTTAGGAAACAGACAGACTGATTCACTCGATCAATACAGATTTGCTGCTGTACAAAGCCACCCGTAGATTCAAATAACAAAGAAAAACACAGATAGGTCAGGACGTGTCATTTTTCCCAGAAATGAAAATGAATCCCTACAACACAAATCCACAAAGCTCTTTCGTAATGAGGTGCAGTGCTGTGAATAAAAGGAGTCAGAGCAGACCAGTGTGTGTGTGTCCTCTTATATTTGCCACAAGCTACGAGCTGAAGCAGCCGATCTCTTTCCATTCATTGTACGACACGAGCCGCAAACAGGAGGATACAACACGCTGCCATGACTCTCTCCTGTCGCCTGGAATCCTTGAAAAGTCACAAAAGAAATGAAGCCACTTGTGTCTCCACGCAGACAGATGCTCGTCTCCTCAGTGCGGGCCATCTGTGTGTCATCTAATCATGTTCCTCCCCACAGGCCTAACTTCATTTGACCCCGGTGTTTGGTTCTATTATCGCAGGAAGTAATTTACGACAACTGCCCACACTGCAGGTCTGGTGTTGCCCCTCGTCCTAAAGGAGATGATCATGCATTCTGCGTGATGGAAATATGGGGATTCCATGGATATTAAATAAAATATATTACAAAGTTCAGTGAGTGTTTTACTTATATACACATTTATCTTGTTTTTGTTCGACCATAGACACAAATATTTGACGACTGAAGCTGCATCACTAAGTTGATAAACTGATTATTCAGTTAACAGAAAACTAATCAGCTACTATTTGATATCAGTAAATAATCAGTCTTTAACTCCAGAGAGTGACTTGGTGCTTTGTTTCATCACAGATGATCTATAATGGACTTTTGACTGTTGCTTAACAGATAAATAAAATAACTGAAGATGTCACAATAGCCTTTACTCTTGTATTTCTTCATTTTCTAACTTTATATTCTATTTATCTAATTTCTTAACGCGTCCTCATCTGCTTGTTTGGTCTGGATCTTTGGATTTTTCAGTTTAGTCCGAAACCAAACTAACAGGTGTGAAAGATTTCCTCAAGGAAAAGAAGCTGAAGTGAGTCGCAGGATTATTTGTAGTCTTCGCCTCAAATGAGATAATGATTGAATGTACAGAACTTTCATTTTGCTGGTGGTAAAACCATAGTAATATTCCAGTGGCAACAAAATCAACATCTCCATTCATATGGATATACTTCTTCATGCAATACGAACCAATCAACCGTTATATGACCACTTCCTCTTGTCTCTCACATCTGTAAGACTCGGCTGGGACATTTGTATGCATGTGAACGGTTGTGAAACAAAGAACCAATTTCTTGTTCTCCAGGGTTAAAAGAATCCAATCAATATTCCAGGACAAGTGTGGAGGGACCTCTGTGCTCACTGCGCTCAATTCCTTTTGGTTCTGTAATCGCTAACCTCTTGTTTCTCTGATGCCCAGTGCAGAGCAGCGGACTAGACAGGGCATTTATTGAAGCCCCAGTTTTCAGCTGCTGGAGACCCAGTGCACACACAAACACACACAAACACACACAAACACACTGACACACACTCTGAGCCCCGGACAGAGGGAAGCTGATACAAGACAGGAATCTCTGAGGGCGAGATGCAGCGACTCATTCACTGCAGCTGCTAAAAGCTATGAGAGGTGCATACACAAACACACACACACACACGCCTGCACACACACAAACTCAACCACAAACACATTACACAAAAAGCCTCAGTTGTTGTTCTGATGAATGAAAACTCCTCTTGCTGTTAGAAATGAGATCCACTCACAGGAAACAAGATGCAGGTACGAGGTATGAATTAAATATCGTATTTTTATTGCATAGGCAAACACACAAAAATGCATCAATACTGACAAAATCTGAACTGAAACAATTGACAACCTTTAACTTCTATTCTTGATGTGTTTAATTGGTATTTTGCATTTTCAACCTAAAGGGTCAATCAATCAGTCAATTGATAGAAAATGTGTCGTTTTGCAAACAAAACTCGAATGATTTCCAGAGTATCGGCTTCTCTTTCTGGATTTGCTGCTTTCCTTTGTCCTTGGTGTGATAATTAACAAATTATTTTAAAGTTTTAAACTCATTGAACAACACAGGCTTATAAAAAACAACATCTTCAGGCCCATCAACTTCAAGAGACTGTGTTTTCACTGTTATCTGACATTTGAATCTGCCAAATTACCGATCTATTACTCGAGAAAATAAATAATCATCAACATCCAAATTACATTAACAGTCACTCAAAGTCCTGCACACAGCACCTCCCTTCCTTCCGCCTCATTTGTTTGGGAAGCACTTCACCGACACCATCAATCTGACACGCCGGGGCCTCGGAGGACCGAAGCAAACCTGCAGCCAGAAACTTCTAATAGCCTCTCTTGTTCCTGCGGGATGGCTTCTCTGATGCACCATCTACACTGCAGAGATGCCCCGGAGATACACACTGATTTAATACGCTCCGCAAAGTGGAAACATGCACGACACGTGACGTGGACCCACAACGACTTGTACGACAATCACTGTGTTGACTGAAACTCTCTCCAGCAGACACACAATAATAAAAATGAGTTTTTTACTTTTAACGACCTAAGCTGTTGAAGGGTAAGAAGACTTCACTTTGTTTGGCAGCAGAACCATCTGAGCTTCTGAAGTATTGGCAGCAATCAGGTAATTAAGAATGAAGACAGTGTATAAATATTAGAAGAGGCCTTAAAGGTTGATTGTGTAATTGGTAATTTCAGGGGATCCATATACTATTCATAATTACTTTTCATTAGTGTATAATCAACTGAAACTAACTTATGTTGGATTAAAACCTTTATATCTACAGTAGCATCTTTAACGATGTCCGCATTGTTGCACCGCCATGTTTCTACGGTAGCCCAGAGCAGACAAACCAAACTGATTCTAGAGAGGCTCTTCCGTGTTTTTTTATAACCTAAAGGCCACTATAGCTTCTCTGGAGACCTGGACTCAGCTAAAGCTCAGAATATAAGAGCTAAATACATAGGGCTTGTTGGCATGAAGCTGCTGATCTGCTCAATAAAAACCTGCTGGTTAAATTCTGCTGATTCAGGATCTGTCGGCTCGGTGCAGAGTCAGACACACGCGCAGGGATTTTTTAATCAGTGTCTGGACGGATGTTTCTAAGGTTACTTCCACACTGCTGCATGTTTATGTTGTTAAAATGGAAATGATCTCCGTCGATATCAATCAGAGGCAATCTCCATCTAAACAGACACACCTGGACATGCATATCACATGAACCTTCACATGCACTGGTCATGTGCATGCAGATCTAATTATGAAGCAGGTTGTCAACTCTGCAGTTGGTTGTTTAGGTTTTTGTCTTTGTGGTGAATGCAGGTGACTGCTTCATTGTCTCCAGCAGAATCTATGTCCATCCACACAAAAATAGCAACCCAAGGGTTTTCAGTCTAAAACTGGACCAGCAGCGTTTCCAAAAGCCTCCACTTGAAAAAGTAAATGTGATTCAAATAAAAAAGCTTTGCACGTCATGAAAGATTTTTTAATTCATCTTTGGGGTGAAAGCTGATAACATCAAGTGGATTTGAAAAGCCAAGACAAATACTGTTTGTAAAGTATTATTTATAGATCCAAAGACATGAGTGTTTATATGACAATGACAAGTCCAAATTACTATACCAGAAAAAAACTGATGATCATCATTTTGTTTTATGTCTATTTGAAAAAAAACGACTGTTTCTTAAGTATTATCTGATCCTGAACCGCCACATAACGACACCTCTGATAGTTTCCCTACAGAATCGCAGCATCACACAGTGAAAAAGCCCTGAGTCTAGTCATGTGTGGTATCAGCTGGACAGACAGGACCATGGGATGCAGACCCCTGAGGCCTTTCAGAAAATGCAGCCCTGCCTTTTTCCCATGATGCCTTGAGAGGATCCTATCTCAGGCTCCAGTTACCATCCAGTTCGAGCCAAAGCCAAAAGCCCAGTTCTCTCACCACTCGGCTGATAAGCACGAGCCTCTGATCCTGGATGTTGGATCCTTTCAACTGTGTACATCATCAGCTTCCGTGTTTGATTTTACATACAATACGAGGATCATACAGAGAAATGGTGGAATTACGTTGATCCCATTACTTTAATATAAATATAAAACTAATTTAACATTAATTATAACTTCAAAGTCTTTTGATTTGAAGGGATACATTAAATTAAATGAACTTCTGAAAGTTTTGAAAGAAGCATAACCAGTTGAACACAGACTCGATGACAGTGGAAGATAAAACTGTTTCTGTTAATAATAATGATGACAGTGTGAACCGTGACGAAGCTCATTGGAGTCGGTGCCTGAAGTCAGTGAAGTCACATGACGTCTCCATCAGGGCTTCCACCACCACATGACGTAAGTGCAGCACTTAAACCAAATGACATGCATCATTCATTCAAATAATAAAACGTTGTAGTCAATACAATATTAGTTAAATAGAAAGCATTTTTTCTCGATTTAGAGCCAGGACTTCTACTCATATTTGGAGGTTATATTTTCCAGTGTGATTTTTTTAAATATTCTTGAAGTCTTTTCAACGTTGTAGTAATTCTCAGAAGAGCTGAGATAAAAATGGAATGTTTAATTTGCATTGACCCCGACTCAGACTTGAATCTGTGGAGGTCTGAGGCCATTACAGAGGCTAAAGGGACGTGTGGAGAAGAATAATTTCTTTCTTTCAATTATCTAAAGTCAGGAGGGGCTGGTGAGCACCAGATGTCACGTGCCGGCCTTGTAGCAACAAATGGAAATTAAATGCAAACTGTTGTGTCTCTGCCCCGCTGGGAATAACTTGGTCAAATTTATTTATACAGAGAAAGAAAGAAAACAGGATTTAGGGTTTAGTCTAATTATTGCATTACCAATGACACCTAATCTGTCACTGCTCCTCCACAAACAGACAGGAGGGCAGCAAATGAAATGAGTGTTCCTAATGTGTCACATAAATTAAACCAATTAGACACCTGCTCAAATAAAACCAGGGACACACACGGGTCAACTCAGCGATTAGATTTCCATGAAATACAGCAGAAGTTTGTCCAGCACTGGGATGACTGTGTTTGTGTTTCATGAGAAAAACCCCTTCACTGACTCACAATGTTTCTAAATGGTTCCTGAAAGCAGCAGAGTGTTTGTTCTAGTCGCGTTATTGCAGGTTGATGAGCTCGATAGCCAGAAACAAGATGAGATGATTTCATCTATCAAACATTTACCAGAGGCCGGTGGATTTATATTCAGTCTGTAAACAAACTGAGTGAGAGGATTTGTGTTGCTGTGGTCATTCTGTGTCTCTTTGTAGCTGTTTTGGATATTTTGTCGTTGTTTCCTGGTCATTTTGTATCAAAGTATTGACAAACTTTTTGTTCTTTCTGTGTCTATTTGTTATTATTCTGTGTCTTCCTGTCATAATTTTGTGTCTCTTGTAGCTCTTCAAAGTTTTGTGGATTGTTGTGGTTATTGTGTGTCATTTTGTAGCCGAATTAAATCACCTAATCGTTGTTTGGTGTCTTCTGGAAATCAAAATGTTGGGCTTTGTGTTTTTTTTTTGTGTCTTTTAATTGTTATTGTGTCTTAAGGTCTTATGGTCTTGTGGTCACTCTGTTTCTCTGAGTAGCTATTTTGTATTTGGTGTTATTTTGTCAAAGTATTAAGTCAATTTGTGGTCTTTTTGTATCCTTGTGTTCTTTTTGTGTCTTTACATTGTTGTTTTATGTCTTTGTGTTGTTTATTATGTGTCTTTTTGTTGTTGTTTAGTTTCTTTCTATGATCATTTTGTGTCAGTTTGTAGCTGTTCTCTAGATTTTGTAATTTTTTGTGTATTTTATGGTCATTTTGTATATAAATTTGTGTCTTCTGTTCATCTTTTGTCTCTTTGTAGCTATTTCATACATTTGTAAGTCATTTGGTGTCTCTATGTTTAGCCAATTCATGCTCCTTGTGTGTCTTTGAGATTTTAAGAGGCATGAGTCCATCAGAGTTCAGAACCGTGGACAGGGCTCGCTCGCAGTGAGAGATGGAGGTCGACACTTCCCAGCATCTCTGACCTGATCCACCACCAGCTGCTCTACTCCGGCCATAAATCAGAGAAATGTGATGGTGTGGAGGAAACACAGGATTTCCCCTGCACAGACATTATGAACATCATCCCTCCCTGGGCTCTGCTGCAGCCTGAGCCGGCTCCTCTCTGCATCACAGCTTTATTCCACACTGCAAGTGCTGCTAAATGCAATTTTCACAAGTCAAACTGACATTGCATTTAATTATTTTGTATCAGAGGTGTCACAAAGCAGGAGTTTATAGTCTGGTTGTGGATTGAGTTGCATCACCTGCATCTCACCCTAAACTGCTGGTTGGTATTGTGCAAACATGAAACCAAAATTAGACTTATTAACAGACTTTCCTTCTCAAATCGATTCATTTGTTGATATCATGGACTTTAATTGTGTCTCCTCTGCAGCATCAGTGGTTAACAGATGACTCCTCTCATCGACAGGGTTTGTTCAGCAATATAAGAAGCTTTGAATAAACATATTCGACCATCAACAAACCAGCAGTGGACACGGAATAGAAAGAGAAACATACCGGGATGAAGATGTAATCCAGCTCCTGCGTGTGTTGTTTAAAATGTTATCATCGTCTTCATCAGCAGCCTCAGCCTCCGTTCTCTCCCCGCCGGTGAATGTCTCTGAAAGGAGCCGGCAGATGGGGGATGGTCCGGGCTGTTCGCGTCAAGGCAGCCATGATGAGTAGACAACTTCCCGGAAGCTCTTTCAAAACAAACGCTGTAGGGTATGGGCCAGATTACAATTTCTTTATTTAATTCAATTGTTAATGAAATGACACACAGCACTAAGTGGAAAAAATATGAATAAAAAAAGTATTAAATATGCCTGTATTACAAAACTATACAATAACATTAAATAAAGCAAAATAAAGGTAGTAATGTATATTATAAAATAACTCAGATAGGCCGAGTAAAGAAAAAGGCAAAAAGTGACATGATATACTACATGTACTTTATGTATTAGATAATCATTACACCCAAGAGCCATATACTACGCATGGATTAAGTCTTTATTTTGTAAAGAGTAGTTTGAGGAAATGTATGGTCAATATCTGACTTATTAGACCATGAACAATTTTGCACTGGACAAAATTTCAACTCCTCAAAATATGACTTTGTCAAATTTAAAAAAATGCACCACTTCAACAATTTGTTTTTCTAACAAAAAATATAATGTGATACTGACCTACATCTATTTCTAACTCAAGGGACTTAAATCCTGGACATGATGTTGGTGAAGCAACAGAAAAAATCCAACACAAATGTTTAAATAAATCAATTAATAAATTAATAATGATGAACATAACATTCCTTAAACCCTCCAAACTAAGGGAAATACACACAGTTCAAAACCATGGATAATTACCATAAGGCTGTGTTTTGATATTGTTGATAAATTCTGCTTATTTCGTGAAATACGGATGAAAATGTAGAATGATAAGTGTGTTTTTGTGTAATATTCACAAATAGATACAATTTTTCCCAGTTTCTGCCTTTGAAGATTTGACATAATTCAGACGGCTTGTTCCTCCACACCGGCAGGGGGCAGCCACTCCCCTCCGAGCCCGAGCGCAGGGAATAACCCTTTCCCACCAACGCCAGTCGTTCCTTCCGGCTCCGGTCCCCTCACAAGTGGAAAGGTAAAGAAAGACCCGGCGATTTAAATCTGAATAAATCTGCTTCATCTGCGTCTCTATCAAACTTTAACGTTAAATCTTCGACTGATATTTATGTCACGCGGGGAAACGTTCAAGTATTTCAGCTCCAAATGTTTTTAAACGGCGGATATTAAAGTTAGAAGTGGAGACGTCACCCAGAGTGATGCTTCACGAACCGGCCACCATTTTTCTTTCTGAAACACAGGCCTCCTCCTGCAAAGCTACCTTTTATTAAAGTGTCTTTCAAGGACGTTACTCTATAAATGTTCATATACATAATATGTCTAATCGAGCATTAGCCTGTAGCTTCTTTGCATAGTCTACGTCACTCGAGTCGCTAGCTTGATCGAGCTAGCCCTGTTAGCATGCTGCGTGTGGACTCTGTGACGTTGAACCCGTTTCCTCTTGTTCTCAGATGCTGATGCCCAAGAAGAATCGCATTGCTATCTATGAGCTGCTCTTCAAGGAGGGCGTCATGGTGGCGAAGAAAGACGTCCACCTGCCCAACCACCCCGAGCTCACGGACAAGAACGTGCCCAACCTTCATGTGATGAAAGCGATGCAGGTGAGGGACCGAGGATGAAGGTTTAACTCTGTGGATGTGTGTGTTTGACAGAACGCTGCTGAGTTAAGCTGTGACAGGAAATCATGTTGTTGTTGTAGTTTATTTAGTGTGGTTTGTTCTTTGGCGGGTAAAGTACTATTTGTAATATCAATTAACGTGGATGATTAATTATAACGGTAAGACAACTGTATCTTACATTTGCGAGTTAAAATCAACACAACATAAGATGGGAAATGGATTGTAGCAGTGTCAAGACTAGAGGTGTGGAAATGTCTCCATTTTTGAATGCACCATGATGCAGAAGTGGACGATGATGAAGTGACAGAACATCACTCAAATCATGTGGTTTTGAGCAATGTTCCTTCACTAAATAGTTATAGCCGGTGCTGTTTCCGGATCAGGACAGACGCACATTAAAGTTCCGGTCGTCCTGTATCTCTGTTGGAGTCTGCTTCCTCCTCTGACCTGCACTCACTTTCCACTAATACCATAAACACCATTAAGGATCCCAATCTATTAGGACACATTTAATGTCTGTTTGATTAAACACATAAAGTGATGCGCACACAGGACATCAGGGTTAAAGTGAATAGAAGGATCCAGAGTCAGGATCCGACGTCATCGATAACTTAATGCATGTGTTTATCAGTTTTTGTGTGAACAGTAAAAGAGATGAGCTGAAACAAACACACACACACACACACCTGCAGACAGAAGAGAAGTTCCTCCTGCAGATATGATGTAACTCAGTGTTTTAACTTCATTGCTGTGGGCGAAGCGTCGCCTCGTTTATCCAGGAACATTAAAATGAATTCAGCAGGTTTTTAATCATCATTTCTAAGTGTGAGTGATTAGGAAACAGCAGAGTCAGTGCAGTGGTGCTGCTGAGGGGGGCATGTTGGGCCACCTTGATGAAGTAAAGGCCACAAACACACGTAGATGAAGATTCATTTTATTTACACGTCAGGGAGAAAATTCAAGACATAAAAGATCCTGTGTTTCAACAGACTTGATTGTGTTTTGTAGAGGTAACATCTGCACAGTGTGTTAACACTTGATTGTGTGTTTCCATCAGTCCCTGAAGTCCTGTGGGTACGTCAAGGAGCAGTTTGCCTGGCGTCACTTCTACTGGTACCTCACCAATGAGGGCATCCAGTACCTGAGAGACTTCCTTCACCTGCCCCCAGAGATCGTGCCCGCCACTCTGCGCCGCCAGACCCGCCCTGAGGCCGCAAGGCCCAGGCCCAAGGGTAAGTGCCCCTGTGTACACGTTGTGTGGCTCTGGTCAGTTGTGTTGTTTCTGAAAAGCCAATATCTCAATCTACTGAACACAGGCAGTGATAACTTCATACATACTGTTGCATGAATGCTTCTACCTTCAGAACACATTAAATTCATTATACCCTGGTGTAATGTTGGAATCTGACATAACTACACAACAGGCCATTAGGTGCTGATGTAAATCTGCTGAGTGGAAACATACCAACGAGCTTAACTACACAGAGAGAAAGAGCTGCAACAGAGGTTCACGTTGACTTCAGCCACTCTGATTCTGTCCAGTTGTTTCATGTAGGTGGTTCATCCACCAGTTAAATCTCTGGATGCTTCCACAATTCAAATTTTAAATAGAAAACTTTTGAAACAAATGATCAATCTGTGAGAAAAGATTTTAATTATCAGAAATAACTTCTCTCCGTACTAACATGCCTGAAAACACATGTGACCATTGACGTACACTGGTCATGCTGGTGTGAACAGGAAGCAGATTGTTCATGCTGCAGTTGGTGGTTTGAGCAATGATATTCCCTCTTTAGTTCTTGAATCTGGTCACCAATAAAGAAGTTTCATCTTTATTTGAGTGATTAAAACAAAATCAACGTGTTAAACAAACATCCTGAAGGTTAATTCTCAAACCAATTTCTTAGGTTGGTAATGAATAATCTGCACAATCTTGAGGCCAGATGTTTTTGTAATCTTTCTGTCGAACATGTATTTAGCTAGGACACTTGGTTTTAATATAATTGAAATTAACCATTATGTGAAGTGAAAGAAACTCTTATCTAAGTGTAAATTGAATGTGTTTTTCTTTTCTTTCTTCAGGAATGGAGGGAGAGAGGCCAGCCCGCCTTAACCGTGGGGAGGCTGACAGAGACACATACAGGCGATCAGCCGCACCTCGTACGTATACTGTCCTATAATACTTATCCTCTTCAGCTTATGTGCTTTGATTCTATAAGTTAAACTGAATTCTCCAAATTAATTCCGTTTAGTCTATCAGATATATTGAATTTTATAAACCAATAGTTGAATGATGAATCCTTACGTTGCAGGGCTGGTTTTAACACAGTTTAAACTGGGCTTTGTTTGTTAGAAGTATGAATTGCTGAATGTCATTGGCTGACTTGTTCATGATTCCTCCATCAGCTGGTTCTGACAAGAAAGCAGAGGCCGGTGCAGGAGCTGCAACAGAGTTCCAGTTCGTAAGTACTTTTCATTATCTGTTTTATGGGGGAATTTTTGCAAAGTGTTTTGGCTACAAGAAAATTGTGAATTTTGTTCTGTTAGGATAAATCAGATTTGATTTCTACTGTTATACATACAAAATAAACTGTTTTAATTAAGGAACGTCTGGAAGCTGCATTTTGTTATATTGCAGCTGTCAAACTTGCTTTTGCTAATAAACCTGGTTTGGTGATGTACTGACAGAAGCTCTCTGTTGCAGAGGGGTGGCTTTGGACGTGGCAGAGGACAGCAGCCTCAGTAAATTTCACTGTTTCTTTGTACAATAAAGAAAAATCAAAATACAACCTTTGTGTCTGTATTTGATTATTGTTAATCGTGGTTACTGTTGCACTTTGATCTGGTTTTGATGCTGAGCAGCAGATATCAGAATTAAAAGAGTGAGTGAAGGTATAAGGGGATGACAGTGACCAGGTTTGAACTAAAATGTATACATGATTAAGTCAATTTAACCCATAAAAACATTAAGTTCAATTTCAAACCACCATGGGCCTTAGGTGTTGGAATATAAATTGCATCTAATTATAAAATGTTGGTCTCTGCTCTAAAAAGATCTCCATCAAAAGACGCCTAATACGGTTTTCATATGAATTTTACCCTGCAACATCTGACTAAAGACTCAGTGTACCTCATACCTAACACTGGGTCCAGGGGGCATTGTCGTTACCCTGTAGGAGGAAATCTTGATATTTAGGTCATATCGTCCCTGCTGATTTTTCATCAGTTTCATATTTTGGCTTGTATGAACGTATGCATTCTGTATTCTGTCAGGACTTGGTAAATCATTAGAAACCTGCTGCCTGTTCTGAACAGAAAACTCCATAGCCATTATCAAAACAGTTATTTTGACTTTGTGATGAAAGCGCAGGATTTAATGTACTAGAATGAAACTGTAAATTACGATTCACAACTATTCTTGTGCTGTTGTCAAAAGGCCTGTGGTTTCATGCATCTGGCTTCAGGATGTGGTCCGTGTTGGATCAGGTAGTGGATCAACCTGACAGTCCTGGAGTCTCTTGATGTTTGACTTTAATCACCAGTTCTGTGGGTGCATCGACTGTCCTCTTACCAGCTACTCATATCAAACCTATTTAAAGTAGATTTGGTGACTGTCTAACTTCAACATTGAAAATATATGAAATCCATTTTTTAAAAAGCATCAGTGATGTTTATTTACAGCATAAATTGTTTGATACACACATGCACATTAAATCATTTCATGTTAATTCCTGCTTCAAAGTTCAAAACCAGTTTAATAATCTAAAGTAGATCAGAAGTGATTAATCAACAGGAAATTATCTGCTACAACTGATCAGTTGAATTAAAAGCTAAACTTGAACTTGCTGGTTGATGCATCTCAGATGTGAAAATATGGTGCTTCTTCTGATATGAATGTTTGTTTTTGACTGTTTAAGCAGGAATTTGGATACATACTCTGGGTAAATTGTTTCAATACAATTAAGGAAAACTTCAGATTAATCAATAGTTGCAACCCCATTGGTCAGCATGTAATCTTAATAATCTTTCCTACATTAGAGCCTATCATGTATATGTTTGACAAATTCTCACAGACACGGGCCTGAATGTGAAATACTGGTGTTTATTTGTTGGCACATTTATATTACAATCTTCAGTCTTCTCGCACTGGTTTAATTCCACAGTCCCAAATGACAAGAGAGGAAAAGAATATTCCAGTGACACACTTCAGAGAAAACAATTACGAGTAACTTCGAGGCTGAGGTTGACAGCAACAAGTGCAAGTGTTCGTTTTCTTATTCAATTGCAAAGTATCTTGGGGGCAATGTTTGGTTTAAATAAATTTATATGTTCGTAATTTAGCTGATTTTTACAATCCTCAGCTGTTTAGTGATGTGCTTTTCATATTTATTTTTTGCTTTGGCCACAAGATGGGGCCAGTTTATGGACATGACGATACATATACTTCATCAGTGGATCCCATCGTTCAACTAATAAATCCTCTGTTTTAACCAAGCTCACAAGCTTCAATATCATAGAAAAGGGTAGAATTGTTTGCTCCATATTAATGTTAATTATATGGAGACATTAATTTCACAAGTGCCCTCCTGAACTTCAGCCTGAATTACTCCATTTGTGACGGAGCATGAGTCTTGAGTTGAAGGGAAGTCGTTTAAAAAAATCAGTTATTCATTAATTAATCCTTATTGACCGTAAGCCAGAGTGCGTCCTCCGGCTGTAAGGAGGCTGTGTTAGCTATATACAAGACATTAGCTTGTCAACAACACAACGGATTAAAGAAAAAGCAGAAAAAAATAAAATATGGATAAAGAACAAGTGGTCATTAATAATCAAGTCACTGGCTGTTACTTGTGGAAATCCTCCTCACATTCATTTTGCCAAGTATCTATCACCCACATCAAACCACCGAGAGTGAATTCAACCATTAAGCCAATTACTGAGGGTTAAGTTTGGTTTTTCATGCCACAAACTGGTTTGTCCCCTTAAAAGTCTAATAGCACATTGAGATGAAGACTAAAAGCGCTAATCAACACAAAAATCTCACAGGAAGTGCCAGGTCGGGCATCGTAAAGCAGGACTTTGGCCACCGCACCTTTCTGATACACAGCAGTAAAACCAGCTCAAAGTCTATCATTGTTGTGAAGGAGACTTTAGACCTCTTTCACCTTCACTGTCATTTAGGGGGAGAAAGCTGTTTCATTCCTGGATTATCACAAACCGGTCTGAGGAGTTTGTGTGAAGCCTAATTTGCTGAGGAGGTGAAGTCACCGCGGCCCACGCCACGTCTTATCAGTCTCTTATCTAGTTTAGCATTTAGTCCACTAGCTTTCAGTTCTGTTATTTCCCACAAAGGCAGTTCCTGAATCACGACAGGGTTTTTTTCTATTTCATATTCAAAAGGTAAACGAACAACACTCGTATGTTTGCAACCAAAACTGCAATTCCCATGATTTTTAGACATGATATTGACTGGTTTGGGTCCCTTCAATGCTCATAGCGTTTGCTTGTTTTCAATGAAAAGGCTACAACTCAACTGTACGTTACATGCCTACAGTTATACGGCAAACACTGATTAACACAGTGGAGAATTGGGCAGCTTATAGAACAGTTGCATTAAACAGGTGGACACAAACATGTCTCTTAATTAATTATTCCCTGTAAATCTTGGATGTGCGTTTAAAGCTTGTTTCAATGTCCCCAAGGGGCCAAAAAACAAGAATCACTCTGAGGGAAATATACTGAAAACCAGTGGAACAGCTGTTAGCCTAAAAAGACAGCAGGTGCTAAACTAAATAGCGGTTTAGACACACAATTTTTCGTAGCTTGGCCAAAGTAAATGCAAAAAAACCTAATCTCTTGCCTTTAATTAAATTTGGTCTGAAGAATGTTTGAGTTTTTGATTATAGGCTCTTTTCTCGCACGTACTATCTCAGCCACATTCCCAGTTCGTCTATCCTCGGATGTTCTCTTCGCTATCTCAAGAGAAAAGTCCAGACCGCTCCAGAACCAACAGCGAGAGGTTCAATCAATTCCTCCAGCCTCGTAGCACTCACTGATGTGTAAGATGTGTTTAGTCATTTGTACTCTCACCTTTGATCTATACAGAAATAAACAATTTACAATAAAAACCTCTTACATGCTATCTACAGCGCCTCCAGTTTCACAGTATTGAGCCAGCTGCCTCGTGCCACAGAGGCCAAGTGACGCAGCTCAGTTAAAGAGACTTTTGCCAGACGTTAGAGAGGAGAAAAAACAAAAAAAGAGTATCCAAAAGCATTTTACATGTTAAAAACGAGGTTTCAAACTGTACAAGGCTTGTTGTTCTGCATCTTGCCCAAGACAGCATTTTAGATTCCATTACTTTCAATGTCAAGCAGGTGTTTTGAGTGTTTCTGGGGATGCAGATTAAATACTAAGGACAGAAGGACAAAAAAGTGCCCACTAACGTCACCTGTGCTACGGACACAATGTAAACAAATGCTTTTAACCAAACTGAATGTGAGGAGTAAAATGCGGAACTGGGTTTAATAACTTAAGTGATATGTGCTGCATTTTGAAATTACAAGTCCATGATAGTTGAAATCTACCGCTTCTACCCTCTAAGTATGTTTAGGAAGACCTTGTAATCAGTCACAAGAAAAGCATTAAACAAAAAAAAAAAGGAAAGAAAGAAAACAAAATGGGATTAAAAAGGAGGTAAAGACACTGAGGAAAAACGGCGGTTCATTTACATTATACGTTGAAATTCTTCCACTCTCTCCACAGTCTATGCGCTCCGTTGGAGAACGAAACCTGTAGTGCTTGGGTCGTTTCCCCTAATAAGAGCGGGCGCACTTGAAATTGAAAGACTACTGAGGGGCCGTATCCTTCTGATAAAAAGAGACATCAACAAACACGATAAGTAGCAAAATGAAGAGACCTTTTCCAAATAATCCAAAAGACTTCACCACAAATCTGTCGCGGTCAGCATCAGGTCACTCGACCGAGCGTGACACAACACAACGGTGCTCATGCAAGACAAGTCACTTCCCACAATTCTGTTCATTCAGACACAGACAGCACTTCTGATCCTTACAGCAGGAGGGGGGAGGGGGGGGTCTACACTGATGGGCCCATTCATTCACAGAGAGATAACCAAAGAAAAATGGAGGACACATTAAAAAGACCACCAAAAGCCTTCAGCTTAAGCACTAAGTATACACTTTTACATTACAACAGTAAAAAGTAGTTCTTGCATTCAATAAACACCACGCTAAGGGCGCTTTAAGGAAAGAGAATGAAGGGAGCAAGAGGACATTTCATGCAGTTGTCAGTAAAAAGAAAAACATAAAGGAGGTGGCGTGGGAAGGGGGTCCAAAATTACATTTACAAAGTGTTTCAGACTTTTCACCCAACACTTGTCATCAAGTCTGTGCCACAGTTCTGGCACAAAGGAGTTGGCAAGGCAAACCATGTTATTGAGACAAAAAGAAAAGAAGAAGAGTAGAGGAAGAAGAAGCAGAAGAAGAGAAGAAGAAGAAGATGAAGAAGAGACACAAATAAGAGCGCAAGTGGTGGCGAAAGCTCAAAAGCTCCAGGGGGTGTCAGAGTTATGGTTTTAGTTATCTGATGCCAGAGACTGAGCTCTGGTTGATGCTGTAGGTGGGGGAGAGGTCCCCACCTATCGTGGTCACCAAGGGGGTTCCGTTACTGGTGAGGCAGCTCTCCTGGAGCGCCTCGAAGTAGGTGGCCTGCACGGGCTTGTGACACAGCAACACTCGCATGGCTTCGTCTATTTTAAACCATTCCCTTTTTCTCCCTGTTGACAAAACAACACATCATTGTGGAGCAAGTTAGGACATGAGGAGGAGAAAAAAAAGAAAAAGCATCATAATTATCTGCACTACACGCAGCAGAGAAGTTAAAATCACAAGGGCAGGAACAAAGCTGGTGTTATAATCGGCTCCAGCAAACATGCAATAAAATCCCTGGACTGTGATATTACTGAGGCTGATGCGAGAGAAATAAAGCCGCTGACATCATGTGACGCCTGAGAACTTTGTCAAAAACAAATAAGGTGACTTACCAATGTTGACAGAGTCCTCCCAGTCCTCCAGCACCTCTGTTACAACCAGAACGTAGACGTAGGTTCTGTGTTTCCTCTCTTGGTTCTGTGTGGAGTGGGGGGGGAATCATGATATTTTCAGTTCTCATTCGCAAACAGTGTGTGTTTACACGTGAAGACCAGAAATAAGTTAACCGCAAACAGCTCACCTCAAATACTCCGACTAAGCGACCTAAAGTCCCCTTCACACCGGCCTGAGAAGCAAAAAAAGAAAAGAAAATGTTAAAAAGAGTTTAAACACTTGATTTATCTAAATATGAAGTTATGGGGTTTAATCCAATGTGGCTCATATAATAAAAACCCTGTAGAGACAGGGCCGGAGTTGTTGATTTATCTTTATTCAAGGTATTTCTGCTGCTTGTTGTTTGTGTTGCAGTGGATTACATTACATCATAAGACTGTTTTTATCCCCTGCAAATTCACTCCATCCAGTTTCTGGGAAAACCTGAATCCACGTTATAATGCACAAGGACAAAAAACAACTTAACACAGACTCTTTTACTCGACCAAAACTGGAAGCTGTGTGCTGCATTTAATGATTCTTCATTCACGTCACATTTCAGTGCAGTGAGGTTTAATTCAGCCAAAGTTGAAATAAAACTGGTTTGCATGGTAATATCTTTAAATGTAAACTCTTTATACATTTGGTCAACAGTGAAGACAAAAACAGAAATGTTGCGAATCCAATCCAAACACTTGCAGGAGAGAGTTATGTCAAATAATCGTTTAAATTCGTGGCAGTTCTAGATTATAGAGCTGTAAAACCATTGTCTACAGGGTTGTTCAGCTCTCGCTTATGGTCACACACTGACCACTTCTCTAAGAGATGCTTCCAGGCCACGTCAGTCGCGGATACAATTTCTGTGATCATAAACCCTAAGCCACATGTCATCACCTTTCCTTCAGAGCGGACACCATGAACACTTCTGTGCCAGTTCCCTTTAAACACTTACTAATAACAAGAAAGAGGGATCTTCACTCCTAGAGGAGAATAGCAGGTTAGATTTAGACACAGACCGAGGCCACTTGCTGGCATCTTTGAAGGGTCTTCTTCAGGTTCCAGTTTCATTCTATAAATAAATGTTGACTCCATGCACTGCACTACAGACTCAGTGTTGTATTCTTATGTCCTCAAGCTAAGATCATATTAAATATGACCAGGCGCACTTCTAGAAACCCCAAGGATGTGCCAAGGATTAAGTAATAGACCAAAAGTCAACCTGTATGTTTTTATGAGATGGAAAATGTCTCCAAGCTCAAGCATTTGTGTGACTTGAAAACAACTGGTCATCTACTAAGAAAAAGATGTAGAGCATTGAGGCTGAATTACAAGTTATGCAACTCTGTCCTGTGTCTTCACGATGCTAGGCCGGGGGTGCATGACTACCAAGGATAAGCAGAGGTTGTGACTAACAAGGAAGCTCTGTAACTTTGGGTCTGCTCCAGATTGCTGTGTTTTCACTGTCATCCCTGGAAAGACTCCAAACCAATAAGCACCAGCAATCACTCCCCACTCATATGGTCATTAGAATGAGCCTGCGAGGATTAGGATATGTCCTGTTACACCACCGTCCAATAAGAGGCTTAGAAAGCCACAGGACGCGGTGATGCATCGAGAACCACTCAGTCGCCACAAAGTTTCTGATTGTGGTCTTTCAGCACTTTCCACAAACTTCAGTAGTGATGTGACATTGCTCTTGACCCTGTGGAAATGTGTTGGCAAGGCACAGCTTCCTGGGACCGCCAAAGGAACCACACTACAAGAGCCAGGATAAGAAATGATATCAGCGTCCATCATTGTGATGGATCGCACACAAGCGCAGAAGCTTTATATGGTCAGTGACCCGCCAAAGGCTGACAGCAGGGCAGAATTTACTGTCTTCAGTGCTCTCTCGCCATTTTGATGAAAATGCTGAGGCGATAAACAGCATGGCCCCTTAAGGGCCTCCTGATTTAAGGAAAAAAACATAGGTAGCATCAGCAGGATATTGATTTCCAATGAGCTTCAGAGCTGTTGACTAATTGCTTCACAGATCCAAATGTCCAGTTTGTCCTTCAAGATGACGCAACAAGGCTGCTCTTGTAAAAATAGAAATATCTAAAATCTATTAACAATGAAAGTTGATTGTTTTTCTTCATTTGACGATTGGACGGCGCCGCAGTGGCACTTCTGGGAAGCCAGTGTAGAATCTCAGTGTAACCTTATTTGACACCTTAACACTGCTTTGAAACACGATGCTACGATACAGCTTATGCGTTGCTAGGCTTTCTCTCCTTCTGTCCGCACAAACAGGATGACTGCACTGACCAAATGGGCTTTGAGAGCAAGGCATTAGGGCCCAGCGGTAAATACAGATATGATTTAATGGAAATGAAATACAAAACATTTCCATGAGCCTATGCTAAAACCAATGTGTCACGCCGTGAATGGTAATCCATTCTCAGAACAATAAACCCAGTCTAGAAAGGGATGTTTCACAATCATGATTCAAATACAAGGGTCAATACAATTTTATGTAGGTGGGCTTGGTAAAAAAGGTAAAAACTCAAACTAGATGTAATAATGAAAGGGATACACAACTGACCTCTTCACACACTTCTCGAGCTGCAGCAACATTGGGCTCTTCCTCCGGCTCCATCCCCCCTCCGGGAACGATCCACTTGTCTGGATGTCGACTGCTGCTCACCAGCAGCACCTGAAACGCACCCAATGCAAGAGAGTTCAGAGACATATAACATAACGTTGCTTGTTGATAGTGTGTTCACGTTACACAAGTACTGTTGCACGAGCGCGATACATTTAGCAACCTGTGTGGGTAACAAACCTAAGAAACAGCCCAACTGATGCCACAACAACTACCCCCCAACCCTTTAAGTGCTACACTGGATCTATCTCTCAAGTTGTGTGTCGCTGGATCCTGTGTGAACGCAGTGAACTCGCTGTGTCATGCT
This sequence comes from Limanda limanda, assembly GCF_963576545.1. Classification (NCBI taxonomy): domain Eukaryota; kingdom Metazoa; phylum Chordata; class Actinopteri; order Pleuronectiformes; family Pleuronectidae; genus Limanda; species Limanda limanda. The sequence continues at coordinate 1,265,693 of NC_083639.1, forward strand.
TGTTTTCAGTGGCTCGAGCTGTGAATCAGTGAGTTTGCTCCTTCTCCAGTTCACCATGTCAGTCTGCTGTGGTAAATCTCAAACTTGGCTGACTGTCGATCTGCTGGATTACAGAGTCTGGTAGAAAAAAAAGGAGAAGAAGTTTGGAGCTACGTGCAGGTCATACTGATGTTTCCTGAATTCAGCCCATGTGGTTCACAAGTCTTTCACCAGAATGAGGAATTGGTTAAGTCTCATTTCATCTGCTCCCCGAGTCAAAGAAAAAAAAAAAAACATGTTTCCACTACAAAGCCATCTTTGTGCTCGTTGTTGTTGACTGGACCTCCGCTTCCCAAATCGCTCCCGAACTCAAATAACCCTTAGCAGGGGCAGCTGCAGCGGCTTCGAGGGGGGAAGAGCCCGGAGGTAGCCACATTAGCTCATTAGCACAGATGTCAGAAGGAGAAATGTGAACAAAACGTTTAGCTGTTGACACTGAGCAAATATTACAAAGCCCAGAAATATCCGTGTTGTGAATATGAAGTTATGAAGGATCAGTGACGGTGTTGCAAAGTAGTCGGGTATCCCTACCAGGGTTGGTTATTCTAGGCTAAAGCTAACCCGGCTAATAGCTACATGTCAGTGTTTGGCTAGCAGGACCAGTTGCATGAACACCATCACAGTTAGCAGCAAGTCGCCTGAACGCGCCCACTAGCCTCTGAACACCGGCAGATAAATGTCTTCACCTGTCACTTTATAAATCTAAATAAGTGTTATCATCCATTGAACCGCTTCTGAAGCTACGGTAAGCGCCCAGGAAACAGCCCGGGCTCGGGGCTGTGGTCGCTGGCCGAGAGCCGGCTGCCCACGGCGGCTAGTTAGCAAGCTAATGCTAGCGTTAGCATGCAGCTAGCGGGCTGGCTCGGCGTGAGAAGCGGAGGGCTGCTGCTCCGCACTGCTAACCCGGCTTACATAACCGGGAGTACCCGCTGAAAACTACACAATAAATTCACAACACCGGGAGGATGAGGCAGTTTCCAAGCCGAAACACAGGCACAAGCCGCGGGGTGGACGATCGGAGGAGACACCGAGGCGGCTAAGGCTAGCGAGGCCCTCCCGGACGGCTGCATCCCCGGCCTCACCTCCTCCTCGTCCTCGCTCCTGAAGCACAGGCAGGCGGCCCGCTTCTTGTAGCCGTCCCCGTCGTACGTCCGGGTCTGGTTCGACTTGAGCTTCATCATCTCGGCGGGCAGCGGAGCTCCAAAGGCCGGCTGAGTTAACACCACGTAAAAGAGACGACGGCCGCAGACAACGCAGTCCTCCTTCTCCAGGTGGAACCTCGGCGATTCACTTAGAAGAAATAACTTCTTCTTCGCTTCATTTTCACAAACCTGGGCACACAGCTACGGCACGGTCGCCATTACAAGGGAGCCGCTACGCCCACGACGTAGTTTAACCTCTAGTAGCACGGGCAGCGTAAGGAAATCACTCATCGGGCGTTGGAGAATTCAGAGCACGGATCTGGGATGGGGGGTGGAACCACGCAACGCCACGCTGTGTGTTGGGGTAAACCCGCACTTTAATGCTCCTAACCACTTGTTAGAGACTTTGTACTAATACAGGCACGTTCCGCCTCACAGTGAGGAATTCAAATGTTACGTTATCCACGTAGTTTGCGGTCAGAAAGAGCAGAATTGTGCGCAGGGTTTGGTATGTGGGTTTCAGCACCGCAGGTAATGGACAGCGACAGAGGGATCTTTTTGGGCTTTTCAACCGGTTAAAACTGAAATGACTGGTCGATTAATCAATGAGAGCAAATGTTTGATTATCAGTAAACTATTTTCAAGGTTTCATTCTTTTCATGCATGAATTAATATCAATTATTTGCTGTTTAATTTGCTGAAAAGAGATAATTTTACACACACAACTTTTCTGGGTTGTTTGCATTGATGAATGCAAAGAGAATTATCTATCATGTATTAATTCTATAGCCCGATATTCACTGTTTTGGGTCACTTCAAGTACACGGCAGACACTGATTAACACAGTGGAGAATTGAGCAGCTTAAATAACAAGATATTACATCTATATCTAAATTAATGATGTTTCTCTGTAAATGTTGGATGTGTGTTTAAAGTTCTTTTTTATGCATGAATGAATATCAATGATCTATTTTCTGAAAAGACCTCACACCATTTCCCTATTCAAGTCGATGGGAATTTGACTCCACAACCATTTAAACATTTGCCATTGTCACTATTTTCTGGCATTATAGCGACAAAACAGTTAATTCGATTTTTTAGAAAATATCCATTAAATTGATTTTAATAATGGTCATCAAATCATTATTTGATTATAAGATTATCAGATTATCATTGCCAGATGAGCATCAATTTGCCAAGAGTGATACTATCATATGTTGGATTTGTTGATTTAATAGTTTCATATCTCCAATACTGTTTGAGAATATAGGACAAGATGATGAATATTCCTGATCCCATTAGTTTAGGTTAGTAACTACCAGTAGATGTTAGCAGGTGTTGTGGCCTTAGGGTCATAAAGTGTTTTGTCCTTGTAATCAATAAAACAGGGCGAACTTGAGGGTACGTCGCTGAGGCTAAAGGTAAATCTGACTGGCTACTGGCTTGTATGTCAGCACTATGGAAGCCATGTGGCCACTCAGTAGATCAGACATAATTACCTCTATGCCTTTTGAAACTAAACACTATCCCCCTTTTGCAACACAGGACAACATGGAGGATATCCCTAGTATACAGCACTAATAAATGCTCACCACCAGTTGATATCATAATATCAAACAATATCACCCACATTAGCTCCATCATTAAGGTTGTTATGTTTTCTTATTTTAGTTTTTTTGTTTGATAGTGAGCAGGATTACACAAAAACTATTTATACCCCATGAAATTGTGTGGAGGGGTGGGGCATGATCCAAGGAGGAACCCATTATACTTGGGTGTGGATCTGGATCAGATGACTGTTTGGCCTCAGTGGAGGTATGTGCTCTACTGCCACTTGATACCTGTATTGTTTAAGGTTGCCAATGTCCTGACTCGTCTGTTTGAGCCACTTGAATGCGTCATTAACAGAAATTCTAACTAATTATGTCTTTGTACAATTCTTTCATTAATTTCTCATTTGCATCTTAATGCATTGTACATCTTTTGTATTGGGAAAAAAATGTTTATGGCATGAATTCGCTGAGGTAATGAGCTTCTGTATATGCTGAATGCATGCGTGAACACAAACACAGCGGGGGGGGGCAAATAATGCAGAGTTTTCATGTGCTCATGACGTTATTCCTCTCGACCCACTTCAGTCGTCTTCTCGCTTTAGGTGACATTTCTCAGCCTTTGTCTTGTTCTCCAGAGAGAGGGAACATCATAAAAGTCTTTGGAACTAATGACATTTAGCTTTAGTAAAAGAAGTAACAGCAGAGGGATAGAATGATGAAACAGGAACTGTTGCCAAGTACAAGCACAGTTTTAGGATATAAAATATAAATATATATATTTACTTTGCTTTGAAAATATCAGACCAGCAATAATATTTCATATCAAACTGAACTGGATAACAGGCAAAACTATGGCAACAAACTGGTAATTAAATCAAATTTAACAAGTTTGTTCTGTTCTGATTCATGTTGTTCCAACAACTTTTTTCATACCCTATTTTTATCTTTATATACTGTGCTAGTTTTTCAGCTGGAGTCTAATTGCTCTCACTGCTGCAACATTTCAAACTCCCACCAGACATCAATAGTATTTCTTCTTATCTTATTTACTCATGATCCCTCTCCAGTTTCTTCCCATAGAAACAGAATTCCTTACCTCCCTCTTCAACTGAGTCACAAGTGTAGTAAAACAAATCTTTGCTTTTTCTATCAAAAAAAGTGTTTGTGCCCCAAAAAAACACCAGTTTTTTGTACCACAAATGTCAAAATACATCCATATATTTCTATGTATACATAACTAAATAGAGTCCTCTTTTACTTGCATTATTTTTATATTCATAACATTTAGAAAAAAATGCACTTTATTACAAGCAACTGCAATATAATGAAAATGTAATCCAGTAATTCTGCATTAAATCGTACTTACTAAAGTTTGTTATGTATATTTTTTGCACATAACTAACTTTAGAGATATATTCTAACATACTCAAACTTGTGTGTACAACAAATTTACTCTAAAGGGCAGTTGTGGTTTAGAGTCAGCATTTTGGGATTATAGTGGCAAAAGGTCAATTAAATTTGGTCCTTAGAAGTTACTCATGATACTGGCGTCCACCAATTCATGTTTGTTGCTTAGTCAATTGATTATTCATTAAAAACCTCACAAAATGAAAAAAATAAAAATATGATTAATTAGATGTATTGCCTCTGGCTGCCTACACACAGTAAACACACAACAGTAACATATAAATAAATATGAATAAACAACATTAACTATTCTTTAGCCGGAAGGCAAATCAAAATATTCTCAGCTTAAGGAAGATAAATTGTTTATTTTACTGTAAGCATTACAATTCAGCACTAAAACATATTGATATAGGGTTATAAATTAAAAAATAATATGGAAATTAAAAATAACAAAAAGCCCAAACAGTCTCTGTGGTCAAATCGTGATATTGCCACTACGCATCTAACCCCAACTCCTAATGTTGCTTTCAAAAAGCAAGGTTGAGAAAGCAATATATTTCTTGGCCTATTAGCAATTATTGTTATATATTTATTAACCTCACAATTTACTGATTGTTTAATTAAAGTATTGTTTGTAATGTAATTAAATATAAATAATACAGAATAGTATAAAACTAATCCTCATAAGACAGAAATTTTGTTCAAAATGACAAACAATCAATTACAATTCAATATTTGTCTATTAACAAATAAATAATTAAACAAGCTGTTTATTTATTATTTATCTTGCAAAGATTGATTGATTGAAATTTGATTGAAAGATATAACTGTCACATCAAATGTAAAAACTCCTAGAAAAATAAATCCTATATTCTGTATTATCTCGAGCTTCATGCCTGTGTCTTATTTCAGGGGGACGAGAACAGGCTTCATGCAATCAAACTAGCTGTAGCGTGTATAGGGTCATACCCAAGAGGCTGCACTTTTACTCTCTGCAGTTGCTATGGCAACCATTTTTTCTTTTTGCAAGTCTCTGGTGAACCATTCACACACTCAGGGGCAGAAATAAAGTCCCTGTCTTTTCCAAAAGAGGGCGCTCACTCCTTTCAATAAACACATACGTCATATTTAAAAAAAAGAGTGCCACTCCATTCTACAATTGTTGAGAATTATGAAAAAATAGATTTACTAAATAATTATTTGGTCACTAGGAACTCCCTGTTTAAATTTTATATAATCTACTTACATCTTATTCGTACCCTACAAAACTTAATGCATGTCTCTCCATCTGGGAAGCAGTTGTTTTACTGAGATTGCCCTTTTGTCTATTACAGTAGGAGAGGTTTCCCTTATCTGATTCGATGTCTTTGGGATATACAGTTATACATTGCATAGGTTTGTCAGGAAAATACTAATTAAGTGAAAAATATGAAGTTATTTAATTTTTTTTAACTGATGTCCATCTGAAACCTGATAACGTCCTGACATAACATTAGCCAGTGATGTTGGCCAATATGTCTCACGTACTAACAGTATTTACTTGTTTCAGGAATTCAGGTAGATGTTGTGGGTGTGGATACAGGTAAGGCTTATTTGCACTCAGCTTAATACTGAAACTATGTGTAAAGGATGTTATACATGCAGGGAAACGTTTCTGATACTAAATATGTTGCCAGTTAGTGGCAGAGTTGGAAGAAGAACTCAGATGCGTTAATTAATTTAAAGTATCAATAAAAAAACACATTTACATGTCAGTGCTCCATCAAAGTCATACTCAAATAAAAGAACAGAGTTTTTTCTCAGTTAAAGTAAGGGAAGCTGCCAAAAAAAAGGTCCCCTGTGACTGATAAAATAAATTAATGATCATAGACTGTTGTATTTAAACTTTTTTTATTTGCTTTATAGTCCTGAGACAGAAACACAGTATTTAATCTATGATGGCACCGACCACAAGGGTCTAAACGAGAGTAATGTTGCATTAAAGTTGTATTTTTGTTATCGCATTATATTCTGTATATTATTTACTGCAGATAAAATCGGGGTTTGTTGAGCATGAGCAAGTAGCAAAGCTCAAACTTTGAAACAGGTTTGCCAGTTTTTCCAGTTACACCTTCTGGTTACCGACTGTAAATATGTGACTAATATCCACATAAAGAAGACATCTATTAAAACTATTAAAACTAAAGCCTTAGAGATAAGACCTCAAGGTATTGTTGGCCCATCTTACCTTGAAAAGTTTGGAAATGACATTACAACTATTTCGACACATAGACCGAGTAGTCACAACCATATTGCGGCACAAGCAAAGACCAGGGGATTTATCTCTTCAATCCCTGTCGAGACGTATGACACACAACTAAAGGCTATGCGGTGGCTGAGGTTTGTTTAATCGAAGACTGCAAAGATATTAGCAACGTTACCCTTTCGAGCACCTTTTCCCTCTCCAAGTAAATATGCATGTTAATGACTAAATAAGCAGGAGATTGTGTTGTTCTGCCCAAGGCCAGAATAGATTGCGCTCGGCTTCACACACACGAGAAGCAATTTACTGTGTTGTGATTTTCTGGGTTTAAAGTGACTTTGGCCTCTCTCTGTATGGTGTCCTCTGCTAAAAGGCTTAATCTCAAATCATTAGCTTCAGACATAATGCTCAATAAGAATATATTGGATGTTTTTGGACAAGAAAGGATTTAAAGACTGAACAAGCACATCCACCTTTCTTCATTCAGAAAATATACTTTAAATACAAACGTGTCACTCACCACTTTTATCTGCTGGATGTTCGTTAATTACTCTGATTATAGCAAATTTGCCTTTTACAGTTTTTAGTTTCAGTTTCAGTTTTCACATGACAGAATAATAAATAAATAAATGTCATAATAACCTAACCACCAGGGGCTGCTCTCATGCCAGTTACAACTTGTCCAAACTAATTTCTACTGACGTTTAACTAAAACAACCCAGAAACTATGTGCACAGTATGTTTTTTTATAGATTATGAAATCAGTGAAATATCACAACTAGATGTCAAAATTATAGAAGTAGGGTGATAAAGAAGTTACAAGCTTTAGAAGACCTTAAGTATTGTGCTCCTAGGGTGAAGCTGGCATCAGGCTTATAAATCCACATGTGTAAAGTAAATAACGGCACCTTGGAAAGTAAAACATTTTTCTGCATTTATTTCAGGTTCATTTCAAACTATTATGGCAGATACATGCTCCATAAATGAGCAGAAACTCAAAAGGCTTGGATGTTTCAGTGGGGAAAAGTGCAATGAGGCTTCCACTCTACGCACACCCACAGAAAAATTATATTTTTAGATCAGAGCTACATGAAACATCTACATACTGTACATCATGGTTCATTTTTGTAATTGTTGGCATCGGAGCGGAAACATACATCTGACTGCCAGCTGCAATATAACACTATCATCTGTACACAGTTATTTACAACGACTTGTGGGGGTGATATCTGCCATAAATAATTTCAGCAGCACAGTTAATTCCTATGCTTGAGTAAAGCAGCAAATAATGCATACTGCTATATCTTGTATTTCACATTGACTTCAGTAATGTTTTACTTTGTCTGACCAGTGCTCAAAAACCAAAAGATTGTCGTTACTATCATTCAAGATCAAGACAAGTAGCAAATTTCAACATTGGAGAAACGTGTGAAGTTGCATTATTTTTCTAAGAAATGTCAGTTTGTCCATTTATTTCGCTCTTATCTGTTTTTTACTGTACTGTTTGTGTTTTGTAAAAATTACCAGAATTTAATGTCTTCAAAAACACTGTTTGTCAGCTGTTGCAGTAGATGAACTTTGCTAAATACCAAATTATGATCAGCGTGTTCAATAAAAACAATGTACAAGGAACCATTTTCACACGAGGAGGGGAGTAACGTAAGAAAACATCTCTAAGCAGCTCATCTGTTTTTTTATGAATGATTTGTATATTAATTAGGGCTGGGCAAGTTAACTCGTTTTAATCGAGTTAACTCAAGTGATGAGTTAACTCGATTGTTTATCCGCCAATTATTTTCCTTTTTCCTGTTCTGCAGCATTATTTTCTTTTTTCCTGTTCTGCAGCAGTCAGTAACAGACTTTCACAAAATAAAAGCCTGACTTTCACAATAAAACAATAAATAATCAAACTATAAAATAATTAATCGAGTTAACTCCATTGAAACGAGTTAACTTGCCCAGCCCTAATATTAATACATCATTACTCTGAACCTCTGTTGGTCACATGATCCTGCAGTAGTGGTGACTGATATAATTTTGATTTAAAACATTTAGGTATTCTTCAGATGAATTATAACTGACAGTTTTCCCTTGTGCACACTCTGCACCAAAGACAGAATTTACACAGCCGCCAGTCTCTTTCTATAAAAAAAGGCTTTAAGGGTTCAAAAATTAAACATGACAACTGTCAGCCAATCACAGTTAAATATTTATCACTCACACATATGGCCGATCTCTCTGCCCTGGCTGGCCTCTTTCATCTCGGCAGAATAAAGCTTCAAACAGACGACTTGTCTTCCAACTCCTGGGTGTGTTAGTGAGTCCGAAACTCAATTTGATATAATCAAATGTCAACAGACACAGTCTGCTTGCGCGCAGAGTTCAATATTAGATGTCACAGATGTTGATGAAAAAAGATGCAAGACACAAACATCATATTGGATTATTATTTATGTGATGCAGAGGGACTTCCACTCCTCCTCCTCCCCCTCCTCCTCTTTCTTCTTTTCATCAACGTCATAACTCTTTATGTGAAAACTTTTACAGCAGCTCCTCCTTCGGCAGATTAATTCAACGTTTAGTGAAGCAGCTCTGACTTCTCTTCAAAGTCTCGGATAAAGAGGCAAAAACAATCCCCATAATACCCGAGAAGGTAAAACAGAAACCAGTTGTCGTGAGCAGAGGTCATTCTAAACTAAGTAGTTTGAAAAGATTATCCCGTCACTAAACAGAAAATCTCCTAACCTAGGAATTTACATGTCGAGTAATTCCTATAATGTATCCATGAAATGAGAGACGTCTGGGGGCAGGTGATTATGCCTCAGTGGTTCTTCTTCCTCACTGGGATTTTCACAAGTGACTGGAATTAACATGGCTTAAATTCTCTCCGGCTCATGGCTAATTGAAACAAGTAATCTCCAGAGTTTGCCTTGCACAGTGGGCCTAGGGAGAACTCTGCAGCGTTCTGTGTTATCCTTCCAGCAGACTCAAGGCCGCGTACTGGTGCACTGCATCTGAAAGCAGAGCAGGAATGGGTCTCCTGGTGGAAATAACTTTTGTTTCCCATCCTCCACAACTGAATAATTTACTTATTATGCTAACTACGCTAAACAGAAATGGAGCGGCAGTGTGAGGAGCTGAAAGATGTAGCACTGATGCTATGTGGGGTAATAAAAAAGTTGTAAAACAGTGTTCAATAATTTGCGCAAGTTAGCTCTGTGATTTCCCTGACTTAAATGGTCCCCTGACAGCTCACAGGACAGTCAGTCAGTGGAGTCGTTTAACTGGAATTAGCTCCAGCAGAGGTTAGGGATGAATATTCAGGAGCTCAGGTGCTCCGGGGGCCCTACGGAGATCTGACACACTCCCTTCAAAGGACCCTCCCAACCCCTTCCTCTCCACACACCTCTCTTGATGTGATGGAGCCTGTCCAACACTCCACAGGTGCGACCCACTCAGACCCGTGAAGGCCTCCTCAACCCTGAGATCAAGGAGGCAGAAAGAGCAGCTGAGCTGACGGGGAGGCAAAAGTTATCACCATGAGGCTTCCATTGGACATCAGGGAAAAATAATCGCCACCTTCTGCAGGTTGCGCTTAAATTAAATATGAGGAAGTTCTCTGTGTTCCTGCGACACAATTTCCAGACCTCTGAAAGTTAATGGCCGAAATAAGCCTCCATCGTACATATTGAACTCTCAAATAATTACATTCCATGCTCGGTTTAAAACTAATTTCTTGCGTTTTTGCTGGATAATGTTGGACATACATAGTAATGCCCCTGGACATGATACTCTGCTGCAGAATGTGGTGGCTGTCAGTCAGAGTGGAAACACACACATAGGTTTGTGCAGCTAAGTTTAGGACTTAAAATTAAATGATTTGTCACACACACACACACACACACACACACACACACACACACACACACACACACACACACACAATCCATGACCTCGGAGAACATTTTATTGACTTAAATTGATATCCTGGAGACTTAGCCCTACTTTAACCTGAACCTTTAAATATGTATTTTATGATGTAATGATTTACATTTTGTTGACTAGCTTTTTGTCCCGATAAAGAAGATAAGTCCCCATAATATGACTGATAAACTGATATAGGTCCCCACAACATAGCAATAACTGGACCACACACACACTCACAGTTGCCTCCATGACTTCACAGAACATTGCATTGGCTTTCATTGATTTCCTGGAGACCCTTGCCATAGTCACTAAACTTCAATTTTAACTTAGCTATAACATTGTTACACCTTTAAAAATGAACGATTTGGATTTTTGGTTTTTGTCCCCATAAGGCAGACAAGTCCCCAAAATGTGACTGGGGGTAGGTCCCCACAACACGCGTGACACCAAACACACACACACACACACACACACACACACACACACACACACACACACACACACACACACATACCCAGCATCTAGATTGAGTTTTCGCACTCATGTGATTGGACTTGATATATTCGTCACGGTCCACGCGCACAGACTCAACACACTGCAGCACCTGTAACGTGCGCGTCCACCCAGAAGCATCACATTTGAAGTAATGACACCGGGACCCTCCTGTCGTCTTCACCGTGGAAATTGAAGCGATTGCCCGCCGTCACACTGCAGATAATTTAATAGTCACAGAATATCATCACATTAAGACATCGCCGTTTTTAAACATCGGGGCTAAAAGAGAAAAAAATTGCTGCGTGTGTAAAATGTGGAAAGAGATCAAATGTGAGTCTGTCAACTTCCATAAGTGTTGATGGCGCCGGAGTTTATTAAGAGTTGAATGTGTGTGATTGACTGAAGACTTTCACAGATGCAAAGAGGCTGTGTGTGTGTGTGTGTGTGTGTGTGTGTGTGTGTGTGTGTGTGTGTGTGTGTGTGTGTGTGTGTGTGTGCAGCCACTGCCGTAGAGCTGCTGGTATTACACGCTGTAATGTGGCATTCACTCCCCCCTTCCACACACACACACACAGACACACACCCATTGATGGTGCATTCTCTCCCTGATAAAGGCGGTGTGCTGCGATGCATTTAACATCGATCACTTCTAGCGCGTCCCTTCTCCAGTCCATCAGCCGGGGGAAGTGCTCTCTCCTCGGGTCCGGGATCCGCGTCTCTCCGCTCCGTTATCCCGTAAGAACCCGATTCTCTCCACGGCGTTGAGGCGGGATCGTGTGAGTGGCTCGCTGCTCTGGAACCTGGACGTGCCATTTATTTATTCTCTCCCCATTCACACACTAAAGAAGTTGGGGGGGTGGGGGGGTGGGGGGGTGGGAGGAAGGGAGGGCGGTGGGGGGGACTTGAGACTTTCAGCACCACTTTCTCCGTGGACAGCGCTCGAGAATGGTTCCTGCGCAGCGACGCAGCCTCGGAATTGCGCGTGGATTCCCTCTGGATTTACTACTGAGAAACATTGTTCACATGTTGATCTGAGGAAAGAGGAGAAAGAACAAATCCACCAGCTTTCTTCTTATTATTAATTTTTTTCTCCCCCTCAATTGCCGAGGAAACCCCCCCTCCTCAGCCCGAGCGAGGCAGTCGACAAGATACGATTTTTCCTTTTGGATATGGGTCACTTCTTATAATGCAAAATCAGGTTCCTCGTGTCGTGCACGGGCAGGATGAAGAGGTAAGTGCAGCCCCCCCACCCTGCAAATAAATGGGTCATCTCCCCGCGATCAAGTGTTTAGAACAGAAAACGTCGTGACATCAATTTACTTCATCCTCAAGACGGAGTAGAGCCAAGAAGAAGGAAACGATGCGAATCTAAAAGGAGGGTGCATGCGAAACCAAAAACTGTTTCAATGCCTGTAGATGATGATTGATTCGTCGAAGCTTCTGAAAAGTAGATGCGTGTGTGTGTGTGTGTGTGTGTGTGTGTGTGTGTGTGTGTGTGCAGGAGTGCAACGCCCAGGACTGTGCAGGCATTGATTGTTTTTACGCCTTGTGGAGCTTCTTGGACGCTGCTGCGCTGCAGACAGACGCCTCAAGACGCAGAAAATAAGATTACCCCCCAAAAAAAGAAAAGAAGCACGAGTCAATATCCCAACTGCTGCAGCTTCAAGGTTTAAAATGCAATTGTGGTTGCATCTCCAAAAGCACATATTGGATAGAATTGGTGGGGGGGGGGGGGGGGGATGCAAACAGTCGCAGCTCCCCCACATTCATCTCATCCCCACCTCCCTTCTTCTCTCCGCGTCCCCGTCCCCCCCCAGCCCTGGAACAAGTTGAGTCACGGTCAGGGGGAGATGTGTGAACCCTCCTGGCACTGGAGGCGTGATTTGGAGACGGGCGTATGGAAGTGCTGATGTGAGGCTGCTGCTGAGGCCCCCCCCCCCCCCCCCCCCCAGAGCCAACTTTAATAGGTTACTTAAGCATGCACGGCTGTTACTCTATTCCTGTGGTTGACAGGGATGAACATTGTGCTTTAACCTTGCATGTATATACGCAGTTTGTCTGTTGGCACACAGAGCGACGCTGGAGATGCTCGTCCAGGTTCCTACAAGACACAACATCTGCACCTGACTCGTAAAGAGAATCATTATTTAATATCGCTTCCATTTCAGGCAGCTCTCTCCCTCAGGCCTTATTTGTGGGACCAGAGATTAGCTCTGTGCTATCGTACTCTCATAGCTTCAATTCAAAGTGTGGTTGTGTGTGTGTGTGTGTGTGTGTGTGGGGGGGGGGTGCTCTGTGTGATTACAGCCAAATATGCCATTGTCTGCATTCCCTCTGAACTTACAGCCAAGAGGGGAAATGTTCCTCATATCAGTGGGTAATTATCTAAAGAGTCTGACTCAGCAGAAGAGAGGTTTTTTAATTCGGTTTCACCAGCCTCCTCCGAGCTCTCGTGGGAAACATTTTCTGTCTTACGTTGGGTTTATTCTTGTTGGCATGTTCCTCACAACTGCAGTGACTGATAGCCTTTACCTGGATCTAGCTACAAAGCGCGCTTAAGAAATCTCCCCCAGAGAGAGGTTGGGAGGAATACTCCATATGTGTAGATGGTAGCCGGGCGAGAGGTGCAGGGCTTATTCAGAAAGCCTCAGATTTACTTTTCCGAGCTTTGCCTGGCTTATCTTGTCCTGCAAGTTAGTTTAGCAAGTGCAGACTCAGCGTTATACCCCGGGTTTTGCCCGCTGCTAAGTTCTCATATGTCATGGGGCAGAGTGTATAAGCAGCTATGAGGAGATACAGTAGCACTGCTTCATTCTCTTGCTTAATAATACACAAGGACACAGCAGCATGTTGTAGCTTGGCCAGAGGATACACACACTTCTTTACATTTCAGGCCGTTGGCAACAGGGTCATTTAATGAACACATCACATTCACTTGATGGATGATCATAGCGATTGAAATCATTTCAGGGTGGGGGTGGGGAGGTGGGGCGCTTGATCCTCTTCTCCACTCTCCCCACACAATCTTTTACTGTAGCTGCCGCATGGATCCAAGAACAAGACTGCAAGAGAAACCCACGTGTTGTGCTCTGCTTCCCAGAACAGAACCCGTCGTTAAATTCCCGACAGACCGCCGTTGTTCCCCTTTTACAAAGCCTCGTGCTGGAAACGGTGAAGCGCGTGCACGCTGGTGTGCAGAGAGCCCAGGTTTCAGCCACATTCTCCTCCTGGCAGACGCCATCTGCTCACTGGGGAGGTTTTCCAAACAATCCCATATTAAAGGCAGTGGACTTCAGAAACATGGCAACACTACAAACACAGTATCCTCAGGTTTTTTCCTTCAGTATAAAATAAAAAACAGGTCACTTAATTTGAGAAAAAAATGGAAAATAACCAAGTAAACACATAGCTGAATAAAATGTTGTGTTTATGTGTTTATGTGTTTATGTGTTTATGTATTTAGGTATATATATATATATATATATATATATATACATACATAAATCAATCAGCAGCTATCTGGTTTCATGTGGTGGCCAATTGTTCATGAGTCTTTTATTTCTAGATTTGACGCTCAGATTTTTAATGCATTCACTAAAAAAACCTGCACTCACACTCGAACAGCCCCTGCTTTGCTCTGCTTGTTTTCCAACTGTGCGCTTGCACTCTGATATTTTACTTGCTTGAGCTCCGATGATCTGCGCTCTAGCTTCAGCTCTTCTCCTTGCTTTCAGACCACATATGTGCATCTTGGGATTTCTCCTCTGCTTTTGAATATATTTTCTCCTGCTCTTGGATTTTTTGTTGAAGTTCCCCTACCAATAGAGTTCCAGTGTCTTGTCTCCACATTAACTTTTCCCGCCCTTGTTGTGTTTACTTGCGCTGTTGGTTCTGTTTCCATAAAATACAGTAGAGCAAAAACAAAGAGGGTTGCGTCTATTTAGTTTTTGTAGTTACTAGCTCGAGGAAATCTGCCCAAGCAACAAAATACCTGAGTGCAAGCGTACAGTTTGATCGATATTTCAGGACAAGCTAAGGTTATTTGAATGACAGAATCTGAACATGAAATCAATAATTCATGGTCTCAAACTGAAAGACCACATTCTTGAATAAAGAAAGAAAAAAAATCCATACATTGACAAATTGTCCCTCTCAGAAACATTAATTACTCTCTTACATTAATAATCTGAGGTTTTCTGGAAAACATCCCATAATTAGGAGCCTGCTACTCTCTTATGGTGAGCATTTAAGATGTCTAATGTTTTTTTCAATAGACGATATTTAAGCTAATGGACACATGTTGGGTAACTTACCTCATCAGGAGTTTCATAAATATTTCATAATATTCCGAATCAGGCTGTAATAGACCATCAACGCTCACCGAGATGTTCCATTATAGATGGAAATTAAATGTTTGTCCTTGTACCGGGATATCGCATTAAAACAGATGGTGCGGTGCTCTGAGGTTATACTATTCAAATTTTGCACATTAGCTTGTAAATTTATAACTGTGAAGTAATGTGGAAAAACAACAGGATTTCAAATTATTAACAATGGAGAAAAACAAGAGAAAGATCCAGAAGAGGGATGCTGTGCATTTCCTGACTCATCATACACACAGATTCTTCCCGGGGCAGCGTTGTGGGAAATGGAGTGTGAAATGAGTGCACTTAACATCCCTGCAGTAGATTATACACATTATCTTACACCCGGGTTTGAGAGCATCTTGCCTCTCGCCTGTGAATCTGTCATCAAGTTACATTCACCTTTACTCCAGTCCATTTAATGTTCCCCACAGGCCCCGAGACCATCTCTTCACACCGTCCCGCGCTTGTTGTTCCAGACCGGCATGAAACAATATCATCACGTAACTTCGGAAGGTTCACCTCAATGACTCTGAGCGCCACATGGAGTTTGCATCATTAGTGCTCGCTTCATGCTCTGCATTTTGCCCTTTATTACAAAGTGTGCTCATTCACCTCTGCCCATGAGGTGAAGTTTTCATCTGCGTTTGTTTGTAAATGAGCAGGATTACGCAAAATCTATACATGGCCACTTTCCATGAATTTCTGTGGAGGGTTGGGCATGACCCAAGGAAGTGGGTTTTAAATGTTTAGGTGGATCCAGATCAGGGGACGGGTTTATATATATATTTTACCACATTTTAATTGATTTCTCAGATGGAAAAAAATGCAATTTGTGCAATTCTGTGTGGATCCAAATAATAACAAGATCCCGGGAAATTAAATGTGGTTTCATAAAGTGACTGTTCAGCCTTGGTGGCGGTTAATTCAAATAAATAATATGTTGGTCATATTGATGGAAGAGAAACAATGCTTTGATATACATATCAAACAGGAAAGCACTTATAAAAGAAACGGTTGCCAATGTTTTGTTTCATTTTTTGTGTCAATTGTTTTGTTTGTGTTCTTAGAGAAACATGTTGACAATCACAACTTTTGCAGCACAATTAACGCCTTTGTTTTCGTTGCTTGGTTGTTTAATCATCATCTTACTGCAACAAAACATTTAACTGTACAACAGGGACCAGTGATTAGCCTTAGCCATGGGCCAGCTTTTTTTTCATGGTGTCATGGTGATACTTTTATATGCAGCCTGCTTCAGTTATGATTGAAGGTCAGAATTGATGTTGACACAAATTGTTCTGTGCCAATTTGACCCAGGAGTCACTGCTACACAACAATATAATCACTGAATTATTTACATATGTTATTCTACATATATTATTTTTCTGATTTGTTGTATTGTTGTGTTGCATAGATTGTGTATGTGAGCAGCTTCCTCTGTCATGACACTCCTCCACACTGATCATGTAATCACTTGAAAACATCTGGAAAAGAATCTTAAATTACCCTGAAAATTACCTGTAGTTATAGTATTTTTTTACTATTGAAAGTATATTATATATATTGTATTATTTACATAATCAAAATGTGACCTAATCCCCCAGAGTGCCTCAAATTTCCCGAACCTTCTGCACAATGTAATTGATTGTGACATTTTATTTGAAGTTAAAGGAAGAAAATACATTTTACATAGTTGTGACACACAAGTATAGAGAAATCCCTTGTTTCCTTATCTCCCTTCGATATATAAGTGATGAGCAGTTCTTAGTGTAACACTGTTCAACAGCTGTCCAGGGAGCGCTGGGCCTACATCTTAGAACAAAAGATGTATCACTCCTTCCCTTTCACTTTGACTGTCTTCACCATAAGTGGCCTCAACAGACCAAGATGCAGTGGGAGGAAAAATTCTGCACTCTGAGTGAAAAGGGACGTGTACGAGTATTTGGTTTTGCGAGATGTATTCATGCGCCCGCAGCTCCGTAATTGCTGGAAATGGCTGGAACAGACACACTTCCTCTTGTCAAAAAGTCCTTCTGGGAAACCACAACCCAAAACAAACATTAGCTGCAGTGGAGGTGAAGGAGGCAGGTGGACGGAGAGTGTGTGTTGGCTCCAAAGTAAATAGCACCTGTGTTAAATGAAATCGATCCTTAAAGATTCTGTTAACGTTTCCCCGGTCCGCTTCCAACAATGAGATGTTACAGTTACAGTTGTCTAAGATAAGAGGATTTCTGTATTTTAGATACTAAGCATCAATAGCATTGATTTGGAGTCATGTTTCCGCCCACCTGGAGAACACAAGTTCATTATTCATGCTCTTGTAGCTCTGTTTTTGGTCTCTACCACCTCCTGAGGGACCTTTTTAGCGCCTCTATTAATCAGCTCATTACCTATTATGTCCGCCTGCTGTTTGTTCCTGTGCAAGAGATTGAGTTAAGAGTTAATTAGAGAACAAATGTCAGGAGTAGGCTCGTCAGTCTACGACAAACAAGGTGAAATCACTGTTTTTCTACGTCCCATAGTCCTCAGCTTCCTTCAAGCTCCCTGAACGCCGACCTCCCAACCACCTCCTCTCTGTTTATTTGAGCTGGAGTGTGGCCTGAGTCAGATTTCACAGCGCAGCGTGGCTCCTGCCTGGATGTGCTTTCCACCTCTGAATGTGGGCGTAGCTGGACAGAAGCAAGAGTCCGCTGTGATCTCACTGCATTGCTCTCTGTATATTCAATTTGTGCTCACTTTCCATAACAGCTCTGCTCAGCTGACAATATGCAAACAACGTGAAAGGGGTCATTCGTGTTTATGAGCCCGACAGAGAATAATCACCTGTGTCTGCAGCTTTACCTGATCAGACGTGTTCATCACCAAACAGCAGACAGACTCATAGTGAAGCATTCAGCAGCTGAAGGACCTGATAGTTCTTTAAGTTAGAAGAGACCATAGAGTGTGAATAAAGATGGACGACATGACTGCTCCCAAAAGTGAGGCCAAAGTACCTTGATCACGATGTAAATCCTGCCTCCTCCATGTTAGTGGATGGGAGGTGGACCAGTCATTTAGGTCAAGCATGTGTATCGACAGGTTTTCCATGTCATGTCTCCACCCCCTGATCGCTTCTGAGCAGACTCTGGTTCCACATGCCCAGTCTCTATATACAGTGAGACACCCCACTTCTAAATCACAACAGCAGGGGGAGAAGTTAAATAATGTGATGTCTATTATTACAAAAAGGGTTAGGGTTAATTAAATTTTCTGCTGCATATCATAGCAAATTAAGCACCAGCACATATAGAGCATCATCCCCTTTGCTCTTTAGTTTCTAAATATTCATTGTTGTGTGCCCGATGTTTGTCGCAGGGCTGAAAACGCACTGTGCATGGGTGGGTGCTTATTCTCTGTGGTTCTGTCACTCTGAGCGAACCATTTCAGGTTTCAGAAACTTTGATCCATTGTCAACAGGAAAATACTGAACGCTGCAGTTTGAAGGACAAATCAAAGAAAAAAGCCTGAATAAGAGCGAGGAGGAACATATAAAAGGCTTAAGAAATGCAAAAGGCCTCGACTCTGACGATGCGACTAAGGACTCAAAGACCTTGACACGCGAAGCACAACACGTACAATGGTGAGATCAAGGATAACCTCAGCAGATGGCAATCATATGGATCATAGACTCAAACACAGGTCTCCTTTGTATATGAAGTGAAGGGTCTTATGCATTCACCTCAAAATTGGCTGGGAATAAAGGCTTCACCCACGATCTGCGACACACTAAAGTGAAAACTGCAAATGAGTTGTTGAGCTCAGTCACCGCAGCCTATTAAGGGAACGCATGGCTCCTACTGACTGGAATATGGCTGATGCAGTCAGGACAAGCAAGGCAAGCAGTACTTAAACAATTTAAGCTAAAAATAGTGATATATGTCCTCATATCTCACAACAGCATTCTATCTCCCACAAGAGTCTGCAATGGACTTTTTGCATCTATGTTACAATTTACTGCCCTCTGGTGGTGGTAGCAGATAATTGTGTCGAGAAGTGGAGAGAGCAGCATTTTGTTTTTGACGTTGTCACTTGCACATTGCGGATACTCGTCAGATCTTTGATGGATGACGAGCAATGACTGTATAAGATTGATGATTTCATGATTCTTTAAAAGTGAAGCCAAATATCTTCATTGCCCCCTGGTGGTTGGCTGAAGTATAGGCCATACATACTGCCTGTCGGGTAGTTGTGGGATGCGTCATGCATCTTTGTAGATTGACTCACTTGGTTTCAGTGCGCTAGTTATTATATCACACACATTGTCCTACACATGCAGAGGTGTGTGTGGAAACTGCATTTTTGCATTCAAACATTACAAACAGTTTTTCTTCCTAAGCGCTAAAAGGTAGTGAACAAATTACACTGTGATCTTCTCTGTGCACGAATCTGCAGAAAGTTTGAGAAGTAGTTTGAGACTTCATATTCTTACACAAGAAATGCAGCTTCTTTTCAGGGATAGTTCAGTCAGTGTGGGCTGTGTTCGCAGCAAGTGGGAGAACGAGAGAGCAGGTGTGTGAGGCTGGAAACTGGAGCGGAGAGAGAGAGAGAAGTTTGCAGTTAAGCTGGGAACGCAGTGAATGTGCAGTTTAGGCTGTTTGTCAGTAAATAGCTGCAGCAACTCCTTGAGGCCGAGTTCCTGCTCCTTGATGCCATCGGCCCCGGAGCACATCACAAATCTGCCCTTTGCTTTGATTGTAGTCAAGATGATGAGCCGGGACACACAGGGAAATACAGGACCCTGCATTGGCACTGGAAATTGTAATTGTTAGTTAATGGTTAATATTTTGAGGATTAAGATAAGAGTGATTTGTGGATATGGGGTTTGGGTTAGTTCAAAAGAATAATCCCAATGAGCAACTTCTCCAGTTTCTAATCACCCCAGTCAGTAGTTACACCTGCCTTAGTCACCAGATCTTGTGTATAAATATATATGTGTGTGTGTGTGTGTGTGTGTGTGTGTGTGTACCAGGTTTGTACCTGCCTGTATACCTGCCTGTCTGTGTATTTGTGTGTGTACCTGTGTGTGTACCTGCCTGTCTGTGTATTTGTGTGTGTACCTGTGTGTGTACCTGCCTGTCTGTGTATTTGTGTGTGTACCTGTGTGTGTACCTGCCTGTCTGTGTATTTGTGTGTGTACCTGCCTCCCTGCCTGTCATGCCATCTGCCTGTGAGCCGGTTCCTCACCGTTCACTTCATCAGTCGCTCTTTTAAGTCTCGCTGTCTGTGCTGTTATCAGCCACCGGGACAGTTTAATGCTCTGCTCGCTGATACAGTTGAGAAAACAAAATGAATTATGTTTTGCTGTAAAGTTCAGTATGAGCCTTTTGTAATTTGGCAGATCTGTGAATTATCAACACTTCCTTGTTATGTTGACAGAACCCTTTCTGTCTCTCTCTAAATATATGTGCAAATTGCAGTTGTGAACAGAAACGTACGTTCCTACCACACGGGGATGTGAGAGATTTCAAAGGTGAGAAGCTGTTTTCATAATTGAAACATCATGTGTGAATATTCATCGTGTAGACTTTCAGACTCAATTCTTTTTCCATTAATAAATCAAACTAAGCTTGCAGATTAGATATATCTTTTCGCAGTTCCATATGGTCTTGATACTTCTTTTTACTCAGTTATGTGCACCGTAGGATCCATTCTAGTGAGAATAACTCCCTAAAGGTTTGTGGCAAAGGGCTCCAGTGCACACACAGATGTCAGGATGCAATAAGATATTGTATACCCCTAAATGTTTTCCTGCATAATGGGCCAAGTCTGAATTATGCATTCTACTGTCTGTACTCGGCTCGATCCTGTCCATGAGGTGATGGAGTTGAGGTGAGGTGCTTACAGTAAAGAAGAAGCTCTGCAGATGCACCACGATCAGCTGCGTGTTCCCGACTGGGACAGCGTGAGGAGAAATGCAAAAAGATGCAGATTTGATGGGAGTAGATGCTGATTTCACTTCACTTGTAGATGAAGATTCTCATAAAACACGAGCTCAGACTTCAGAGTCACCCCAGCTTCATCTGGGGACTGCTCCGGTTCTGCAGTCACACTCCGCTGGCTGGCACGAAGGTGTTTGATCCCCCCCCCCAAAAATGGCTCTGCTCAGAAATAGATCGCTGTGCTAAGTGTGATGAGATCAGCGTGGTGCAGGTTCTGGAGAATAGACAGAACATGAAGAGAGCGTTGTGGCCGCTACATGGCCGACGTGCCCCAGAATTAGCATGAGCGGGCACCAAGGTGAAGTCAGAATCCTCTCATGTCCTGCGGTGATTCATTATCAGCCACAACAGCGATGCCAGTATTGTTCTCACCTTGTGGGTTTATGTGCGTGCGTGTCACACGTGTCGTCGTGGAGACACCGACGGTTTCAGGGAACTTCACAGAGGTGGTTTAATTACGTCTGGCAGGTGTTTGTGTGTCTGTGAACACATTTTGTCACCTTGACAGCGTCACGGCTGTGCGAGCCGCTAATGAAACTTGGGTGGGTTGGCGAGATCGAAATGAAGGTAGAGTTTGGAAGAAGGGCGTGTTCCTATCCGGGAGTTCAGGGTATTCATGCTATCACCTAGTAATGACTCTTCAGTACTTGCAGGTCTGGACGTCAAAAACATCCTTTTTAAGAAAGCAAAACAGTTTCACAGTGAAAACTGGTTCATTTTGAATTAGTTCTGCTTCATTTACTGCTACTAGTGGCGTTGACATATTAAAAATGTAATAAAAATTTGCACTCACTGGTGTAGATGCACATGAGGGGGTTAACTAAATTTATTTCATATACCGTCTTAATTGCAGCTCCAACACGGTTTCATATTGCAGCTACAAATAAATATATGTGTGTGTGTGTGTGTGTGTTTGAGCAAACTTTATTTTTATTTGATGGAAGACACAAGCTGGGAAGGAAGGAAGGAAGGTGGAGAAGGTGGAGGAACAAGCAGAGAGGGATTTGTGCTAAATTGAGGTGTGTAAGTTATTCCTGTTGCATTTTTCATACCACAGCAAATAAGAAAGTAGCTTGCGTCGACTTATCAGCATTCACATATGTGAATATTTATTGAATTTCCATGCTATTGATTTAATCCCCTACATGTGGGCATCATTAACCTGGGCTTTACTAAAATAAAATCAAAACCTATATCTCCTGTGACCAATTGCTGCACATGCACACATGAGAGGCAGAAAATGAAATAAGTTGTGCGGATATCTGCCTCAACCACATCCGCCCACACTTTGCTCTGCACGGAGCACAAAAGCATACGTGCACGGTTTTGAAAGCCACTGACACAAACGATACATGCTCAGGGACATAGACACATATTGCAGCATGCCACACACACACATGACTAAGGGGGGGCGGCTGCAGCGGGAGTGAGTCCACGAGCTGTGAGAGCTCTTCTGAGATCCCTGGAGCCCGTCGTGGGTGTTCAGTCGTTCCCGCGGGGGACGCTCGCTGCTTCTGCGGAGGCCGGTTCAGCTCCAGGATTAATGAAAAGCTCCATCTTAGTCATGAAAAGAGCATTTTCACAATCTATTTAACATCATGCATACCAAAGGCTCACATTAGGCACCGTTGACTTATGCTCGCCTACAGCAGTGTTTTCTGATGCATTCATCGCCACTGCTGTGATCTGCTGTGGGTAGGCTGCCCCCCCTCCAGCAGTGCCCATTGAGTCTCTTGCATTTCTCATGTTCGCTGTCATAAAAAACTCATTCTTCAGCGCAGAGATGAAAAATGACGCGCGACAGGAAGTCCGAGGGATTTATTGAAGAAATTAGAGTAATAAAGCTTCCCGTGACTTTAGTGTTCTTTTGGTGTAATGTCTGTTTTTCTCTCCTCTGTGCGCTGATGGATGATTGCTCCACAGAAACAGGAATGACACAGAACGTGATAGGAGACGATTCAGTCCAACTCTGACAGGTGGACACACGGCTCCCAGTGAGTGGGACCAGGTCACATGATTGTAATGCAGGATGTTTCTCTCTCAGCAGCCAGGATGACCCGACAGAGGCTAGAGTGGTGTAATAGGCTCCAGTGGAACAGCTCAGAGAGGAGCATTCCATGAGTGCTGGATGTTATTTCAGCGGTTACCTCTGCTGAATTATTTAGTGCAAATGGTTGTAATTACACAGCGACTACACAAGGTGATTAGGTTGTGGCGTGTCCGGATCTTCGTCGGAATCACAGGGGCTGCGTGACGAACCAGAAAGGCATTCCAGGAAACTGCTCCGTGCACTCGCCCACCCTCTTCCACCTTTTAGCTCTGTCAGCGATTTCTCTCCTGCGAGTGGCTGGCGTCAGGCCGGCCCTCTCACAGCTTTTAAAAGGTTTGTTAAAGGTCCTCGTGAGACACGGCCCGAATCCCGCCCACACCGCTCCACCCAGCCTGCCCACACGGACCTCCAGGCAATCACGGCTTCTCAGGATGTCGGTGAGCATTATGGTTACCCCCCCTGTGAACGCCTGTGATCAGGGCTCAGCCATGCAGGGAAACTGGGGGGGTGGGATATGAAGCCACTCGCTCGTAGCAGCCACGCAAACCACCGGTCATCTCTCTCACGCTGACCTTTCAGGGCCGTCTGAGGACTGTGATGTGACGGCGTGGGCGACGGCTGATGGCTGATGGGGAAATTAATGCTTTGATTCATCTGTTGGTGTAAACACAGGATGACAGGCACGGTAGAGCAAGATGCAGCTATAAGACTCAAATAAGACACAAATGTCACCCAATGTACTTGTATGAGGGGAAGACAACTGGAGGGCCCATTACGAGGCTGCGCTCTCTTGTCCTGTCCAGGTTGGTCCGTCCTTCATGGTGAATTGGCAGCGCTGCAAATTCTGCCTGACAGCGGAAGCTCCCCTTAGGGAGACTAAGTGGCATCAACCTGTCATAGCCGCACACTGTTGCTGACAAGGTGGTGACGAACACCTTTCATTAGAAGGCAGAAGCCGGGTTGTTCCTCTGAGGGAGCATGCTCCGGTCTTAATGTCAAAGGGAATGGACTGGGGCTGGAACAGGGTTTTATATGTCACCGTGATGCACTCTCAAAAAGTCATAGGACCCAGAACCAGGCGCAGCGGGGGGGTGCACTCCTGCCTGGATCGGACCTCTCGTGGAATCTGTTCGAGACCTGTCACAAGCTGCCAACATCGCCAGTGCTGCAGTGAAGCCACATGGATTCAGATTGCTCATATCCGCCGGCGGTGACGGCTCCTAATGACACTGACAGGCAAGTATTTTGACGATTTAAAAATTCAGCACCTGAGAAAACCCGGTTGGAGAAGTCATTAAACTGCAGACGGCAACACGGGCCACTGTGTGACTGCTTCACAGAGACAGCAGAGGCAAAAAGCTCATAGCTGGCAAAAGAAACATTGCTGAGTTTGGTTTTCTATAGCGGGAGCGCTCACTTGCTGCTGACTAGGAGGCCTTTCCACCAGCCGTGACAGTGTGGGGCGGTTGTTGTTTCCACCTCGTGTTTGTGCGTAATCATGAACAGAATTTAATACCAAAGACACTTCCTGCAGGAGGAGCGACCGCAGAGGCCGTTGTGACGACTCTGGCAGGCGTCTGTCTGACAGATGCTGTCGACGCTTCAGCATCGCCACCATGTGAGATACGGTCATGCAGCAGGTGGGTCGTTGAGTGACGGCCAATTCGAAGTCGAGCTGCGATGTGTCGGAATGTCAACATGTTGACGGGTGTCGCAGCTGGTGCTCTCCAGTTTATTGCAAAGTTTGATTTGTCACCTCTGAGGGGAAAGCAACACCATGTTTGAATTGGGTTAAGTTGCATTCACCAAATCCTGAAGGTGTTTTTATATCATTGTTTGTGCTACAGCTTCTAAAAGTAATATGGAGCCTCCATTTGATTTTCTTTCTGATAAACTGACTGGTGTTGCCGTCACACTGTCACACATGTGCTTGTTTAGACAGATGTTCAGTATCTGTTAGTGACTGAGGGAGTCAAACTGTCTGTGTTGCATAAAAGTAACACAAATCCCCGGAGTTTTGCATCACCGGCAAGAAAAGAGGAGTCACCTGCTGTGAAGAGTATGAAAAACATACAAAACAAACTGTAATAATGATGCTAATACTAATACTGTAATCCATAAGGCGAGTAAATCCATCATAAACACATTTACAGTTTCCGTAGGATCAGAAAAGATTGAAACCTACATTGCCATTGATTATTCAGCTGAGCAAAAAGGGAAAATGCGGAGCACTGGATCCATTAGGGTCCACTAGCAGAATGTAAATTATCACATTAGGAGCAATAAAATAGCTGGAATCTCTGGGCAAACACAAGTGTCTGAAGCTGGCGCACGGCTCCAAATGAGACACAGCTCCCACACCTACAATCCATCCACAAATCATTACCGGCCAACTGAGTGACATCAAACCCCTGACATTACCACAAGTTACTCCAATCTCCATGACAACTGTGATTGCAGGAGAGAATGGCGATCTGTCCCCGGCACTTCTTTTTGTCTTCGCTCGCCGAACCTTTGTATCACCGGATTCTCTCCAGACTTTGAGATCTGTTCAGTTTCGGCTGCAGCAGCCTCTCAAAGCGAGGTGATGAGTGAAGCAGTGTTTTTTTTTTTTTTTTTTTAAGTTAGAGGACTGCACCTCCGGTCTCTATCTCTCTGACCACACTGTTCGATTGTATTGATTTTTCTTTTTCTCATTTCTTTCTTGTCCTGCTGGGTATTAGATACACTGTGTAAAAGAAAACAACCTGGTAATTTTTTTTATATCATTTCAGAAAATAATAAAACACAATGGAAAAGAATTTGAATGACTAAGACAGCTAAATTGTTTTTTTTTTTTACCTTGAAATCCAATGTTTCTTTAGGCATAAAATAGCACATATAGGAAAAAATGAGTCACAAAAACATATTTAATTATTTAACATATTGACATGTAAAAAGTAAAAAAATGGCTTCATACATATTATTAAACAGACCAAATAAAGGTAAAATACAGGAGAGATGTTTTCTAAGGTTTTCTTGTACGTGAGACTATATTTATTATTGGCTGCACAGTTTTTTCCATTTAGCTGTTATGATGGCACAGCAGTTCCACGGCCATATATCACGTTTCCATGCATATGGAAAGTGCAGTCTATAATGTGATGTGGACAGTAAAGTGAGTGAGATGTGATGAGACTCTTACAGCTGTGAAGAAAGCCTTGTTGATATGTTTAAATAGACAGAATATACACGTAGAATAAAGATGATGAACTGCTGGATTCACTTGTTTTATTGAAGAAGTAAGATTTGTTGTTATTACCTCTTCCAAGGATTTTTGTTTCCCCCCTGTTAACTGGTTTGATTTTTAGGTGGATGGTTTGTTTATTTGTTTGTTTGTCAGGTGGATGATTTATTCAACATTTTTGGGAAAATAAAGCGCCCGTCACATTTTGGGCCAGATCTAATAAAAAAAAGAAGCAGATCCAGGAATATTTATCACATTCTTTATTTTCACCTGAATCCAGGGAAAAGGATCTTGATGAAAAAAAGCAATCAGCCATATTGACCAAACTATTCCCATCAGTCTTTATGTTCAGTGCACGTTAGCAGATGTACTAAAATACTCAACAACACATGGGGCAACCAGTTAAACATCAGCACCTCAGCACGCTCTGTATAAGCATGTGTCAGACTGTAGTGCAGCATCACTTTGCATAAGTACAACCTCACAGAGCCAGATGCCTGGATGCAGACTCTTAGTGCTTTTTGATTTACGTTGCATAGCATGAGATAAATTATACCCACATATTACACATCATTCTACAGCATGCATCAGCTGCACAGTGGGGGGTCGCCAGTGTATCACAGGGCCAAGATATAGAGACTATTCACATTCAGATTCATTGTCGATTTAGGGATTTTGGCCCAGATTTGGCTGATATCCCACATCTGGCTCACATACTGCTATGATGGCGCTTTGGTGATCCTCTCCTGCCACATCTGGGCCGTAGTCACCGTTTATCACTTGGACCACTTCAGGTCCACATCTGGATACCACCTTGTAGAGCACCATATGTTTGTTGAAGAAGGCCCACACTTGTTCAAGGATTTTTTGGCCACATTTTTCTATTTTACAAGTGGGCCATTTTAGACACCACAAACAGAGCAGAAGTGCTGCATTATTGCCTGGAGTGTCCCGCATGCTTATGCTAACTGGGAAATACCCTAACCCCAATCTGCATGTGTCTGGACTGCAAGAGGAAGCTGGAGAAAACCCAGGTAGACACGAGGAGGAGAACATGCCAACTCCACTGCACCGCCCTCATTAGGAACTATATTACACATAATGTTATGGTGTTAAGGTGTTACTGTGAGGGACACAGTGTTTGCATGTATTTAAAAATTCACATCCATAATTAGCACTCACTGTTACTGTGTGGCCGAAAGGTCATTTCAAGTATTTGTGGAAGCTGTTCCACCTGTTCATGAATTTATGCATATCTCATATCTCGGTCACACCTTGTTGCACGAGGAACGTCTTTAATATTCACAGTATCAGTTGTGTTGCCACGTCGCTGCTTGTGGACGTGAGGTCGGAGTTGTTGTGCTCGCAGGTAAACGCTCGCACTCATCACAGCAGATTGGACGGCACTTTAATAAGAGATGCGTACTTTTTAAAATTAAATTGATTTCTGGACGCAGTAGTCACCTACCGACAGAGCAGCGCTATCTTCCAAATGGATTTCTGAAATATCTTTGTGAGACAGACATAATGGGTTATGACTGTGGACAGAAAAGTAATCACAAATTAGTTTCCAAGGTTGTGTCAGTTAATTAGTACCTGATTAAGCGGTCAGTGGAGATGTCTGTGTGTGGGGGGGGGGGGGGAGCATCATCAGAAGAACCGTCTCCATCCGCCAGAAGTGATGCGAGAAAGAGAAATTATTAGAAATGTTTCACGCAGGCAGTGCAAAGGCTGCACAATGTAAAACAAAACAATGTCGCTGAACGAGCCAAGTTCTACAATTATGTGGCAAACAAAAATATATAAATCAATGACAATTAACAGTCCATTCAGTCGTGCACAATAAGAGCACAAGGAAGTCTTAATCAGAAATACTGTTTGGCTTTTTTACTTTTTACACAGGAAATGACTTATTACTTTTGCTGCCGCGAGAAAATAAGAAGTCTCATCAGCATTCAAGGTTTGCTCTGTGTAAACTTGTCGATAACATCCTCTCCTCTCGCCCCTGAAGACTTGCCACTGTGTTCAGGGCGACTTGTGAAGGCCTGGCTCAGTAAACCGATGTTTGAAGTGCGGCATGAATGCAGACCGAGAGGCAGCTTGAAGTCTTTCTCCTCCGACAATGTCCCTTTTCTCTTTTCATTGGCGTACTCTCGTTTTGACACCGCAGAGTCCTGCTGTCTTCAAAAGTGTCACATGGCAATTAGGCAGTGGTTAAGCCCTTGGTGTTGGGAAAGACCGTGGAGTTAAGACGTGTGAGTTATTCTCACTCTTATGCTGATGTGTCGGGATAATCTCCATCTGCAGTCACAACAGTTTAACTCCGTCTGAAACTATAACTGCAGATTTCAATAGAGCTGAGCTCTCACAACCATAGAATCCAAAAGAATATGAATCTCCACTTCCTCCTGCTGTAGAAAAAAAAGAAGCCAAAATATCCCATATATACAGGGGCCACATCTTGTTCTTTTGACGTCATTTGAGGTCAGAGTCTGCACAGTAGTGATTATGGAGCCGCTGTTTCAAATACACGCTCTTTATCAACGGCGAACAAACATTAGTGTGATAAGAATTACCTTAAATGACAGAAACTATCTTATTTAACATGTACTTTGACTTTTTAGTTCGGCCCATGTCCAGTCTGCTAACATGGAGGAGGTGGGGTTTATGGCCTATGCTGCAGCCCACCACCAGGGGGCTATAAATATGATTTTCTGACAAATGTTAAAACAGGGTATTAAAGCTGAAAAGTGCCAGAAACATAGATTTAAACCAATCACGTCTCTTCATGTCGAGACATAGATATAGCCTAGTGTAACCCGTCCTTCCCTTGATGGGGTTGCACTCACTTTGCCGACTTGCGTTTTCCAGGAATATAACAAAAGAAGCGTAGAAGATGCAAAGCAACAGAAGAGTAAAGATAAACCCTCTTATCCAGTCACCTGTCCCTATAGAGCCATTCTTATCATAGTGTGACATGTTGTCTCCACTAAACATCTTCAACCCACATCTTCATCTCCATCTTTACCCGTGTTGAATGAAACTCAGATCCTGGTGAGTTCCCGTCACATTCCCCCAGAAGATTTCATAAAAAAACCCTGTTGAAGATTCTCATCACTGTTTCTCTGTAACCAAGACACCACGAGTGGCTGTTGCCATTTGGCTGCATGTGTGGATAAATAAATCTGGAGAACAGAAGGATATGCAGCCTACACACACTGACCATACTTAACATGATGTGTGTCCATGCCTGCCTCCAGCTTGGAGAAAGAAGTGCTGCCAACATCTGCTGCTAGAGACCAACAGCTTGGATATATAAGGGTTTGCCTTTGGTCCACATGAGTGTTTGAGGGATACAAACAAATAAGCTGTTTAAATACACAAAAATGAAATCAATACATATATTATCAATGGAAAGGTGTTTTTTTACCGCAGCGAGGATTCACCCTGAACGTGTCTGAAGCGTAATTCATGGAACAGGTGTTCACACTCCTGAGCTGGCAGCGCAATTGAATCAATTATGCATAAATAGGATTCTCCTCGTGCATGATCAAATTAAGATTCTCTGTCGAGCAAACTATAGATCCAGCACCTGGTGTGGCAAGAAAAACACCCTGTGGATAGAAATTACAGCGAAGCAGAAGAACAAGGCATTGGTCAATGGCAGAGGTGTAAAAAGTACTTTGATATTGTACTATAAGTAAAAGTACCTTTACTTTGATGAAATTTTACTTAAGTACAAGTAAAAGTACCCATCTAAAAATCTACTCAAGTAAAAGTAAAAAGTAGTTAATTTAAAATGTACTTTAAGTAATAGTTACTTAGTTACTTCCAACAACTTGATGGGGGCTGCTCCTATACAGTGCAAAAAAGGACAAGGGGTCATAAATCCAATCCAAAAGCAGTTATTTTTAATTAAAGGAGAATCTTTACAATTATAAGTGCAATGACATTAAACATTTAACATGTCAACACAACATTTAAGAACTTTTGGGAGGACATGTCAAGACATGAACCACATGACAGCTAAAATAAAAAGTTAAAATGCCGCTGTCCCACTGTATATTTAAACTTTTGGTTAAACTTTGGTCCACCTTTAGAGCACTAGTCTACAAACATCTTGCTGAGATGTGGCCACGGGTTTTCTTCATCTACTTTAATCTCATCTGGCGGAAAGTTCGATGATTCCGCTTGTTGGTCGTCCGCAATATCATCCTTCTCTAGCTCTCGTGACATCGACTCCATCATCCACTTCACACCTCTCATGAAGTAGTATAAAGTTCAGTTCATACAAGTAAACATGAATAGTTAATGTTCACCATTTAAATTTTGAACTAGTTCATAGTTCAGTTCATTTCATAGTTTTGGATTTGGATTTGTATTTATATAGCGCTTTTCTAGTCTGATGAAGACCACTCAAAGCGCTTTACAGTACAGTTTTACATTCACCCATTCACACACACATTCATACAGTGCATCTACTTGCAGCACTTTGTTATTCTATGGGGGGCTATTGAGGGTTCAGCATCTTGCCCAAGGACACTTCGGCATGCAGATGGTTCAGACTGGGGATCGAACCGCCGACCTTCAGGTTGGAGGACGACCACTCTACCCCTCAGCCACAGCCGGTGGAAAGTGAGAATGAAAGACTTAACTTGTATTTTAAAGAAAACTTTATCCGTCACTACCACTACCCTTGCTTTAAACTGTACTTCATATGTATGAATTACTAAATTAAATGTTTTTTTTATTTTGTTTTATTATTGCTAATTTCCCCTTTTTATTTATTCTTACCCTGCAAACAAAAGGCACAAGCACAACAAATCAAAGTTTTGAATCATTTATTTTGAAATGGTTTCTTTTAAATTTGAAAAGGCACTTCCTGAATAATACGGAAAAGATCGCTACTGGCATGTGTGCCTCGAGCACAACACTGTCTACCACTGCAGTGAGAATTGCCTTGCGCCTTGAACTATGTTTTTTTTTTACTCAGTAACGGATGTAATTTCCAATGTAGCGAAGTACAATACTTCAGTCAAAATCTACTTAAGTAAAAGTAAAATTACCCATTTCAAAAACTACTCAAAAAATTACAAAGTACACAAAAATAATACTCAATTACAGTAACGTGAGTAAATGTAATTTGTTACTTTACACCTCTGGTCAATGGACAGTCTGACACAGATGATGCTGTAATTATTGTAATGATAAATTCTAATCCAAACATGTAATAATAAAAACAAGCGTCCTCATTTCAATCTTGTCCTGCTTCAATTTAAATATTCTTTTTATTAAAACTTTCTCTGAGTTGTCTTTTTGGGGCAATTTCACTTCACAAGTAAAGATTTAATCATTTAAAAACAAACAATAATGTGCAACCAATAATAATTATCTGCTGGTTCATCCTCTCAGTCAATCAATTAAATTTCGTATACAGCGGCAGATATGATATTGATAATTATCACCACAAACTTTGTCACTAATTTCTTCTCCTGAGTGACGGTTGTGGTTTTAAATAGTTTTTTATGAGCAGAGAATAATGAACTCTCGATATACAGCAAAACATTTTATGAATCTGAGGTAGATTAGTTGTTAGTTATATCTCCTCACTCAATGCATAAACATTGTATTGATATATTTTGGGCTTATGTCGTATTGCTAGTAATTACAATTATATTACAGTAGTTATTAATCTTGTCTATTGCCATTCAGCCCTAAGTTACAATTCTAAATTAGTTGATGAATGATTTGGTCAAAACATCCCATTATAGTTTCTCAGAGGCCAAGTTGACATGTTCAAACAGATATTTGCATTTGTATAATAACACAATAAAAGCAAATAAAGATGAAAATAGTAGCATACGAATAGGTAGCATTAATCTAAATGTAAATTAAACGTCATCGTGGGTTGTAATTGAAAATGTTGTTTTTGTGTGTTGGTCCAGAGTTAAGTTACAGTACAGTCGAGTATAATTCACAGTTTTAAGAGTAAAGTGAGGATTTGTACCCGTCTCTTGATGTAGTGGTCCACTGTGGGATATACTCAGCAGGTGACAGTATTCAAATTAATGGCATGAAGCTTTGGAAGTTGAAATAAAGAAGGATTTTAACATATTTTAGTTTTCTTTTATCTTTTCCCAACATACCACTTCTTTGCTGTGGCGCAGAGAGACTTTCTCGTCGTCTCGGCTTTTCCTTTATTTCCTTCAGTTCAAGGAGAAGAGTGCGGGAACACGGAGGAGCTGTTGTCTCACAAAGTTTTAGGTGCAGACACTTGAGTTTTCACCTAATCAGGCCATTCTGCATCTTCCCAGAAACACGAGAATAAAATGTTCCTCGTCTGGATGACGATTTTTGACACTACACACAAAAAGAGAGGTGTTCTGGGGCTGGGTTTCCTCCCAGGAGTTTGCAGCTCCTCCCGTGTTTTTGTTTACCAGCAGTTGAAGGTGATGTCTCTAATCTTAGAAGACTTCTCTCTTTCCCCTGCAATTTATATGTACAATGTTTTTGATAAGAGAGCTGATGGGATTCAATAAGCAGATCTGAGGCCAGATTGAGACTCTCACTCAGGCGCTTGATGCTCATGTGATTGTACATTGTGTCGTTTCCCTTTTATCTGAGAGAAATCAACCAAACAAAGACTATACCTCCAAACTACTTGTTCTTTCTGATATGCCCTAGTTTCCCATATGTTGCAGCTTCAAGAGCTTCTTTTGGAAACGGTTATCTCAGGAGCACAGGTTTGATGAGACATAAATTCCTTAATCCTGACAGGCAGGCAGGTCGAACTCGACAGATACAGTAAATCAATCAATGCGTCTGAGGAGAAGCAGCCTTCGGTATCGACTGTGACCTCCTTCTTTACTTTCTAGGACGCGCTGAGCAGAGGAGGCCTGTGACGTCTTTCTCTTCATGCTACAGCTCTCTAACATGTTCGGCTGTTTAAGTCCCATCAGGGCCGTGCAGTGCGACAATTGTGAGGGGTTTGTGTAATTGCTTGTGCGTGAGGGGAAATGACGATGCGTTGTTATCCTACTTTGTGGATGTAGTCTGTCATACAGGTGAAATAATGTCCCTGTCTGCGTCAGGTCTGTACATGAAAACACTAAATCCCCCCATTCCTACCAAAATATCTCTTTTATTCTAAGTGCGTTGAGCAGCAACTCAATTTTTCTCTCTCTCTCTCTCTCTCTCTCTCTCTCTCTCTCTCTCTCTCTCTCTCTCTCTCTCTCTCACTCTCTCTCTCGACACACTTTCATAAACCAACATAAATATATATATATATATTGTGACCAAAATTATCAGGATTATCAGTATTATCGCTGTATTGTTAAACATCCCTCCCCAAAATAAAATGTATTAATCAGTCAATGCATTACTATTACTCTCTACCTGTCTGTGCTGTGTGTGTGTGTGTGTGTGTGTGTGTGTGTGTCTGCCCGTCTCTGTCACAGACTGACGATCACATCTCGTCTTTAGTTATCGATCCAAGGTGTCGGATAATGAATCCTGATTGTTCCAGTCACTTTAACTCTGATGTCCTTGCTCCTCACGTCTCGTGTTGTGTAGCAGATGAACTAATTGCAGTGCAAGATGTTGGACTTTTTTTTCTTCAATATGTGTCTCATAAACTCGGGTGAATCAAACAAATACAAAAAAATACCTCACATAACAAACCACTGCATGCTCGTCTGTGTGTGGGACACACTGTGGTTATAAACCACCTTTATATTGATTATTAAAATTTCACACGGTATTACTAACCTTCGGGAATTTTACCGTGGTTAATCGTAAAAGCAATAACGTTTCATCCCTATGGATACTTAAAAATGCTAGTTTTTATATATTGATGTTTCATACAGTTGTATTGTCGCTGCAATAAGCAAAATGGTTATCCTAAAAACGAGTGTTTTGTAGCACCAGTGCTTTTGTGTGTATTATTTTCATAAAAATCTTTTAAAAATAAGCGCATTTGAGCCAGAAGATGAAGTAGGCTAGGCATCATTACTGATCAGCGCTTAGAGTCAACAGGAGGTTGGGCAGGGTTCACCTCATCCCATCTCTTTTCCTGGACCATTAACCAGCTCACAGAGTGAGTGAGAGCAGCTTTCTGTGCCAGAGGCTCGGAGAGACCAGGACGTCTGCATGTATTTTAACCTGTAGGTTCAAGATTCAAGTCTGCGCTTAAATCGTGCTCAATCCAGGCCTTGAGGTGCATATGCGATGATGGGTGGGAATTGAAAAGCTTAAAAAAGGAGGGAAACCTGGTGGTGGTGATGAATATAAAGTTGCTGCTTTCTTCCCCAGGAGCAGCTAAACAAGCGTACAGGAGGCTGAGTGAATAAGACTGTGTAAAGACAAAGACTGGGAGCTGAGGGATGTGTGGGCGTGTGTTTCATCGTTACGGCGAGATGATCGTCATCGACTCAGTCAGTCGGCAAACGGGAAGTCAACAATTTTTAATATGCTCTTCTGCCTCCCCGATGGTTTCCCCTCGTAGCATCTTCATCCTTTATAAGCCGCGTGAGATTTTCTCCTTCCGCTCTTCCAGCGCAGGAGAACCAGGGCTTGTTCTCACATTTTAGTCCATTTGTCTCCAGCTGGATGCAGCTCAGTGAACTTAGCCCTCCATTAGCCGGCGAAGAAAAGCATCAAGAGCAAGTAAACAAAAAATTCAGGGGAGGGCCAATTTCTCCCCTTTCCCAACCCTGTCTTCCAAATTACTTACGCTGACGTCAAAACAACACATTACGCTCGGCGAAAAAGCACAACTCTGGCCCCGTGCTAATAAACCTTGTTTGCATGTCCTCAAATTTCTGTAGCCGGTCCAGTAATGGAGCAGCTCCGTGGTGCGGTTGTCACAGAGTTGATATTTCGAGAGATAAATTGCACCCGTGTTTTTCTCAGGGTTCTCACGGAAGGGGAATTCAAACAGCCACAGTCAGCCATTGCATAATGTCGTGTCTTAGCAAGATTTACCACATAAATCAGGGTTCTAAATAAATCACAACTGTCAACTGCATTTTTACGGTTTCTGTAATTAATGCGCCCCACAGTTACAATTATTCAAGCTCCTCGCTCCCCCCGTCTGTGTTTAAATCTAACGGTGACAAAACGCATCAGATGTCAAGGGAAAGAGAATGGGATCGTTTGTGGGATTGCTTTTCCCATCAGTCTCCTCTGGTGGTGGGAAATACATACATCATACTGGACATAAGACCATCAATGTGAATGAACATGGTTATTAACATGGTTAAACATTTCAATTCACTAGAGATGTTCAGATCATTGTTTTTCTATTTCCGATGCAGATTCAGATCCCTGGAGTATCCGGTACCAGTGCATTTTACCATTAGCAACTCATATAACGTATTTTAACGGCTTTACGCTACTATTGCTCATTGTTGTATGTCGTGGGTCATGTTAAATCTCTCTATATGAATTCCATATAACATCTTTAACTATCGAGATTGAAATTCGTAACTGAAGAAGGACCCTAAGGAATAAAATCAAGGAACACACAACAATTACTTCCTTTAAATTATTGTTAAGAGGCACTTTAGCTACATCTGGCAAACGCTACACTCTCTCAGCTTGGTGCCCCATGCACTTCCCTGCTTTTCCTACCCTGTTGCTACGCCCCTGCTTGTGCTCTAATGCTCTCTGCCTCGACATAAAGACAACACCATCACAGGGATACAACAGACCTGCGTAGATGTGCACACACACACACACACACACACAAATATAATATACACAGTGACATCACACATACAACAATGTGCAGTGAATGTGGTTGCATCAGCTGTTCAGCTACCGGACCGCCTGAGGAAACAAATTGTCACCGAGATGGGTGGTGTGTGATTTGATGCTCCGGTAACGTGTCTCAGATGAAAGCGACGAGCTACAGAACATGAGCGGGCCGGTTTCCCGTCCTTAATGATGTGTTGTGCCTTTTCCTCGTGCAGCCAGTGGTGCTGGATGTTATGAAGCAGTGGTAGTTCTGTGCCGGTGGTTTGTGCTGTTGTGTGTGTTTTTTACAGCCCTTTGGAGCGGTTTGCTGTTCTGAGCAGCGAGGATGCCAAGAACCACACTGAGATGCAGACCGCGAGAACGAGCTCGATGGTGCAGCGATAAAAGTTCACAGGAGCTTTGGTACTGATGCCAAAACATCATGAGACGACTAAGAGAGTGCAGTTGGTGCTGTGGATTTTCTAGGAGGCAGTTGGTGTGTGAGGTTTTTGTGAAATGTGCACAGCAACAATTTTTTACGAATGACCCAAAGAGAGAAATATGGTTTTATTTGATCTTACTGACATTTAAAGGGACATTTTTCACAGAACCTGTTTCTGATTGATCCAAACACTGCGGTGTCATCTGGAAATTTTACAATACCGTTGTCATAGTGGCGTCTGGTGAAGATCTTTCATTTTTACACCATTGTAAAGTTGAAGGACACTTGGAGAGCCCATACGTCCGCCAAGGCTAACGCTCTATCTTCCATGTAAGAGACTGCCATGAAAAAAAAATGTCTTGATCTGCCTGCACAAAAATGAAATGGGTTCTTCCTTGGCTCCAGTTCTGTAGGTTTTGCATCATCCTGATAAATAGTAAACAGACAAACGCTGATTAAAACATATCCTGATTGGTGGCAGCCATTAAAAAGACCTTTCGGCTTTTGGAGAGAAATCGGAGGAGGAACTGTGACAAATGCCCATCACAATTTTCTGGTATTTTTCAAACGAATAAGTGATTTATAATCAGCAGGTTGAATCGATAATTAAAATAATTACTAATTCCAGCCTTCCACCTCTAAATGCGCTCTACAGAGAGCTCAGACTCATGCGGCTAAGAATGAGAGAGAATCAAATTCTAGGAATTATTATATAGATGTACTAGCTCTTAAAATTATCCTAAAATTGGCTTCACAGTGTGCTGTAGAAATTTGCTAAAGTTCAAACTGATCATTATTGTAGGGGGAAGTGCTTTTTCCTGCAGGTTTCCCTCTGGATTCTAAAGACAATTATATAAAAGATGGATGAGGAGTTCCGGTGGAGGTTCACTGTGATTAGCTGAACCCGACTCTTCAGCTGTTCAGTTGCGTTTATATCCTGTCCCCGTTAAAATAATAAATGTATAAAATATATGAGCACAATAACCCAAATAAGTGTCGCAGTTGGAATAAAATAAAACCTGTGTTGAACTAATATGATAATTGTTGCAAGCTTAAACGGTTATTTTCTATCATTTGCTTCATTTGACTCACAGTGTGCACATCCGCCCGCTGTGCTCCGAGAGGTTTACTGTGAGAATTTTAAAACCCCCTGCTCACCTGCTGCAAGGCTCGGCCGAGGAGCTGCACTTTACAAAAAAGAAAAAACATTGAAGCATAATAGAGCAGCAACCCCACGTTTCTGCATCGACTGCACAGATCTGAGCGGAGGAGGCTTCTCTCTATTGTGAAGTATAACACGGGCTGGTATCGGGATTTTGCTCTTTGTCTCAAATGCAAAGCGTGACAGCTGGCAAAGAAGCATCAGTGTACACGAAGACGTTCTCTGTGGTGATGCATGGAGGCGTATGAAGGCCTGAAGATTCACTGTGCACATACTTAAGCAGTAACTGTGCTGGGGTGGAAAGTGTTGATGCTTTGTGATAAATCGCTGCCTCTTAAGACGATGCATAGATTTCTATAACGTTTATGTGTAATATGACCATAATGATCCATGCGCTGATGATATACAGTATCATCTCAGTCGATGTAATGAAATGAATCAGCTGTAGCAGCTGTTCTTAAAAGCCATCATTCATTTCAGCCATTTTACAAGAAAAACATCCATCATCCTTTAGCCCATCTGCTGCTTCTCTCAGTTTTTTATTATTACTGAATATCTGAGGCAAAAACAATATCACCTTGTTCCTATTATTATACACAGGAGCATTAATAAGAGTAATTTTTCCGCCAATTAAACTAAAGTTTAAATAAAAGATAATTGCAGCCTGAAATAATTAACTATTTAGTCTTGATGTAGATGACAGATTGGCGCAGGGAGGCATTATACTGCTGAACAATAGGATACTAAAAATGGCAAAGCAGCAACAATAGCATGAAACTAACATGTGATAGAATTGTTCAGGACCGGAGCAGCTGTTTAAGAAGGAACAGAAGAAGAAGAGCACCGATGGGAGTAGTTTAGTGTACTGCAGTTTTTCAGCTTCCTGCTCAAAAGCTAAGTTAATAATAATAATAACCAACAATAACCTATAAATGTACAAAAAGCATAAGGGATTTTGAGAGTGTAGCGGTAACTTAATGAGAATAAAGACATGATTCTAGGCTGCCTGTTATTTTAGAGGGGGAGTATCCGAGGATCAGTCTTATTATATAATACATTTTTATACTTTGGCTCATCAGCACCACATTATCATAAATATTAGGACTTTGAAAAGACTGTGCAAGAAACTGAGTCTATTCGGCAGAAAGAACGTCACAGATTTGCCTCTTTTGTGAGGAGGAGGAGATGCTTGGTGGTGGTTGAGGAGTTTCTCAAAACAAACAATGAGGCTAACATGAGTTCTCCCTGCTGCTTATTCCTAAAATGAAATATGACCTTATACAACTTCATTCTCGCAATATTTAGATTTTATTCTATTCTTTAATGACCATATACCCTTTTGCAAATGTCTTTTCTTCAGGCCCTTATTACTCTGTCCCATTAATATGAAGCAACGTTGCAGCTCTGATCCACTTTACTGACGCATCCTCTCAGGGCAGCCTCTTCTTAGCTCTCCAGTCCACGTTTGCATCTCAACCCTCCTCCTCTCTCAGTTCGTTTCCCTCCGAGCGGCCCTGCTCTACCTTCCTATTGATCGTCTGTGCGGCTCCACCAGGCTGGAGTGTCAATTAGAGAGCCCCACCTTTCCCATCTGTGAGGGGAGAGCTACAGCTTCTCCAGAAGTTCCCCCGGCCGGCTTTGTCATCTATGGAGAGGAATTAGAGCCAAGATGTTGACAAATGTGCATCACGTGATCTATAACTGAAAAACAACATGTATAAACCTGTGTGAGGGTATTAAAATTAGAAGAATCCACACACAAACATTTACCAATGTGTTAGTAAACAGAGAATGTCAAGGATATTTTTAGACATTTGTTAACACAGGAAGCTTTTTGAATGCCAACATGTTTCAATTTCAAAAGTAAAAGATCTATAACCAAAATACTCATGTGCTTTTAAGCTGTGTGCATTTGTTTTACTTGCTTGCTAATATTGTGGATTGGAACACATTTGTGAGTATGTCAAATTGTGCCTTAAACGGTTTTACACATTGTTAAATTTTATTTTTTCATTCGTAGATAGCATCATACACAATTGTGACCATTTTGTGTCTTTATTTCCCGGCAGTGGCTCGAATCTCGGACAATGAATAGGGGAATAAACCGCTAAAAATGAATGTACGCATATATCAGATGTATTTCCTATGCAGCTCTGATTGGACTATAAAACGCTCGGGCGAGAGCTGTGAAATTTCTAATTTGGAGCAATAAAAAAATATGAGGGAGTCTAAAGGTGAAGTGGCTGGTCACATTCGGATGAAGTGTGTTTTTTAAGGACAGGCGCATTGAGGAAAGTGGAAGAAAGGACTGTTTCTCATTGTCTGGCTACGATGTAAAGCAACTCCCACACTCTGTCTTTTTGTGCAAAGTCGGATTCATATTTTATTCATTTATTTATTGCATTTCTCACTGAGTTGCATCTTTTGTGATAAAGTTGTTCAAACAGACACTTTTTTAATGTACAGGAGGTGAAATCTGTAAATTGGTTCAAGGAGTTGTTATTATTTCGCTCATATTCAGGTTCATAACTTTAATTTGTGTTATTACTTGAAAACATTTTCATGCTTAATTCTTCAGAAAACAAATCACTGACCTCATCCTGTCCATCACTGCAGCTCCTCTTTTCAGCCTCTGTCTGAAACAGTGGGTTTTCACAACTTTCTCTTTGTCTTGGACCAAGCAGCCAAGGACAAAACACAAATCTAGAGCTCTTGGTTTGGTCCTTTGCTTTGGCCTCAGTATAGACCCAGGCTCCGCCCACAGCTTGAGTTTTTTTTAGCTAGACCAGGAAGCAGAATCCAGGCAGGTAACTCAAACATAGAGAAATTAATTAATACACTTTGAACCAACTATCAATGGCACAAAAAATATTACTGTCGGAAATTATTAACGTATGATCTTAACTGACTGTGTCTTCCACTGGGTCTCTAAGAAGTAAACAAAATGTTAAAAAGCCCAGTAAAAAGGTTAATCAATTACTAATCAGAACTTTAGGCCTTAAAACGTCTTACACTCTTTTAAAACAGGTGGTATTAGGTCTTAATGACATTAAAGTCAATCTTCATTATGTGAACGCACTTTGGTCGCTCTTTGAAAATAATTATTTTTAGGTGTAAGGGATGTGTAAGTAAGACTGCAATATTCCTTCATATCTATAGAAATAGACACGGGTCTAAAATTTATTTCATTATGCCTTAAAAGATCTTTTAAAAATCTTTCATTTAACTCGTTGAAATGTGCAGAAACCGTATAAAACCATATGTCTTGCTATAAATATACATGATTTTAAACAGGCGAGTTCTGGTGTTGACAGAATCAAGGCGTTGCTGTTTGACTCAGCCGCAGCTGCTTCTTGCGAGGCCAAGTCACAACAGACTTATTTGCCCGAAGGTTATTGCACGGCCTTTTTAAAATGAATGCATAAGTCCTCATCCTGTGATACGCTCGCGCACCTGTGGAAAGGTTGCTCTCTCCCGACAAAGTCTCCAGTAATTCCTGCAGCTGTCTTTGACATTTTGTCATTTGGAAATGATTTTCCTCACGTCTCTGTTGCACATGTTTATTGAGGTGAGCCATTTGTAAACAAACACACATTTTGTCTTCTCATCTGGAGACTGGTTCTCTCTGTGTGAGCACAGCGATTCGGGAACAAAACCCGAACTGAGTCAGTTACACAGAGTGTGTTACAGCAGGGCTCTGGAAACACACTACACACTGAGTGCATTGGTAATTGAGTATGCTAATACTGCACTTCTAAAATCGGTTA
The DNA here is from genome assembly GCF_963576545.1 of Limanda limanda. Taxonomy (NCBI): domain Eukaryota; kingdom Metazoa; phylum Chordata; class Actinopteri; order Pleuronectiformes; family Pleuronectidae; genus Limanda; species Limanda limanda. The sequence goes on from NC_083639.1 coordinate 1,307,225, forward strand.
CTACATCACCACGTGTCATGTTGAATGAAACTCTGAGGGCTGGTCTGGCCTAACCCCCCCGTGCTTGATTAAAATGGGATCCATAGATATCCACCAAGTGATGAAATTAAGTGATTACTTCAAAGCATCTCTGCAGCACCACCCTGAACGAGATGTTTCAGATTGTGAATAATCTCCATCCTGGTCGGAGAGGAAACCCTGTCAGATATTCATCTGGAACGGGACAAAACACAGCGATTAACTGGATAATGCTTCATGTGATCTTGTGATGTGGAAGATCTTTTTTCTGTAAAGTGCACGTGTGACGCTCTGTCGGCTGGTTTTCAGAGTGAAGCTCTTCTCTGTACAAACAGTACTGAGTCTGATGACGTGTGTCTGGAAATGAAAAGCCTTGTAGAACCTTTTCTTATTTGAACTCTGCAGTGTTCACAGCTGTATTTTCTTTTCTTATCTTGTCACGATCCGCCGGCAGCAGCATCAGCAGTAGCAGCAGCAGCCTTTGCTCTAAAGTCAGATATGCTTGGGCTTGGTGCTTCTTCGGTCGCAGGGGCTCAGGTGAGCTGGCCGACTTTCCAGTTGTCATCCGCTCTGCAGCAGTTAAAGTGGATCCGCAGTGAATCAACTCTGAAAAATTACTTCTCACTCAGTAGGGGATAGTTGGGTGTATTCAAAGGACCTTGTCACTTCCAATATGCTCTCAATGAATCTCGGCTGTTGCAGTTTCAAGGCTTCAACCCACTCTGCTGGAAAACCAATGTCTACAGCCCGGCTCTGTGACTGTGTGCCGCTAGATTGTTCCTTCAGAGCCGATTACCGCTTCAGGAAGGAACAGGGTGGAGATATGTACATGGGAGATAGCTTGTAGTGGCGTGTTCTGTGTGTCTATCCAGCAGGCATGTGTTGTGCATGTGTGCCTGTGTGTGTGTGTTGGAAGGAGGAATAAAAGCGAGGAAAGGTGGGAGTGATACTGTCAGAGTGTGGAGATGCATTACAGTACGGGGATGGGAATCTCAAAATCCAGCTTTAAATCTGTATTATTTACCAGGCGTGCTTGTTCACGACACTTGAATCTGTACAGAATCTGCATTTAATGCCCCCTCGCTGCTGCAGAACATCAGACAGAGCCACCTCGGATTCAGCTTCTATCATAGAGCTGTGAGAAAGGTTTTAGACTTCGGGTTATCGACGTGCTGCTGCTCTGTTTCTGCATGTGTGAAATGTTTCTATCCCTTCATGAGTAAAACAACAGGCAGAAGTGATCTGATATTAACCTGAGTTAATAATAAGACGCTGCCATTTTCTGATTATCTCAACCCGAAAAAGCAATACTCATAATCATGGACTGTGTATGGAGATTGAAAACAGCTCCCCTGCTGGTGGCTGGCAGCAGTACAGGTCTTTGGACCCAATTCCTCCATGTTATTTGACAGGCCATGGACCTAACTTAAAGTCAAAGTACATGTCATATACATTTTTTCTCAAAGATGGTTTCTGACATTTGAAATATCAATTGGTCTGTATTTACAGAGCACTTTTCTAGTCTTGATGACCCGTCAGAGCGCGTCATAGTACAGGTTATTGTCATTCTGAACCACCTGAGACTGGGATCGAACCGCCTCTGGGTAGAAGATGACCGCTCTACCCCCGCAGACACAGCTCTCATCTCACTCAAGTGTTTATTTTTCCTGTAATTTTGGTTTTATGTAGTTATGATGCTATAAAAACATGATTTCCCGTTGAGGCAGGTCCTCGTTACCACGGCTCCATCGCGACTGTGCAGACACCTAATGCTCAAGATGTCAAATTTCAGATCAGCATATCTCAGCTTCATTACTTGACAGTGGGAGGAGGAAGAGACGTGTCGTCCATCTTTATATACAGCCTATGCTCGGAACAAGTATTAAACGACCTTCCTCATATTATGTAAAGATATACACGTCCTAATCACATTATAAATTCCTATCGGTGTTTTCAAATCATTGTACGACATCGACATGTGCAGCAGTTTTACAAATGCTTATCATGATCACACTGTGCTCTGTGAATGGGAATATGCATTAGATGTTCTATTAGCACCTTATACAAGTATCAAAATCTAAATGAATAGTAGGCTTAATATTTCTGCCTTCATAAATGTAGTCAGTGATCTGGATAATACGCTGGCCAGGTTTTTAAAATGTATTTCATCCTCTGCTGTGTTAATGGCTGCTGCTACAATAGGGTTCCACCTTAATGCAGCAATTTCTTAAGGTGGATTTCTTTCCTTTGTGCTTGGTTATAAAACCTGTTCTCAGTCTGTATCACAGTTTCAGGCTCAACCTCTTTGTCTGTCGTACGTTTGACTCTGAAACCCCATGAATCCCAATGTAATATTTGTAACTGATTTTGCCTGTAGTCCGAAGAAATGCGTAGGTGAAGTTGGAGTTGGCACAAATACATTTATCAGCTTTATCAGTTCTTTTAAACCTTTATGTTTACAATGATTTGCAGCTTTTAAAGACATATATGTGCTGTGGCAGCGACGGTGAGGCATCTTCTGGAAAATAACAATTTCATTGCAAAGGTCCTAACACCGAACAGCAACTTATTATTCCCTTCAACCGAAGCAGCACAGCGTGGAGCCATTTAAACAGTCTGACTTTTAAAAAATGTGACGTGCAACATGTCACAGAACGTCAAATTATTGTGATGGAGGTATAGTTCATCCGCTGACATGGTTGAGAATGAGAGGTGGGAATGAAGCACAGAGGGATGTGACTTTCTCTTCCACGTCAGCCCTCAGAGCCCGTGGCAACCTTTTGAATTCACAGCGGTAGATAGGAAGACTTTATATACGGGAGGAGAAATGAGTTCGGAGGCAGAACAGTCTCTTCATTCCACATAATGCCGCAGTAAAAAGGTTAAAGAACAGGGGGGAAAAAAGCGGTATTGAAATGCTTGTACCAATATAAATCCATTTGCCTTTTTTTTCCTGTTTCCTCTCTTCACTGTCTCACCACCCTTCTCCTTTTCATCTTTCAGGAATTTGCAGTGAAGCCTGTGGACCTAAGCAGGCCTGAGGGCTCTGACATATACCAAATCCCTGCTCACGGGAGCGGGCGAGATTAAAAACGTCTGATTGAGGTGGAGAGGAAAGAGGAAAGAGGAGTGAGGAGAGAGGAGAGAGGAGAGAGGAGAGAGGAGAGAGGAGAGAGGAGAGAGGAGAGAGGAGAGAGGAGAGAGGAGAGAGGAGAGAGGGACGCAGAGAAAACGCCTATCGCTCACCTTTGTTCTTCCTGATGCCCCAAGTGAAGGATCTGCACATGAAGAGTGTGTAAATATCAGCCGACGCAAGAGCAGCTGCTCACTGCCGTGGTCAGAGGATGGAGTGAGGCTGGGAAAGAGGAGAAGAGAACTGGATTACAAGCAGTGAAAGAGCCGAGCTCATAGTCTCTGTTAATTGAATGCCTGCGAGAGAGAGGAGACATGAGAGGAAGCCTTTTCTGTGCCAACTGCTTCAGGTATTGCAATTAACCCTCTGGCCATCATAAAGTAATACCTGGCTTCTGCTCTTTTCTGATTGCTGGGCTCGGTCGCACAAGGGTCGGACGTGCGCCCAGGCCGTGATCATGTCTCAAGCCTCGGCGTGTCGACCGGATTGGACCGGCTGTCGGAGTAACGGCCTGTTTCTATCTCTGCTGCTGCTGCTGCTACTCAATGTCTCTCTGAAGGCCGCCCAGGCTGCCAAACCCAAAGGGCCGGGACACACACATCTGAACTCCATCCGCATAGACGGGGACATCTCCTTGGGTGGGCTGTTCCCGGTGCACGCCCGAGGGCACGACGGCAAGCCGTGCGGGGAGCTGAAGAAGGAGAAGGGCATTCACAGGCTGGAGGCCATGCTCTTCGCCCTTGACCGCATCAATAACGACCATAATCTGCTGCCCAACATCACACTGGGAGCACGTATCCTGGACACCTGCTCCCGGGACACTCACGCCCTGGAGCAGTCGCTCACCTTCGTGCAGGCTCTCATCGAGAAGGACGGCACCGACGTCAAGTGTCTGGGCGGCGGCGCGCCCATCATCACCAAACCCGAGAGGGTGGTGGGGGTCATCGGAGCGTCCTCCAGCTCCGTGTCCATCATGGTGGCCAACATACTCCGCTTGTTTAAGGTAAGACTGATTGTCACAACATGCATAGAACATGCAGGAGCTGTGCTTGGATACTGAAAACTGATAAAATTTTTGCTGTATCGATCCTCATATATATATATCTGTTTGAATCATTAATAAACGCCGGCTGATACACCTCGAGCCGCTGAGCAGAACGATAGGTGTAAGATATCTGCTGCTGCACGATGGACACTTTCATAACTTTGGATATGAAAATCCCCCGGTGAATCTCAGCTCTCTGACTACTGCCCTGGAGGAGCTGGTTGCTAAGCAGTCAGAGGTATTGCCTGTCACAGACATGATTAATAGGATACTTCTTGATTTTATTTTCACCCTATAGCCTTTCTCCAAATCGGTTTGCTGTTTACATCTGATTATACGCCATGGTATGTACATTGCAAATGGACATTTAATGAATTATTTAACACATTTTATTTCCCGTCCAGCTGTAGCCTTGCCGTGCACAATAGCCATTTCTACATTATTGAAGGTTTGATTGGTATTTACGGCTCGGCTCACAGGGAAATAACACACCTTCCTCTCCTTTAGAGGGAATTACGTTTCACAGAGTACCGTCGCGTGTTTGAAACAGTTTCACGGACAGTTAAACATTTTAGCATAGATATAAGTCAAATTACTTTCAGTGGGACCGGGCGAGTTAGCGGCTTATTGAAATTCTGTGTAATTAGAGCGAGGGATTCTTCCTCAGATAATGCTCAGACTTCGAAAACAGACTTCGAAAAATACATTTCACATCCTCCGTGTTAAAGCACTGACAAATATCCGGAGAGTTCCCTCCTTCACCTTGATATCACATTAAACTTCATGTCTAAATCAAACTTTATTCCTTCCCGTCGTGCTTGTAAACACCTCGAGGTGAGACGGTGCGTCTGGGTCACAGAACGTCCCCCACGGCTGATTCACTGTCTGTCCTCTGCGGCTCCGGGTTTCCCGTCATCGCATCGGGTTTTAACCTCTCCGACGACTGACTGGATTTTGATGGGGCTGCTCCATAAATGTTGATGATTTGAATCCTCGACGGAAGAGCCACACGTCAGAACCTCGTCGTGTCAAAGCATCTGTCTCCTTGTTTTTTTTGTCATTGTACACGGAGCAGAACAGGATCAGAGTGCAGCCTGTGACAGAGACCTCAAAAATCTGGAAATAGAGAAGGATGATGATACAGAGGAAATTACTGGAGTAGAGGATTTGTTGGTTGGCTGGTTGGTTGGTTGGTTTGTATCTCAGCAGGATTAAGCAAAAACTACCACATGGATTTTTACATAACTTGGTAGAAGGATGAAACATGAGTCGAGAACGAACCCATTAAATTTCTGGCTTGGATCCAGGATTTATATTTCAAATTCTTTAACAATTTGTGATTGGGCGTTTTCTTGGTTTTCGACATTTTCCCCAATTCCTCAGAGAATTATTTATGGGTCTTGCTGATTTCTGGATTTTATGGATCTAGTGTACTTGAATGTGGTTTCATGAGGAGACTAGTGGAGCTTGGCTGAGGTACCCACTCTACTCTACTAGTTGATTAATTCATCAATAAAAAACATTTCAAGCACAAATGTCCTAATGTCATCTTCTCCAATGTCATAAATTGACTTACTTTTGTTCGGATTTGTCTTTGGCCAAAAACATACAAGACAAAGACAATGAGATGGACACTTTGGGGTATTTCATAGATCAATAAATGCATAGAAAAAATGATTGGCTGATTGAATAGTAATGAAAGTAGCTGGTAGTTACAGCCACAGGTGGTGAAAATTAGAAATAGGTTTTAGTTTCCGCTCCTCCTCTCTCGTGTTAGACTGAACCAGACCGCGTGCTTCCTCTCTCGCCCTCGGGTGTGATCAACACCATTATGCCGGCGCTCTGCAGGAGTGAGGCTCTGCAGTGTGACCGGATGTTATTACTGAGCCATGATCAGGAAGCACTTATTATTTCATTGTGTAAATCTGTGGGTTTCTACGTCACCAATGATGACGAGGTATGAGTGAAACCAATGAAATGTGAGTCTGGAAACGTGAGACTTCATGTATATGTCGGCTGCATGAATACTATGGCAATACTCATACTTGTTACTGCCTGTATAGTGTCTGACCAGTATGGATTTCTGGTGGCAGTGAAACATGTATTTCAATCAATCAATCAATCAAGTTTTATTTGTATAGCCCACATTCACAAATAACAATTCGTCTCATGGGGCTTTAACATTGTGTGACATCCTCTGTCCTTAACCCTCAACAAGAGTAAGGAAAAACTACTAAAAACCCTTTTCACAGGTAAAAATATGTAGAAACCTCAGAGAGAGCCACATGTGAGGGATCCCTCTCTCAGGACGGACAGAAGTGCAATAGATGTCAGGTGTAAGAAAACATCATCAGGATTTTTAGCAGCATCCATGAGACTAAACATTTTTCAATACTATGTATCAGGCAGTCCCGCTGCAATCACAGTCTCTGGCCAGCAGCCAGCAAGACCACGATCCAGCATCAGGATGAGATCCACTGTAATCCACAGTCATTGTCCACCGCCGCCAGTTAGAATCCATTATCAGCTGCCGCCTCGGTCGTGGTCCCTCATCATCCAATGCCATATTTGCACTGTTTCCTAAGATGTTGTTATCAAACCTTAGGACAAAGATATATTATTATCTCTGATATTTTACAAATACTAGTACTTACATTGAGAAACTACATATTCTTTTCCACAAACTTTAAACATAAAAAACACAACATGTCTGTATTTATTTGTATTTAAGTGTCCATCATAAAGCAGAACCACCGATACTGATCCGTCTGTGAGAAGCTGGTATGTCCTGATTTTTATTGGCCAACAGAGAAATCGGTATTTATTGTTAGGTAACAAAAGTCGCAGTAAATCATCGTAAATATGTGAGTTCATTTGAAAATCAATGATTTGACCTCTTTGAGTTTCTGTAGGTTTTAACATTTATACATTTTTAATGCTTTCTTTGTGTATTTGGTAATAACATGCTCCACAAACTCCACACTGCTGTACAGTTTACACAGAATGAGTTGTTAATCTCTCAGATTCCAGCCTTTTACAAACCACATCAGAGTTATGCTGCTTGTCAACATTAATCTGAGGGAAGCCAGTAAATGTTTGCATCTATTCATACTTGCAAAGCCTTGTGCATGATCTCTACACTTCTCCCACGCAATAAATATGCCAATATATACGCGCTCCCATAGGTGAGGGTCTGTGCGGGACACGGTAATGAGCGTCTCCAGCAGTGCGCTCTTGATCCCACTCTCGCATGGAAGCCTCAAATCCTTGGTCATTAGCACAGCGCTCACCCTCTCTTCATTAAAGCACGTAAGCGGTGTCCTTGCATATTTAATTTGGACTCTTCTGATCTCCTTTATCTTTAGCCTCAATGTGTACAGTGTGTCCGCGTCCCCCTCTCCTGCCTCATCGCATGCAGACAGCTGGAGGTTTTCGAAAGCTGCTCCAGTCAGACGGCAGGTTGAGAAGATCAACACAGTCAGATCTCACCAGCTCATCTTCAGTTAGCATCACTCGGGCCTGGGAGTGGGGCGACTTACAAAATCAAACGATTTCCGAGGGGCCAATCAATCAACATCCACTCTAATTGAATAACAGTCATTACAACAATCAAAAAGGAGAGTATGCTCCTGACATGATGTAAAGCAGTCTGGTCAGTTCTATAGATTTAACTGTAAAACTTTAATAGAGAGTGGTGTGTGGTCATCAAGGTGGGGTCCTGAGTTATGGCTTCCCAGGGAACCACCGCTCAGGCAGATGCCAGCTGCTCCTCCTGGTCCTAGAGGACCCGCTGATGACCCCGGAGGGTTTGAACTTTACTGCCGCCTTGTAACACGCCCTGCAACCAGCCACACATTTGCATGCATGATGTAGCATCAGGCGAGATAAGGAACCAGCAGGTCGACTAACGCTGCAGCTAGACATAAATGTTTGCTTTAAAATGAGGTAATGCATGCACGCGGATAACAGCTCAGCATACTGATGAAGACAGGCAGACTGTGAGGCATTTAGACATGTGCACTGCTGTATGCTTGTTCACACACACACACTCCGACACACACGCAGGCTCACACACACACACACACACACAAACCACGTGCATGACTGCACCTCTCAAACGCAACAACATGGATATAAACACTTGATACAAGCGTACACAAAAGCAATCAAGCACATTTACACACAAACCACTTTAAAGCCGGCAGCAGCGCCCGCCCCGGTGTAGTTATCAGGTTTACGGAAAAGTGTTTCCTCAGCACTCAGCACTGCATACAGATGTGGTCCAGAGCAGCTTGATGAATATTTTACTCCAACCTTATGTAACTGTAGCACACGGACCGGGAGCTGCAGCAACGTCTCAGTGGAAAATTGTGTGTGTGTGTGTGGGGGGGGGATAATCCAAGATCACAGATAGATCGTGTCAGATGACAACATTATTCAGATCACGGAGTTGACAGACACCGGCAACACAGGCCGGCCCCTCTCCGCTACCTGTTCCATCTCTGCTGGAGCTGGGAACCAAGATGGTCGACGCAGCTCCACTTCCTCTTGCTCTCCAGAAACAAGGAGAGTGATAAGATGGATAGGAAAGCTGCCATCTTGGGATGAAAACACAATTTGGAGCCAGAGTTGACTTTTTAGTTTGGCCCATGTCCCATCCACTAACATGGAAAAGGCAGGGCTTGAGGGTTGTCTTTACTTATTGGGAACAGTCATGTCATCCATCTTTATATCCAGTCTATGGTTGAAACATAGCAAACCTAAATAAAGTGAGTATATACGCTGTATGTGTATTTATACATGTCTTTATTAGCTACCGTGCGAAACACAATTTGGTGAATGTGTTTGTGGACGATATTGCAGAGAAGCTTATTTATCAACGATATATTGACCGACTGATTTATTTACTTAGCAACTCCGTCATTGTTAGAGTAGAAATGAACACGGACATTTGGCAGCGTGAAAAAAAAAGTGCTGAAAATTACAGAAATCTTCTAAAAGAAAAAATGCTTTAACATGTACTTTTTAGTTTGGTTCATGTCCTGTCCGTTAACATGGAAGAGACAGGGTCTTATACTGCAGTCAGCTACTGGGGGCTTCACTTTTCTCGTCCATCTTTATAAAAAATCTATAATTCTTGTCACCTCGGCTGTAGCGAAAAGTTTGGCTCTTGTTCAGCTGAAAGAGAAAAATAAATGTTTTCATAAATGTCATTATTTTCACTCTGTGGTGCACATGAGTAGCACAATGGAGAGGCAGTGACCCAGCAATAAGAGGCTCAGCGCTCCGGCCTTTCATGCTCACTGGGAAGCATTTTGCCGGCTCCTTGTTCTGACATTACAGCTTACTGCTGGCTGGACAAACCATCGCACGTCCACTGGAGTGGTTAGTCTCAGCAGTGCAGGGACCACAGACCAGGGAAAGCAAACACAAAACAAAACAACAATGACTTTCGAGGAGGAAAAATACAAGAGGCTGACTTTTCATGCAAAGGCACACAGGCCTTCAGCATCCCACTCATTCTGACATTTTCTCTTGCCCCCGAGTTAATGATCTTGTTTATGAGTTTCACACTGGAGACACACACAAGCCGACGCACCGATTTTTTGGATATGCGCCTGCACATTGTGTCTGACTCCTACCGAACATCTCGCACCGGCAAATTACATCCTCTGCCAGTGATTTTCATAAAGGTTTTCACATCTGATTCTGCCCTCGCACGGCATCGCTGAAATTATGGTTAAGCAGTGTAAGTGGTTTGAACTCTCAGACTGTGAACAAAAAGCACCGCCAATAATGTTTAGTGCTGGGGAAACAACGCACAATATGAATTGTTGATTGCCAGCGAGACCCTGAGCTGTCGAGCATTATTTTCCAATGAATTCTTCTGGGATTTTTTTTACGCGATAGCATTGTCGGTTAAAACTCCTAAATAACAAATGTGAATGTGTTGAGGAATACATTTTTAAGGCAGATTATAAATTATGCATTGACCGTCTGTTATTACTGTAACCTAATACATTGTTCTCTGATATGAAAACTTTTATTTTACTGCACAAACACAGGTATTTTAAATTACTGCAGCGCAATACAATGATCCAAGATCGTGATTTTACATGTAATTTATTTGCCAATGTATATAATTTTGCTTTTAAAGGGACATATCTCACGGTATCGAGGTTCCACCGATATTTCTGCTTAACCAATCGCAAGTTTCGACTTTTCCCTCCATTTTCACAACATCAACTAACTAAGTAAAACCAAGTTTGCTCGAAAAATTACCACTTGAACATACATCAAACACCTAAAATGACAGAAGGTCACTTTCAGAATAATTTATTTCATGTGTACTTTTTTAGTTTTGCCCATCGATTTTCTTGGTTTTTATTTCAAAACCTTTTAAAATACACATTCTATAGCTGCTGATGTTTCTCTTCACTGGTGTATTTGCCACAGCCGTGACTCATTTCTGAGTGTGTGCACGCTGTAAAACAACACTTAGCAAAAGCTGCCATTACACCGGAGCTCGCAAAAGGTAAAAGCTATCATTGTCCATCTCATTCAAAATATATGCATCTAGCGGAAGCTCAGCCGCACGGCGCCCGGCGAGGAGCAGATATCATTAGCAGCTGACAGCCTCTCTGGTGATTCCTTGAATGAGCGAGCTGATCCATTCTGCAGCTGCTTCGTGGTCACGTCCCTCCCTCCCAGAGGTTGCTCTCCATCTGCTTTGTTGCAACCTCTTTTTAGCAAGTTAACGGTTATTTCCCCCCAGTTGATCTTCGACTCCTGCAGACGTTTTGGCTTTGGACCAGTTTGATAAAAATCAATTCCTGTTTGATTGGTGTGATCCAGAAACTGTGCGGTAACTGCTCCTCCGCAGCATTGATGAAATTGTCGGCAGTTAATGGTTTGACATGGGACGATCCATCACTTTTAACATTTCTTTGTTCTCAGAATGAAACAAAAAGCACATTTCCATAAGAAATACTCAACACCTCTCAAGCTAAATGAGCAGTGACATCCCACGCTCAAAGGGATTCCAGTTACTTTACATGTTTTTTGTAGGTTTGATTTTTTCATATACAGCTTATAAAACATAGCAATAAGTTGGGTTATTTTTGTATTCGATGTTTCTGACGTCACCTCCTTTGTTCACTGCGTCAACTACTGTTATTACAAACAGCAGGTAGCACCAACTCTCCAGCATGTGACAGGAAAACATTACATCAGCAGTGGTTTGATCAAATCTATGAAATTAAATCCAGGCTTTTTGTGTTAATTCAGAATTTAGTCTCAAATGTAAAAAAATAAGTTTATTGTATTCATTTTGCTTCTAATTGTTTCTCATTTCTCTTCCTACTTTTCTGAAGATATAACATTTAAATTTTTATTTGACAGTTTCCTTTAAATCTATAGCACACATGGCTCTATCTAATACAACACCTTATTTTTTTATTCTTATAGATTCACCACTGCTTTCTAACACAGATCACACCATAGATTGTTTACGTAAAGATGGACGACATAACTCCTGACAAAAAGTGAAGCCAAAGCCTCTCGATCGCCAACTGATCACAGTTTAGATCATAAGCTCCTCCTCCACATTACGGTGGGGACATGGAATAGACTTGAAAGTACATGTCAAAAAGAAAATTATCTAAAATATCTTGAAAATGATTTCTGTCTTTTCAGGTTGTTCTTATCACACTCTGTTCAAATTACATTATTTCCTGTACATTTGGTTTAAATCATGAGTTGATGCTATGGAAAAAGGTTAAATGTCATGATTGACAGCTGAGACTGACTCTCGATTGGTCGAGCACGTGTATGGATGTATAGAAGGTTGCAGCGGACACGTTGTCCATCTTTATTTACAGCCTGTGGTTTGCCCACAAGTTTAAAGTCTCTGGAGGAGCCTGATAAATAGTGCGAGCGATAATCTGACTTCTTTTATGGTCGTCAATCCTCCGCTTTCTGACATATTTCTCTTCACCCCGTTATGGCGCCTTCTTGAAACGTGGGGGGAGAAAAAAATGGTTGATGTCATGAAATTTCATGCTTCATCTCATCTTGTTCTGATGGTTTTTATTCGCCAATAAACCTTCGAGTGACACGGCGGAATGACCGGCCCCGCGTCAAAATTGATTTAGCAGCTCGTTTGGGGGAATGACAGCTAAATCAAGATAAACTGGGACCAGCCCATCGAGGCATCTCTCCCCCCCCGAACCCACTCAGTCAGCCACTGTATGATGGTTCACACTCAAGTCAGTCACTCCCAAGCCTTTCTAACTTTGCTGTCCTCTTCGCTGTCGATTAACTTCGTACAACGTGTGTTTAAAGTTGACTCCCAACTGTTGTGAAATCAATTTGTCATATGATGTGTATAGTTCATGCAGTTACACATTATGCTTTCACGACTTTGTGGTGTTTAGAGGCACAAATTTAAAGTCCTATTGTGTCATTACTGTTACTTAAAGGTTTCAGTATAAGCATAGTTCCATTGAGACGATATCACAGTCTTCATATGATAGAAGACTGGATTGTTTCATTGTTGTGTCCAGGAGGAAAAACGAGGCAACAAATGAAAAGATGCTACAGGACATTGTTGGTCTGTGATTTTAAAATGAGAGCCATTTTGTCTGCAGTACTGTAAGTCATTGTGGGAGCTGCAGATAATCACCGCCGCTCAGTTCAGGGAGGTGATATTTTTCCATTTTCTGTTTTCCTGTAGCGTGTTTTCCCCCCCCCTTCCACCCGGCTCTGCCCTCCAACTGCTCCATTAACAAAATGCTGACTGTTTGTGCAGCTATGAAGCCAACACACCTTCTTTCTTCCTTTTGTTGATATTTAATATACAGTAACAATATGTATGTGCCGCCTTTTTTGGATTCCGATCAGTCAGACATTATTACACTTGGTAACCCGGTGTTCCACGGACCAGGAGAGGAGCTTTATCCTCATCCGTGTTATTTCATTCTGCTCATGCACACACTGCTGGGCTGGCTGTCCTGATATTTTGGTGATTTGGCCAAATCCTAAATCCGAGGGTACATGTTAGCTTGATTCCACTATTGGCAGTGACTGTTGAATCACATCCATGTTTTAAATCAGTGGTTCCTAATCCAGTTACATGACCAGTTGAAAACAGAGGAGATTTAGATTTGAATAATTTGTAGAGTCGTGATTCAAACTCTAAAGATTCACCACCAGAACTGTGCACAGGCAGAAATACAGAAATATGAATGTGAATTCTGTTTGACATCTATTTTTACTGTTGATTGCTGGAATTTCAGCCTTGCAAACCTGTTTGCTTTGTGATGTTGAGTCAACACGAAGACGCTGCTTTCAGCTTATGCATAAACTGTTTGTAAAGATGGCCAACGCGTCTCCGCTTCCACCTGTTGTACAAAAATGAAGCTAAAACAGACTGGGTTGTAGTGATGTGATGTGGAGATGAGTTAATCCAGTTTCTGCCGATACGCGCTCTCACGAGTCTCAGTTGTCTATGGTTTATGACCTGTTTTATAGCCTACCACCAGGGGGTGATCAAGATGATTTGGCTTCACTTTTGCAGAGCTGTCATCCATCTTTATTGACAGTCTGGTCCAATGTCAAAAATCCCAGATGAAAGTATTTAACTGGAAACACAGAGGAGGTGCCACTAAACTGCTTCTGCTCCTATGGGACAATTAGTTCTGTGGTCCAGCCCCAAAACATTCTGATGAATTGGAAATTAGCAAAACATTCAAATGATAAAAAATATATTCGACTATCTCAAAACACCACCACAGAAAAACATGATGCTAGAGTTGCTTCACCGTGTTCTGAACTGTCGTCTCGTTCCAAAAACTAAGTTGTACATCATTTTCCAATCCTTTTAAATAGCAGCGTGCCAGCTCCCCGTGCTTTGATGTAATGGATGAAGTGATAAAATACAATCCAAGGGCTATCTTCGTGCTCAGGGCACACACAGTCACACACACACACACACACACACACACACACACACACACACACACACACACACACACACACACACACACACACACACACACACACACACACACACAGACAGACACAGTCACACTCTCTCACACACAAACACACACACACACATGGTCTCTTGCACTTTCACTGCAAAACTATCTTTATTATTGCTTCTCCACTTGTCTTGTTCTTCTGCTGAATGAATAAGTGACTAATTTTTCTGAGAGTTCCGACAAAATAAGGGCCACAAGACAGAAACTTAATAACATCCGCTGTACGAATATAAGGGCCGCATCTCTGAGGTTTCGCCAAGATCGGATGTGACTTAAATAAATGTTTTAAATCAGGAGTAATTCCTGATTGCATTGCTTGTGATTCTTCATGATACATGTTTTCTTTCCTTCTCGCTCTGTTTCGCTTGCACAGAAGAGACAAATTACTGGAGGCGAGTGCTGGCCTCTTCAGTCGGATCTGTGTGTGGCGTGTTTTTCTGTATAATTATATTGTTTTGCTCTGTAATTACATTTTCGCCCTTAGTTGTGATCTCATCCCGACGAATAAAAGTGACTGTGTGTCCGTGCAAATCAGACATAACAACATTTCTGTATCTTCAAGAGTTGACAAACGTGCATCCGGCATCCAGATCCAGACCTTCTACCATCTGTCAGTTTTCTTCACACGCCAGACACACTCTTGTGTTTGTGTGGCTAAGTGTGTGTGTGTGTGTTTGGCTTTAGGCACATATGTGCATGTGTGTCTTACAGGCTGCTTGTTTACACATTTAATTGTGTAATTACAAGTGCACTTTCAAAAGATACCAACTTTTTTGACTGCGTAGAATCCATTGAATTGATTTGTCCCTTTGAAAATGTGACCGTGTCAGTTGTGTGTTTGTGTCACATTGAATATGGCAGCGAAAACAAGTTCAAACACATGAGAACTAACACCTCCGGCTGCCTGTATCTAACCCATGTGGGCTGATCTGTTGCTGTATCAAAGAATCAATGTTCATTTCATCCTCACAGATTCTTTTGAGTGACAAGATAACAACTTCGCCTGGTTTCAGACCTCTGGATACAAATCTTAAGTTTAGTGTGACAATAACAGCCTGTACATACAAGGAATCTGTTCTCCTAAATCACCCATCCATTATATATAACACTTATCCGTTGAGTTTCATGTCAGGAGGTGGAGACAATCCCAGAAGACACTGGGTGAGAGGCGGGCGACATCCTGGATTGAAAGCCAGTTCATCACAGACCATTACATTGGCAGCTGGTCCTTTCACGTGCAGCCCGTTGTGTTTTACTGCCATAGACTGTTTATAAAGACATAAGTATAGATATGTATAAACTCTGCCTCCTCCATGTTATTCAATGAGACCAAAAAAATCAAATACACTTCAAATAACTTTTTGGTTGAGTCCGTGTATCGGCGGCACCTTGTTACCGTGACACTGTCCTGCACAGAGTCTGGCGCCAAATGAGGTCATCGATGTTCCTATCCGAGGTATATTTTGCTTAATTTCTTAATAGTGTGAGGAAAGGTATCAGTTTGAGAGACGAACAACCATACAGAGACAAATACGTCACATTCACACCTACGGGTATTTTAGAGCCCCCCCCCCCCCCCCCCCCCCCCACCAGGGAAGGTTGAACCCAGAACCTTGTTGCTGTTCCAGCCGGCAATGAATTGCACTGGAGAACAACCTCATGTTTATCCATGATTCGTTTTCCATTTGCAACTTCTGAATCCAACTTTTAATCAGACACTGGGAGCAGCACAATCCTTTTAAAATCTAGTTCTGTTAAGTTGGACCAGTTATTATCAGCTGGCCATGTGACAGACACACAACAACTCTGCAGCGTTACCCAGGGGAAAACATTATCTTTAAAAAGCAGAGTGTTTTTATTGTGCAGGGAACAGATCGGATTTATCTTTCTCGTCTCTTCCTGTGTTTCTTTCTGTGTGTTCAGCTCGCGCTGGTTTTTAGTTTCCTCGCCGATGCTCCAGTTTCCTCCCACTGTCCAATCCCATGTAGGTCAGGTCACTATGGAGACTGTAAACTAGATGTGTGAGTGTGTGTTTAATGTGTTGGACCAGTTTCTCTGCCTTACACCGGATGCCTATAAACCCCTTCACCCTAAATGGCACTTAATAGAAACAAGTGTGAACGGAAAAACTACACCCGCTGAAATATATCTGAACGGTAAATGTCAGGTGTTCGCTCAGCCCTTCCAATCTCATTTTCTATTTGACAGTTGCCGTGATCTGATATAGAAATGAACTGAGGAGGAAATAGATGTACTAATTTCCACATTGACTCTTGCTTTAACAGACAATTCCCTGCAGGAATCAGTTACATGCCTGCTGATTTGCCTTCGGTGGCATATGAATATAAGCACTTTAGTGGACCCACACACCAACAGTGGGTATAGCTCTTCTTCCGTTTGCTCTCCAAAAAAATATTCACCTCTTGATTCCTTAACATTCCTTTGAGATCCGGCTCCGTCCTGATACAGTAGCATCGCATCCTTTTCCTGCACATTTGTCAGCGGCCCATTCATTCTGCCACGTCCCGAAGGTGCATGTGTTGGATTCAGATCTGGTGACTATGGAGGTCACTGGAGTTCACTGAACTCACTGTCATGCTCATGAATTCAGTTTGAGGCGACTTTTCCTCTGTGACACGTTGTGTTAACATGCTGGAAGGAGCCTGTGGCCGTAAAGGGAGGCACATGGTCAGCCGCCATGCTCATAAGGGCTGAGGCAGTGAAGCAGTGATTGGGTTTGGTCATGTTAATTGTTTCAGGGGGCACGGTTGATTTCATTCAATGTATTTGAGGTTATTTTATGTGATTTTTCATATATTCGTAGTGTTTTGGTTGTATGTTGATATTAGGAAATATATTATTTCAACAAGTGTTTAACCAGTGAAATGTAATGATTATTTATTAACTTATAATCAATTATCCATCCAAGTTTCAAAGTTATCAAGTCTTCCTCTAAATAAATAATCTCCTTGTCTTTGCACATATTTAATCTTAAATCTTTGGATTTGTTCTGTTTGTTAGACAACAAGTTCACGTTTTGAAGGACACATTACTGACACTTTGTAGAGCAAATTATTAATGAAATCATCAAGACAATACAAGTGATTATAATTATTAGATGATGAAAGTTATTTGTAGTTGCAGCCTTGGATCCCTTCGTGTGTTTTCTTGAGAATACAGCCAGAATCACAATGAAGGTTGTTCTGGGTAAACACATGAAAGTAGATAGTAGGTTGTTGGAAGAGGAGTTCGACAAAGATACAAAAAATCACATCACTCAATCACATTATGCTCTGAACAGCCTCCATTATTCATATCGAACATATAAGCAGTTTAGATAAATAAGGTTTTAATTTGAGGCTTGACCCAGCTTTTGCCTGAAAAGTTTTGCCAACTAATTATCTTTTGCTCCAAAAATCACAATAATTAAATATACCAAATTAGAGTGATTTTTCCAAACAATAATTTGTACCATCTTCAGGTGTTTGCCCTTTCTCACCCGGCAACTAGGTTTCCTACAGATATTTTACATGACCTTTTCTAGTCTTAATGAGCACTCGAAGCTCTTTTGCACTACAAGTCATATTTACACATCATTCTCACAGCTTGTGGACATTAGGAGCTGGGATTCTAACCAACAACCCTCTGGTTAGCGGACGACAGGCTCCACTTCCTTAGCCACCATTTTAGGATTACCTAGAAAAGGATTTATTACATTGGATGCAGTCTCAGTAAATGAAAACATTCACCCAAAATTTAGTTTTTTGCCACCTTAGAAAACTAAAGGAACTTAATAAAGCAAAGTCAAGTTCACAGCGTCATTAAATATGATTTTATACAGTTTATTGAAAAATCACATTGAGGTAACTAAGTTGTTTTTTTACGATGTAGTATCATGAAAACCTTCTGGGGTTTTGCAGTGTGATCAGAATTTTCGAACAAATGGACCAAACAATTATTTGATCGATCCAGAAGGTAACGGTCAGGAATCATTAGCTGAAGCTTGATGAAAAGGCCATTTCACTCATTACATGCATGCATTGAGTCTTTAATAACCAATCAGGCTCGTAGGAGTGAGGCGAAGGGAAAAGCACGGGCGTGTGAGCACTTTTATTTTCCAGAGAATGAAGGGCGGTGGTTTGAATACAAATGGCAGCTTTCAGAGTGCGTCAACGCCTTTAGCTTCGACATGTTCTAATCTGGCTGTGGGAAAAAATGGAAAGGTATTGATTTGATATTGAGCTACACAAGGTTGATTAAATATTTTTCCGGGTAGATTTACTGATCAGCGAACATATGCAATCACATCTCGGAGATTATCTTCAGGAAAGAAAAAACAAAAGGCTCAAAATGTACAATCGCCTTGTAAATCATATGATATCTAAAGCCTGGTAGGTGTGCTGATGAAGCCACTGATCCTCACTTCATCAGGAAACGTCCGTATCACACTGTGACCCAATAAATCTGTTGACAGGCAAAAAGGTTGACGCGGTTTATTATTGAACAAGATGATGTATTGAGCTGTGGAGGTGAGGGGGGGCCGGTCTGTGGAGGCTTAGCTTTGCTCTTTTCATCCTTATCATTCCCGCAAGTCCTACACTGGTGATTACAGCAGCTTACTGATCACTGCTGTTATAGACGGGTGTCAGACAGGGAAAAGGACAGGTTGTGGCCACAAAACATAATCAGCTGTCTGCGGGAAGCCGGAGCACTTCTTATCAAGCGGCCCGGCCGGGCAGCGGCGATCAATTGTCAAGATGCTATAACGTCAGATTAAATCCTGTTATGGTGCTTATATTTATATATATATATATATATATATATATATTTGTTTTTCCTCCTCCTCCTCCTCCTCCTCCTCGTGGGGACATCTGATTAAAATAATCTGACATCACAGCCCCTGTAAACATAAGAGGTCCTCAGGCGGCCGCAGTGCGGCTGACTGAGTAATTATTCAGGCCAACTTGTTTCCACGGCACCTTGGACAACAGGCAATTTGGTTTGACCTATAGTGATTTTCAGTGTTACACGGAAGTCGACAAATGCCAAACAGTGCAAAGGAACTGCAAACAAACTCTGCTGGCGTGTTTCTCCTCTGCACACATGCACGGGGGTTGTGTTGTGCCTCCAGCCTGTTTGTGTGTGTGTGTGTGTGTGTGTGTGTGTGTGTGTGTGTGTGTGTGTGTGTGTGTGTGTGTGTGTGTCGTCTGGACGTCTATTCGTGAAAAGGCCAGTACACCTATCAGGAATTCTTGAAACCTGTTTGTCACCCCACCCCTCCCCACACCCCGCCATCAAATTCTGCATGTAGTTTCTGCAGAGTGAATACAATCTGCACTGAGGCGTGAGAAAGACCATTACACACGTGTCTAGCACGCCACAGATGATGAAGAGATCTGGGAAGGCGTCCTCCGGTGGAAGCTACCTCTGGCAGAGACGTTGCTGCGTGCAGTGGATACAGGCCTCAGCCACGGCTCGCCAAGGACCGGGGACACAACACACACATGGTGGGAGGCTCCAGGAGACCAGGCCCTGTGTCGCATTCAAGTGGCAGTGATGGGATGGAATGAATGATGTGTTCCCTCCTTTGGAGAAACATGGGAATACATGTTTTTTATAAAGCCGTCAAACATACGCTATATAGAAAAGATTTCAGATAAGATTATCATAGTTAGTCGCTCAACTGGAAACAGCAGCAAAGAGGAGAAAACATCAGTAAAAAGGTGATGGATAAGTTATGTGGTGTAAACATAGGTTGGGCAATTAAACAATATCTATAATAATCACAATATAATCTTCATCTATATGCATTATAAAAAGTTAAATATTTATTAATATGTTTCTTATGCTTTGTGCAAGTACAGAGAGGAGGATCTATAACATGTTTTGCTGTTTATCATTGTCTTCCCGTAAATAAGTCTTTAAACGTAAAAAACTATGTGATATTTATTAATATTGACTAGTAAAGTAAAGTAAGTAAACATGAGTAAAATAAAAATATTAATGATGTATAAGACATATACAACGTATTTGGTATTTTATATTGACAGTTTTACCAACGACAAGAGGTTTAAAAAAGATGGAATCAACTTAAAATCTGATTCTCATGACAATTTATATATTTGTATTTATAGACCATTTTGTACATAGTCATCTTCCCTTGATCAGTTACTACTATATGAGAATGACAAAGGTATATGTTTATATATATATATATCTTCAAAAAAGACATATGTGGGTGTGGATATATGATATTTATGTTGAAAGTGTTGAGAAGGGTAGTGAATAGCTATACTTATAACAATCTCCTGGGTTCCACTTGTGGTGGCAGTAAATGTCAGGCTCATGTTCTGTGTGAGAGAACAGCATCAGCGAAGCAATTAGAGGAATTCTGACGGCCAGGGAATGTTAAGTAGTCACACAGCATGTCTGTCTGATCAATTCTGTCCAATATCTTGTCAGCTGCTTCACTGGAGGCAACATCTCTCCTGTGCAGAGTGCTGATGGTGGGAATCTCCAAGTTTCTCACGACTTGAGTTTGATTCGGGAAGCTTTGATACAGAGGGCGATTCCTATTCAGCTCAGATCTTGACGCGTCACAGTTTCTGATTTAAGTTCTGCATCTTCTTGCAGCATGATAAGAAATTAGCATGATAAATATTTCATTAGCTTGAAAAAACAATTGTACATGTATAAATTTACCTGAAAAAGACTGACCTGGACATACAATGAAGTTCAGAATTTAAGGAAACAACATTTCAGCTTTGTGATTTCACTCTTTCCCCACATTTGTTAGTTGACTGGACTCAACAGATTATTTCATGTTAACTTCTACATGTTAAAAACTGCAATTTGCCGAATGCACATCTAAAATCGTTTTTTAGCTAATTTAATAAAATGTGAGATAAGAACAAACATGGATTTAATCTCAACCAAATGAGGACTTATGCAGCCAATTGCCTTCAGTCTCAGAGTAAACAAATTGGATTACAGTCCCTCCTGCAGAAAAAAGCATGTGTCTAAACATCACCATCGTGTTTACCGTCATATTATTAGCACGACACGTCGCCAAAAGTCACGAGCGTGATTCGGCGTGTTTACACCACGATTCAGTGAGAAATCTGTATTTTAGTCCCGACGATATTGTGATCCTTGAATAAACAAAGCCGGTGCAGCTGTCGTCTCTGAACAGAATTCACTTATTTCTCATCGAGCCGCCTCCTCGTCATCACTGCCTGCTTCTCGCTGTCTCACCCACAGCAACTGTCGCCGCTCACCTGTCACTCCGAGAGACGGTGTGTTGCGCTACATCATGTATCTATACGTGTGCGTGATTGGATAAGACGGAGCAGCGGATCGACTGCAGGCCGGCCGGCTGTTGAAGGCTCGATTTTTTTCAGGTTGATAAAACAGCAGCAGACTCGCTCTCGACTGAGCTTTTAATGAAACTCACACATCAAGTTACCGAAGTGTGAGGAACAAGAGGAGAGAGGCAAAGTGTCAGGGAGTCCAGCTCATCCCTGCTCATGTCTGTCCAACTGTAAAATAACTAGTTACCTAGCATTAAAGGGACCAGTGTGAAAAGTTAATGTGTAACAATGTAAACAAACACTCATAATTATGGTTTCCATTAGTCTGTAAACATCTGAAACTAGGAATTGTTTCGTGTAGCTTAGAATGAGCCCTTCATATTCACACTGGTTATTTTCCATTGAGCCATGTGTCTACCACAGACTGTATATAAATATATACAACATAATTGCTCCATAAAGTGTTTCATTTGCCCCCTGGTGGTGGGCTGCAGTTAGGGCTATAAACCCTCCCCTACTCCATGTTAGTGGATGGGATATTATCCAAATTAAAAAGTCAAAGTACATGTCAGATGGGTTTTATATAAACAATTTTAAGTCCTTCTTGTCACAATGTGATGTGTGTTTATTTATCTGATCATTCCCCAATCACTACCGTGCAGACTCAGGCTCCAAATGACATCATCAGCACAAGATGGCAGCTTTCTGCTTCATTTCTGGATATTGGGAGGACAAAGGGGATGAGTCATCCATCTTTATATAGCCTATGCTTTATGTGTGGATGCTGAATGTACATGATGGAAAAATGAAGATGCATCTAAAGTGTGGCAGCACAGCTTTCCAGTGGCCTGGAGACCAGAGGGACGTCCCAAAAACCACAGATGTGCATTCCCTATTTATTCTGCTTTGTACAATGATCACACAACTCTCACTACAAACAGAGATGAAAAGGGCCTGAAAAAAAGAGTGGCTGTCCTAGTGGCATCCACATCGCTGATGCTTTTACAGACTTGTGTTCTTACACAGCAAACTATTGTACCGTTGATGTTTTTTGTCCATTTTCATGTGAAAGGCTCCAGACCCAGATGAAAAAGACTCTTCAGTGGGGAACTGGAAAACAGGGATTTACTCAGAATGTATCTGTAAAATAACAAAAACAAGGTCCAGGTTAGAATTATACCGAGCTATGGTTTATCTCCGTATAAAGACACTGTAATAATGTGATTATAATAGTGTTGCATTTAAATAAATTGTACATTAATTGAAGATTTGTCATGCTAACATCCACACACCTAATAATATTTATATAATCATATTCCAAAGTGAAAAGGAAGTGACACATTTCAGCAATTATCACATAAAGAAATTCTTAATAGAATGTTTTAAATGAGCATTTTCCTCAGTGTCAGCACGTAGATGACAGCTGAGCTAACAGTAGACCTTTTGGTGAATATTTTTATTCCGGAAAAGATGTTTCAAAAGCCACAAAAAGTCCACGAAACAGAATCAAATGATGGAGGAAGTGGATTCCCACCAAGTTAGGTCAGACTGTCCCTGCAAGACGGATGATGGTGCATGAGGAGGCTGAAGCTAAGAAGCAACAGCATCTTTGAGATAAGGGCAGTGCTGTGTGGTATTGTCCAGCCGCCCGGTGGTATTAAAACCCCCTTTGTGAGTGCTTCGTCTGGTCCGGACTGAGCTGTATGAGATGGAAAAAGGAAGGCTGGTCCAATCTTAATTGCACAAGCAGATGCTTTCAGTCTCCAGAAACCACGAGCTGTCCTCTCCGAAGGCAACAGCTCGCCCGCAGCCAGCGTGGTGCAGGAGAGCTAATAACTCCCCGCAAATTCTCCATAATATAAAACATAACTTCACATCCTTCCAATCCACAGAATATAGTGGCGACTGGTGAGCAGGAAGATGAGCAGAGCATCACGCTGTGGGCTCCTCTTCAGCAGGGACAGAAGCTGTGGAGAGAAATGAAAATGCTCCGAATGTGCTAACATACACTGAGCAATCAGCTGCCCTCTGCGTGTTAGTGAATACTTGAGAAAGATTTTATTTTTCTAACATCACACTCACCAGACCATGTTCCTAATGGATCCTGGTTTGTTGAGACACAGGCATTGAGGTTCGGAGACAGAGAAATAAGGTGTGAGTTTCATGGTGGTTTTGAATATTTATCGTTGATTTATTGCAGCCAATGATCATTGATTAGAAGATATTTACCTACACTGCAGAATACGAGGTTATGAGGTGTAACCGTAGTTTGCTGTAGTACCTCGTTGAACCACTGGATGGTGACTCCTAATGATATAACCTTTGCTTTCCGCACAAATTATAAATTTAACGTACTTTCTTTCCATCCAAGGAAGACATGTTTGCACTGTGGGATGTTGTTCCCAGTTGAGCAGATGTTTCCAGCAGCCGTAAGGCGTTTTTAAGACGACAGTAAGACAGCTCCTGTAGTTTGACATGTTGACATCACCAGTCAACTGCTGGAGCTGCAGCACTGTGGAGACACAGATCATGGAGGTGATTAAGTTGCTTTTAAACACCCACAGCCCCCGAGGTGTGGAGGTGCATGTAAGCGGGTGAGCCACCTCTCTGCTAGAGAGATTTACTTTACTCCTACCTAGAGATAGCTTCAGACATGTCAGTGCACGTCTTGCACAGAATTATGTACAAATCTTCGAGGGGACAAGAATCCCTGATATTTACTGCGACCTGGAAACCTCTGTTCCCTGATTTTCAGCCTTGAGGGCAGTGCCACGCCACAGGTAACATAAGTATCCGGTAAAATCTGCAGCGAGCCTGAGGGACGAGCGCTGCCTGAAGGACAAACCCAAGGAACAAATGACTCGCTTGCTAATGTTCTGTAACCCGAGAGTCGCAGCTATCACAACAACAACAACAACAAATATGAAGTGGGAGCCGTCTACGTGCTGGAAGGAGAGACGTCTCGAATGAAGATGTTACGATGAAACTATTTACCGAGGGACATTTGCCTCGATCCCGCCCAAACACTTGTGCATCAAACGTGTTGAGTTTTTGCTGTCGAACCCACGCAGGCACTGCACGCTGGAGAAGAAAGATCTTCTGGCAGAGCTGCGTGATGATGCAACAAGGTGGTGCGCAAACTGTTCACGTCCCTGACACAGACAGAGAGAGACAATGTGAGAGAGATAAATATAGGAGATGATGGAGCACATGTATTCATGCTGTGTGTGTTTGTCTGCGAGCTGCTTGGATAATGCTTCAGCGGCGTGAGGAATGAAAGGATTCACACGACGGAGGCACAACACAGGAACAGGTGTTAGTGTGACTTTGAAATATTGTGTTTGTGGTTGTGGCGATACACAGGGATTATAAACAGATGCTCGGATATCGGCGTGTGTTACAGTTGCTTATCACTGGATTAAAATTGTTTTCTGATCTGGAAGTGGAGCAGGAAGTGAGAATCTCTAAATCTGTCCTTTTGACGCTCTGGGTCGTCAGCATCACCTTCAAGACTTGTTAAATATTTGTTTAATTGATACGTCTCTCATTAAAGTTTTGATAAAAACAACCCCCTGCTTGTTACATCCTGTGTTTGACTTCGGCATCAACATAATGTTCTTTCTCTAACAGATGGTGATGTGAGATTTTTTAACAACAATGGAAAAACAAATAATAATTATCTTTTTATCTTGGTGATCATTTTCTGTTTATCACCTGAAACTGATATTTCTGTTTAATTTCTGTGACTTTAATGATGTGAGATACTAAGAAATATGGTGACAGCTAAATTGAGAAAACGTAAAGTCATTCTCCAGCTTCTCATTTTTATACAGCTCTTTCATTTTGCTGATATGTTCAATACGTGAATCCTCTGGATGAAGTTTCCGTAATCACCTGCAAATTCATAAAAAGAGATGATCATTTCTTGTCACAGAGTTAATCGCTGACATGTGAGCCGTGTTACAACAAAGCATGACCAGGCAAGAAAGTCCCATAATATTTGTGGACAGTAGAAAAGTTTGTGTTCTGCTCTTACTTTCAGTTTTTCTAACACAAAAAGCGGTGTCACGCACGTAGGATATCTGCGAAGATGTCAGGAGAATTCGTGCTGATAAGAGCCGACGCCGGTGTGGATGTGCTGTAAACAAAATTACATGATCTCCACGGCGGAATTAATACGTTACATCCTCCCTCTGTCTGAACAACTTTGGCTAAATGTGGCGGAGGTCAAAGTTGAGCCAGGAAGGTCTTATTCAAAGTTACATCACACAGTTAATTAAATAAATCCTGTTCATCTTTGTCCTGTCCTCAACAAAGAGTTTGTGTATTTTCATATAAAATGTACAGCCCCTGACGTATTTTCATTAAAGTCTCCAGATCTCATCTATTATCTCCGTGAGAATAACGTCGTTATGAGATACCAACTCGTAATAAATTTAAATTATGCTTTAATCTAAAGATATTATGTACGGTGGGATCCATTAGCAGGGAAATTTAGAGGAATAACCACATTATGTCCAAACTTAGAAACAGGATCACGGGATCAGACAAGTCCAGCTGACAACATCCCACTGTAATAACATGGAGTCTCTGATTCACCAATTATGAAATTATAAACATCACACACACACACACACACACACTCACACACACACACAAACAGCAATCACTGAATATTTAAAGGGTCAAATCAGCTTCAAACTCTGTCAGAAGAAAACAGGAGAAAACCCATCGGGACAAAAGAAAGAAAATAATAAAAGTTTGAAAACAATAACAATCCGAAAATAATTAGCCTGTTTATGAAGCTGCTCTTCTTTCTATCTGTGTTTCTGAGTGAAACTGACTGGAAATAATTTACTTTTTGTTTCTTCACTCGGACAGTTTTAGCTCAATGCTTTCACCACATCCATCCAACCCTCTTTCCATCCATCCATCATCTAAGCCACTTTGACGACACACATTGAGGAAGATGCATTCACATCTTTGGTCAAATTACAGTGTCCAATCAACCCAACTCCAATCTGTATGTCTTTTGACTGATTACCAAGAGAAAACCTACACAGAGACAGGGAGAACTTGCTAACTCCACACAGAGAGACCCCGGCCAAACCTGGGATTCAAACCAATAACCCTCTTGCTGTGAGGCGACAGTCCTCAGACTGTTCCTTCGTTACAATGGACACAGGACTGTAGTTTATTTAGAGTCAGTCCCACACACACCTTGCTGGTTCCTTTTTAACTATTTACCAAAATTTGTATTCATCCAAAGGTTAAAAACCCTTTTTGTCTGTGTTTGAGTCCCGTGTTCTGTAGAAACTAAAGTGGGCAGCTGTTTTCAGGACATCAAGCCGTCCTTTGGCTATTTACACCTTCATTCATAACAAACACTGTTGGAACAGATGGGCTGGGGACACTGGGAAGAAGTGGGAGACTCTCATTGTTGGTTTAATGCTTTTGATGGGATTTGTTAACAATATGAAACATGGTAAACACATTGTGAATGAATTGGCATTTTTATATTTTAATCTGTAGATACACGATTGGCCCGTGCATGAGTCACAAAGTCTGTTCAGTAGTTTTCACAGGATTTGGGCCTAAAATACAATCTATGGAGTTTGTTCAAGTTCAAAAAAGATCTTCTCCATTCATCTGCGACTGTTGGACAAAACATAATGACTTGATTTGTACATCTTTACAGTTTATTATATAGAATGGGGGACATTAGATAACATGTTTATCGAGGAATGAATGGTGTTTTCCACTGAGGTGAAACATAAAACTTTAATTTTTGCGCTATTAAATATTAAATTGTTTTATTTTCCCCCCTGAACCTATGTAATTTTAATCAGCTGTAGTTACACTTGCACAGCACGCAATTTATTTCATGCCCACTGTGTATCCATCTACTATAAATAAATATGTAATAATGCTGTCAGGAATGTTTTAATCGATTATGAACCCAGGCCCTGGAACATATGTACCACAGTTGTCAGCTGTTTTCTAATTCTCCAGGTTCCAGCTCGGTATCCCAGCACCAGGACAAGAGGAGGGAAACCCCTTGAAACGCAGGAATGAGACGTGTTTATCACTTTCATGCAGATACCGAGGCATGAGATTTTCCTTCTGTCGCTCCGAACACGTGGCTACCTCTGACATTCAGTGGAAATGATCTGAGGTGGGAGCGCTATCTGTCGCCCGCAGGCCTCAAAGCCTCTGTGCCGCGAGTCAGTCACGGCAAAACTTTATTTCAAATGTTTTTCTGACGGGTGACAACTCTTCTGATCCTAATTTGGCAGTTTTTAATACACCGTGCAGCATTAAACTGATGGAGCTGCTGAGAATGTTCTGTGAGCAGGAATTACCGCTCTTTGTGTTTGATGATAATTGAATTGTCAGTGATAAATGTAGCATATAATTGTGTTTTTGACGTTTTTGCAGGGAGAGCTTTATTTTTTAAGAAACGGAGCTCAGAGGTTAAGAAGATGCAGTTAATTAGGCCTCTTGTCCTAACAGCTTGTTTCTGGACCTGTGGGAGTAAATGGATGAGGAATCTGACTTTCTTTCGAGAAACTTTCTCCACTTTTTAAAATCTCCACCAAAGAGGGAATGTTTTCCCCACCGTCCGTTTGTTTGGTCGTCCTTTCTCCCTTCATAGACAAAGTGCTGCCTGTAGATGCACTGAGTGAATGTGTGTGTGAACGGGTGCATGAGTATATAAACTGTACAGTAAAGTGCTTTGAGTGGTCATCAAGACTATCATCATCATCATCATCATCATCATCATCATCATCAACAGCTCTATAGACACAAAGACCATTTATCATTCCCACTGCTCTTTTGCCTGTGATGGGAACAATCAGCATTCACTCCCGGGTCAAATGTCTCTGCACTAGACTCAGGTTTCCAATCGGAAGTGATGGAAACACTACACCCAGGTGAATGCAGCAGTTTGGCAACGGAACAAGGTGAAGCAGGATGCACTGGGGGCAATGGGAACAAGGTTGGTTAGCTGGTTTACCCAAGTTGAAAAAAATCTTGCTTCTAGCTGCAGATTTTACTGTAAAAGAGATAAATGATTGTGTGAAATTTGTTTGCATATTGATGGAATTTAAGGGAACTAGTGTAGGTAGTCGTCCTTATTTGCTGTGGCTTTAATGTGCACCTCTCTGTTTTCTTTATCTGCTGATATGTGTGCACACTTCTACGTCACAGTATTTTTCATCGTGCAGTGATCGGGTGTCTCGTGGTTGATTGAGTTCCCTGCCACTCCTCCTCACTCTTCCTCGTCCCGTCAAGTCAGGCGGGCGTCGGACGCAGACCCCCAGTATCCCAAAGATTAATGTGCTGACGTGTATTCTTGTCGGCCGAGAGGTTGCCGTGTTGTTGTAGAAGTTGATGATGAAGGAAAAGGACCGCGGACCCAGTACTTACAAGTAAAATGATGTTTATTAAACAACAGCAGTACAGGTCAAGACAAGCTCCGGAACTTGGAGAAATCACACAGGCCAAAATGGTGAAATCTGAAGTCTCCCTGCAGGGCAAGAAGTTTTATAGGTTGGAGGTGGGACCCCAAACCTAGAGATAACATGATGTCATACAACAGGGTCCTTCATTGTACAGGTCAAGAAGTATTCTAAGGGGGAGAGAGCTAACGAATAACACCTGGAATAGTGTTCAAAGAGAGTTTAAGACGCTTAAGCTTTTAAGATGTCATCATGTTTTATAACCAGAAGCTGGGAAAGTATATACCCTACATTCACTAATACAACCACCAACTGCACCTGGTA
The DNA here is from genome assembly GCF_963576545.1 of Limanda limanda. NCBI lineage: Eukaryota > Metazoa > Chordata > Actinopteri > Pleuronectiformes > Pleuronectidae > Limanda > Limanda limanda. The sequence goes on from NC_083639.1 coordinate 1,336,561, forward strand.
GTTGTGCATGCCATGCAGAGCGAACAATGTACTAAAAGATTTTTTGATCTGTCTTCTTCCTTGTACAACTTTTTTCAGCACCACTACATCACTAGAAAATATGATGCTCCTAATCTTAGGAGGCTAATTCAAATCCGATGGACTAGCCACTATGAGGTGACACGTTGCATTACTGAGAATGAAGATCAAATAATCACTGTTCTGTCTGAGGTGGCAACGGATGATGATGCTGCAGTGGATCTGTGCACTGAAGCATCAGGCCTGCTCTGCCAGATTAAGAGGCAGCACTTCTTTAAAATTGGCAAGTTTCTGGTGCAAGTGCTTGGTACAGCACTGGATTCTTTGAGGGCCATGAGGGATCACAGCAATGAGTGGGGAGAGGGAGATCACACAGCAGCTGGGTATGACAATCCAGCAAAGAGAAGGAGAACAATGAATAGGCACCTCAGTGACAGTGTTGTAATTACAACAGTGGGCCACACAGACACAGATGACAGTGTTCCCCCCCATAAGACACTTAAAAGACCTCTACTAAACATTCTGGACCGGGCAATTACCGAGTTGGAGACAAGATTTTGCCAGAAGAATTTGGAGCTGATGAAGGCCACGTCCAGCCTTGTGCCTACATCTGGCACATTCCTCCATGGAGCTCTGTTGCATCCTTTGGTTGAGCTGGCTGGCACTGATGCAGGATGTCTGAATAATGAAATCCTGGTGGCAAAGCCCATGTTGCTTAAGGAATGCCCCAATGAACCAGATCTGTCTACAGTGTGCAAAACCCTACAGCACTACAAGGCAGCATTTCCCTTGTTGTACAAGTTATACATTACAGCACTGGTCATTGGGGTTTCTTCAGCTGCATGTGAGAGCTCTTTCTCCACACTGTCCCGTGTCTTAACCCCCTTTCGCAGAACTATGCTGCATCACAGAAAGAGGAACCTGGTTATCTTGGCCCATGAAAAGTCAATTACATACAAGCTGGACATGGACGAATTTGTGAGGGAGTTTGCCAAGGGAAACAGGAGGCTGACGTTGACCTAGAGACCTAGGAGAACTTAACTAAAATTAGTGGCCAGCAAAAATGCTGTAGTTAGCCAACGTTGTTTGTTTTTTCTAGGCTAATAGCCTTTGTTTTATTTCTTTAATTTTTATTTAAAAAACTAAACAAAAACATCCTCCTAAGGGTGTTATAAAAATACAAAAAAATACAAAAACATCCTCCTGAGGGTATTATAAAAATAAAAAAATACAAAAAAATACAAAAGCATCCTCCTGAGGGATTGCCACCTTATCGTGGTCAGGAGGTTTGAGTGCCTCAGTGACCCTAAGAGCTATACCAACAGAAGCTAGTCTTCATAGGGACACCCAAGTTGGGCAGGTCTTAGGGTAGAGGCCTGACAAAGTGCAGTCAGTTTAGGTTGAGGGTAGGACATACAACTAACAACCCAAGTTCATATATGGTTAGTCTAACAACATTAACTACAATGAAATAAGTGTGCCAAGCATTTGAGACCACAGTACTTTACAAGGCACTTGTTCAGTGTACCCGCATCCTAGTGAGTGAATTTGTCAATTAGACATGGTAAAAGGTGCTGGAGCACAATGCCCCCTCAAGATTTGTGGCTGCCCCCTCATACATGCCTGTCTAGACCCGGCCCTGGAATGAATGGTTATATTTATTAAGTCCCCCTAACGAGGCTCATCATGTCATTACGTCCTCTTATAAGGGAGGTTCATAGTTCATAAGTCCCCTTAAAAGAGGCTCATTGTGTTGTTACGAGGCTCATGTCTTTATAGTCCTCTCATATATTTTATTTAATCATATTTTGTCAATTCTGGCCAGAAAACAACAAAATACACACACACACATCCAAAAACAACACTGAAGGTTCAACTCAAACAGCTCGAGCACAGCAATGAACACAATCTTCTCACACACACACATCCAAAAAACAACACTGCAGATTCAACTCACACAGCCAGAGATCTCATTTTTACGCCACGAACTAGCTAGACAACCGCTTTTTCTTAATTTCTGCTACCCAATGAGATGAAAATATCCGGTAACTGGCTCCTTCCGACGCAATTCGTCAATAATGTCAGAGCGGGAGCATATTACACGGATGTATATTTCTTCATCTCCAGTTATTCAAACTGGGGCCCTTCTGCTGCTCCTTCTCTGAGGGCTTTAATATCCAGATTTTGCGGCTGATCCCTGTGGTCATCTCCTTACTCTTATCCTCCTCTCATTACTCCTTACCCTTTACATTTATTTATTTATTTATTTATTCAAATGACCTGGATCCAGGTTATCACCCAATTTGTCCCTTTAGCTCAATTTCTGACTATGCCTTAGCAAATTGTAACGCAGTGATTAATCCACATATGTCTTACTGTTTACAAAAGTTGAGGTACCTGCTTTTTAAACTTGCACGATGTCATTTAACACAACTTATCTTTACAATTAAGCTATTCTAAACCATGTCCTGTACCTTAGGACCTTTAACCTTTAATACCGTATTTCCCCCCTATTTGCGTCATGCAATACGCAAATCAAATCAAATTTAGCACGGACTTCCACTTCACATCAAACAACACAACAAACCCCCACACACAGGTTCTTTAGCGGTGTGGATAAACAGACACACATACAACAGCCCCAATGAATGAACCAGTGTCCAGACAAAATGAGAAATTCTCACCGTTTCGAAGCTGTTGGAGGTGCCGCAGTGCACAAATCGTCTCAGTTCAACGTGACGCCAAAGTGTGACGTGTATTCTTGTTGGCCGAGAGGTCGCCGTGTTGTTGTAGAAGTTGATGATGAAGGAAAAGGACCGCGGACCCAGTACTTACAAGTAAAATGATGTTTATTAAACAACAGCAGTACAGGTCAAGACAAGCTCCGGAACTTGGACAAATCACACAGGCCAAAATGGTGAAATCTGAAGTCTCCCTGCAGGGCAAGAAGTTTTATAGGTTGGAGGTGGGACCCCAAACCTAGAGATAACATGACGTCATACAACAGGGTCCTTCATTGTACAGGTCAAGAAGTATTCTAAGGGGGAGAGAGCTAACGAATAACACCTGGAATAGTGTTCAAAGAGAGTTTAAGACGCTTAAGCTTTTAAGATGTCATCATGTTTTATAACCATGTTCAAAAGAGTTATTAGCTGAAATATACCACAGTGCGTTAGTTCAACCATAACTTCTCCTTTGAACTAATAATATAATGATTTTGGCCTCTATTTGTGATAAGTCGGGAGACCTGGTGTTAGTTATTCGAATTAATCTGCTCCACTGCGAAAGGTTCCCACATCCGTCAAGTGTTTTCATCTTCCGTGGCCTTTATCAGGGGGCAATGCAATTTTCTTCCATCCGCCACATATCACAGACTCAGAAAACAAACTGTGATGGCGACTATCGAACGCAGTCTTATGAAAGAACTCCAGTGAGTATTCATGAAAAATGCATGAGCGCCGACTGCACACGGATGCTCCTTAAAGCCGAGGCTCGGAAAATATGACAGTGACAAACAATGGTCTGATATGTCATCGCTACTACATCAAGGAGGAGCATGTGACTGCATGTGGGGGTGTGGGTTGTGTGCTCATACATATATTAGAGAGTCAGTGGGGCTGGGCACAGTCCCTCAGGCCCAGACTGTTATATGTTGTATTCTCAGACCTCAGAGGTATTTTCTCCGCTGCACGACTCCGACTTCCAAGTACAGGAACCCCACCCCCCAAAAAAAACAAAACGTACAAGAAGAAACACTCAGGCTGTCTCTTGTTCCAGTTCCATGTTAAATCAGGGATTGCTGAGGTGGCGTCTTCCCCCTTGTCTTCGAAACATCGTGAGTTCAGAACAAAAACAAAACAATATAACCTCTCAGAAGCCGTTTTCACGAATGAACTCTGGAGAACGTCTGCACAATTGGGGCCGGCTTTTTTTAGTTTTCCCCAAATTTGGCCTTTTAGATGTGAAGAACACAGCAGGAGATTGTCTGGGTCGGATATGTTCAGAACAACAGGAACACTTCCAGAGCGTTCATGTGAGAAGTGGCGTCTGGTGGAGGAGGAAACAGGAAGGAGACGAGCTGTGAATCCTGCTGTGGAAACATCTCTGTTGTTTTTTTTTTATACGTATGGCACCTCTCTTTCATCCTGAGACATTATCCAGACTTTCTACTGACGGGCTGGGAGGGAAAAACTCATGTACTCATTCTCATATACAGCTGCTCCAGATCATTTCAGGAGATTATCTGGAGTTTAATGCACGACTGAAAACTAGAGAGTGAACCGTGGTTATTTTCTTAGAACATAGATCTCCATGTAGACTGAGGTTAATCTCATGGGTGTAGGAAGAGGATAAATCAGCAAATAGCCAAACGTGTTTGATGAATTGTAAGTGGCTGACTATGAATGAATATAATTTGTCATGTAACTCAAGCACCCACACACGTTGATCTGTATTCTCTCAGTTTACGTCAGCCGATTAAAACTGTAATTACACCACTTTCCCCTTCATGCAATGTGGACTTTCAATCCTGATGATTTGCCTTGATTCTCCATAACAAGCTCCTCCTGAATCAAATTCAGCTCTCGAGGCAAAAAACTTAATTCTCGAACCGTCTTCCTGTAAAACTGTCTTTTGGTCAAAGTTTCCACAGGGCTGACACAGTGTGTGTTTTGTGTGTGTGTGTGTGGGCTGATAAGCCTGAGTGACATGAAAGACGCTAACAGGCCTACGTTAAGTCTGCCTCCCCCCCCGGACGCTGATAGTCATGGTCTATTTCAACCAGACCGTGCTGAGCTGATAACTTCGCTCCTGCATGTTTGGTCCCTGAAATGACACACGCAACGACAGCAGGTGAGGAAAGCCGATCCGGGGGTCGCGGAGAAGTTGTCGTGCCAGACGTCAGCCATGAAAGTGAAATAAATGAAACAAGACAGAAATTCTCCGCCGTGTTACGGAGAATCAAGTCGGAGCAATGGAACGTTCAAGAGGTGAGAATAGTAAAATTAACCTGCCGAGTTATTATTCTGGAGTGAAGTCAAATGCAACATTAGATTTCTGTCGAGTGTGAGCAAAGGCATATTTAACCAATGGAAGAAAAGCTGTTGGGCATGTTTTTTCTAATCACGCTGGGCAAAAAGAAAAAGGTCTCATGAATATAATGAATTTCCCCTTTTTTTTCTCTCACAGAAATACCTCATTCTCACATTTGTGTTATCCGAGTCAACCTAATTATTTTGGGACTTGTTCTGGCTGCGAGTTGCCATGTTTTCACTTTTAGCTCGTGCCCAGAGCGTCCGTGGTAATGGAATTGGAGCCGCCCTATTTGTGACTCATCCCTGTTCCGTGAAAAGAAAAGAAGTTCACATTAAAAGGGGATTTTACACAAGGGTATCTGCACAACTATGGATTCCCACGCTATTGTGGCAGATTTCAAAAGGGCGTATAAATGCTTTTTTGGAACAACCTCAAAAAATTCACTGAAGACAAAATGAGTGAAGCGTCTGCGGCAAGGCTTTCCCCCAACTCGTCTCTTCGGTGCCATCTTCTTATGTGACAGAAGAGATGATGTCATGACTCCGTCTTCAGGGACCCGTTCCTTTCAAAATGTCTTCTCTGTGACAAATGGACGCTTTTCCTAAAAAGACCCAAGTTAAACACAAAAAGGACAAATTTAAAAACTGAGAAATCCTCCTGCCACCTGAGCCCTTCATTGGAGCTGTCAGAATGTGTAACGCTCGCCATCACTCGGAGGATAACAGAAGAAATCTTTAACGTTGCAGCAGTGGATGATAACAGAAAATTGGAAAAAGTTCTCACTTGCCGATATTCACGTTTGCTCCAGCGCGTCAAGTGGACAGTGTTTGACACACAGACTACAATATCGTACAAAGGTTTACGTCCCGGGTGGCCGTGTTCACGCTATTGGACGTATCTGTAATATCGGACAGCACATAAAAAGATACTGATCTATTTAGGCTGGTATTATTCCATATGGACGGGCCATTGATAAGAGCCGTCTAATTGAAACAGCGAGTTGAGAAAAAGGGATCGATGGCTACACTGATGCACCGAGCTCTCCTTTTGAGAGTCATATTATTAGATTTCAGACAATCTGATAACCCTTTTGCTTTTGATTGATCTTTTCCATTTCAAACAACTGAGGCCCCCCCCGGATCAATGGCTGTGCCCGGCGGCTACAAACTGTCAAAGCAGGAGCGGAGGGCCTGAAAGAGCCGGGCGCACGGTAGCTCCTCAACACCCACATCCGAGTAGAAACTGTGCGTTGGTGTGACACAGGAAACGCCGCCGACCCGGTCGCCTGTATTACAAATTCTCAACGTTACATCGCAGGAAAGCTGCTCCTGCGTAACTCCCTGCCTTCCTTTTTTTTTTTTAACAACATGTTTATTCGTTTTTTTCAGGTTATTAAGTACAAACAGACAAATACTAGGATTTAGTAAGAAATTATGCCAAAATGAAAGGAAAAGAGAAAGAAAGAAAAAAGATTCAATTGAAATAGAATAAAATAAAGGCATAAAAACAGAACAAAAAAAAAAACAAAACAAACAGACAAAACTAACAAACAGGGCGTACAATTCAAGACAATGAAATGTATTGATGCATCACTAGTATACAAAATATATCAAAAAAAGAGGTGAGTTGCCTAATGTGAGTCTCATAGCTGCTCTAAATCTCCATCAAATTGAGCAAGGTGGTCTAAGAATGGCTGCCAGATCTTGTAGAATTGTTTAAGATTGTTTGTCAAACTGTATTGGATTTTCTCCATATGTAATAGACAGGTAAGTTCTGATAGCCACGTCTTGAAGAGTGGCATTGCTTCTGACTCCCTGCCTTCTGGCCAGGAATGGGAAATCGTGACACTTCCTCAGTCGGGCAGATGTGAATGAAAAGGAGCTTCTGCCCGTGTCATCTGATCTTTCCACGGTGTGTTTCTAAAGAGCTGGGATTTAAGAGTGGAGGGTAGAAAGTGAGTAAGCAGAGCTAAGTGCCCCTCTCTAATTCTCCCTCTCTGCACAATCTCATGAGATAGCTCCTGGAACTGGTGGGTGTAGCTCTATGAACCAAGGGGCTGAATGAGCTGTAATGAGATTAGTAACTACAGTGCACAGGAACAGGCATTTTGCGGGGCTGCATGGCTGGTGTTATATATCCTCCTTCAGCCGCTGAGCTCGGTGTTTGTATAGTGTGTGAAGAAATATAATCCTTAAAGAGGAAGCTACGTATACATGTGTTTCTAACCTTTTTGATTAAAAGCTTAGGTGTCTGAGGATTTTCTTTTTCCGTTAAGTCACAATTTGTTATTTTGGATGTTTTGGGGGAATTCTTCAACACAGCTTATATAGGACAGTTACTAAAGCACAAAACGGCAGTTACAAAGTGAGAAACTCTGGTTGCCAGTGTGTTTCTCCATTTTATATTAACAATTACATTCTTTATAAAGAATATCCTGGTTGTTAGGAACCTTGGACTCTCAAATGATATTCGATCCCATGACAGAGATGTCCTGATGTGATTTGGTGCCTCGGAGACTGAATCCAGTTCCATCCAGTATCATCCTAGTAGTGTGAAGGAATCTGTTGGTTGTCCTCACACATTACATCTGTTATTTGTTCACCATTAGAGAAACTCCCTTCACTAGCAAAACCCAAGGTCAGGTTATGGAGGAAGGCGGATCGTCATGTCTATGCTCAAGGACACAATGTAGGGGCACAACGTGATTCATGGTATATGTACTTTAGGATTTACAATGCAATAAGGGGGGTAGGGTGGGGGTAGGGGAGGAGTTAAGGCGGCTAAGGGTCTTAACGTTGATATGTTGTTCCACCTTCTGGTCTCCTTGATGCCTCGAGTCTACAGTAAACTGTTTTGCGTTGCACATCAGCTGCTGCCTGAGGTCTCATTTCACCAGCTTCCGGAAAACGTCCATCACCGGAGAACCAGTCCGATATCAGTGCGTTTAAGGAAATAACTCACATGACGTGTTTTAACAGCTGTAGCTTGGAACCCTGTAAAGAAGCTAAGGTTGGTGTCGTTGCTCAATGGCAGCGCTCAGGGTTAAATCTAGAAAAACCTTACTCTCACACTATTCAAATAGCTGTGAGAGTGCATCCACAGATTATTAAAATAAACCTGCTAAGATGTGCCACACCTCCAAACTGTCTTGTCTTGCATGCGACTTAACACTGTTTTTGCATGTGTGAATAGTTGCCATATTGCTGATATATTTAACTAGCTCTGGCTAACACTACACTCCTGCAAATCACTTCTTCACTGCTCTAAAAACAGAACTTGCCAGTGGCAGCACAGCACCATCTCTTTTTCGAGCATTAAAGAAGTGGTTGTAGTTTTATCTGGGTGAAACTCATGTACTTTAAAGACTTGGTATTGGATGAGTACATGAATTTCAGTATACCTGACCTGGTATTTACAGCAGTATCGTGTAATTTTGAAATGGCGGATGGTTCTAAATACTTCATTACCCTTATACTGAAATTAAATTTGCTTTGTCAGTATTGTTAGAGACATAACACGGTGCCACAGCTGCTGAATTCACCACATCGTGAATTGACTGTAGTTGCAGATCACGTGTTTCCGTTTTCTCAACAACAGTATCTTTAATTTCCAACCCCGATACCAGCAAACGCAACAGATTCTTAAGTTTGCCACGTCTATATATTTAGCTTTTGAATGGAAACTTGTCCCAAACCACGAGTACAAGCAACTATAGTTCAGGTTCATTTAGTTTATTTTTCCTTCCTCACACAGAACAGATTTTCAAAGTTTAGTCAGGTGCACTTAGTTTGTCTGGCCTTTGAATTCATGCTACGATTTCATATCTGCTCTAATAAAATCCTTGAGTTTGCTGAGAGGACTCATCTTTCTATGTGAAAAAGGAGAACCTTGGTTCACGTCCAAGTTAAAAAATATGTATTGTTCGCAGAAGTTTAAAAAGAGTTTGAGTAAAAAAGCTGAACTGTGATGATTCAATACCTCCACTGATGTGTGAGGGTCTTTCTCCTGCTCATCTGAAAGGGAAATGTAAAAAAAAAGAACCACAGGGGTTTGTTCTTTGTATAAACTCCTTGTGACACCAGAGATAATAAATAAAATAAACATTAAGGTGCTTCGTGACTCACTGTTGTGAGAATCTGAATTCCCCACACGGGTCCGTGCTGTGGAGATGATGCTGGATGACAGTCACCACATCTCAGCAATAATAACAAGTACATGAAATCACAACAATCAGCATGAAGGCCCCCTCTTTATTATTTATCAACAGTTAACAGTGAAACCAGGTTTATAACAGAATGAAACAAAATTCAAATGATATCATATATTAGAATCTTTTCAGCCTGTTTATTAAATATATGATTTATAGAGATGACTGTATTTTATCCACTTATTTATTGCATCTTTCATGAAAAATATTAGGACTATTGTTATGTTTATTAGCTCTCTTCATTGACTTTCTTCTTTAATTCATTTAATCTTTATTAATTTAATACAATAATTGTATTAATTGCTCTTATAGCTTTTCTTTTTTCTATAACAAATTTTCCTTCACGGCTTATTTATTTTATCATTTAAAGAGAAGCTTTACATAGAAACCCTTTATATCTGCTAACAATGTTATACTAAATGTCATGTTTATAGAGGCAGATTTAAAGTTAAACCATAACGTGACATGTGCACAGCTTCTGATATGTTTGTGTAAACACAACGTGAACACAAACAGAATCACTGAAACGAAGGTGTGAAGTTGAGGTTGCATCACCGCGGGAGAAGAAGAAGAAACACGCATGTTGCTAACTCCCCCACTTCTCACCCTTCCCTCAACCCCCCGCTCCTCACTGATGAAATTCTGATCCGACATTTGGCTTTGATAATAAAAAAAAGTATATAGTTCACACAGTACATGCTTTTTACCCTTGAATTTGTCCTCATGAAAACGTAACACGCTCTCATATACAAGCAAGGGAAAGATGAGTGAGGGAAAAACAGGCAACATGTTCTCCCCAGTGAGCGTCTGCATTTTGAAAACCAGCGGAAAAAAAGGGTTAGCAAAAAATAACACAGCTACCCTCCATCTTCTCATTTCTATCTTATTAAAACCCAATTGTAAATACGCACTCATTGGATTAGGAACGATTTACCAAAATAACAAACATTATTCAAAGCAACAGCTTAACCCGGGAGACACGGGCGGCTGCGGAAAAAACTGTCACGGATTTATTTTCTGGTCATTATTGACACTGTGGAGGAAGCTGATTTCTCACAAATGATATTGTTTACCCTCTAATCAGGTTGAAGTTCCACGAGGACCTTTAGAGTTTCCCTGACCACCTCCACAAATCACCCAGACAGGCTGACCAGGAGAAATCCTCCCATGATCCTCCTTGTTGCTGCTGTGCCTCATTTAAAGCCTTCCCCGGGTCAGCTTATCTAAATGGATGAACAGGGAGCCGGGCCCTCGCAGGCTGTAATTTGGACTTTGTGGCGACTCTATGCTGCGATGCTCGTGTTGCTAATGCTTCCTTAGACTAACGCTAAACGATGGGAAGTGGAGGTTGGGCTCAGGGAATCTATATTCTCTCCCTCTGATGTAATTCATTTGGTAAAACACAGCGAAATCTGACAGGCTATTATGCTGCGAGAGCTCGAACTTAAAGCCATTATTGATTAACATATTTTTCCTAAGCTGGCTGCTCAACTTGTAGCATAATAATCGCTCAACCTGACCCCGATGATCTGCGGTGCCATCGCTAATGAGCTTATGAAAATCACGAGTTCCTGGCAGGAACAGCGCTCGGTGTTAATGAACAAATCCCGAGCTGATTTCAGATATGAAATTAAATACAAGGATAAACTTGTGCTCTATCTCGGGGTTTAGATCTGGTTCCTTTTTGTTTCCCTTCGACGTATTAGAGAGAGGAGAGACAATACGAGAGAGCGAGGGCCGGGGTCAGTTAGACTAGAGAGAGGGGGGGGGTGTTGGGGGGGGGGTCCACTACAGAGGGATTGAGAGGCAGCCCGCATAATTAACTGCAGTAATTAGGTTGTACTAATCAGTCACACAACATAGTAATCGAGTCTTGGAAGCATCTCCTGAGTTATGGCGGGTGAAGTAGAACCGTAACGGATTTTTATTAATGATTTGAAATGACAATTAGTGATTAGTGGACTTACAGAACATTAATTGACAACCCGCTAAATGTGATTAATCAAAAGTGACAAACTTCAGCTGCGGTGTGTGTGACCTTTTAAGTTATTATAATGAACGTGTTTGTCAAATTGCAGCACGTCAAGGCCCAATCTCGGTTTGACATCATTTCTCAGAAGTTGTTGCTATGTAAATATTTTTGTTCATTTAAAATAATTTACAAAAACAAACTCGACAGGATTATGTTTTGTATTCATATTTTAAAATTGTGAGATATTTCTATAACTGTACTAAAAATCTATCATCAGGCCATTCTGGTTAGCAAAGATTTACTTATTTATTCATCCAGACATACACAACAATAGCATTAGCCTACTTTACACATTGTCTTCTGCACGGTTTGTACATATTGTCCGTATTTTCAAATCATACATATATTTTACATTAATTTCTATATATTTAATCTTTAATCTATTGCTCTTGTACCTTAAGTACATGTATCCTTCTCCTTTAAAGTTGAAATATACAGTATATTTGTCTATATTCTTAATATTTGTACTTAGTGTTTGTTATGCACCAAAAAATCCCAAAGCAGATAACTTGCATGTAATAACCTACTTGGCAATAAACATGCTTCTGAATAGTTTGTAGATGTGTTTCTGAAAACATGGCGACCAGGAAGCTGCTAATCGGTATCTGTATGTTTGTTTGTGTAGATTTTAAACATTGGGGACCTTGTTTGTCGCTAACAGCTGAGTAGAATGACACTGAATGTGAGAATAACCCAACACAATATTATTATGTTTCATAAAACCTCAACAAAGAGCTGAAAGACACAATAAGCCTTGACAGAGCTGAGCTGCAGAGTCAGGGGCATCTTTAAAAAAAAAACACCACAGTCAATATACAACTGTTGTTAATAGCAGATTTCATTGTTAGCTGGAGCTACAATCGCTCAGGTATCTAACGTTACCTTGCGTGACTTACTTTATGGACATGGTTGAATACATTGCAACATGTCAAATTCAATATTCATCCTAACGTCATGATGAATAAATTACATTTTAACTCACTTTCCACAGCCCGTCAGATTTAATTAGCCACGGGCGGCTCTGTGAGTGTTTTTTTTTTTTTACTTCCTTCCTTTTCCTGTCAGACTTGACAGGCTGTGACTTGACGGGGACCCATGTTATAAAGCTTCCCATCATGCTGCTTTAATCTTCCGTCCAACCAGTCCAGAGAGCAAGCTGTGAGCTGCCAATCCCGCTCATGTGTCAGGCTGCCCGAGCGCCACTGGTCACGCCAGCAACTGTTGTGTTCAGGGAAAACATGGCAGGACTGTGTGAGGCGCATTTCCTCAACCTCCCTTGACTGAACCCGGTTGTAGGATGAACGATGGAGGTTTCCCTGCTCAGCATGAGGCCGGCGGCTTTAACATCCACTGACATGCAAGGAGAGCCCGACCAAAATGGATTTCTGGGGGCCAATGAGAATTGTATTGTGAGTTTTAGGGGCTAAAACCAAAAATGTTGATGTATTGGCAGATATATATGAAATATATATATAATAAACTACCATTATATCCTAAGATGGGATCATCAAACCCTTATTATGAAGTCATTGATAATTGAGGCTTGATATTTCAACAATAGGTGATGAGGGGGAGATGCTGTATATCGCTTTAACCAAAAAGACCATAGTTCCATCTCTCTTTTTTACCCACTTCCCCCCCACTGCCTATATGTGAGAGAGAGAGAGATAGAGAGAGAGAGAGAGAGAGAGAGAGAGAGAGAGAGAGAGAGAGAGAGAGAGAGAGAGAGCTGCGTGTGCAGATAGAGAATTTGTGTGTGCAGGTGAACATCCTATCGTCAGTGCTGCTAACTAAATATACATATATATATGAAATCTCCTGCATCTGTGAGTTTTGCGTCAGAGGAGGTCAGAGTAGAGTAAATACTGGAGGACAGCACTCGCTCTCTCTCTCTCTCTCTCTCTCTCTCTCTCTCTCTCTCTCTCTCTCTCTCTCTCTCTCTCTCTCTCTCTCTCTCCTTGTCTCCATTGTGTGGCTTTTGTTGTTGTGGATCTTGCATTTGCGTTTTCCGTTGACATACAAGTGTGATTCATCTCAGCCGCTGTCAGATTCAGCATTAACTCGTTAGACAATGTTTTTACTGTGCGACAATAACACAACAAGCATTCAGTGCCTATCCTTATGACCCACAACTGATCTGCTCCAAATCACCTTGTGATATAAATGTAAAGCAAACACAAATACAAGTAAATATATATTAGGAAATATGAAAATAAACATGTCATTTTTTATGTCAAACATGAACAAATCTTTTCTGCATTGCTTATTCTGTAAAAGTAAAGTTTTCATTTTGAAAAACATAAACTAAGATACATAAATGTCTGTGAAAAGATCATTTCATCCGATAAATTAGCTCTACAAGCCATAGTGAGCAATATACAGTTCTTTTAGCCTTAATATATATCTATAAAAAAAAGAAAAAACTCTACTTAGAGAAAGTGTGCCTACTTTTAAATTGACAATGTTCTCACAATCCAACAAGAACAGAAGGGATACTGATCTCACAGGTTTGACAAGTCGGCGCAAGCTGAACAGAAGACACTGTACGTCATAACCAACGTGTTAATTACTTGGAGAAATCTGTCTCAGAGTGCGATGGATGGATCTCATTAGAAATGGGCCACACCTTTTCTAAAGAGGAGAAGTGGAATTTCATGGGCGCCGCTCTGGGGACTTCCACTTTCTATGACTGGCTGTGACCAATAGCATTTTCTCCAGCTGCTGCAATTCTCTGGTTTATTCTCGGGGCCAGGGAGACTATCTTACTCACTTGCCAATAAAAATGTCTTTTGCCACTGGGAAAAGAACCAGGAGCCGTCAATTGGTTTCACCTTATCTACCTTAAACATGCCTCTGCTGACTTCATGGTTCTCCCCATTTATTTTTCACTGCCGCTTTGCATTGTTTTGCTCTGTTTCTTCCCTCATCCTCCCTCTGCACACGGAAATTAGTAAACTAATGAAAATTATATATGAGGAGCTGAGGTTTTTAAAACAGACCCGTCAGCCCAGATTTAATCTCCCCTTTTTTAGTCAACAGTTGAAGCACCATTTGAACATTAGAGCAAATAAAAACGGGTGTGTGGGGATAATTGAGTGCCTTTGCAGTATTGCATTGTGACTGGATATCTTTTTTATCTCTGGAGAGAAGAGAGGAGGTGAGGGGAGGTAAAACTGATTGGTCGCTGAGTGCTCCTCAACATCAGGGCTCCAAACAATTGTTGAAATATAGATGACAAAGCCCGGCCGGGGGAATTGCTCTCAAAAGGCCTGATTGAAAGCTCATGTCAGGGAGGCTGAAGCAATCAAAGGACTTGTGTATTTCAAGTCCAAAGAGGTCGTGTTGAGAGCTCGATAAATCCGACATCCCGATCCCCCATTCGAAAGGCAACTGTTTTTTTTATTGTTGATGCTGCTCGATGGTGTTCTGCTCTGAAATATCATCTCTTTATAGGCAACAGTCCCTTAAGAATGCTGCCGTGCATCGGTGCTGAGACAGTTTATTTAGTTGCAAATGTTTGTCATATAATATTTATCATACTTAGTCGTATTTGTCAGATGCACTGAGTTGCTACTCTGGCAGATTTGCTAGATAAACTCCTCAGTAATTGAGAAGCTGCCTTTTGGCTCAGAACGCTGCCAAAATGCCAATTAGCAGAAGTACCCAGCACCTGCATGCTTCACAGGAACAAGTAACACTGGCTGAAAATACTGTGACACGTTGGCTGGAAACACTCAGATAGTCACTCTGTGTGTACTACCAGACTTTCATATTGTTAAAGCTGCTCTTATAAATATCTCACGGACATAGGTTTTCAGCCAAGGTTAATGTTGTTAAGCTCTATTTGCTGCCTGCATTTTATTGCATTTGTATACATTTTACTGTAGCTTTAAGAAGACAATCATAACCATGAATAACTGTATTCGGAACAAACTGCTATCGATTCTAGTCATTGGAGACTTGGTTCTTAAAGGTTCAGTGTGTAGAATTTAGGGACATCTAGTGGTGAAGTTGCATGTTGCAGCTGAATACCCCTCAACTCGCCCTCCCCTTCCAAACATGAAGGAGAACCTGTAGCCTTCAGTCGTCATAAAAACTCAAAAGGTGTTTAGTTTGTCCAGTTTGGGCTACTGTAAAAACATGGCAGCCTTCACTCCTGATGTAAATATAAAGTATTTAAATATGAAAGGCTCATTCTAGGGTAAATAAAACACCAATTCATTCAATTTAGATAAAACACACTAGTGAAAACATCAGTAAGAGTAGAAATCTTACACATTGGACCTTTAAGTTACCTTAGAAACGAACAGATCCTCTCACAGCCGGTCCTGACATCCTGCGCCAACAGCAAAACTGCTTTATTCAGATTTATTTTAAGAGAAGGAGAACTCTGCATAATTCAGTTCCCATTGTAAAAAAGATCTCCTGAACGATCCTGAACTCGGAAGGGATTCTCACCTAAAAGCCAGCTGAGCTGACGCGAGCAGCAGATCGGCTGACTGCCTGTAGCAACCCCCCCGACGTCATGTGTTTGCAGAGATGATGTGGAACTGCAGCACAACCCAGCTGGACATCATATGCACCAGTGGGAAAACCCTGTTTCATGGTTGATCATATAGTGAAGCACAGTAATAAATAATACAGGTCCTCACTGGAGAAAATAGGATTTCTGGCACATTTGTAGATTAAAAAAACATTGACATGTTCTTCTGCTGTAGAGTTATAGAGTTTATAGAGTTAAAGTTTTATTAAGATCCTGTTTTTCAGCTTATAAATAGTAAACAGTGTTACAGACCTAAATTTGTCACGTTGACAGAAGCATTACATCAGATACATAATCGCTCTTCAGTCACTTCACACAGTCCATTCAAACTGGGAGCAGGAGATTCCCACATAAAGTGCAAGTAGTCTGTTTAATTGCTTTATGTTCATGTAGTATATATATTCAAATATAAATTAGATGGCAATCTGCATGAGTGTATACAGTTGTTTCTATATAAATGTTTAATATTGCTCTGTGCCTGTTGGATGTGCAAGTATAGGCAAGCAATTACAATGTTCACTATATCAACCTCATAGGGGGATAATTAGTAAAAAGTGTCACGTTTAATGGGCTCACCAGGAGACCAAAATAATCAGAAACGGCAGGTTTCAATATCATTGTGTAATAATCGTTTAATGCAAATGAAGATATATATTAATATGTGAATTATTCTTCATTAAAATGTCTGAAAACAACTAGTGTGTATTTTCACGATCGTAAACGTCTCCAACGTTGTTCAAAACTCAAGAAATCCACAATAGAATCTAAATTACAGGATGTTTCATATCCAACAGGAAAACCCACTGCTATATTTAGCCAGTTGGCAGTTTCACTGTTTGAATGGAATCATTTTATTAATGGACGCTTGCTGCCTTATATGAACAAAACTTTAATACGTGACCTCATCCGTGAACGTGTTTTGCGGCCGTGCCCCTTCAGGTAGATTTTCCACTCCAATAATCCCGCGCTGCGTTATTATGTCATTAAACCAGGTGTTTTATTATTGTTTTTATTTAAAGAGCCCTAGTGGCTGATGTCAAATATCTTACGTCTATATCTCAACAATATTCAACGTAGACCTGTAGTTTACTATTATTTTTGTTTCCCTTCAGTTTTCCACCATAAAACCGATCGGAGGGCAGCCAGCCCTAATCATCACAATTCAGGATTTCTCTCCCTCTCTAAACAACTCTCCCATCCACATTGACCCCAGCACTGCCTTCAAGTACAGGCCCAATTTAAATAATTAAAGAACTTCTCGATCATCAATAATTGAGCCATATATCCATTAAACAACAAAAGGAAAACAACAATGGCAGAGTCAGTGAAGAAGACCGACAGGGAGGCCTGATCTTTTCAGGTGATTGGACTAAACAAGTTTGAGAATGGCAGCGTGGGAGTCGAGTCTCTTGCGGTTTGCAGACAGGTTCGGCTGGAGGATGACAGATATGCGGTAGGAATAATTGGGCCGCTGATAACTGTCATGTGGGCACTTAATGAAGATAATCAGCGTTTAGTTTGACAGCTCAGTTCCACCGTCCTCCTCCCTTCACATACCTTTCATATCAGATCCTACAACTAGAATTAAAACGTCGTCTTCGATTATATCCACTTTGTTCTTTTGCTGACCAATCAATCCACATTGTCTAAAGTAAAGGGTTATTTTCTACGTGTGTTTCATTTCATACCAGCTACATTCTTCTCACCTCCCCCAAGCAGCCTGAACCTGATTTCACAGCTGAACTCCAGAAGAAAAGGAGCAAGACGCTTGTAGCACGCCCTCCATTAGTCAAGCTTTTTTTACTTCAGTTTCCTTGGCTCTGCAAACTGAGTGGATATTGTTAACAAACACAGAGCGGCTGCCATCTGCACCTTGTATGCTAATGGAAAAATCATAGGAATAATTTTTATAATTGCATTTCAAATGTATTCCCCATTAACCGCGAGCAGCTTCCCACTTCATTAAAAGGAAGAAAAAAAAAAAGCAACATAACAAATAGGGTTTTTCTACTGTGAAGGTTTGAGGAGGAAACCGGTCAACGCTGCCTCGCTGATTTAATTAATTTACGATGTATTCAGTGATGAATAGACAGTTTTTCTAAGGACTGGGAGACGGGGGTTTAGAGGTGGCAGCAGCCTGCCCGGCATGGTTCTGATTAAAAATTGATTTTGATTGAATTTAAAAAGAATAAATTTACTGAGGCTGTTTTCCTTGGGAGAGAAAGTATGAATCATAATTTAATGCAAATGCTACCATTGGTTATTTTCTGTTGTGTCACCTACAGTATGAGAAAAAGCAGGTCAGAGCTTCTAAGGAGGCCAATGCTATTATTATTTATCACAGAAGCCATAAACAGAGCAAGTATGACTGGGGACTTCAGTCACACACCATTAATCATTACACACTCACTGACTCTTCTTATGAGATTCATTTTTTAAACCATTTATTTAAGAACGTCTCCGAGGACCTCGTCTGTGTGAGTTTGTTTGAGTGGTTGATTCTTTATAAATTTCCTTTTACCGTCTTTGTTGTGGACCCTAGATAGACAAATAATTGTATGTTATAGTTTTCATTCAACAATTATTTCAATAAGTGATGAATTGGTTATTTATGCTCACAATGTGTTTGGTGAACAATTCCACTTAACGTTTGCTCAAATCAAAGTAGACGTCTTCAAATGATAAAACTCAAAGACCGATCAGTAAAACAAAGTTATTGCAATATAGTTTTATCAATAGCAATAACACAGGTCCAATATATATTGATTTAAGGTTAATGCAGTGCGTAGCTTAGCACAGTGAGGAGGTAAAACACATAAATGGAGCAACGCCTGCGAGTTAGTTCAGGCAGCCAATTGGAGCTGCTCCAATCATGTGACACACATCATGTAACCTACCTCACTCTACACAACCATCTATAAAACACACCCACCTCATCAGGTGGTCTATTTAAGCAGGACAAATTTCCCAGCATCCCCTTTGCTCGCACTGCTGCTGCAGTATTGCTACCATTTGCTTCAACCCCTCCCCTGTAGGCTCCGACGGTGGGGGGGGGGGGGGGGCACATCACTCCTGTTCTTACGCTGCAATAAATGTCTGAACATGAGTTGTCTGACTGAACTGTGATTTCTTTCAGATCTGTAAAATGGGAAATGGGACAAAAGTGTTTGTCATAAAGAAGAGTTTGAAACCACAACCGTCACTCAGCAATAATGGGACTTTTATTGTGATAGCAATAATGCTTTTGGGTTAGAGAGCGGGTCAGCGTCAGCCATCTTTATTTACAGTTTTTTGTTTGAAGCAGAGGAAAACTGTTGCATGTTGATTGTTCTTTCAAAAAAGGAACCCTCAGTTACTCCGTTCCCGTCCTGGTGTTTGATGGCGAGCTGCAAGTTGAAGATGTTCCCATGTAAACCCACACAGCACAATAAACGAACGCAGTCTTCCAGCACTGACTGAACAGAACTCGCCCTTCACTCAATGTCGTGTGTTTGAACTCCGTTGGATTAAAGGATGACATACGAGCAATGTCCCGTTCTCAGGGTCAGTGAACGTGACCCTCAGCTCTCTGGTCTCCTCCAGTTTGAGAAAAAAGTAATTCAGGGTCAAAGCCGACGTTCCTCATCTCTTCCCGTCAGCCCGGCCCCAGCAGTGCAATAATTCTGATGGCTGGGTATTGATGATGTCTCCGGGTCTTTATGAGGACGCTCGGTATCCGTATCATTAAGTGGCATTTTATTGGGAGGCGAGGTTTTATCTTGGGTCCTTTTAAGCAACACTGCAGAGAAAAAGAAACCTGGCAGAGATTCGCTTTTTTCCCTCTACCCTCTTCCATTTATTTTTACAGCCATGATTAATAATTTCTGCCAATTGTCGTAATGCATCACTCACTTTTATATGTACTGTATACGTCTTAGGTGTCATGGCGCTCCGTGATTTCACAGTTTGTTGGAAGCAGGATGGTCTTTAGAAGACTCACTCATGTCTCACTGCAGTTGTGATCCTCTAGTGATGCGTGGGGTGGGAACGGGGGGGGGGGGGGGGGGTGTACTTTGTGCTTGGGGCTGTTTTTCATCATGTGAGAACCTCGTTGATGTCTTACCGGTTGCATCAGTGTTAGTAGCGGATGAGCAGCCATGCAGCGCGTCCGTTTACCCCCCTCGTGTTCTGCATGTTGAGGACCAGGTCGGATTTGTTTTGATTGTGGCACAAATGCTGGAAAAGATTCAAGCCCAGCATCCGGAGGCTGTTTCTGCTCTTTAACTCTGGCAATTACCACAAACAAAAAAAAATGACACGAGCGAAATGGCCGGCGAAGGTTGATTTGTTGTTGCTCTCAGCACAAGTGTTCACATCAGCTTTTAATCACGGGTTTCATTTCTCCCGGTGGTAAATCAGAGGGATGTTCACCTTTATCTTCGACACGTTACAGCAGGAAGAGCACAGGTGTAATTTATGACATATTGATGCTCGTGCTGACTCACTGGGAGACGGACTCCGAGGACGTTTAAATGGACCCGTGCATCATTAATGTTATTTCACCTCTGCTTTCACTGTTTTGACAAGTCAGTCAGTTGCCATTAAACATTTAACTACTCAAACTGAATACCTCTGAATATATTAATGCATTTTGAAGATTTATTAGACAAAGCATGTGTCTAGATTTATGTGGTCTGAATCCTTGGTCAATGTCAAATGTAAAAATTCAAGGCATAAATGAGTTCTCTTAATAGGACGAGTACAATTCTGCCAAGAGAAAAAGGGTATTCTTCAGTATTTTAGGCAACTCAAACACTTTTGAAGTTGCATCACTTAAAAAATCTAATCATGTTTTTACTTTGGAATCTTTAAAGTGTGTGATAGTTTTATTGTAACACTGACTCTTTAGTAGTAGTAGTAGCTGTAGTAACATTGTACAATTAGATGCTCAGTTTTATGGCTGAAACTATTACAAATTAATCTAAGTTTATTTGTCATTACAGACAATGGCACAAATTAAATATGTTATGCTGTGCACATTAGTGTTGATGTTAGCAGGGAAAAAAAGGAATCACAATAAATGTCTTTTTAAGTAACTTTCTGCCCGTTTATTGGGAACACATCCTCATGACAAAGGTCTTTAAATAATAATAAATAAATAATACCTCAACACAATCTGACCCACCAGGCTGGAGCTGTGAAATCAATAATTAAAGTCAGACATGTTGGTAATGTGTGAGTAGCAGAGTGGCTGTCCCAGTTGGCAGGGTCAGCAGAAATCTTCCTCACCAGCTTTTTCCTCCTCACTTTGTTATTCTGCAGGTGTGTGTGCGTCTGTGTGCGTGTGTGTGTGTCTGTGTGTGTGTGAGTGTGTGTGCGATGCAGTGTAGCCGGCACTCGATAACCCTCAGAGGTTTGAATGACACGCTTCCCTTGCAGCGACAGGAGCCATATGAGACTGTGATGGATGGTGTGAGGATGATTTCCGTGATGGATCAGCCGGACCGGACCGGGACTGACTGAGACACGTCCAAGCTGCCAAACCCAGAGCTGGCATGACGTCCTCTGTGATCAGACTTGGAGATACGCTCGTCCTGTAGCCTTGAGATATTTGAACGACTCAATCATGATCAGAGATTGAGCTGTAGATTTCACTCGTGGAGGTGATCCGTCCTTGTTTCTTTCGGGGGGAGGAGGTTGTTGGGTTGTTTCCAGCCTCAGTAAAACAAAACCAGGCTTTTTTTTTCTTTCCATGTGTCACAGATAAACTCTGGTTTGGTGTTTTCTACAAACTGCAGCCCCCTGAGTACAGGTGCTGTGCTCGGTGCACGCACAGAGAGATGCAGACCCAGATTGCAGGGAGACGATTCCTCACACGCTCGTCATGAGGTCTTAAACAGATGGGGGGAGCTAAGTTTAGAAGATGGAAAGCGCTTCTTTGGAGGATCTCAAAAAAAGCTTTGTGTGACAGAGTTTGCTCTCTCAGGATGCAGCAGCCTCACTTTGCATCATTGTGCTACTTTATTAGGTCTCCAGACGTGTAAAGTTCTCTACGCTTCTGTCTGTGAGAGGAAGTCAGGTGTGAGCGAAGCCACTGAAGGTATTTTTAAACTCGGTATCTCCACATTCTGCCACTTGTCTTGATTATGACATTATTTAAGAATGTATCATTATCAGTTTTTCCGCTAAAAAATATTTGCTTAAAGCTTCAAAATATCGAATAAGTTCAACTAACTTTTTAGTTAGATATGATATTGTTAACAACTCAACACCATTGTCACCAATATCAGTATTGAACAATTTTGGAAAACCTCCAATTAAGTTCAGTGGAGCTTTTTTTACACAACTATATATAAATATCAACATGAAGTAAAATATAGCATTATAGCTCCATAGTATATGAGCATGGCACATTTTTTATTTTTCTGTAAAAGCTAAAACAAACTTTAATGAAAACTAGAATAATTCAGCAGAGCTCATACTTCAACCTTTGTTCAACAGTCATTCAATCAAGCTGCACCAAAGTGCACAATAATAGATATCAATCCCCTAAATGTACCTTTTCTAAATCACCAAGCTCCATAAATGATCTGTTGGGAAATTGGATAAAGTTTCTTTCTTGGAGCCAAGTTTCCTCGAAATCCGTTCAGCAGTTTTTGTTTAATTCAAACAACAAACAAACCAACTAACATGGCTTAAAACATACCCTTGAGTGTGGAGGTAATACTCCGTCTCAGTTTGATGATATGAAAGAGGTCAGTGATAGAGATGAACCTACAGATAATACACAGCTCCTGTTTTCTGTAAAGAGCTTTAAAGGGACTTTTAGCTCATTGATTTATCATAAATGAACTGTTTAAGTTGACTATGACCTCTCATCTGTTTTCTGAAAAGAAACTTGTTGTCTCCCTGCTCTGATCTGAGCAACAGACTGAGAGTTTGCAGTGAACAAATTTCCTGCTGAAGATACTGAAGCGTCAAGGTAGTAAATGTTGTGTTTACACTTACAGACACACAACTTCATGCCACGTTGCTTGGTAACTACAGAATGTGTAAAAGTTCATCTTGTTTACTTAAAAGGTGATTTTATGTCACAATCGTGATCACAGCCTTTTCTGCCAAGAGGCCAAAAACTCAGATTCGCCAGGTTGAAGTTTCAAATACTGTGAAGTTAATAATTGATAAATTTTGGTTAATGTTTAGGTAAATAAAAGACTTGGGAGCACAAGGAAAGATAAGAGTTATACAGATTTTTAAAAATAAAAATAAGTATTTCTGACCTTTAAAGACGGGGGGAGGTGACCTCTGTTCTTCTGAGAAATCCTTACATACTCTGACCTCCACACGCTTAACGTTCCTCTGGCTCCAGAGGACACACACACTTGCGTAATGGTAATTGTTGTAGGTGAAATGTGCTTAATTCTGCCGAGGCCTCTACCGGGTGAACAGAACCACATCTGCTGCTCTGGCGGCTGCACAGCGAGAGGTGCTCTGTGTCTCAGGGTTATCGAAGGGTCAGTGCGTGTCCTCTCTCCTGTGCTGCTCCTCAGGGAGAGAATCTCCCTGCTTTGACTTTGTCCCACTTCCTTCCTTTTTGATTATGTTATTTAAACTCTCCTCTTTTCGCTTAAACTTCAACTTAAGTGAATTTCAACGTAAGCAGAACTCTTCAAAAACAGTCCATTAACATATGGTCACAATTAAAGGGCCGACCGTTTCAAAGCTCTCCCATGTGATTACCATATTTTCCATCACTAAACTTTTTTCAAAGATTGACATAAAGGGAAATCAGGCTTGAAGCAAACTTGAGTGAAGTCTCCTGCTGTGATTATTTACTGTAAAGACTTTACTGCAGTCTCCTCCCTCATTTTTGTCAAGGGTGTTTGATTACAACCCAAAAATCTATTTAAAGTTTAAAACGCTAAGTGATGAAGGAACAAGCAGGCTGATGTGAGCAGCTCCTCTTTGTTCTCTCTGTGGTTTGTTTCATAGACTCGCAGGTCAAATAAAAAGCTCTGCGCCGTAACTGTAAGGTCATTTGTCTCATCAATTCCAGACAAAATCAAAGGGATCACAGCTCGTGGAGCTAATCTGAGCATGCAGAGCAGAGGTGAGGCTCAAGAAATCAATATCTGGAAAATCTTTAGGGAGAAAATAGACATGCATTCACAAACGTGCACAGACAAACACCCACACACACACTCACAGTGGGCAAGGTAGCTCTGTAACTGTGTGTTTTGCTCCTTTTAAAGCTTTTGGCATTTGATTACAGTAACTGTGGACATGGTTTTATTTAACCAAACATTAATGACATCTGTGGCTAAATATCACGATTTAAAAATGTCCTTTACCATTATCTTATACATATCGGCAGACATATTGGTTTTGGATTTTTCACTTCCTATTACCTGGAGTGGGCAGAGGAGAGTCTCTGGTTCCCTGGAGTGATCTGCATGATTGAAGCGGGGTCAGTGTCTGTGGAAGACAAAGCAGGAGAAGCTCTGTGTTTTAGACCCGGCCTTCTCCTCTCAATTCAATCGAATGTCAAAATATTAAAGGTCAAACCTGAGGGATGGAAATATTATGAAAAGGTCTAAAGCATGCTCAGGGATATCCACTGTCTCTCGGGGCTGAACTCTGACAGTCGATAGTTCCACCACAGGCTGAATCAGGCAGCCGCTGAAATTCTGCACCATTATTTAACCCCCCCCCTGTTTACCATTAAAGCTCAATTAACCGTCGACATGAACTCATTATAACTATTGTGCATAGGAATAAACAGAGGGCAGAAGAGTTGAGGCACCGCCGACGTGGAAGTCAAGGAAAATAGCTGACATAATTAATTAATTTCCACCTCTATACAGGCCTCTTATGCAATAACGCATAAGTTTGAATCACAGCCAAAAGTCCCCATTGTGTTCGGTGCCGTGTTGTTGTTCATTCCCTCAGCCGTGAGAATCTGTTTTTCTTATATCGTTATGCAGGAATTGCTTTTCTATTCAGGAGGCTGGGCTATTTATTGCTTCACTTACCTCGACAGTAACAAAAAGTGAACATTTAATCTCCCCTCAGTGTCAACGTCACCTGATAGCAATTAAGGAGAAAACCTGGATAGTGAATTTGGAGCGTTTGTCTCAAAGAGTTCAGCCACAGAGCGAGACTTCCTGTTGGATCTGTGCCGTTGTCCAGAGCCCGAATCTCTGCTCAGGCCCCCAATTACACTGAAAAGCTGCGTGAACAAAGTCATTGTTTGTGTCTATTGGAGATGTTGATGACGCTTAAAAGAAATAGTCAAGTTTTTGTTGTTTTCTGTCTGGATTCCGTTCTTCAACAAATTTAGGGGCACCATGTAAGTAAATAAATTTTACGATCTAAATATATTTCTTAATGATCTTTAAATTGGTTTGAATTGTTAAATGTTGTTCAACTTTTAGTTTTTTTTTCTTGAAAAACACTTTGTAACTGTGTTTAAAAGTTTATTTTTGATTATTTTAGTCTAAAGCGCTAGAAGATTAACAAAGATTATCAACAAAATATGAAGAAATGCGTTTTGATGTTGTGTGTGAGATTTGTCTGTTTTGTTTTGCAGATATCGAAATTAACCTTATCACATAATGTTAAAATAAGAAGTACATGATCAAGTACACCAACACAAAACAAGTAGAGGACAGAGAAAAACACGTTTCCCATTATAACTGAACTGTTACTGGTTTTGTTATGTGATTGTTGTCTTTGTGTTGTTTTGTTGTTTCTGTGTTTTATATAATTTTATTTCATAATTTTTATATTTCACGAGAAAATGTACCACAAAACATTACAAATATAATTACGTGTAGTACTAAGTACACACGTATCCATAAAACACACATACGAACAACTGTTGCTCAGAATATAGCGGGTCGTCCACTTGGTCACTGGGTCGATTCCCAGCTCCTCCAGTGTGGATTCTGAAGTGTGTCGACAGTTTATGAATAGTGTGTAATAAAAGAAGCGCTGCACTAATGTGTGTGTGAATGGCTGAATGCAACTTGTACTGTAAAGCACTTTGAGTGGTTGATGATCCTAAACATAAATACAGTCCACATACTTTGCTCACTTACACATGTACAGTGACACTGATCCATATTCACACTCACATACAGATATATTTGTTTAATTATACAGAAAAAGGAGACATATTTATAAATACAAAGATATATGGTATGTTTACTTATAACTGACTAATATTAATCATATTATAACTACAACCTTCATCAGATCACAAGTTAATCCTGTGTGAAAAGCAACACACATGACCCCTGCGTGTTTGACAACATGTCAACAACTGCCCCAGGCAACATGTCAACTACACCTAAGTAAGATATATGCAAGCTAACGTTAGCTCGCCGTGAGGATGAGGGTTAAAACTCGGTTGTGATCGGCCAACGAGCCCACGCCCAAAAACATGCAATCAGAAACTCTGGTGTTTACAGCAGCCAGTGGAGACTTTATGGATTTGTATATGGACAGCCCGTTGTTACCGGCACAAGGATTTGTCTCTGTTCCCGATGCCCGGTCTGACTCCACCACAGGAGGAGTGCAGGGGGAGGTGGCACCACACAGTTCCTTCCTTTGTTTCCCACGACACGGGTGGTCGTCTCCTCTCTATGGTAATACACTGCCCACCTATTTGTTTGGAGTATGAATTCGGCAGTCGGTCAGTTCTTATACGTTGGCCCTTTTTTAATATGCTGGCAGCTGGAGAGGAAAACTACAGGAGTTTTATATATTTATATATAAAGAGAGTCCACTGCTGGTTTGCCCACTGACACTGAGGTATAATGCAGCCCTTTGCTGAGCTGCAGCCAAAACACAAAGCTCCTGCTCGGAGGAAGGGAGGAGCTTTTTTATTATTTTTTGCACTGCAAGCTTTGCTGCTCTGTGGCTCTGTGACACCACGCAAAACGCTGTCAACACAAACAGTTCACTGGCACAAAGCAGACCTTGAGCCCCTTGGATCTCGGAGCCTGGCAGATGTTTTTGAGTGTACGATAATCACAACGGTTTTGTTTTTCCACACGTCCAGAGAGAGCGGGCCGGGTTGCTAAGTGCTGATGATGTGGGTAAAACTGCCTCAGGGCACTGGACCTGATTAGATTAATGTTTGTCCCAAAATGCTTTCATGTTGGAGTGTTAAAGATATATCTTCATCTAATGAGGACGCTGAGGGGCAGCCTTGACTCAGAGCAATTTAAGGTGAGTTTTCATTATTGGACAGTTTGGTTCAAATGAGACGTCTGACATGAGTGGAGAACGTAATGAGCAGCGGGATCCCCAGGAAAGTTTGAACTTAATCAAAATTACTTCTGAGCCCATAAATAGGGAATCGTTGGAATGAAAAACAGCTTCATATTATCAGTAATAATTTCAAGAGTGTTACTGAGGCAACACTAAACTCGAAGAGGTTTCTTCATCATCTGGTAAACTTGACGGTGAGCACTGTTGCTTCACTGCAAGAAGGTTCAGCTTCAGCCTCGTCCCACAGTCCAAAGACTTTTGCGTCCGAGAGACTCTAGATGGCTTCGAGTGAATATGACTGTGAAGGGATGTTTGTCTCTGGATTTTTGTGATATGATGGCGACCGGTCAAGACTGTACCCCCCCCCCCCCGCTAGCTCAATGTCAGCTGGGATTGGCTCCTCCCCTCGGTGAACATCGAATGAGATGTGGTCCAAGCAAATGTGGGGTTATTTTCGCAAGTCAATGAATCGTTTGGACTTCAAAATGTCCAAATGTCAGTGCTGACCCATCACCTGTTCCCACAGACCTTGGGAACTTGAAAATTATGTTTGATAAAGGTCCAATTTCTTTGTAAACAAACAAGTATCATGGTCATGGTTCAGGCTCCAATAGAGGGCAGTGCTGAGTCAAGAGATTCTGACAACATGGCGATGGTGGAGAAGGGTTCTCACCAATTTGCAAAGTCTCACTTTTCAAAAGTTCCACAGTAGTAGAAACGTCCTCCTCGTTTGTCGCCCCCCCATCCCCACGGTTTCCAGTGTTACTTCTCCATTTTGACTGTTTCTTCCTTAAACTTAAACTTAAATTTAAAACAAGTGATTTCTCTGTAAAGATTAAAATCTGCATTGTTTGGATCCATGGTTACTCGCTCATAGTCTCTCATTCTCCGGATCCTCTGTTGACGCATCTCTACGGTGGCGGTTAAATGTTGGCACAAAAAAACTAGTCTCCAATAGTAACAAGTGCACCGGGAACCTTCTGTTGTCTGACAAAAGGGTTAATCCATTTATAGCTTTAGCTGTTAACACATTTCTTTTATATTTATATTCTCATGATAACTATTAATTAGAATTATAAAGAATTAGTTTCAGAGGTTTTGTTGTTTCTTTAATCACGTAGCTGCGTCCTGTAGAAACTGCTTGGCTCTGCTTGTGCGATGTTGAAAGTCACAACTCGTCTGAGATGAAGCGACGCTGCCAAGTGTTTAAGGAGAAACTAAGTTTAACCCTCCGTGTTTTCCATATGCGACGTCACTGGAGCAGATGCTCTGCAGTCGGACTGCACTGCAGGTTGCAAGGATCTGTCAGGTGTCTGAATTACAGATGCAAATGTAGTCGGCTGTTTTGAATGCCAGCGTGAAGTAATTTGCACGAGAGGAAACAAATAAACTGCACCCACACCTCGGGTCCAAACATGATCATCATTTGGTCTTTATCTCAGCAGATGCTCGTAAAACAAACAACAGTTGAGAGTCACTAAACGGTTGTCAATGATTCTGGGAAACATGTGAAGGGATGGAACACAATATTTCTGTTAATATATAATTCTGAGTGATACATTATGACCTAAGGCGATATTAGGATATTTGAAAATGTCAATAATATATTAGTTGATATCAAACCACAGTTTTCAGAGTGAGATATCAGGTTTTGGAGATGTGACCGATACAGTAAATCTGAAGACTTACTGTAAATATCAATGCATGTCAACATCAATCAAATAGATTTTATTAGTTTAACACATACAAGCAATGTTACACATCTTTCTACAATAATAGTAATAAAAACCAGTACCTTCACCCAAAACCATGCACAGAGCATAAGAATATTAAAAGGAACCGAGGAAACACTATCAGGAATCTCATCCATATGAAATGTGGAAACACCAAATGCAGGTTATCAAAGATAAAACAATAAAAAAAACTGAAAGAGATGAGAAAAACATAAAGATGAAATAATAAAAGTTTAATAATAAGATGCTATAGGAGATGTGAACAGAATAAATCTGATACAAAGGTAAACTATAGGATGAAATAAAACCCAGAGATGAAATAGATTCAGGGAGGAGATCTTGTAGCACGATTTATTTTCGGAACGTGTTGAGTTCAAGCTGAGTGTTGAAATCCAGGCAGTCGACTAAATAACGAGCAGAGACAGGTGCTGCTCCGACAGCTTTTTATAACAATCAAATGGACATAATGGAATATGACACCGGGGCATGATTCACACTCCGATGCCTAGTTTCATTCAATCACATGCAAAACACTTCTTATAAAATTAGTATAATAAACGTTGGTTTTTTTCTCACCACATTTCACAATCTCAGGTCGAAGAGCAAGAACTCTGTATATTACGGTCGTGACGGCAGAATTCACACGTCTCTTTCGCCAAACAGGAACTTGTCACATCCATAGAAAGTGACAGATTGTCAGACCGACACGGCGTCACAGGGATCTGCTATTTTCAGTCCGGATCTGTACCTGCTAATCGTCATGACAATGACACAGCGTCTCACTCGCCTGAGTTCCTTGGCAAGCGGGCGTCACAGCTGAGAATGTCACATGCTAGGCACTTTTTTTCACTTTTTAGTGATGATTCACTTTTTCTGCCCGTGCTCCTGCACTCTCTCGCTCATTTTAGATGCATGGTACACAACAGGGATGCTCAACACTGTAATCCGGGCCCCATGCTGTGCATACTCATGAGTTATTAGAGTTCCTGCAGGACACAGCGGCTGCATTCTGTCAATATGATGTAAAAGAAACACTTGATTAGCTGGTGCAGTGCAGGACTCATCTGTCTCCGTTTGATCCCAAACACATGGGGGGGAACTCAAACCCTGTAATGTGGTATTAATTCCACAGAACACACTATTAAAGGGAGGCTCAGAGACCTTATTAGAAATGTCTTGATCGCAGTACTGCATATTTCTCAAGGAACGACTTTAACTGAGAGGGATTTTCTTCAAAATTAATCCAAAGGTTCAAAGGTTCACCTCGCAGTGAGACTTCAAACAAATGTCACGAGTCAAAGTCAAAACATGTGATTTTGGCCTTAACTGGAAAATTCAAGTCAGATTTATTCAGGTAGAACATAAGAAACAACAGGAGATGATATGTATGGATAGAAAGAAAATAATAAAAACAAGATAAAGATGCAGTAGAAGACGTACAAGAGAGTAGATAAGATACAATTATATCAGGCATAGAAACGTGAAAAAAAATCAGAATGAATTAACCAAGATTCAAAAGATCTTAACCTTTACTAAGGATAGACCTGAGGTTGCATGAGGACAAACACATGTCTGCAAAGCCACTGTGATCTCGACCTTTGATCAACCCAAATCTAATCCGTTAGTCCATTTGTCTAATTGAACATCTTTGCTTAATTTGAAAGGAGTCTGTCTGGGGAATTCTAAACAAATAGCAGAGTATTTAATTATATTCTATATTCAACCAGTGGCTGGGAGGAGCAGCTTTATTTTCAACCCTTGGGAGAAGGTTGAGTTCGACAGTTAATGTGACTTCATGTCAATTTTCCTTTGACAAAATACACTTTATAACTTCTATCATAACTAGTGCAGTGCCTGTTGTAGACCTGCCTGTTTGGTTGACCTGTGGTGATGCTGGTTGCAGCTTTTCTTTCTGAAAATGTAAAAGCAACCTGCAGTAATTCAGCTGCTGCAAATAAAGAGCTGTTGCTACTACTGGTAGCCAGTTTATTCAAAGTATATTAATATTGAACATATCACATGTCCATATCAAATTTAACATTACTTCCTTGAGCCCTTAACAAAGCCCATATGCAGCAGATATGCAAACCACAGAGAGACAGAGCTTTCTGCAGTTATTATATGAATTCCTTCAAAATCTTCATAACATATATTATTTGAGTCTCATCAGACTTGGATAACTGCGAGGCCGTGATTGTAGTTCTGTCCTTCTCCTCTAAATGAACTCAATCACAAGAGTGTTGTACTTTCCTTTTTAAAGTCCCCTCCATGAATACACTCAGTTCCATTATTTCCACTATTCTATATCATTATTTCATGTTTTCCTGAGCTGAGACTCACTCAGCGGTTCATCTCAAGGACCATGGCTCTAAAGGGAAGTACCTCAGCGACTCTGGCCTCTAACATGTCTTTGTGAATATATTTCAAACCGAATATTGACACGCAAGGAGAAGGCCAAGGCGGCTGAGACTGAAAAGGCCAGATACAAACTCCACTCAAGACAAAATAAACTACAAAACCTGCATATAAAACACAGATACGCAAACAAACAAATAAGAAATGAGCCCGGCATGAAAATGTACACTCTAAATACACAATCTAGCAAAACATATCATTTAGAAACAGTTACAACACTCAGCTGAGAGTAGCTGCTCCATTTCTTTTGTGCAAATCAACAGCAAGCTCCAAATTACCGAACAGACATTATTTTGTCAGTACTACGAACACATTGCATTTTAAAAAACCTGCGTAATATTCAGCCTGCAGAAATGAAACATGACAGAAATAGATGAGATGGAACAAACACAGACACATAAGGGCCACAGGTAAAACATGAGATGGATATTATAAGATCAATACATGAGTAATACTGGTGAGTGTTTATGAAGTAAATGTTTTTTTAGTTGTTAAGATTAAGATTAAGATTAATATACATTTTATTATCCCAAACACATGCACAGACATGCACAGGTACACTCATGCAAGGAGGGAAATTTAACCTCTGCTTTTAACCCATCTGGTGGCAGACACACAGAGCAGTGAGCAGCCATGTACGGCGCCCGGGGAGCAGATGTTGGGGGACTAAGGTGCCTTGCTCAGGGGCACTAGACAGGGTAGGGAGAATCCTCTTGGATTTTTGGACAGATCAATCCAGGTTCGTCTTTTTGTTGTTTCTCCGTGGAGAATACGCTTATACACTTAAGCAGAGTAAATGAGGAGATCCAATTCCAATTTTTATTATTATTATTATTTTTTAATGGGCTAAACAAGTAGTTTCTTAGATTGCTCTCGCACTTGAAAGTCTGAACCAAGACTCACCTCTTTGCTGTTTACATTTTTTAATTAAAGATTTGTGTATGAGACCTGTACATCCTGTCATCAACACCTACTTATATGTGACATTTACAAAAACATCTGTAAATAGTCTGGCTCCTCCATTTATACACATTTGCAGCTTTCAACCACTTAAGTGGTGTCTTCACATCCTAAACACAAAAAGGTTCGTGCTGACTCACCAGTGTTTTCAGGATAATTCATTAGCTCCCTTCTATGTCACTACCTTTCGAAATGTTGTTATTTTTTTCCACCATCTTTTTTAACCTGGATTCTGTCGCCAAGAGCCATTAAAGAAAAACTCAGTCCCGGTTTTTATTTTTTTTAGCAAATAACTTCTCGCAGAGCCACAGCGTCATTCTTTCTGTTGGAAGGAGGCTGCCTTGAAGTCAGATATTTAATATCAAGGGTTATGTGTGTGTGTGAGTGTGTGTGTGAGTGTGTGAGTGTGTGTTTGTGTGTGTGTGAGTCCCAGCCTACAGGTCTGCTGTCTGTGATAATGAAATGCTGCATGTGGCAAAGAGGCATCCAGAGGGAGAACGGGCTGTTTTTTTCATTAGCATCGCGTTTCACTGAGAGCGCCTCCCCCCCCATTGTGTTGAGAGACCCACAAAAAAGCACGACGGCAGATCCTCATCAAAAAGGCACAGTGTGGGTTATTACCTGGAAACACCCCTGCCGTCTGTTTGGTGAATCACCGAGTGCCTTTGGGATTTTAAACAATTCCATTTACACAAACACCGTTTACCCATTTCAAAAAATTACACAGTGCAGTCGGTGGAAATGCTCTCCTGTTTCGAGAAACACAACAACAACAAGCACCAGAAAAAAACCCTCACATAAAATGATGGTCAACCAAGAACGGCTTCATGCTGCAGCTGACCTATTTATTTTCTCCATTTAAGTTTCTTATGTAATATTTTTCTTTCTTGAACACACGCATCAGTAAAAAATCTTCAGCGCTGTGGGAGCAGCAGAAACTGGCCGTGATGCAACTCCTTCACATTTATACAGCTTTGCTAATACAAATGCCGCTGTGAGCCCTGCAGCGCTGGAAAGAGTTAAGACAAATAAAAACTATTTGTTTATCTGTAGAAAAGGTAAGAGGCAGCAGCCCAGCGATCACATGTAGTAGCGTGTAAAAGAAACATGTTTGTGTTTGCGAGCGATGTCTGCTCATGAGTCTGACATGTTAATGATAATTTATGCCGTTAAAAGACTCGGTGGGCTGTCGGGATCTAATTTCTACTTGTCTCATATTTAACAATAGTTTGTACATAAGGATGGACGACATGGCAGTGATCTACCCCAAGTGGTAAACCTCCTTTAAACCTCGCCTCCTCCATATTAGTGGAGGGGTCACATGAAAGTACTTCCTTTCATTCTAGGTGTATCACACTGATGGTTGTTGGGGGTCTGCTTTTAATTATTAAATTGATGCTTTAAAAACAGGGTGAAACTTCAGGATTGATCTTGGCCTTTGATACCGCGGCTCCATTTCCTGATCGCTTATGCACAGACTCAGGTTCAAAGCAACATCCAAAGCACAAGATGGTGGCCGATCTTTTTTAGCGCCAACTTCATAGAATGGGAGGAAGTAGAAATGCGTCTATGGTCAAGACAATTCAGTCGTTTGATCATTAAACTGTTTTCTATGTCATGTATATTTTGATGTTTTGTATGTGATGTACTTTTTGTAAAGTCTGTCAGTTGCTGTTTAATGTTGCTGGATTTTTTTGTTTTATATATTTCCACAAATGGATCTGCCAACTTTCATCCTAACACTATATTATGACTAAAATAAATTTGATTAATGCAGATTTAGAAAACTTTTCAATGTTTTTTACATCATCGAACTCGAATACTGTTTATTTACCGGTCTCTGACGAGCTCCCAGCAGCAGCTTATTCAAAACCTCTTCACTAAAACCAGTAAATCTAGATCCCATTACTCAACCCTCTCATCTCAGCATTGCTATATTACCTTCTTCTTTGCATTTAAAATTCCTCTGTTGGTCCACAAAGCACCAGATGGTTTACGCATTCGTTTGAAACTCAGGTTGCCGGGGAAAGATCTTCTCCTGCTTCCCCGAGTCAGAACTAAACAGCAGCGTTTATTTTTTTATGCTCCACACATCTGAGAACCCTGAGGCTCGCACCGGCTCCAGTTTGTTTAAATCAACACTTAAGATGCTTCCGCTCACCACAAACCTTTTTATGAAATTAAATTTGGGACTATTTATTCACATCTTGCACGGCACTGTAGCTCCACTGTAATTTATATTCTTCCATTTAATCTCATTCATGCTTATCCTCTATTTTCTTTTTAAATCCTATTTGTGTGTTATTATTTTGCCACATGTTTCTTTTATATCTCAATGTTTTTTATGTCTTATGTAAAGCACCCTGGATTGCCTTGTTGTTGGCGGGTATTACACAAGTACCGCTCCTCGTCTCTATTCTTTACTCTCTTTCCCAAACTATTTCCACTAGAGGCTACTCCAAGCTCACGATATTATCAATTTCCTTTCCTTCGCAGATACCCCAGGTGAGCTACGCCTCCACGGCTCCGGAGCTCAGCGACAACACCCGCTACGACTTCTTCTCCCGAGTGGTGCCACCGGACACCTACCAGGCCCAAGCCATGGTGGACATCGTGAAGGCCATGCGCTGGAACTACGTCTCCACCGTGGCGTCTGAGGGAAACTACGGAGAGAGCGGCGTGGACGCTTTCATTCAGAAGTCTCGGGAGGACGGTGAGTGCACTCGGCCTCGTAGATCATTTCCACCGCAGCGTGGGAAGATGTGATCCATGCCAACGTGTACTGCACTGTGGGAAATCGGTTAAGCCCGGAGACATGCAAACGGAAATCAATTAGCCGGGTCAAATGTTAGTTTTGATCCCAGAACATAGGAAACAGCGATGGATGACTGAGGAATTTGAATATTTAACACAGCGGAACAAATTTGTTACTCCCCTGATTTACATGCATTTACATATGTGCATTATTAGACACTAGGAACAGCACATAAACCTGAGGAAGATGTTTATATACATGAATAAATTTACACTATGTACAGAAGCTATAATATGATGCTATAATTATGCTAAGTTTGTGCTGTTGTTGAGTCGGTTTCACAGTCATTACAACAACTTCTGTACTAATAAGGTCGACTTTGTTGGAATGTGATGAGGTCAGTTTATCATGGGGGTAAAAAACACGTTAATCCTGGGCAGAGTGAGCGGGACCTGCTCTTCCTCTCTCATCTTCATCACCTTGTCTCTTTCTCTTCCTCTCGTCTCCTCATCTCGTCCCTTCTCTTGCCAAATCTGAGCTTTGATCGATGCAGCCTTTTAATTCGGGTTTGACAGAGAACAATGTAATGCAATGCAATTTTAACATGTAAGTTCAACCCTTTACACAAAGTGAATTGAAAGATAACATATTTCGACTAGTTTTTTCAATACATTGTACTTCTGTGAGTAGTTGTTTTGCAGAATACTTTGTATTATTCTCAGTTACTGTCACTGTTGATTTCCCGACAGTGACAGTAAACTAATAAATGGGTCTGAGACCAGATGAGCAAACTGTCTGCTGCTTAAAATCCTCCAGTTCCCTGCATCACACTATGCTATAGATTCAGTTGCTCATCCGTTTGTTGACACATTCACAGATCCACCATGTTGAGTGTAGATTTTAAGGGACGGCCAACACACACACACACACACACACACACACACACACACACACACACACACACACACACACACACACACACACACACACACACACACACACACACACACACACACACACACACACACACACACACACAACCACACACCCACACAGGAGTGACACTGGTGACTTATTGGCATTAAGCAGCATCTCTGCAGCTCAGGAGAAGAAGGTTGTTTTCAGGTAATTATCAAACCCCTCAGTCACAATGCGGGGGTCCTAAACCTTGGGTGACCTCGGCGGAACGCACGGCTATGAATGATGTGAAGGGGCTTTGAAGTTTTATCAGTTACGTAAAAAAATCATGCTACATAATCAACACACTCATGTGTAATGTGGAGGGGCTGCCAGTGCTGCAGGACCCTCTGAGGATCAACTTTGAAGTGCAAGCCTAACACTCCGTTTTAGCTTGAACATGCCCTTTCATCGCTGGAGAGAGAGATTGATTCAAACCCCCCAATCTCTCCCCCCCAATCTCTCGCGAAAGCCGTCACTTGACAGTGACGGCTTTCGCTCGCACTCTTTTACCCAGATTCCTCCTGGGTCTATTTATTGTTTATCTCTGGTATTGTAATGAACATGTATTGGGACCAGGACCATTTCATACTTCTAACTAAGACGGACGTTAAATTCACTTGATCCTATCTTTTATTTGGATCTGCATCAAACTACACATGCCTGATTTAATTTTTTCATTAAGATCCATATGCGATTTTCTCTCAGAAATCAAGGAAAATGGTAAAAAAGCATCTTTCTCACAACGTTAAAGACCAGCCCCTGATCTGGATCCACACCAAAACTTATTGAGTTATTCCCTGAGCCAAAACCTCCTTCCAGTTAAAGTTTTGTGAGAATCCACACATTTGTTTATACATAGTCCTGCTAAATAAGAGACAAACAAAAGTAATATTCTTGTCAGTGTGGAGAACTTCTGTCCCTGTTGCCCCAAATATAAACCATCTGTTTAGAAAGTTTGATTGAGGTTAAATAAATGTGTTCAGTCAAAATGTTCGTCAGTAAACATTTTGCTCACTATATGCATCTTTGAATCATCTTCTCTTTTTACATTTACTCCCAAAGTTTACGTAGCTGAAAGATCCCCTGAGCAGTTTGAGTGTGTTGTGGTCGATCGTGTACAAGTGTAATTAGCAGGATGAGTCTAAAAGGTGCCCTGGTAATGTCTCCAGTTTGCAGTGTGCCGGGACAGAATAAAACCAACTCGACTGTGGTTGTTCATCAATTGTCTGTCGCTGTCTGAACACTTAATCGCCCGGGCACGAGTCGAGGACAGCTGAGGGAAGGAGAGCAAGTCCTTCTGGGTAGAAAACAGGCCAGGGATTTTATCAGAGTTGAAGAATCCGGAAATACATGTCCCTGCAAATTGATTCCAAGCTGGGAATGAGTCTGGATGAAGACTGATGTGGTCGTATCACAAGAGAGCGTTCCACTTCACATGGCGCATGAGAAAACAATACAAAAAACAACAACCTTACATTCTATTAAAGATCATTTTCAGTTGAATAAAATACAGCCTATAAATATTAGAAATGATCTCCCTTATCCGAGGATTTGTTTCCCTTCAAACTTTTGGGACACAGTTGAGCCCAAAGAGAGACGCATAAATAAATGAGGAACTTATGTCGCCTAAAATAAGTCTCAGTGTCGTTTCAAAACCACGGAACTCCTTTGCCGTCGGAAAAAAACCTCACAGCTTTAAATATTTATCCAAGTTAAGAAGAAATCCCCAAGTCAAGTTATTTTTACTACACACACCAACGAGGTGACATGTACGAAATACAGATTTCTCAATTATGGACAAACTGGTTAGAACACGACAACCATATTCACCAAAACACAATTCAAACTGCAAACAACTAAATCAGACTTTTTCCCCACTAGGCTGATACTGACGATCTCGCTGCTTCATGCTAACAACACATATCTTATGAAAGCCACGACTCCGCAGATTCCAATTATCTTTCTACGACCAAAACTCACTGAACCTGCAGCTAAAGAAGAGCAAAGAAATAGAGCAACATCATTTCGGGCCCAGAATTTGTAGAATATCTGCACTTTTTTATCATGTTTGTAGCTTTTCTCTCATAAACAAAGCACACGTTTTGTTATTCAGCTGAATGTCTCTGTTGTTAAATAATTTGCAGCCTCTGACCTGAGAGGATTTATTGATTTTGTGAACAACATCAGGTTTCATTTATAATTTAGTTTAGATGTCTCCATAGAAACACTGT
Source organism: Limanda limanda (assembly GCF_963576545.1). Lineage (NCBI taxonomy): Eukaryota > Metazoa > Chordata > Actinopteri > Pleuronectiformes > Pleuronectidae > Limanda > Limanda limanda. Next base: position 1,374,705 of record NC_083639.1, read on the forward strand.
CATTCCCACAGTAAGCCAGTAGTGTCCTTTGACTTAATGTTGACATATTGTATTACATATACTGTAAATCCACTGCTGCACTTTTGCTATTGCTTTGCCTCATTTGTGCTGAATTCACCAAGAAAATAGTCCCTAAAAATTGAAATCTAATTATGCGAGTTGGCTCCCCGGCAGCCAAGCAGCCACCTGCTCCAAGCTGCACCAGCTTCCTTAAGAGAGCTTGCAAAGATGATGTGAGTGAGAAGCAAGACAATAAAAAGTAAATATGAATTCCCGGTTGTTGTTTTTTTCTGATCTCTCCTTTTGGATCTCACCTCACTGGCAAACAGTGTTTAGAGCTGGGAGTCGGTGACCTTCACTGTTCCTCCACGTGGGGTATTTGAGGTGAGCGGCTTCTCATCTCACATTCACCGACCCCAGCAGGTGACCTCACCAGCCCACAAGGGAGCGAGTGTAAGAGCAGATGAAGGAAAAACGGAGATGGATAAAAAACTAAAAAAATCACTTTGCCATGTAAGAACCAACTCAGGAAAAACATCAGATGTCAGAAAATTTGTCTAGAACTTAAAGTCTCCTGTCTGTTCGTCTCCTGTGTGAATCTGAGAGCCGATGCCGGTCACCATGACAACACATGTCCTGTAATCATACGGAAGTACTTATTTTATTCCAAACAATTGTTTTAGCCAAAGCCAAAATTGTTCCTTAAACAATTAGTTTCTAGTGTTTCAAGTCTACTGCAGGGGACATTAATGGAACAAGTTGTTTGTATGGTTATTCAGGTTCTCTGAAGTCTTGCTGTTCTCCTGGCAATGCACCTGTTGCATTTCTATTCCAGCAAACATTAGGGAATGAGCTTTAGAAATATGCTAGTATAGGAGCCTCTTAACTAATGTATTCTTGGCTGATAAGGACACATTTCTTCCATTTCAAAGGGCCTGTTCTCTGAAACACACTCAGGAAATGGAAAGTTGTAATGGTCATCCAGGGTCTACTAAGCGTTCTTCGCACTGCTTTGGTATTTATGAATGTAAGATTCTCTGTGAGTGCAGGCTTCAGGAAACAAACAGGAGACGGACGGGCCAGTCGAGTGTCCACCACCGGGCAGCGGAGGCCCAGAGAGTCTCATCTGTGGCCGCGGACAGCCCCTCTCTGCAGAGAGGTTGATTACTGTGGAGCCAAGACCCAATAGATGTCATTAATCAAGTTAATGAAACACAATGTCAATAAGAGCCCTAACAAGATTCCCCTCGCAAACCAATGGCCTGGCTGACATCAACATGAGAATCCCTGCTAATGGAGGAGCTGCCGTCCCTGTTTGATGAGGAGGATTACAGGCATTAGCCACAGAGCGCGGATGAAGGAGCACATGGGAGGAATTTAAAATGAAGAATAAGATGAAGAAGAGGAGGAAGAAGAAAGGGGGGGGGTACACAAACAACTCTCCTTTGCTCCTAGGTGATTTATTTGTAGATGCGAGGGGACAAAATGAGTTGAGGTTATTTCTGGTAATAGAAAGTAAATCATGAGCTAGATACTGGAGTCTTTATTAACTTCTTCTTGTCCAAGTTGTGCTGGTTTATCCGAAGTTTCTTTCTTTAAAAAATAATGTAATGGACAAAGTTAAGGACAATAATAATGCAATAAGTACTTTGATGGAGCGTTCATCACGAACGGGTGAACAAAACAACGCACTGTGTCTCGCTGTTCGCAGATGAAACCTGATCCCGGTGCCTCACAGACTAATGGAAAGAAAATCACTTATATCTCGACTTCTTTATTCAGACATACGACAATAGTTTGTTTTGGTGCCACCAGAATTCTATGACCTGTGGAACTAAACCCCATCCGCTGTTATACCACTAGTTACCACAGGTGTCCCTAAAATCAACCAGGAGGGAAACCTTCTAGATTGCCACTTAAAAAAAATGTGAAAGCTACCATTTTTGTATAGCAGAGAACTGTTGTTTTACATAACTATTTCTCAGATCAGACTGAACAGTGTGATATTTCTGTATCTATTTTCAGCTGTGGATTAATGAGTCATATGCAAGAGTTCAGACACCTCTGGGCCTCTGACTTTTATACGATGCAAGAATACTGTTATTATTATGTTTCTTCTTTTTTTACTTTCCCTTCCTGAATTAAAAAGTAAGGCTACAATTTTTCTATTTACAATTCCTTTTTGCCCCAGGGGCTGTATCTACTTTTCACATTGGTTGTCATGTGATTTGGTGAAGGGTGGTCAAACTCTGGCTCACATCTCTTAGAGCCACGAGAGGTAAATCGATGGATAATGCAGCCGCCTGTGGTGATTGGATTAGAGAAAAGCACGGCTCCAATCAGAGCCACAGGACCACATCTGAGAACATCTGCATTCTATGTGGCCGCAGTCGTCCAGGGAACAGATCACAGCGCAGGCAGTGATGTTCCTGCTTCCATCCATATGGCCTTTTAATCTCCGGTTCACACCCCTGGGTGGAGTGTCAGCCAGTTATGTCTTTATTTATTATCTGACATCACGCAAATGACCCCTGAGTGCCGCAGATATGTCTTGTTGCAATTTGTTTAAACAATTACGTGTCATTGCTTAATTGGGCAAAGCGAATGGCTGAATAATCATCCCTCTCTCTCTCTCAGGGGCTTCCCGTCAGTGACATAACGGTTATGTATCTCCATTAATTCAGAGATAGTGTAAATGGGAATTTTCTTAAGTAAGCACTACCACTTCGACCTTGATCTTTAGCACCAGATACCCGGAGGAAATGTTAGACGGCCCATATACATATATCAGGTGCAGCATGGGGATTAAAGCACACGTTTTTCAGATATGGGGGCATTTACTTTGTGATTTAAAGGTTCATATTAATAAATATTCAAACGGATGAGAAAATTAGAAAGACAGAGAAGCAAAGCAATGGATTAGGGTGTGGGGGAGGTAACGGGGGGGCTGCAGTTTAATTCATCCTGAAGTACCCGAAGGAGGCTGCACAAATTGGCCACAAAAAGCAAGGTGAACCGGTACAGATAAGGTTCGTGGCTGGTAAGCTAATATGGCACATAAATAGTTACATGAAAAAGGAATGATAATGGATCCTGACGAAAAGACATCAAACGTGCTTCCTTGTCATGTGCGTAGCAAATTGAGCTCAAATGACATTTATTGGGCTTAATATTTCATCCACATACAGAAGTACAGACTTCAAGTATTGTAAAAAAGCAACAAATTGAAAACTGGGCTGTGTAATGCCTGTGTAATGTTTTGGGAAAGAAATGGAAAAAGAAAATTGTAAAAGTACGGATGAAGGTTCAAGACCGAGGGATTCGATTTTGAAATATGCTCAACTCTGCACGTATCTATCCAACTAGAGCAAGAACAGATTTCAATTTGACAACCTCAAGACAATAATGTAAATTAGACGGCTCATGCAACTAATCTGGATTACAATTCTTCAACTAATTCCTATTCTCATTCAGCTGCTCTCCATTACAACACATCAGAATCACTTCTTTCAGTTCTCAGCTTCTATTAAGCACTTTGCGAACGACTCTATGTTGTGGTTTGATGCTTTACAAATGAAATGAAACTGAATTGAATTATCTTTCTATTAGGATTACATATTGTACTATTCAATATCACAGTGTTCTGATGAAAACGAGAGAACACGATATCTTTAACTGGAAGGCATCGTTGTGGTATTGAAGCTACAAATGATCATTTGAACACTAATTCAATAAATAAAGGAGTTAACTGCGTTTGACAGTCAGTGTCAGTCGTTGCTGTAAAATGACAGTGTTAAATTCAAAGATAATCCCTTGATTGATTTTTGAATAAAAGAAAGAGAGAAAGTTCATAATAACAAAGTGCAGCTCAGTTACGAATTCTGTCTTTTCTTAAAGATAAAGTTTTGACTCACTTCTCAGGCATTAAACCTTTGCAGGACTGAATTTTAAATGAGAATATTAGAAACACATTTTAATATAATGTAGTACCTCTTTCTCACAACCTTAATAATTAACCTATCAATGATATAACACATTTTGGGAAGTTTGAAGAAACACTGGTGTTAATAAACTACAGCAGAGCAGTTGTGCTGGACGGCTTGAGATTGTAGAGAAACGATCAGGTGTTCTGTGGGGGGTTCGTTCTTCCCACAGTGTGAAGGTCAAGTGTTGAGTCTGAACCGCCCAGAGGTGGGACTGTGAGCGTGAATTTGTCTTTATGTCTTTATGTCTCAGCACCGTGATGTGGGGGGGGGCGGTCCACTGTGAAACACACCTCTGAGAGAAGCTCCAGCCTCAGCACGACTCTTAGAGGATGAGTGGAATAGAGAATGGATGAATATATGTATGTATAGATGAATGGACCCAAAAACAGTGGCCACAAAGTGACACATATATTTTGGCACTCTTGCATTTATTTATGTTGTTATTGTTCTTGGTTTTTACTGCTTCCACTATGAGAACTAGGATTATCAGTGTCAATAACATGTCTACGGTTTGTTTTCCCTCTTCCCCACTTGCTATCACTATAGCAGCCTCTAAACCATGGCAATGAGACACTGACAATTCAACTTTACGTGTCACCCCTGAAAATCCACTTATTTAACTAGATTTTTTAAGTTGAAAATGTGTCTCTCCATTATATGACTCACTTTTCTCTGTGGTTAGAACGGTTTATTGGCAAAAGGAACAAAATCTAATTTCTTGCCAATTTTCGGAAGATGCTTCCTGTGTTTCTGCAAGTTAAACAAACACTGCATGAGATTTTTGTTCTTCTTTGGCTGTGCATGTTTTTTGCACTGCGCTTCCAAGAGGTCACTTGGAAATGAATCAGTGTGAATAGAAGCGAGACATCCGCTTATTCACAAGTTTGTTGCTTTACATCAACAGGAAGTATTTTCCTGGCGGGCTGGGGCGGCTGCCACTGCTCAGACTAATATACTTTCTTAATTGGATTAATCCACACAAATCAATGCCGCTGAATTGGAAAATAATCTTGTAACATTTTGAACTAAAGTGCATCGCTTTCTGTCGGCCAGACGACCGACCCCAGCGCAGCGACAGACAAACCTGTCTTCTGGGAACGGACCACAAACTCAATTATTTGTCCCATGCTGATAATCTTTCCAGGAATTCTGTTTGGCGTTCCTGAAAAGTACAGAGGGAGGTCTGGACATTGTTAATTATTATCTGGACTGCTTCTAGGAACAATACTTTCCCGTGGTTTTATCTGCCCACACTGTCAAAGACCTTTAAAGTGACGCCTGCTGCTGTTTTCACACAGTTTCTGATTTGCACACTTCTGGATTACTAAATCCATGAACCCATCGGCGAAGTGGAGCAGCATCAGTCTTGAGATCGGATTATTGAGTTAGAGTTATTGATCCCTTTGGGGGAATTAGGTCATTCCAGCAGCGACAATAATACGATTTAACAAAGGAAGGGAGGAGGATATATTCACACAAATCTAAAATAATCAAAGGGCATCAGAGTTTGGTTGGATAATATTGTTTAATCCGCTTCTCATCTTCTTCCCCTCAAAAACAGTGGCTTTGGCTAAAACCCATCCACTTGTCCTGTGTTTCCTATTGAAACAGGAGGAGTTTAATCTTTAGCACAAACCAGTGGGTTCTCCATCACAGAGCGAGAGCTGGTTTGATTTACTGCGTGTGCAGAGTGGTGTGATTGCACTCTTCTGTTGTGTGGATGAAAATTGAAATTTGAAAACAGTCGAGTGCACAGGTTGGGGGTTTAATATTTCCACGAGGTTTGCGTCGGCTTGTTTTCTGAAATATGATGACAGAATCAAGCCTTCGTTCACATTGAAGTCCGCAGAGCATATGTCCACGCATATTAATACAGATTAAATATAGTGAAGCAAGTAAGACAACTAGCTGGTAAAGTTTATGTGCTTTTCTGTTTTTAGCTCGCCATACGTTTCTATTCATTTTTAACAAGATACGTGTTATTCATAACATCCATGAGCTGTAAACCAGCTATCACCACAACTTCACTGACAGAGAGCAGGAGTAAGTCTGGTAAAGATTGAATTTCTTTTCAGTGTCTTGCTTCATGAAATAATATAACATAAAATGATGCTGCTATGGCTTATGAGCCAGTTAGCTGTTAGTGGGTTGGCTTGTTAGCGCTGTGGTGCTTGTAATCTCAATTAAAAACTAGTTCACTCATTGTGAAAGGCTGTGAGTTGGTTCTGGATAAAGTGACTTGATAAAGTTCTTCAATTTCAAACTAAATCCACAATCTGCTGTTGATTCATTCATCATTATCTTAACCAATCACAGTCATATTATAAGTTATTCACTTGGATTTCATACCAGTAGGCCTGAACTTAACAATGCATCTTTGAAACGTGGATCATTGCACCTGATGATGAAGCCAAACTCAATAATTTAGTGATTTACTGTCCAACTGTGACTGATTCGTCCCTGTATCTGTATTTAAAGTTTAATCGCAGCGATGAGTAATATTGTCCCGAGCAGAATATTCACACATCTGCTTGAGGAGGGCGCTTGGTGTCCCATAACAATGAAAACCAACCTTTTGCCTTGTTTCCATAATATTTTATCTCTCCACAGTGTTCTCCACTGTCACAGCATTGCAATGATTTCTTAAATTGTGTGCTACCTCTGATGGGAGATGAATGTGCTTTCATTCCTGCACAGGGAGCTTGAAGGGTAGTATTTGGAAGTGATGGGATAGGTGCGGGGGGGGGGGCTCTGGAGCCTTGTGTGATGGGAAAACATTGGCATGCACACACGACCGACAGGCAATTTCTGCTCGCCATGTGCTGAAATATCCTTGATGGCAGCAAACAAATTTCATTTAGTGATGCTGTATTTTCAACAAGATTTCCATATGGTAATCGGCTGCACAGTGGGACACAAATAGGATTCCAATTGTCCCATTAGCCCAGATGAAATCAGGAGAATGTGTAGGCTGGGCCAAATATCAGAAATTGATTGTAGGGAACGACAGAAGCATTATTCCTGAGCTTTTCCGACGGCAGCTGAGGAGAAGTGCTCCTGCTGTGCATTAATAAATTGCGTGGAGGTGTTTTCCTCAAAGCGGCTGGTGGAAAAAAACGGTAAGCGCACTCCACCGGAATTTATACTGGTGGAGTATAAATCCTGATTAATGAGTTTTGATGTATGGTTTTGCATTTTCTGACTAACTGGGCATGCAGGCATATTTTGCTTTCCTCGTTTTCTTCATTTTATTACCTCTTAGACCTAAAATAACCTTTTTTTTTTTATCTTAAATAAAAAAAGACCTTCCATGGCTTCATAAAAATGTAATACCGCCCATCGGTCTCTGAGAAAAACAGCGGGAGTCTGAGGGAAAGCTGTGAAAGTCGATCCTTTGTGCAAGTATAAGCACAGACAGGCATTTCAGTGAGAAGGAGGAAAACAAACATTTCTTTTCATTTGTTTGTTTCCATTTAAAGAGTTGAACGCAATCCCTCCATTTCTTTTTTTCCGGGAGATTTCACAGCCACTAAAGAGCCGTGGAAGTTTGCAACTTTCTTTGTAAAACTAGAGTGAAAGACATTGGCTCGCGTTCAGGATTTCAATTGTTATTGGAGACATTACACTGGAGAGTCTTTCTGAAGTTATTGGGGCTTGGAAAGAGCGTTTTCGAAATGAATTCTGAATGAGGTGCAGCGCCAGAGTGATTCAGTCTGGCAGGAATCACTGGATCAAATGTTGACACAATGTCACTTTGACTCAGGGCATGTCGTCTGCTTTTCAAAACGACGAGGCGCTTAACAGTCAGTTGAAACAGAGAGGGTGGGGGGGGAGATGTGTGGGTGAGACAAAGCAAGATGGGATTTGAAGGCTGGAAGAAAAAGAAGATGTTTGCCCGAACGCAGAGAAACATCTGTTCCATCAGCCCCGGAGTTACTGTGAATCGGTTCTTTTGTCAGACTGATTAAACAAAGCTCAGAATGAAAATATCCGACAACACTCACACACCTCCTGTGTTGTGATCACACTAACGAGCGACACGCCTCTCCTTGCAGGATGTAGTCCTGAAACATCACAGACATTTCCTGGTGTCTCGGCCTGTCGGTTCCGTGGAGGTGGGGTTGGGAGCAGGGTGGGATACTGCCACATTTTTCAGGGATGAATCGATATTTTTTTAATCTCATACTTCCATTTTTCCTCTCGCTTCGATCTGTTCGCTGCCCATCCGCGAGCGCCATGAATGAATTAAGCAGCTGCACAAACACAAAGACAATGTGGTGTCCCCAACATCGCCATGGTGATCAATGGCGGAGACGGGCCGGGTCAACAAATTCCGATGCCTGTGTTTAGTGAGGCAAAGTATTGGAGCAACACAGGCCGGGCAAACTACAATCAATGCAACAGCTATCATCATTTGCAGAGTTTATTAATGGCGTCGCCCCGAGCCGGCACAGAGAGGAACACTCACTCGCATTTAGGCAACCAACACTCCAGCGTTTATGCAGCTCGCCTCCTATCAATCATCTCAGTCTCAGTTGCTCTCAGCGATGGTATGGCTACCTCGGAAAAAACAACCCCCCCCCCCCCTTCAATCCTGTAATGAATGGTATCAATTATGGTGCCGAGCTGCCGACATATACAAATGATTCAGAATGGGTCAGAGTCTAAAAGGCGAGCGAGGAAAGAAAGAAAGAAAGAAAGCTCTGTTTAATTCACTTTCCCTTCAATCTGTTTTTTCCGTGCCGTGGCTCGATGGAGTTTTCATGAATTTTAAAAGGTGCTTCCACCTGTACGCAGCTGACAACAGCATCAGTCACACAGACGTGAGCCGAAGAGGGTTCCCGCCAACAGGTGCAGCCGGTCCTAGTCAGGAAACGTCCCATCGGTGAAAGAGCTTCTCTGCTCGGAGACTTTACAAAATGTGTCATCTGCTATATCACAGAGCGGAGTAGGAAGACACCGTTCTTTCTCTTACGGCAGTTGAGTTGTTTCTTCGGGATGTGGCAGCTCTGACTGAAGAATGGGGCTGGGGGGGAGGGGGGGTGGAGTTCTGTTCGGTGTAAAGCAAATGTGCAAAGTCGGTTTTTCCTTCTGTCAAATAAAAACCGTTGAGCAGCAGGTGATAGATGAACACGAAAAAAGAGACATTAAGATCTGCCGTGTTTTATCGAGCTCCCGGAAGGAAAATACAGAGGATTTATGATTAATTCAGAGAGAGAGAGAGAGAGAGAGAGAGATGTGATTAAAAATGCATTTGACTGAGTGGAGTTCAATCCACCAGGTATCGACATGAACCTTTCAAGGAACTAGTGCGGCGTCTCATCGTGAACCCGTCTGTGGGGTAGTGGCTGTTTGTTGGTCTGTGCTGATGCAGGATGCAGCGTTTCTTCCTGAAACTGTAGAAGTGACCTGCAGTAATTAAGCTGCTTTAAGAAAAAACGACCTGGACTCAGAAACCTGCAGCTGCTCCACCGCTGCTGCACAAAGAGCCTGTTTGTTTAAAGTTCACTTCAGGATGAGTCAGTTCGCAGAAGCCTGGACCGGAGAGTCGATTGTTGTGTTGCCGTTGTTATGAATCTGCTGTTGTTGCTGTGATGGTCCAACGTTAAGCCTTCTTCACCTTATAAGACTTAAGTAAATCTGCTATACCTGCAGGAGCATAATTATGTTGTTCTGCGGTTTAAAAACTATATTTCAAGGTTGAGTCATATTTTTACAAACTTATTTAATGAACACTGTCACTACACGAGAACTTTACTTTTCTTTAAAGCAATTTGCCACGTCATTGAGTCCTCTGTCAACAGTTTAGTGTTTGGCCTGTGTTCCTCCTTTAAGTCCTTTACTGGTAGATGAGCAATGTGGTTATCTAATAACTTACAAGGCTTCGAAGATAAAGCATCTCCACGACTCCTCTCTCTCTCTCTTATACTCGTTGTAATAGCTCGACCCAAGCGCCTCGGCCAGTTTCAGGCCGGTACAGTTGTCATTTCCCCATCCGGCGCTCCACGTTGTTTAAACAGCAAATGCACCTGTGTTCGTCCGAGTGCCTGTGGAAGTGTTTGTCTGAAAACGAGGTGCAGTCAGTCGCGTTGTTGACACCGTTATTATCTCGAAGCAGCGGAAAGCGATTGTGCCTCAGACCAACAGAAACCTGGCCTGGAGTCAGTGTCACTGTTATGTACTGTTTTTTTTTGAGGGCACATTATCAAGATGGTAAAATAAACTGACAACACAAACGCAGCTACACTCGTGCACACGGAGCAGATCTGTTTCTTACTACCTGGCACATCCGCTGTTATAATCGCAATCCAGAGAGGTGAAAGCACTTCTAAAGCTAATGGAAGACGGCACTCTGATTGGTTTATTGGATGTTAAGACCAGAGCACAGCCATGAATAATTAAAAGGCTAAGTATATCCTCTTCTGAACTATGCTCCTGATGCAGGGACCTTGTTTTTTTTTCCACCGTTAAACAAGAAAAGTGGAAGTGAACATGTCCTGAATGCACTCGTGCCGTGTGCGATTTATAAAACGCACTTCAGATTGTTAAATGAATGTCTCACGTGTTTCATTGAAGCAGAATGTCTGTCCCTGCAGGCTAATTAGCGTTATCCTTAAAAGTACTTTCACTTATTTGTCTCTGACTGTAAAGTTGGAGTTAGGACCATAAATCTCCATCTGCAGGACTCATTAATCAATTTGTACGAAAAGTAAAGTAAAGGTTGTGTTGGGTTCAGCAAAAGTACTTTTTTTTCTAGACAGTAATGAAGGCTTCTTAAGGTAGACAGACGATTTAAATAGAAGCTGCACACATTTAATCCCTATTCCAAACAAAGCTGCAGCGAATCTATTTTGCACATTAGCTAATCCAAATTATCTTTAAACACAACGCTGGTGCACAGCTCGCCTTCAGTCCTAAAAATTGGGATATTTACTTCATTATGCAGACTAAAGAGAAATTAGCACAGGGAAATAAACTGGGCTGGCAGAGTGGGGTGCCATGTCTTCAGGAGAATCTCAGCGAGCCCCGAGGCCGACAAATTAAAGTCTCATCATTATCTGACTTTACTCATATTGTTTGTACCGTACCAAACGAGCGGGAGTCGTGTCTGCGAGGAGCGGTCCAGACGTTTTTCTTGCTGAGGGCGCGAGTTAATGTGCCAGTGTGCATTAAGAGATAAATAAACAACGTGGGTTTGCAGCGGCCGCCCGGAGGGAGAAGAACCCGGCTTGTGACAGAGAAAGTCAGGGGACTCGTTCTGAAGCTGGGAGAGTCTGACTGTGTGAGGACCCCTGAACCCTGAGGGCACGGCAAGCGACACCGTTACTGCAGAAATATATGCATGCATGAAAATGTATACTAACGTGGCACCGATAAGCTGTTTCAGGGCTCGTGAGGCCGACTCGGCGGAGATGCACCGTGGCAGCGTGGACATCTCCCACGAGCGCCTGTGCTAATGTGTCTGTACCTGACACTAACCCTGCATGTTATTCACAGGAGCCGCTGATAAGAACCTGCCTTATTAAAGTAGACTGGACAAAACGTGGAGATGCTTTCCAGATAAGAGCAGCGCTGATGCTCTTATCTGTTTTGGGGTTTTTAATTATTAGTGTGTGCTCGCAGGAATAAACTTCCTCTCCTCTGTTTTTATGGAGAGTTTCTCTCTTTAAAAGCTGGAATGGAATTTTTTAAATAGGTGAAGATGCAAACACAACACTATCTATAAAGAGAACTAAATGAGATTGTACGCTTAGTTAATTAGCAAAGTGGCAATATGCATATTAGGTAATTACCTCCATCCGGGAGGTTATGTTTTCACCCCTGTCCGTTTGTTTGGGGGTTTGGGGGTTTGCTTGTTTGTTTGCTTGTAAGTGAGATCACATTAAAGCAACTGAACTAGTTCCCATGACACTTGTTGGGAAGAACCTGGGCTGTTGACGCATGAACTCTATTCTGGTTTTTTTTGTGTTAAACTATACAACTATATCAGACAAAATAACAACAATCATTATAATTTAACCTTAAATAGATTAAATACAAGAGCAGAAATCCGTGTCTGGACCAACATTCATTTGTCTTGTTTCCACACATTTGTATATATCATTCATAAAAATATATATTTCCTTTTACGATGCAACAAATATGGGGCTTATGTCATCACTACAGAAATACACGTACAAAAAGGCAAACAAACATATTCAGCCCCTTCTGCAGTGTTTTCTTGTGAAGTCCTCTATGTGCTTTTGGATTTTTGAGCATTCAACAATGTAATCTAAAGTGTGCGGAGCAGGTTTTGCAGGTGATTAAAATGAAAATGGTCATTAGCTCTTGAGTAGTGTTTTTTTCAAAGGTGCAGTTTGAAAAGTAATAAGAAAATATAGCCTTTACAAACGGCTTGTTTGTGTTATTTACTGGGATATTTATAGACATCTGGTGAATAGAAAAATCATGTTTAAATCAAAACTGCTGCATGCACAGAAAGAAAAAGATAAAACGTTGCTGCATAAGATTTCGGGGAAAATTATATCACTGTCGCTTCGAATTCTTTTCATCTCGCTTCTTTGATGCAAAATTGGTTTGGTGCAGTCGAGCACTTAACAACATCACAGGGTGAGAGGCACATTTTTTCCTTTCTGCTCACAAAACACAGAAGACTAGAATGCTGTTTGTGAATGCTGCCTTTGTGAGCGACAGCACATACGTCTTTGTCCGACGGATATTTGACTAAAAACAATTTTCACATGAAGGGGACTTCCCAACATAAAGTGTCCTTATATAACTGGAAATCCAGTATTCTTCTGAGGCTGATCATCTGAGGACAGAGTGACTCTTAGTGCAGAAAACATTTAGAGAATCTGAATAATTCGACTCTGTCTTTATTATCACAGAATGTCAGAATAGTTTAGTACAACTAAAATACCATCCAACATTTTCTTTACCGGGATCCGTCTACATGAATAAGGACGAGACTGAGAGTCTGGTCCCTCTGGTCACCAGGATATACTTCCATAGTATTAGATTAGAGACCTGTGTCCAAAAAATAACTTATACATTTTCACATTTGAGAAAATTAAAAGCAAATGTGATTGCAATTACATAATTATACAAACAAAATGTTCCAATGAAATAAAAGACTAACTTTAGTATCAAACCTGGATCCTCTTTGCTCAGGCTGTTTCAGAATTAACCAGAGTTAAAATCCGCTTCTCTGACAGTATAACACAAAATGGAGAGTTGTGACCTGAACCAGATTGATTAAGCTAATTGCACATTAATCATATAATCATTTATAATTTCATTTACTCGTCTTGTCACCATCATTTTGAAATCCACTGCAAAACACACACATTTACAAAACTCATTATACCCATGGAGCCAGCTAATGTCAGAGGAAGAGGCGTGAATATATAGATTCATAGTCATTCTGCCTAAATTACATAGTTTCAAATATATAGATGTTCATGTCGGCAGTTACAGAGAGTTTACCTGAAGCGCCAAAGATACCATCACCAATAATATTATTCTGGTCTCAGGAGGTTTAATGCTGCAGGTATGCAGTGACCTTTGTGAAATAACACCGACCCCTTCAGTAATATTTGTGAGACGTGTACACACTCAGACGAGTTTAGCTCAAAATGATTCAGATGCTGCTCATCTCCTTCTCATCTCATCTGTTATTTTTCTCCAGTGGCGTTTATTTTTCACCGGTTATTGGCTCATTAACGATGGTTTATCTTTAAACATCCACATAAGTAATTTCCTGGAGCTTTATTCTCTCAGACAGAAATAAACGAGTAACCAGTAAATATAAATGGAATAAATTTGTCTGAACATTTTAGAGTGATTCATTTTTTTTCTCCTTTTTGCTCAGAGGGGAAACTGATAATAAAACTGTTTAATGCTTCACGTGTCATCAACCTTATGTCAGAACCAAGGAAAATCTTTCCAAGAAATCATTCTTCAACTTTTGTTCATAACCAAGACCAAGAGAAAATCAATTTTCCTGAAGGGTGGGGGGGATCCTACATGAATGGAGGATATCTAAACAATGGTTTCCTCCTCAGGGCGGCTCTCAATGCACCAACCAGACGTCAACAATAACAGCAACTTCTTTTCAACAACTCCCAAACGGCAGACAAGTCCTTTGCCGCTCCAGATTTTGTGGATATCTATAATCTTATTGAAAATGTTCTCGGCTTTACATTATTTCTGTCTACGTCCATTTCTGTTCCGCAGACGGAGCGTTGACAAGAAATTAGCAGAACAAAACACTTGACTTGTTTTCCCTTTTGGTTTGCATCCGCAGCAGACTGTTGTTTTTTCTGTTATTTCTCCGGTATGAAGCCACAAATGTTGTTTACATCACCTTCCCACATCGGTGCTGATGGAAACGCCTCCGAATCAATCGGTCAATTAGGAGACGAAAGTGGCGTCTCCCTCTGCTGTGTTTTGTCGGCGTTTAATTGGTGAACAGGTGACGAATGGACAGAGGTCGTCTCCCCCGTCAGTAAACGTGCATTGACGAGTTTTTGCCATTTTTAAAAACAGTTTACTCCACAAATCAGTCTTGAGGTTGCACTCCTTCTCCACTGCTTGGGCCATGTTTTTATGAAAATGTCCCCCCAGCTCTGCATATTGTATAACAGAACGCTTGATATGATTTCTACAATCCGGCACAATAATTGGGAGAAAAGGGCTTGTTTGTTGTCAGCATATTTCATCCATATATCTGCAGTTGTTATTCTCTGTTATCTCTCAGGCCCGGCAGCTTAAGGGCTTGGGTTTTCCTCTCTGGAAGGCAGCGGCCCTCCCAGGCAACAAGTCTCTCTAATGATGGGACATTATGCTGGTGGCACATCAATTATGGAGCGAAAAGACTCCGGAGCCGCCGCGGATCCCTTCTTGATGCTTCTCTTATAAAAAATTCTTCACTGTTATTGCAGTTTTCCATCCACAATACAACTAATACAATATTTTCTCTGCATTCACTCACACAAAGAAAGTTCTCAATTTAGACCGATAGAGCTCCACAATGTGGTCAGAAATCAGCCGGAACGTCGTAACCGGTAGATTTTCCAGCAAGATTATGAAATGATGTTACATTGAACTCTGAATTTCCTCGGTGGGCGGATCAATAAAGTTGTTTCTTATCTTCTCTTATTCTCCTGTAGAAGCCACAAGTTTGTATGATATCAGCTGCGTGTTAACAAAACAAGTCGTTGTTTTATTCGCAATGTCAAAAAATAAAATACTACATTAACCACAATTCTTCGGTATAAAACCAACTTCTCTGAAGTGTGGATTGTTCAGAATTATATTCGCCACAGAACAACCAGGGTTTTCTCTTTCTAACGTGCTGTGTTCAAAGGGGTAAAAGTCACTGCAACTCAGGTTGTGCACTGGAGAGCAGTGTTAGTGAGGGCCAGTGTGTGGGTTTGTAATGGTTGATGGGAGGTGTGGTCTCTCTTAACCCAATAGGACCTAAGGTGCCGAACAACAGCTCTCTCTAAAGATCAAGCATCTAAGCATCATTTGAAAACAACCACCTGAAACCTGAGGGTTTTCTGAGGACCTGGCAGAAACTCCTACCTTCTCAACAACTTTCTCGGCCTCTGAAGCAGAGAGAGACACAAAATCGACAAAGTTTGATGGCTTAAACAACTGGTTTCATTTTAAATCATTGTATTTTCCCAAACTCGCCAGGATCCCACTTCTTCCTCCTCCTCCTCCTCTGAGTCTCTGTCAGGATGCTCTGCTGTTCTCTGCTTCAATATCTCTCGTCAGCCGTTGTCTGAAACAAAACTTTAACACCTTTTTGCTCAGAGCGCAAACTAACAAAAAAAAAAAAAACATCAAGATGTATTTCATCACTCACGTCTGACTTCATATGCGTCTCATCCAACTGTAAAAGAAGAAGATGTCGCACCCGGTCTTGCATCCGGTCTAAAAGGGTTGATGTAATCATACACACAGTCTTTGTCTTATTTCCCCTCCATTTCCTATATCATTTTTTAAATCCAAATTAAACGATTCACAGTCGGGATTCATTTCAAATCAGGTCGGGTTGGTTTCAAGGCTTAAAACACTTTTTAGAAATCTTTTCTGGAGCTGTTTTTAAAAGTGGGCGGTCACTGTTACGCTCTTCTCGCTTTGAATTTCACATTCTGACGAAGCCGGGGAAGACAATACCGTTGTAGCCAAATGTGCGAGCGGGGGGGCCCGTGTGTGAGCCAGCAGAGCACCAGAGGCCTGTGAATACCTATTACCTAATCACTGTCAGCCTGTCACTGCAGATGACCTCACGTCCACAGGAACAGTGAGACGAGCAGCAGAGGAGCGGCAAAGTGGGAATTCTGAAACAGTGGGAGCCTGCTGCTCGGTGGCCTCGTCCATATGGCAACTACCCCCCCCCCCCTTTTAATTAACACCTTTTGGTGAGCGGTGGTCCCTTTTCGCACAGGACAGGTCAGAGTTGTGAGAAACACTCTCTGTGGAAGAGGCCCCGGCTGCTCACACAGAATCAGGAGGACTATCCAAGTCGTATGATGTGTTGCGTCCAAGGGTGAAACAAACGTCATTGAGATCTAACGTGTTGATTACTACCAATATAACAAGTGCAGATTTTTTAGGTGAAATTATGTGATTATTGGAAACAGCTTTAATTTAATCTTTTTTCACCATTTGAGAGCAAAGCTGTGATGTAGTTTTTTTTCCCCGACAAAAAATCTTAATTATCATGTTAATAATCCTCCAAATGACTCCCACTCTGTCTCTCCAGTATATATGTGAAGTCTGTTATTGTAAAAAAGGCTCAGCAGGAAGTGAACTCCTAGACGAATATAGATCATTTATTCCCTTACTAGCAAAAGCATTTGTACTTTTTTTTTATCAATTTGCTTTGTTTATTCCAAGGTTTCCTTTAGCTCAGTTTCTAACAGATTTGGTCAAACACAAAGATCTGCACATTTAAAAAGGAACCAGATCCTCATGTGGGCTGAGAGGATTATCAACAACCTCAGATGTCCTCTGTAAACACTCTGAGCCAATTCCGTCAGGAGGAGGTTTTCAGTTGCCTGGATATAACACAAGTAGAAGTGTAAGGAAGTTTAGTGATTATGAACAGCTATTGTACAAAAAGGTTTGGATTTTGCATAGACTGATGAATATGTGTCAGTCTTCCCAGCATGGGACTGACCATGAATAGGTATGCTTTTGCATTTCACCATTTCTAATGTTTTTATCTTTGGATAATTGCTTTGGGTACAGGTGAGTCATGTATGTTTGCTCACTGCCTCAAATTGGACCAAGAACATTGGGTTGAATTGAACTGAAACTGTGTCCGTTTCAAAAGTTGAAGTCCTGGATACAAGGTCTACTCTGGATCCATTCACCCTCTGTACATAGTATCCTCCACATTTCTAATAATGAAACTAATTTGCATAGTTTGCGTAGTTGATCATGACCCAAAGAGTAGTGATGGTGTTACAGTCACGGTCATACACTGCTCATTCTCCTGGCCGAACCATCCCAGCCTGACCCTGACCTGGCAGACTTTCTGTTTGTCGAGCCCATTCCTGGAGCTGCACCGTGTTTGTGTTTCTCTCTCCCTGACACGCATGCTTGTTGCCAGATTACAGACATTTGCTGTGTAAGAACATCTTGTAGGCTTGAACCTGATCCAAACTCAAAGATCATTTTCCCCTCAGCGGGCTTGGGCAGTTCTACCGTTATACTCACACGAGTTAAGCTGAGATTTGAAGGTGAGCACTGAGATGCTGTCTCTCTTCAAGAAATAAGTGTGAACGCAGTCAAACCTCACGTGATCCTGCACAGTGACGTTTAAACGTAGAGGATAAGTGACAAGACGTAAATACAGGGTTTATTATTAATTGCTTTATCAACACTGTTCTTGTGCATGCAGGACTTTTTTTGTAATTTTTCATGGTATCCGCCTGAAAACTCAGTTCAATTTGGTGCCACTGAACTATGACACTATTACAGAGTCAATTAGGCAGGCCTCAGTGTAAAACCCTCCTGCTCTCAGGGCCAAGTGTGCGGAGCCTGGTCTGTGTATGGCATTTCTGGACTGGAGTCTTAGGATTGAGGTCACGCAGATGTCAATTGGTTTGATTGAAAGCGCTGGCCTTGCTTTAGAAGAGGTGAAAAGTAAAAAACATGATACAGCCAAGAAGATTGAAGTAGAGGGGTTTCTGTCAAATCCATGTGTTAATGGGATATCTCTGCCGATCTCTCAGAAGAGTCGTCCTGACGGAGGGCTCCGTAATTCTTTTTTTTTTTTCCTTAATTGGATGTGGCAGACCCCACCTTCACGCAATGTCCCTGCTGCTTTGAGGGATGATTCACTGTGGCACTTTGTTCTGGTGTTAAAAAAAATCCCCGTGATTAGCTTGATGGAGGCGATACGAACTAAAGGTTACAAATTTCAAACACTGACGGGTTCTGACTCCTTCCGTCACCGCATGTGAGGTGCAAAAGAAATTTAGTTCACAGCGAATTTCTGTCAGAGGAAAAGTTTCAATCTGATATGTTCCATCTGTTTATAAAGAAAAAAAAGAAAAAGAAATGTTTTGTTGTATCTTTTGGAAGATAAAAACCACTTCTCATTCACTGAATACCTTTTTCAAAGTCGTATAAAAATGACAATGTGTTATTTTGTGATGATGAAATGTTATTTGACTGAATTTGTACTGAGCGACCATTCAATAGTGGTTGGAAACATCACAGTATTTATAGGATTTCATATAGCTATTAAATGAAAGAGGGAAAAGATTTTCACAGTGTACTTTGAAAAATATCACACAACTGTGTAAATTACCTTAATGTTAACCTATAAATCCTCATCCACCTTGAATCACACTAACTTGTGCACTTCTCTTTCTAAGAGAGCGCTTTTATGTTTGTGTTTGTTCTTATAAAAGGAAAATGACGACAACAGACAAAGCACGAACAACTGAAAAGCATCGAAGCCTTGAACAGTTTTCACACCGACATGTAAAAAGGCCTGAAGTCGTTGCCCTTTTAACCAATAGAAGAAATGTTCCATTTGAATGAAGAGTTCGGACATTGTCCTGTAAAGAAAAGAAAAGCTCGCCCGATGTAAGAACCAGACATTATCAGGTAAATGGCATCTAGGCAGTTTCATGATTGCTACTTATGGTTTCTTCTTTTGTGAAGCTGAGCAGCATAACAGCTCCAGTCAAACTGAGACATCTCCTGCAGACAAGTCAGTCAAATAATTTAATTTAGCTCTCAAACTCATCTGAAAACCACAGAATGACAGGAACATCACATTTACAGTCTCTCAACACAGCGGTCCAGTCAAATTCTTCCTTTTTTGTGGGTCAAAGATAAGTCTGAGTTTGAATGCACAAACAGGAAACAGCATTTTAAAAAGTCAAGAGCTGGAAAAAAGGAAAGACACACACGAGTCAAGATGGCGCGTCTCACGTGTGAATTATTTACTTGAGTGGCGCCACAGACCAAAAACACAAAAGGACATGTGTGGCGAACGAATAACAGAGGAAAGATGTTCAATTAGGAAACTCAGCCGAGCAGGGAAACAACAAATTGTGTTTCAGACCTGATACTATTGTGTTTCTTCGGTTTAATTGAACAAGAACTGAGCATGAACGCGACATGACAGATTAAAGAACACGGCGAGCCACGCTTGAGGGAAATATGTCTCGGCAAAATTTATTGTGAAAAACAAACGCCATCACTGAGCTGAAACGCGTCAGAGTCTCACAGGCGGTCAGAGTTAAGACTTGGCGAGAAAAGAGTCATTTCGATCGTTTCGATTCTCCTCACACATCCGCAGAAACAAGCTCCTGACAGAAAGCGTGCCAACAGAAAACCTAGAAGATCCTTCTTTGTGTTGTAAGTGCAGCAGCCAGGTAGAACCAGTCTCTCAGTCTCTCAGGATCCGGTTTCTTTCTCTGAACACAATCATCACTTCTGCTCCTTCCGTGAACTTTTGTGACTTTTCTCCCAGTTCACGTTACATTTGTAAAAAACGGGAAAATAGTTCACTTGTGTCGGTTGAAGTGTTATTTCCCGCTCGAGTGAGATTGACATACAGTGTGATCCCTGCTCTTTTCTGACCTCCTTCAACTAACCCACTGACACACGTCCTCATTACTCCTGCATTACTGGTGATTTAGTGCTATCAGTATTCAGCATGAGGACATCTGCGTCTTCTCCTGTTTTTTTTTTGTTTAAATTATTTTCTCTCTTCCAGGGAAATAACTTATCTCGCTGACAAAGAGGTCTTTACATAATGTATTCAAACAAGAGCACGGAGCAGGAGCGCTGTAGTTTGCAGTGGAATTAGAAAGCAGTGTTTTACAGGACTGCTGCAAGGTGAGCAAACTCCCTGCTGGTGTTACAAGCGCTGAAATTATTGTATCCTACCTGAGATTATTACATGAGAGCAATGACACAGGAAATTGGCTCTTAAAGTGGAAAATATAGACAGAGAGAAAAGCCTTTTGTCAGCTTTAAGATTTTAATCCAGGATTTCTCCATTGTTCCTCACCACTCACAGCATCACTTTACAAGGAGCTGCATGTAGTTTACTGAAACGTATATATGAGATATAAAGAGAAACAGAATACAAATTCTTGAACATAGAATGTGTTCAGTATTAATGCATTAAACCACTAAGTCTAAATGCAGGATTAAGATCCACAACACGGACTGGAGAGAGATGGATGATGTCCTCACTTCCTCCTGTCGTATAAAAACAAAGCCAAAACAACCCAGATACGTGTGCCGCCATCTTGTGATTGATTTAATGTCATTGGGAGCCTCAGTCTGCACATTAGTAATCGGGATGTGGGGCCGTGTGTCTGATAAATGCACAGGCTGGACCAGGCGAGTCCGTCTCAGCTGTCAATCAGGAGGTTTCACCTTGCATAGCATCAAATAACCAAGTTAACCAAATTTATCAAGTCAACACTTTAATGAAGATAATAAGATAGGAACTACCTAAATGACAGAAACCAGCTCAAGAACAAAATGTTTTAACGTGTACTTTCGATTATAAATCGGGTCCATGTCCCATCTGCTAACATGGAGGAGGAGGGGTTTAGGAGCTAAGCTATAGTTCAGTCACCTTTTGCTAATAATAAGTGTGTTGATTGGTTTTTGCACCCTCTATCAAACTGCTGTTGTGCCATGACTACATTTCATAGGCCATGAGCTTCTATGACACAAGGACCAAAGTATTAAAAGTAATAATGTAGAAGATGCTCTGGAGTTTCTTTACCAAACAGTGGAGACCGACTGACTGACCTGGATTTATTCATGGCTTTATGTCATTAAAACATGAATCATTTCACATTTTGGACATTTCAAGTGTCCACTCTTCCTTCTGCAGTCCAAATCTGACCATGAGCCTATTTGCTCGTTTGGCAAACCTTACATTTTCATGTTCATTTTGACATCATCCGGAATACAAAACTCACATTAATCATATATTGAAGTAATAAACTGTTCATGTGTTGACTTTAAAATGTGATGTGATTGCGTTGACTGTTTATATCTCAATCACACATAGCACTATTAATAAGTAGAGGAAAAAGAGGAAGTGAGAGCTGCTCGTCCATTGTTGTTAAGACAGACTTCCTGACCGCGGCCTTCCTGACACCACAGCAGCTATTTGTCACTGTTGCTTTCCATTAATCTTAGTTAAGACATATAGTTAAGATGCCACCGGGGGAAAGTCCTCCGCTGTGGCATGTGAGAAGCTGCAGAGCGATGGCGGCGGTTTCCCTTTTCTCACTTTTCTAAACCACTTTATTTAAAAAACTAAAAACAACAAAATGACTGAAATGATGTCAACTGGACAAGTGGGTCATCGCACACAAACGGCTGAAGTGATGAAACGCTGGGTCGACTGCAGCAGAGACACATCGCCCTGCGGCAGTCGACCATAAACCAGAAGAGGAATTTGAAGTCAGAGGACAATTAAAGGGATTTTTAGGAAAAAACACACAAAACACTTCTTGGAATAAACACATAATTATTCAGTGGTGTTGAGATGCTTACATTTTCAATCCACACTAGACAAAAAGGTGTTGTTCTTCAACCAGTGGCTTAACAATCTGTTGTGTTTCTCCTGAAAATGATGTGAGCAGGACACATCCATTACTTGCTCCTGCTCAGATGAGGCCAAACAAGAGAAAAACAAGCAGGTCCCTCCCAAATAGAAATTGACAAACCTTAAACTTGACAACAGCCCAAATAGAAGAGGTGAAACAAAATAGATCTTCTGTCTTTAAAAGAAAACCTAAGATATGTTGTTCCTAGTTCTGCTGAGAGTATTTCTTCTATACTGAAAGCTGTGTGAGCAGCGTTGTACTAAATAAAGCGTAAATGTTTATATGAGAATCAAGGAGCAGCAGGTTTGCATGTCCCAAAAAATTATAATTCAATAATTCTGTAAGCGTATGGTTTAATTTTCAGGATGTCAGAAAGTAAAAGTGTTTTTTATTTGGGACTCTGCATCTCTTCAAGAGGAGATGTGATTCACGCGTGAAATAAAACATTTGGCTCAACCTTGTGACCGACAGCATATTAAGAGGAGGTTATACCCGAGGAGCAGGAACATTATCTATAGAAAAACTGAACCAGAATTCAAAGAAACTCTTAACTCTGGCCGTCTGGACACTGGCCCAAAAGAAGGAAAAGATGGAGGGAGTCTGGGACCACACACACACACACACACGCACACACACAAGGGGCTGTAGAGTTTCCCTTCAGCTAACTTCAAATTAAAAAACTAAGAGGACTGATTCCGACGTAAAAAGTATTTTCTGCATCATTACCTCCACCAAAAAGGTTATGTTTTCATTCCCTTTTTTACATGTTGGTTTGATTTTAAACTAAATACACAAAAACAGATGAACAGATTTCCAGGAATTGGCAGAATCACATGGTGTCAGTCAGCGATGATCATAACATTGTCGTGTGGATCCAGGATTTTTTTATCACTTTCTTTAACATTGAGACTTCCCAGGGAATAATTCATGGATCTGGGAAATGGGGCATATTTAAAGGATTGATAACTTGATAACAGCTTGATTGGTTTGTGTTGTACTACAATCAAACATAAACACCTACACTGATACAGATAAGCTCATATTGGCTGATATATTGACCAAGCTCTAATCTGCCTCTGGGCTGATTTTGTTTGCTATGATATTATTTCAAACTGACCTTTACAGAGAAGAGAAGATTGCCTGACCTCTTACACATACGTCCACCAATTTACTCTATAAAAAGAGAAATGCTTTTCTTCGGAGGAACCTGTGCTGCTCACTTCTCTATGAGTCGGTTTTTCCACAGCTCTCCGTGCAGGATCGCTGCAGATTTTTCCGTTACTGACAAAAACTTTTATTTCTCTGCCTTTCTGAGGACTGGCTCTGACCTTGTCAAACTTAATGAGGTTTTGGTGACAGCTGTGCAGGCACACGACAGTTCCATCCAACACGAGGACTCAGACCTCCGAACTTTTTCACAAAGCTAAATTGGGACAGCTGCCCCCTCATCGGGCTGGGTACCAGGGCGGAAGACCACAGAACGACAGGAGTCTTCACTTCAGAGTTTGTTCTTTTAAATCTCACACACACTGGGGACAGTAATCTACTTTATACTCATCCTAACATAATTCAGAAGAAGCATTTCTGCTGTTTTCTGTATTTATCTCTTACTGTGTAAATGCATTTAAATCAAGGGCTCACCTGATGGAGATGAACGTTTAAGTTGAATAAATTTCTCGGTTTTTTGTTCAACTATCTCCTGGTGGTTGCAGGAGTTATACTTCTTTGTCAGACTTTTATGTGACACTATAAATAAAGTCACTCCCGCTGTGGAAAAAGAGTTATTTAAGCCTCTCTGAGTCCATAGTCTCTATCCACCACAGTGACAGGTACAGCACGTGGCAGTTTGGGGATCTATGGTGTACAGTATGTACTAAGACATCTCTTGGCACCAAGTCCTAAATGTCCTGAGAGCTGCAGGAAGCTCAGAAACAATCCGTCAGACGAACACGTCACACTGGGACTCTGTAAATCTCTCCGTAGAAATCCTGTTGGAGAAGCACTGCAAACTCTGCACAGAACACATTTCAGTGTGAGTTAGCGAGGACTCAGACGGGTTAGTCATTTTGTGCATGTGTCTGCTGTGTATTTTGGGTTCTGACTTTTCAGGGCTTTACAGCAAAGGAGCCAGACAACAGCACAGCATCCCTACATTTGAGTAGAAGCAGGACATTCACATGAATACTCTGTGCCTGTGAAATTACCTCAGTAGGAGCTTCACAGTAAAATAGTAAAAACATCTCTACTTCACTTCTAACAGATGCTGGAAAGAAACTGAATAGAGCTTTAAGTCCAAAACATGAATAATAATAAATATCCCTCCACATAACATCACACATACAGCAAAAGATAATTACTGTCCTGTAGATGAATATCTCTGCCAACCAGTGCAATTTCAATCTGCTCAAAATGTTCTTCCAGACTCGCATGAGTTCACTGTGACTTATGACCACTAACATTTTATCAGTTAATCTTTGAGTGCAAGAGATTTTGAGTCCAATTCCTCAAAGGCAGACTTGAGATTCAATGGCCAACAGGCCAAAAACATGTTTAACCTTTGTCCACCAAATTCTAATCAGTTCATCCATGATTCTTTGTGAATGTTTGTACCAAATTTGAAAAGATTCTATCCAGACGTTCTTAGTGTGACACATTTACAAGGCAACTGGCTGTTGTCGGCGCAGAGGCATAAGAAGACAAATGAAAGAAAGCTGGGAACAAACAGAAAACATAAATGTGGAGGATGTTCACTGCAAACGGGCAAAACTCTACATTTACATGATATTAAATAACCATAAAATTAATCTAAGATCACTTGAGGAATTATTGGAAAACTGGGCATGTAACACCAGAGATGTAATTATGTACCTTTCAAAATGAAAGCTGCTAAATCATGTGGGCTTGTACCGGACTTTATATAAAAATATACCATCTACAACACATTCTCCTGATACTTCTAAACTAGACCTCATGTGAGATTGATCTTATGGTGAACAGCAAAGCTTGTTTCATTTTTTTTTAATGCCAATTATCGTTCCGCTGCTCTGTCACTCTTTACCGCATTTCACTGTCATATATTAATATTTATTTCTGTACATATTCTGACATCCTGAAGATATTGTTGTACAGTTTTTCTAAATCATAACCTGATGTGTATAAACCTCTGTGTGTTCAGGTGGTGTTTGCATCTCCCAGTCCGTCAAGATTCCCCGGGAGCCGAAGCAGGGAGAGTTCGACAAGGTCATCCGGCGACTCGGAGAAAACCCGAACGCAAGAGTCGTCATAATCTTTGCCAACGAAGACGATATCAGGTAAAAAATCCTGGTAACAGCTACACAACACTGCTTTGAAGAGTAGAAGATCACGGCTGCAGCAGACAGCGCACAAACATGGCTGAGAACACGGCCGCTTCAGTGCAGCTCTGCTAAACCACTGTGGAAAGAATAAATAAATAAAAAATCAAAGTGGAGCTGGCCGGCGGTTGTTGACCTTATCCACTGCAACATCTGTTCCTTCACCTTTGCAGGCGGCTGCTTCATGCGGCTAAAAAGGCGAACCAGACAGGTCATTTCATCTGGGTGGGCTCTGACAGCTGGGGCTCAAAGATCTCTCCGGTCGTGCACCAGGAGGAGATGGCAGAGGGGGCCGTCACCATCCTGCCCAAGCGCCAGTCCATCAAAGGTACAGAGACGGCCATTGTGCACACACAAGACCTGCATGACTCATGAATCCATGTGTACACACTGTTTATAAAGATGGACAATGCATCTCAACGTCCTCCTGCTATATATGATGAAGCTAAAATATCCTTGATACGAATTTCACCATCTTGAGTCTATGCTGTGCTACATTATCTCCACCAATCACAAATTAGTCTTATCTTATAATCTTATTGTTTTATAGAATCAAAAAACTAATTTAAACAAAATTCAATATACTAATTAACACTAACAACAGTGTGATAAGATCTACCTTAATTGATAAAGAATTATTATCTTTGACTTTTTAATTTGGCCCATCTCACATCCACTAACATGGAGGTGGCAGGGTTTCTGAGTCATACTGCAGCCAACCATTGGGCAGAGGTGGAGATGCTTTGGCTTCACTGTTGGCGAGCTGTCATGTCGTTCATCTTTGTTTACAGTCCATCAGTGACCCATGATGTTAATGTGACACAGAGCTGAGCCGTGTTTAACTGTTATCGTCTGATCATCAGATGTCAAATCAATCAAAAGCAGCAACAAAGTCAATTGATCTATTCAGTCTACGACTAATTAACGGTGTGTGAAAAAAAAACAGAGCTCTGACTCACAGACTGAAGCTGCAGCTCACACTCGCACTGACTGCATCAATGACAATGATCCCTGTCTAGGGTTTGATCGCTACTTCATCAGCCGAACGCTGGAGAACAACAGACGGAATATCTGGTTCGCCGAGTTCTGGGAGAACAACTTCAGCTGCAAGCTCAGCCGTCACGCCGTGAAGAAAGGGTCCGGGCTGAAAAAGTGCACAAGTAAGAGATTCTCTCCCTGTTTAATGTTCTTCTTGTTCGGGTTTCTAACCAACCTAGAAAAAACGGTGTTTTGATGTCTTAAGGGAACTTGACTTATTTGGCTCACGGTGAATGTGTTTTGACAGCAGCGCCGGCCTATTAAAAGTGTATCAGATGCACGTTCAATATTCAAAATTGCAGTTCATCTCTGAGCTCGTTTTCGGCGCTGCACTTTCTTTCTGCTGAGTCTAGAGTGTTTGGCCCACGTGGCTGAAACATGTGAATGTCCTGGCTGGTCTGATTGACGCTTCAGGCTCATTACTGTATGTTTGAGGTGAAAAGAAAAAAAAAATCCTGGCACATTTTATTACGATTTAAACACCAATTACGCAGCTGAACATTTGTTTAAAAGAAGAGGATTAGAGTTGTGCTATCGGGGGGCTTCCCTCAAAGGATCCTCCATTGTCTTAATTTACAGTTTATGTACTTGAAAGGAATCTGTCACTGTTCACTGCACTAATAATGATCAGTGTGGACCAGAGGGGGGGGCTTTGTCTCGCAGATGAGCGCACGTCAGGGCCGGGTCTAGACAGGCATGTATGAGGGGGCAGCCACAAATCTTGAGGGGGCATTGTGCTTTATTATATTATTATTATTATAAATTGGGATTTAGTTTGAGGGGGCACAACATTTATTTGAGGGGGCCAGGCCCCCTCTTGCCCCTGCCTAGACCCGGCCCTGGCGCACGTCATGATCGAAGTCATGCTTATTACATGAGTGGAGTGATTACATCCATCGTGCGTCATTACACACGGATTCCTGGGGACACAATCAGGATGTTAGTGATAATAGATAACAGATTACATAGATAAAAATAAAATGGGTCGCACACACACAGGACATTTGCATCGTTTGACCAAAGATATACTCGCAAATTCGTCATGAGCATAATTGTTACAATCATTGCACGATGTTCTTTGCATATTACTCAAGGCCACATGACATATATCTGCCTCTACTGTTCATGTACGTATTGCACCTTGCAGACTGGTTATTTGCTCTAGGATAGGCAAGGTAGCCAAGATAGATACGTGTAGGCATGGTAACAAATCTCTGACCATACTTCATGTTTTAAACAGGTAATATTTAACATGCAAAGATGAAGGTCCGTTTCAACATGTTTCCTGATTGAACACAGTCGTACTTGATCCTTTTCTTTTTGTCTGCACACCTGACATAATGCTGGACTTTCACGTTCATCCTCGAGAGTTACATTTCGAAGTCGGACTGAATAACGTGTCTTCAGGCGAAAAACAACACAAACTCCAGGGAATCCGTGTGCATCAGAGTAATGACCCTCGTTCCGGGAGACGGCCACTCTAACCACCGAGCCACCACGCTGCCCTGGAGCCAGATGTGTGTAGGCACAATCTGCATGCAGTACTTTCCACACACACAGTGGTATTCACTAGTGCAGTGGTTCTTAACCTTATTGGAGGTACTGAACCCTGTAAGCTTCATCAGTGCATTCACCGAACCCTTGGTAATTGGAAAAATAAAATATGATTTCTTCAAAACATAGGTATATAATTTGTTAGTGCACAAAATGAACCATGCATCAGTTGCACACAAAATCAATGTGTTCAAAGAACAAAACCAACCATAAAAACCAACAAAAACATAACTCAATGACTATTTATTGCAAATCAACGTGACTTTTGCTGTTACCTTTCAGATACAAGTTCAGGAATGCGCTGCTTCACCTTGGCAAGTGCCACTTTCATATCATTTTCGCAACAAAGACTGTTCCTTTTCTTAATTTTCATGTCTACAATCGAAAAGGATTGCTCGCACAAATACGTTGTAACAAACAGTGTGAGTATCTCAAGGGCAATAAGGGGGTGTGGTACGATTTGGTGACACCAAAACGTTGAGAGCGTTGTTGTTCTGAAGAGTTACTGTTGAAGCTGGCTCTGCTGAATGACGTACAATCACAACAGCCACAAGTCGACTTCTGAGCGCACCAAGCAGCACAGATATCAAAGCTAAGCAATGTGGCGTGATCAGCTGCAACCAGCTTTATCACTGCGGAGTGTGACATCACGATTAATACGAGTAGCCTGAATTTCTTTTGTGTAACACATTTTTACCAAGCAACAAAATGTTTGCAATCTGACACGGCGAAGAAAAATTTTGTGTTACCAAATTGTGGGCAGCCAATTTTTTGACGGCCGACAAAAAGGGTCAGACATTGCTAGTGTGAACCGGGCTGTACTGTGTGTGTTTTGACCCCTGCTGAACCCCTGAGAGTGACTCACCGAACCCCTGGGGTTCGATCGAACCCAGGTTAAGAACCACTGCACTAGTGGCTTTGTGTGTAGAAACTGTACTTTAGATGACAACAGTAATCTGTAGGGAGGCTACAGGTCAGTTCCCCCCCTGTATAGTTTCTTGCTGTGCCTTCATGAGCCACCAGGTTTTATCTGTTTGCTCCGGACAATGTTTATCTATTGACTTTTAAAAGAGAATTTAAAGTTTATCATTCCCATAAAGGGACTGGATGAAATATCAGAAACCCATTTCACTATCAAGCGCAGATCAACAGCACCACAGACTGCAGCCTCCAGAGTGACAATAAAGTTAATTGAATATCATCTCTAAAATAGTCTAAGTAAAAAGCCGAGCGTCATAAACTTCAGAGCTTATAGATCAGGATTTATAGCACAGCTGTTGCATTAGACTCTTATTAGTTATAAAGAGCTGAACGTAATAAACTTGCAACTGAGAGGGTTGCTTTCAAAGAACTGTGTTCTAATAGTAAAGGCTAATGTTGATTATGGTTGGGTGGTATAATGTAACTGGGGTTTTGCTATATTGTTGATATGTCTCTTTAATATTTATGTTATAGACGAATCAGTAAGCAGAACTGGTTTATGGACATAATAAAATTCAGATATTGAAATGATTAAGATAATATTTATATTGTGTATTTTTTGTCAGATAGATGTTTGTCTCATTGTTAACTCAATAATCCACAATTAGACCTTCCCATGATATTATTTTATCTTTGACATTTCTCAATTAAGTTAGATTTTAGTATATCACAAAATATGCAAAATAAAGTAGAATTGCATATACCTAGAAGAATTGTATAACTACATTAGAGCCTGATCGATATGGATTATTGTTGATATTACATACGATTCCTTAAGATGTTATTGTCAAACTCTTCATGAATTGAATTATTGACATTATATAGTGTTTAAGTGTATAAATCATATTATTAACAAAACAATCAAATATATAGAACTTGAAATAAATAGTTACATTTTTTCAAGTGTAAACATCACTGCATATCTTATCTGTCAAAATAAAACGTTGATATGGTCTGTGAAAGGCTAAAAACTTGCCAATGCCACAAAGAGCATTAAAATTCTGAAATATACGTATTGTTATAAATGGATGTGTGATGATCAATTCATATAATTGTGTGATCATCATTTGCTTACGTGTGCTGTGACAATGTTCAGTGATCAAAAAAAGAGCCCAATGTGGTGAACTGAAAAATCTAGACACTCTTTGTTTATGAGGTGTATTTAATTAAACCCTCATGCTTTAACATTAAAATTTTTAAGCCAAACAGTGAAGAGATAAAGTCGAACTGCTGAAATCCCCCAGACTCACACAACACAACGGCGATAGACCACAACTTTTCCTCCAGAGGTGCAGGGCCTGTGAAGCCAACAGCTGGTGTTGTGTTCACAGGCAGTAAATCCCAGCGCTAAGCACTCTGAGGAGATGACACGCAGGGTTATGTGTGGGCTAACAACCCTCAGGTGGATAAGATAATACTGATACATGAGTTAGTCTTGAGATGGGTAGGAGTGACCCTGGGGCACCTGCCAGCGGGGATGAGGCGAGAACATCAGCGATCTCCTCAGGGAGCAGTGGTGACGGTTCAGGAGTGTGCCGAATGATCAACAGCCTGGATAACGCTCGGAGCACGTGCTCATAATTACTCAAGTGCAGGAGGAAAAGTCCTGCTTTCGAAACCTTACTTTAGTGAAAGCACTGATACCCTACTGTGAAAATACAGCACTCTATATAAAAGCCCTTTATTTAAACCCTCACTCATATAATCATTATCAGGAGAAATACTCCTTTATTAGGATTTACTATCACACATGTTGCTTTATTGAAGTGTGTTTCATTTTGCAGCTGGAAATGTTTAAGGTGGAGAATCATATCCCACGTTTATTTCAACTACTTGGGTTTTAAATCGTTTATTTAGCTGGTGAAACTTTCCCTGGAGCAATCAAGAAACATTTAAACCTCTAGTTCAGGGGTCTTCAACGTTTTTCAGGCCAAGGACCTCCAAACAGGTGGAGAGATGGAGCAGGGACCCCCTACTATATATATTGTATAAAATTGTGCCATGTATTAACTGCATCTCTGGAGCTCAGCCACAGTGATCTTTGGGTTCTTCTTTACCTCTCTCACCAAGGCTCTTCTCCCACGATTGCTCAGTTTGGCTGGACGGCCAGGTCTAGGAAGAGTTCTGGTCGTCCTAAACTTCTTCCATTTGAGGATTATGGAAGCCACTGTGCTCTGAGGAACCTTCAGTGCTGCAGAAATTCTTTTATAGACAGGTGTGTGCCTTTCCTAATCAAGTCCAATCAGTTTAATTAAACACAGCTGGACTTCAATTAAGGAGTAGAACCATCTCAAGGAGGATCAGAGGAAATGGACAGCATGTGAGTTAAATATGAGTGTCACAGCAAAGGGTCTGAATACTTATGTTATATATATATTAGGGCTGGGCAAGTTAACTCGTTTTAATCGCGTTAACTCATCACTTATTTAACTCAGACAATTATTTTATCTCGCATTAACTCAGGTTTGATTATTTATTGTTTTATTGTGAAAGTCAGGCTTTTATTTTGTGAAAGTCTGTTGCTGACTGCTGCGGAACCGGAAAAAAGAAAATAATTGGCAGATAAACAACCATGGATAAGGGTACGGAGCTTTTACATGGCCATTTTCATTTTAAAGTTCTTCCAGACGGAAGAACCAAAGTAATTTGTAGCCACTGCCAAGGTGAATTTTCTTATCACCGGAGTACTTCCAGTCTAAAATATCACCTAAATGCAAAACACACAGTTGATATCAGCAAATCACTCAACGAAACAGCGAGCGGAGCGAGGCTTCGGCAGACTACGTTAGACGCAGGGAGGAGTATACATTTTTCATAACGAAGAGGTAATGCCCTGGCAGTGGCATTGAGCTTTAATTTTGTATTTGCTTTGATAACATTGTTAAGTTGAGATTTACACTGAATATTTTATTTAACTGCTACTGTATTAAATGCTGATGTTAAAAGTGTTTGCACAACAAATGTTATGGCACTTTCGTTCATATGGCAGAACATTGAAAATAAAATTGCGCTATACACTACTTTTTAATTCATTATTGGATTTTGCGTATACAAATGCGATTAATCGTGATTAATCAGGGAAATCATGCGATTAATCGCGATTAAAACTTTTAATCGTTACCCAGCCCTAATATATATATATATATATTCTGTCAAGATGGGGTGCTGAGTGTACATTAATGAGGAATAATATGAACTCTTTTGATTTTTGCAAATTACTGCAATGAAACAAAGAGTGAAATATTTAAAGGGGTCTGAATACTTTCCGTACCCACTGTACATCTTGCATACAACACTGAGCTAATAAAGTAATTCACAGATTCATGTTTTTATTTTAAACATACATGTAGAAGAGACAGTGAATCCTCAAGCTATCTGTGGATGGCACACATACTCCCACATTAGTGAGATGTCGGACCCTGATGGGTAGCACACAACTTATCTAATCTTGGATGGATGGAGGTTGTCAGGCAGAGGCTCAAATCAGCCTCACAATATGTTAGATGCATGTTAATGTGTTTTGAAAGACATTTAAATTCGTGAAAAAAAAAAATATATATAATAAAAAATTAAAAAAATTGTCTTATCAACCAAAGATTTTGCGATCCCCCCCTGCAGTACCTCTGCGGACCCCCTGTTGAAGACCTCTGCTCTAGTTTATTAACCTCAAGTCATTAAAAATTACCAAAACTAGAGAAACGTGGTTTTCACTGGAAAGGAAAGGTGTGAAAAATTGGTTGTCGGAGAGTGGAGTGCACAATATTTACCTCTGAGATGAAATGGGGCAGAAGTATGAAGTTACTCAAATTAAAAGAACCTCAAATTAGTCTGCACTACAGCACGTGAGTAAATTAATGATACATTTCACTATAACTTTATAAATGCCAAATATGGAAAAATCTGCATCCCAGCATCTACATTCGGTACAAAGACGATTCATATTTCTGCTGCTGCTCATACAAATGCTTGTAGTCTTGACTCTGAGGAGCCTTTTATTCATCCGCCCCTGTAGTCATAAAGATACCACGAAAGAAACGCAGAAGCAATTCAATAGAATCTAAATTAGGTTGATTTAACAAAAGTCTACACAGGTAGACGTGTTAGCAAACACTGAATCTACTGCAGAATAAATAATGATGCAAATAAGAGAAGATGTAAATCTTTAAAACAGGTTGGACATAAACCTAATTTTTATAAGAAAGTGAAAACAAAGGAAAAACCTGATCTCGCCACGTATCAAAATGTAATAGTTTCTTCTTTTGCTATAGTTCCACCCTTCTGCCAAATGTAATGAAAATCAGTTGTGTAGTTTTTATATCATGATGCTAACAAATAAACCAACAAACAACTGCTGATGGTGGAAGTGAATAAAACATCTAAATATGAACAAATGATGAAATCTGTTGTGATGTTGAATAATGTGATTATATGAGATACAGCAGTATAAAAGTAAATGATTGTTCTCTTTGACAAAATATTTGTAATTTAAATGTTTATGTACTTGATGTTATTTCCTCTTTTATAATCTCTGGGAGTTGCTGGGTTTAACATCATGTACACACACTCACAGCAGCCTTATAAAGACTCTCTTCTGTCACTTTCCCATTACATACACTCTAAGTGTTGAGCGTCAAGTTTGTCTCGCAGTGTTTGTTTCAGGTTAAAATTTGACACCGGCCGGCGCCTCTCAGCTGCTGAGGAGAAAGAAGTACATGGGAGCCTGCTGCAGATTTATCTGTGTCCTGAGTGGGTTTCGGCTGCTTGACGAGATCACAGGATAAGGAGGGCATGAGTGACTGGGGGAGAGACTGGACTTTCATGTGTGAATGAAGGAGATGTAAAACTGATATTGATTAATGTTGAAGGCAGAGGTACGGCGGAGCGGGAGCCATCTCATATAGGCTTTTTTTAATTTCTCCTGTGTATTAATGATGTGGGGGGAGCAGCAGGAAACGCAGCAATGCAGATAAAGCAAGCATGTGCTCTGCTTCTTCATCTGAGCATCTACCTCTTTAAACTGCTTAACCTGCTCTGGGTTGTTGGTGGCTGGAGACTTTCCCAGCATGCAGTGGGTGAGAGGAGGGGGGGGTATTTTGGACAGGTTGCAAGTTGCTGCAGGGGAAGATTCTTTTGTTTGATGAAGTTAAATCAAAAATCAAAAAACGATTTGAGGGAAATGACTGTAAAATTACTTGTGATTATTTTCTATAAAGGAAAACATAGACCTGTGTTGTACATAGTACTAAACAATATGAGTTTAATCAAGCTTATTCATATTAAGATAAAACAAAACTGAAAAGCACTTAAAAGTTTTGTTGCAGCTGAAATAAGCTGTTTCAATGATTGATGTTTATCAGCAAGAAGTTATACTGAGAGATTTAGATGTTCTGAAAGGATACGGCAGCATGAAGGGGAAACCCAGTGTGGATCTGTTCAGGGGACAGGTCCAGGAGATATTTTCACTTTCTTTAACATTTCGTGATAAAAGTTTTTCAACATTATCTTTATCCCTCTGAAAATAACAGATCTAGTGGATTTAAATGTGGTTTCATACGGGTACTGATGGGTCTTGGCTCACGTGTCATTACAGGGTAAATTATAAATTTTGAAATAGGCTTTTAAATTCATAATGTAAACATATTTTTAATTTCTTCGTCAAAAGGTTACAGATAATGTTGAAATGAATTGATTCGTCGATTGTAAACAAATTTGCTATTCTGTTCTATGTCTTTATTGTCTTATATAATAAATATATAACAAAACATAAATTAAAAAGTAAAAAGGCACTTGAGCTGTAATCATGGTTTAAACATATACTGTTTATATGGACACGCTAAGACAAAGACATAGAAGCACACATGGCGGTGGTGTCACATTAATTTAACAGACTGTCCAACTGCTTTGGCAGGAAAAGACTAAATGTCCTGTGGCCAATCACAAGCTGGAAAGAAAAGTGGGTCAAAGATCACGAGCCCACACACACTGTCACAAAACGTCTTGTGTGACATCTCGGAGCAGAAGACACCAACACTTTGCTTCTGCTTTGCTTAATTTGAATGGATTTCTCTGAAAGCAAAACGCCAGCCCTGGAAAATGTGTGTGAGAGGGAGCCAAAATGCCAATGAGGAGAGGGGGGGGTCTTACAGTGAGAGACAAGACAAAGTTGGTGTGGGTGGCCTGCCAAGCGTGCAAGAGAAATATCGCTCTCACACTCACTCTGGCTCCCAGGATTCCCCGTGGCACGAGCACGCCGGCCGAACTGTGACAATCTCCGGCCAATCAAGGCCCCATGGCCCTTAATTACCGAGCCGTAACCTCCAACGATAATTCATGCATTTCAAAAGCTCGTGAGATAATCAGGGACATTAAAGCGCCTCTGGTCCGCGGCGGAGCTGGAGATGTGGCAGATGAAAGATGGCTGACAGACGGAGACCTCGGCCGATTCGAGGGGTTAGAGCTTTTTTACAGACTGAAGTGGCGATTTGAAATTGCTTGAACCTTAAGGGGACAGATGTTGCATGATAAACGACTTTTCTGCTGCAAAATGTGAAGCACTGCTATCCGCATGTCCAGAATGTCGAGGCATAAAACATATTGAAGCCACGTAGTGCATGGCTTTATCATCATTACGATGGTCCTTTAAGATTTCCATATAAAGAGAATGTGCTGTAACCATAAGTGGGAAGAAAGCGTAACAGCATATTAATTTGAATGTTTACATGTGTTCAAATTGTATTATTTTATCAATATCCGACAATTGACATTCCCTCAAAACAAAACTTGACTTACAAATGTGTTCTGCTGTCACCTTGTTCCAGTCAGTATTTAGTTTCTGTATCTCTAGATGAATTCATGCAAGATGTGAATGCACATCCAACAACATACATTTGAATTCAGGACAGTTTGCATTATATTTTCTATTGTTGATTTTATTATTCTGCTGAGACGTGTGTGGTTATCCAAACTGTAGCCAGGAGATAGGAGGATTAGTAAACCACAAAACTGTATCCCACCATGACTTATGTTTACTTACATTTAATCATTCAAAACCAATAACAACAACGGCAACATCAACAACAGTAATAATATGTAAGATTTATCTGGAAAACTCTTAATCTTTACATTATCCGAACCAATTGGGCACGTTTTACCATATTGTCATTTTAACTATAATGTGTTATTTCACATTTCTGCTCAATACTTTGGTTAATTCAAACTGAGCCACGCTTGATTTTCAGTTATTATTTTTAAAGTCTCACCTGCAGATTCCCCACTGTGCCCCCTTATTAACGTGCTGGATTCCATTTGGCAGCTATATAAATATGTGCAGCTCTATCATTAGCTCATCCCTGGTAATTAGCCCATTGTTAATCCAAATGGAACTCACCTGCTGTGCACATACAGCTGTGCTACACAGCGGCAGCTTTAAGACGCAAGGACAAAGCAGAAGTTGGGATTGGCATGTTGTATCTCCGCCTCTGAACACTCATTCTCTCAGCAATTAACAATCACAGAAAGCCCAGATACAACCTGGGCCAGGATTAATAAACTCCCTATCGCAAGTTATTACATTAAGCCCATGAGCAGATTATCCCTGTCCTGTGAATGGATGTCTCCATTTCCTGCCTCTCTCCCCGTATTGACTTCTAAATACATTCCGGCAATAGCCCTAAAGACAGAATTCTCATTTGGACGCTAGGTGAAACGTGTCGGGATTCAGGGATTCGATTCATTTGGAGCATTTAATCCCTTTTTTTGAAGTTGCTAATAGAAAATTGCACATAGTAGTTAATAGTTAATGACATAGACGTGTAGGTCCAAGACTTAATGTTTGCAAAAAAATCACTCAGAGGCAAAGCCTGTGTATTCCTGCAGGGCAGACAAGAGAGAGTTTTTGTTTTCAAGTGATGAGATTTCCCCCGGGGAGAAAACCTTGCACTTCAGATATTGGCATTGATTCGCTCCTCTGCAGCAATGCAGATATTTACCTTCTAGCTAATTGCAACAGGCAAGCCTCATTCTGCACAGAGAGAATAAGACTCGGCGAGGAGCGATGCATTTTCTGTCTCCTGGACGGACGCCACGCTCTCCCATCAGTCGGCTCATCTCAGTCCAACTGGTTTGCACTGAGCTGCTGGGTTCGACCCAAGCTGCTCCCC
Organism: Limanda limanda; assembly: GCF_963576545.1. Taxonomy (NCBI): domain Eukaryota; kingdom Metazoa; phylum Chordata; class Actinopteri; order Pleuronectiformes; family Pleuronectidae; genus Limanda; species Limanda limanda. Next base: position 1,411,898 of record NC_083639.1, read on the forward strand.
TGAGTGATGGTGACACAGCAGAGAAGTGTTGAAAAATAAGGGTAGGGACTTGTTGGCAAACAGAAGCAGTCTCCTCAACTTTCTCTTTGGTTCTTTTTGGTACCATTATTCATATTTGTTGTCTGGAACAGGCACTAAATGCGCTGCCCATTTCAAATAAGAGTCGGGCACAAACTCCCAAGTACATCATTCTTTAAGATGGAGCCACTCAGAGAAACCACTCGAGTGTTTAACTGAATAAATGTATCTTGATTGCATGATTGTGTTGAGAGAGAATTGCAAATCTTTTTCCTGATTTAGTATTTTAAACCCCTTTGTGAAAACCTTTTTCATTCACACCATCACTTAACTACAGAGATCCGAAGCAGTGACTCACCTCGAACTTGACACGGTTAACAATGAGTCAATGGGCGACCACAGAGGATCAGTTTTCATAATTTAAATTAGAGCCTCAGCTATTTATGGGTTGGCTGATTTTTTATTGGACCATATGAACATTTCACAGACAAATCAGTACAATTTGTCCATATGAACTTATATGGAAACTTTTATTCAACAGAATAAAACAGTAAATGTACATCGATGTATGAATTTTATATAAAATATATAAATAAGCATATATATATACATATATATATATATATATATATAAAGGTATCAGAACATTTATCAGAACATTTATCTTTTTTATATCAGCCTTGCCTCCCACCGAATTTAAATGCATTTAATTGCATGATTGTACAAAATCACTCACAATTTACTTGTGTAATGTGTCAACTTTATATTTATATCTACATGTCTGTGTCCTACAGATCAGGAGCGGATAGGAAAGGACTCGAACTACGAGCAGGAAGGGAAGGTGCAGTTTGTTATCGATGCTGTTTATGCAATGGCACATGCCCTGCACAACATGCACCAGGAGCTCTGCCCAGGGATAGTGGGCCTGTGCCCGAGGATGGATCCCATCAACGGCACTCATCTGCTGAAGCTCATCCGCCGGCTAAACTTTGCAGGTGAGTTATGTTCTTGAGGCTGAAGAGACTACGTTTGTTTCAGATTTAGGGGTTTATCGTAATGTGAGGTTTTAAAAACACTCTTTACTCTAACTAACATTTCAGAGGCAAATCATCTTCACATCCCCTCATGATATGAGGCTGTACCTTGAAGGTCAAAGTGTTGGAGTCTTTTCTCCTTCAACATTTGCACAGGCAACAGGAAACATGATCTATTTTTGCATGAAAACAAACAAATGACAGATGTACGGTAGCATTTCTGAAGGGACATTTTAACAGGCCATACAAACCGTGGATATTTAAACCTAATAAAACAAAAAGTTTAAAAGAGACTGTGAGTGCTGATAGTCATCGTCAGCACTGTAATAAACGTCTAATAAAGTCAATGTACAATAAATAATCAGGGATTTGTAGAAACATTATTTTATTATTTTACTATAATGGAAGAGAAGAACGATGGGTCCCCTCAGTCACTTTGATTCATCCTCTGTATATTATATATTGAGCGGCGGTGATGCTAACTGAAAGATGAATTGAATCACCAAAGTCGTTAGGATTTCATCCTTTGAGAAGAATGAATGTTTGAACAGAATGTTACGGAACTCCATTTTACCGTCTGGTCCAAAATGTCTGCGCAGTAAACTGAGACTATTACATCAAATATAATATTAAATTATAATAATTATTTTGAACCTGGCAACTGATATATACTACTACTACTATAAACGCACTAACCTGAAGCAGTTTATGTAAACCAGGGACATTTTACCATCTCGTGGGTCAGAAACCAGTATCTTACTCACGGTCTTCTGTTGTGTATGTTTTTTAATTTCCTCAATGTAGCCCCACATTATTCTCAGCTATTAGTCAGGATCACGTCACATATTAATATGAACTGCTCTCACACAAAGAGCAGTGATCCATCAGTGGGTTTCATTATATAGACTCTGCCTCTTTAACACAAAGCAATTTAAGACAATTAAAATTTCTTAGATAGAGACTGGAGCTTGCAGTGATGATTCAGATTAATTATTCATTTAACTCCTGCCCATCAAGTTCATTTGTCATTCTGCATATTGCATTGGTAGAATATCAATTCCATAAAACTAGGAAGCTGTTTATTACAATGAAAGTGAGTAATTACCAGACACTTTTTTACAATATTTGAAGATTCAGATAGTTGTAGCCCTCTGCTTATTTATGGCTGTTTTTACAAGTTTGGGAACAGTAGGAGCTTTGTAGGCAACATTAAAGCAACACGCAGCCACACGTGGTGATTCATTGTGCGGGGAATGGGAGTGAATGAAGCTTCATCGTTTGTGAATCTTCCAACTCATTTGGAAGCCTCTATTTTTTTTTGAAGGTTTTAAAAAGTTGCATAGTGTTGCTTTAAAGTGGATCTCACCAGCTGCCCAGCCAAAATGGCAAATAATCAAAAAGTGCGGATGAGATCACTTCAGCTTTCCAGGTTGTAACAAGTCGTCTCGCAGAAAAGAAAACCTCTCGTGCTGAATTATTTATTCAGTCAACTAATCAGAGCAAACTCTACTGCAGCGTCTGAATCCACTGATGTCCTTGGGGCAGATGCGTCACACGCTAATGATTTATTTGTGTTTACTATCACAACAAACCCGTGTGAATTAGTCACCTTCATCTAGTGTGTTTCTCTTTAAATGTTGTTATAGCAACAAGCAGGAAAAGTGTATCTAGGTTTGGTTGTGTACATTTTTAAATCGGGAGTAGGATTTCTTCAATATAATATTCAATATAAGCTCAGTTTGGATCTAATCGAGTTCATCAATGTAAAGACGCTGATTTGCTCACATTATTTGCTGGGAAAAACAAAACAACCATTAAAACCCCCTTAAACCCCAACTGCACAGGCTGAGCATCCAAGAGCATGTGGCAGAGAAACAACTGACAGACCACTGTTTGCATCATGCATGTTGTGTTCACTGGCCATGCATGTTGTGTTCACTGGCCCTCAGACAAAAAAAAGATGTTTATCTCTGATCGTCTGTCTGGATTCATGAAGTTTACACAACTGTCTGCAAAGGAATGTGCTTGTCTCCGATTTGCATAGACTCAATGTTGTGTTTTTATTCCATCACTGCATATAATCTTTTACCTTAGAGAGCAAACTGAGTCTGGCACAGAGTTCAGAGTAGGAGTTTCAGATGCAGCTGGAAAACAAGGCAGCTTTTTTCCTCCCTTTGGCACCGATGTTTGTGTTCTTTGAGGTTTTTCTGTAAAAATCCTAAAAGTCACACACATTTTTATCTAAAATGGGGGAATGATTGTGTGAGCATGGTATATATTTTCCGATACAGGTTATAAATCGACTCTTTTAAAATGGTTCCAGTGCCTTAACCTTGACAATATAAACCCACTGCAATAATCTACATAAGAGTTTTAGTGCTCTATAGGGTAAATATTCCAGCTCCAAACTCATCGTCAACAGTCTCCTCACCACCAGGGGCGCTCACACTGCCGGCTGATCGAAAACAGTCAAAAAGCAGTTTGCTTTTTGACAAAAACTTCATTAAGTTTGTTGTGTTCCTTTCTTTTACGCTGAATTGTTTTCAAACATTTGCTGCAAGTCCTGATGTCGGAATCCTTTTGCGTGAAAAACTGCAACAATTTCGACTGTTTAGCTTTTGGCATTTTGTTGTTGTGCTGACTGGTATTTGAGGAAGCTACTAGCTAACTGCAGAGTGAGGTTAAGTGCTGTGTCGCAACCAGAGTTAAGTTTAATGTCAACTAGGCAGATGTCATGATGATCATATTGCCGTAACTACTTACGAAACAGGGCACCCAAATCTGCGTTGTGATTGGTTCCTGTATGTTCCAGCCATGTAGGAACCGTTACGTGACCAGTGTTAGATTCCAGAACACAACCCTATTGAATGATGGATAACTCTAACCCCTTATAACTGCAGCCACAAAAATTGGTTTTACAATGAGGACTAAGTGCTGTTCCTCACAAAGTGGCCTCCAGTGCAGCACTATTGATCATATTGAACTAAATATTTCCTGAACCAGGCTAACTACATAAACGTTGCACCACCATCTGACCAGAGGGAGTTGCCTTGAGGTTACGCTACACTCCATCTAATTGCATCAGCACACAGCGGTATATTGAACTTGTCCAGATACATAAAACAACGTAAGTGCTGAGACTGGACTTGCCTGGCCTGTGTATTATATTTTCAAAGACAATATTTTTCTCTGTGCTGTGATATTAGTATGTTACGCACCAGTAAACAAAAAGGAGCTGTCAGGAATTGTTTGTGAAAACAGGTGATATTTCTCCATCGTGATGATTCATTCTTGGGGCAGAGCCAGCAAAAAATCTATTACTGCACGTTTTCTGTTGTCAGCAGTTTTCACTGGACATCTGCTCAAATTCCTTTGTATTGTCTTTCTCTGCAGAGCTCGCAGGAGTCCGGTAAAACCAGACCCACTGCCAATGGATTGTGTCTCAGGTTGCATACGTACTGAAACTTTATAAAGGTTAAATGTCGAAATGTTCTTAAGAAGCAAAGACCTTTTTAAAAGCTCAATGCTATTTTTTCTTCCCGTTCATCCAGCAGCAGAGAGCTGTGGCCGATACAAGCAGGAGAATCAAACAGGCTCAGTCCGTCTTTATGCACGGTTTGACTCTCTTTAGAGCTCCCTTCCTTCTTGTTCCCACCTCTTAATTCAGTGTGGCTCAGAGTCATTCAGACTTCAGTGGGCCTCGGCTGAATGAAGCTTCCCATCAGTGTTTCATGTCTCTCGCTATCACGTCAGGGAAAAGTGTTTTCGCTCTGCCGCCGTCTGAAAAGCAGTGGCCTTTCCAGCGTCATTCTCACCGGGGACAGTCGAGTGAAGAATAAAAAAGGCGAGTTCTCGGGTATTTTTTTCCCATCTTTCCACACCTATTCCTCTCCTGTCAAAGATGTGCCACGTCCTCATTGTTGTGGGGCTCAAAAGGATGATTCCAATTGACACATTTTTCGCATAATGCAAATGTTTTCACTTCAATACTGACGTGAAACTCAGGCCTGTTCTTCCTAAAAATCTAACATCATAACACTGTGAAGCCTGTTCATTTTACCAGAGGCTACGTTTATATATATTTTCTTGTCACCTTAAAGGACCACACCAAAGAAATGTACTGTACATCCTCAGAAAGAGCTTTTACTTCACTTAGCTGCAGTGAAGAACCATGACTTTGTTTGAAACAGGCTTATTCACATCAAAGACAGGATTTGCCATTTCCCAGTTTTATGAGCGTGTCTTATCACATTATCCCAGTATATGCACGAAGCAAGTGAAATGCTTTTTAGGACGTCAAGCTGAACATTCGAGCTGGCCAATGTGTTTTGAATCAACAACAATATTGTTCTATTGAAAATATGATATAACAATTATTTCTATTGTGATGCATTGTATTAAATAATAACACATCCACTAATGGTCATGGTAATCTGGTAGTTTTTTAATTTTGCTGTTAACAGACACTGATGAAGACATAAGCTAGAGGTAAATCCACAAGGCCCAATATCGCTTCCAATAAGTCATCCCCTCAAAATGTACGATCTCAAAACATTTCAAACACTATTTCATGACATTTTATGACCTTTGATTTTGAACATAAAAAGGGGAAATCCTTTAAATTGTTGGATCTGCTGCTTATTTGAGGCTAGATTTTTTTTGACCTGCTGCTAAAGCTCTCTTACACTCACTCAAGTTCTGCTTGAGCCCAATTTGTTCTGGTCAGACCAGTTCTGAAATCACGACACAGCTCTCTTGCTGCTACTGTTACAGTATTTTCACATGTTGCATTTAATTACTGATAAAAATCGATCTATTCCTGTTATGAGGCCAAATTCAGGTCATATTCATCCCCATAGAGCTGCAGAGTTACTCTCTTGTAACCCTCCGTTATTAGTTCAAGATTTTTGCAGCACTGGTTGAGTCATCGTCAATACACTCAATCCGTCTTGCACTGCTGCTTCACATTAAACACCTCTCAGGGGCTCAGAGGGCAAGATTCCATCCATTAGGAATCTGCACTAACTGTTAAGTTGAACTATCAGTCACCTGACAGTAAAGTGCAAGGGCAGGACAAGGACAGTTGGAAATTAGCATTGAGCAGTGTATCTGTTCAGGAGGAGAAATGATGCAGTTTAGTAATGAGACGTATAATTTGCATGTACATTATGCTAGAGTACGTTTTTTTAAGCTAATTTAACGTTTGCAACATTTCAATATAGCAGAACCATATGTGCTGTGAGTGGGTAATCTTTCAAATGTCATGACAGAGGCAGCAAGGTGAGAAAAGTAACACAAACACTCCCCAAAAAGAAAGTGCATCCATGATAAATTCTGCATGATTTACCTGGGCAATGGTCATTAAAAGTTAATGACCCGTGTAGAGGGCAGCAAGCTGTGCTGCCGTTCACCAAGGTGTCCTGGTTGTGCATCCATGCAGAACAAGCACATGTTGGATTAATGATCACACTTGGGTAATTATTAAGGTGTGTGTGTATGTGTGTGTGTGTGTGTGCGTGCAGCGGAGGAGGGAGGTGGAGCAATACCATGATCATTAAATATTACATGTAATTACAAGCACTCCATTAACCCCAGCGTTTGTTTGAGAGCATACAAAGCAGGGAGCAAACGAGTGGCCTGTGGTGGAGCGCGGCACGATGCAGCGGTGGCACAGGCCTCCGAGGGGCTCATTATTAACCTGACTAGTGAGCCGACTGTTTAGACAAGCAGTTTGTGCCACATGACAGCTTCTAATTCCTCATCTGCAACTCAAACGTTGAGCATACTGCCCCCCAATGCACCCTAATGAAGAGGATGCCCCACTGGCTTAAGAAAAACGTAGACTTTATATATAAAAATGGAAGACAGGTCTCCACTGTACAAAAATTAAGCAAAAAGAACCCGGAAACTCGGAGCTGCCATCTTGTGTTGGTGAGTCTGCGCCGTAGGGATCATTGGGACTCACAACTCACAAATTGATTAACAGGTCAACAATCATACTATCCCCCCCCAAAAAAAACAACTTAGAATTTTTATCTTAAAATCTTGAAATTACTTGCAATTTGGTTTTCTGCCTTTTTAGACTGTAGGTGAGGGTTGATAAGTCGTATCTGAAACATATTTGATGAAATCCTCTTCACGTTCAGACAGCCACCAATAAATAAAGTTGTTTGAAAAAAAACAAAAGGAAGCCAGTTTCTGATTCCCTCGCAGGAGTGTAATAAACCCGACTAATCATTTCATCCACACAAAATGAAATGATTTGCTGGTGCACCTGCCTGACTGCCTGCAACCCTGCCTGTGGTCGCCTAAAGCAGAGACAAGCATAGACAAGCTTTGATAAGGGGAAAGACGGGAGGGGGTTGGGAAGTGTCTTTCTAGCTTTCCCAGGATTACCAACCCCAGCATTAAACAAGCACGTTATATACGAGCAGTGGTAACAGGTGAAACTCGTGCATACAGACTTACAGATGTACAGTAGCTCAAAGCCGAGAGTGTCAATCTCCGGAAGGTCTTCATTTGAAAAGCAAGCATGACCGAAAGACCCATGAAGCAGTTTAATATAATCATATCAACAGCGTTATGCCGGCAGTGTTGCTGTATTATTCTCTCGAAAACCACCAGTGTGGCATTCAGCGTCCAATTTCCTCTTCCACTGACAGCGGTGTCCACATAAGCACTCACAGGCTCGAGCACATAACCCCGACCGTGACAGTAAAAGGCAGAAGGTTTCAAAGCATTTTATTTTAAAAGCTCCGGAAATTGCAGGAAATGGAAGAAAACAGCAAGATTCTAATCTGTGATGGAAAAATATGACAGTTTAGCAACGCCCGTTGATGAGCTTAATATGTTTTCTATAAACATAATGCTTCTCCGCTTCATAGAGTCACTGTAATCCTCCCGTGATCACTGGCTGCTTTGTGATGTGGGCAGCATTGTCACGCAGGCGAGGCTGAGTGAAAAGGTAATGCCGTAATCCAGCAGGCCTGACTCATGGAGATGTGGATTAGGGCGCCGCATCCTCCAGGGTTAAAACAAAGAGCGGGGGGGGTTACTCATCAGCAGAAATCCATCAGCGGCAATTGGCCACGTTTACCCTCTTGTTCTTAACTGGGGTGCTCATTGTGTTTTGGGAGACTTAATAATAAACCAGCCAGTGGAGAAAAAAAATAAAAATGCAAGGGCTTAGGGCTTTCATCGGTTGGAAGGTATAGACGTTTGTTAGGAGCTGACGAGAAAAGCAATTAGACATGAAGTTTCCCTCGTGCTCCCTCTGAGGAGAGAACCACTCCACGTTCCATCATGATTAAACAGATTGCTGGACTGAAATGGAGGCTCATCTGCTTTTCCATTGGGGAGCTCACAAAGAAATCTTTGGTGTGCTCTCTTTGTGACACGGCATTACAGCCCATCTTCAAAACGCCACACGGGAGCACATTGTTAAACATGGTTATCACAGCAGAGGACAAACCGAACAGATGCCATGAACGGGGATGAAAGTGAGTTTGAGTTGAAGTGAGGGTCATTTGTGGTTTTTCAATTTATCAATTTATCGATTTATTTTAGCCAGTACGGACACGAGGCTACGCTGGTTGCAAAACGCAGCTTTAAGTGGATGGCCCTATTATCAAATTGTTGTTATTGTAGTTGTCTGAATATAATTTAAAAGTGTTGTTTTCTACAATAGTAATCTTGAGGTTAAGCAGAACATCACACTAAAGTACAACGTGAAGTTAAAATGTAGCCTGATAATCTGATTAGATTTGGTTTTATATCATTCACCGAGCCTGACAACGTGTTCATGCAGATTTATGTCAGGAATGTGTTATTTGGTTTCCTTTTGCTCAATATGATGACTAGTGGGCGACATTTCTGTCCCACTAGTGTCACTTTCAGTTTGGCCACTTCAGTCACTTTTTCTCTACTGCCTGTATTTGTCGTGCATCTATATCTTGTTAGCTACGTATAAAGATGGAGTCTCCATTCTTAATCCCAGATCTATCCAGTGAACCAGGGATTGTACAATATATGATCCACTAGCTGTATATATCCAGTAGTGGAGGTTTACTTGTCACGGACACACTCTTTACTCCAAAACTACCGAACCGGTTTTGTGAACTGTTAAGCCTGACTCAAGGAAGAACCCATTATATTCGTTTTGAGCAGATTTGGATGAATGGGCAGATCCAGCCATTTCTTTTTCGCTTTCTCTAACATGACGAGATGGGTTATCAGCCTTTGAGGAGGTTTATGCTCCATTTGTGCCCTTGTAGTGTGCATAGCACCACAAGATACATAGTCTCAAGTACCTGGCATAGTGAAGTCATGACCTGACAATAGTATAAAGAGACACCCAACAGCTCCGACAATGAGCTTCACTCGGCGACAGTGGAGAAGAAAAATCCCTTTTAACAGGCAGAAACTTCAAGCAGAACAGGAAACAGGGTGGGCAGCCATTAGCCCTTGGGTGACTTGAGGAGAGAGAAGAGACCAGGAAGACAAGAATTATAAGCCAACTGTAGTAAAATGGTTTTAAGGCAGCTATACGACTACTTTAATATTAAATATAGGGCTTGGAGATATGACTCAAATCAATATCACAATTATTTCAAACTTTTACCTCAATAAATGTCGGTTTTCGACATATCTGCGGTCTACAAAAGATCACGGTCATGGTTGGAGAGGAAAAGATTGATGTGTTACAGCATGAAAGTCAGACACACGCCACATTCCTATTCACCATGTCACTTTCCACACTACGTACAGTATATATTTTATCTTGAAACACAACAGGCACAGAAAGTCCTCAGCTGTTTTTTCAATGCTGGGATTGAATGTGTAACCTTATGTTCAAGAATCATCCGGTGTGACCATGAGTCTAACTATATGTTTTCACAGGGAAACATCCACAGCTATTGAAAATATGTTCTCATTGAATGAGAAAGAAAAAGAAAGAATCCACAAACATCAGCTTGGTTTATAATGTGCTGGAATGATCGCCTTAATAACTGCAATAATAACGGCATCGCATTAGTTTGCCTTCACGGATTCATGCTCACAACACAGAAAATAGCATGTGCAGTAAATGATGATGATGATGATGATAATTTATCTCTCCTTTAGGCATAGCCGGCAACCCTGTGCTCTTCAACGAAAATGGAGACGCCCCTGGACGCTACGAGATCTACCAGTACCAGATCCAAAACCAAACGGCTGAATACAAAATCATCGGCCACTGGACAGATCAGCTCCACTTTAACGTAAGCATTTCTCTTTTTCTATCCATTGCCCGCTCATACGCAGATATTCTCCATTCTCCCTGCAAGTGTTGTGTTAACGTTGGCGTCCGCAGCGAAAATCCCTCTCTAAAAACCTGACTTCTCCGCAGCTGCGTGTTCGCCCACTTCCTCGTCCCAAACCATTTGATAGCGCCGAGTGCCATCTTCAAAGGTGTAAATATCCAGAGGGCGCTTGAATGATTAACAGGGCAGACTGTGATGAAAAGAGAGCGCTATGAAAGCTTAAGGACAGACATATTAAATATCATCTCTCCAGGCGGCATCAGTGACTCACAAAAACAATACTGTGGGCAGGAGATGTGATGGAGTAACGGTATTATAACTGCAAATTACATGAAGGCACCAAACAAATTATGTTTTGACAAAACGAAGAGGAGGCCTTGGGCGGGCGAAGTAGAGCAGGATTGAACACATGAAGCAGTTGGAGAGGAGCTTTGTCTGCCGTGCTCCTCTCACAACGTGCGCTATGCCGAGAATAAGGCGAAGGATTGTGCTGGGCACCGACTGTGGAACGTGCCAGCTCCGACTCTAAAGCCGGCTATATTTAATTAGCGTTCTTTGAGTTCTTAATTAAATACATATTTAGAGACACATTTACCGGCTTTGGATGAACAGTCACCATTGAAAAAAAATTGATAACATTAAAGAGAGCGGCACCGTTTTAAATGAGGAATTTAATTTATCTTTACAAGTATGCCTGTAAAAAAGGATGGGGGAGGAGGGGTCCACCAGAGAGAGGAGTCGGCTGGAAAGGAATTCATCATTTGTTTCTCTTGAGTATTGATTTTTGAAAACAAACAACTGGATCAAGAAGAATGAAACACTGTCAGTTTCCTGTAGAGCAAACTATGTTCCCTCCTTTTCCTCCTGTGTGTTGCCCTTCACATAATTTGACCTCACACTGGGACATTTTTGCTGAATCTATATAAGAATAGAGAATCTCCACAGCCACTAATATCACGCAGACATTCTGACCATGTAGCTTTCGGCAATTAAGGGTCAGGCGACTCCCTTCTTTGACCTCGACCCTTTGATTTTAACTTAGCAACTTTAAAGTTTAGTGACTGTATATTGCATGTTGTGATGTTTTTGCGGTGACAAAATATGTCCACACATAGACAGAGATGCAGGGAGACAAATCCTTCCTTTCCAGTTCCAGCTAGAGACTCACATGGGGAAAAAGATACTAGCCCCACTGCCACAGCTCATAACCAAGTAGTATCAAATCATATTTTAGTACAAGATCAAAAACCCAAACAATAAGTACCATCTGTCTAGACTTTCCTTGAACCCCGGGGCTGCGGATCTTCTGGGATCAGTAAAGCATCACTACCTGTCACTGCCATTTTAAAGGATACAGGCAGCTTAGCACAAATCTCTTCTCATCTGTCTTAACATCCCTTCATATCTCTGTATCTCTCTGCCGTCGCAGGTTCGTTCGATGCAGTGGCCGGGTGGTGTCCGTCAGATCCCTTCCTCAATCTGCAGCCATCCCTGTCAGCTTGGTGAGCGCAAGAAAATTGTGAAGGGCATCCCCTGCTGTTGGCACTGCGAGCGCTGTGATGGTTATCAGTATCAGGCGGACACCTACACGTGCAAGATGTGCCGCTTTGATTTGCGGCCAAACGAGAACCACACGGGTTGTGCTCCGATCCCCATTGTGAAGCTGGAGTGGAGCTCTCCGTGGGCGGTCATCCCGGTGCTTATTGCTGTACTTGGCATCATGGCCACTTTGTTTGTGGTGGTCACGTTCATCCGCCACAACGACACCCCCATCGTGAAGGCATCGGGCCGAGAGCTGAGCTACGTGCTGCTAACTGGCATCTTTCTCTGCTATGCCACAACATTCCTGATGATTTCCACCCCCGATGTAGGAATCTGCTCCCTGCGGAGGATCTTCTTGGGTCTGGGGATGAGCATCAGCTACGCGGCCCTACTCACCAAGACCAATCGTATTTACCGCATCTTTGAGCAGGGTAGCATGTCCGTGAGTGCGCCCAAGTTAATTTCTCCAGCCTCCCAGCTGGCCATCACTTTCACCCTGGCGTCAGTGCAGCTGCTTGGGGTGTGCATCTGGTTTGGCGTTGATCCCTCCAAGGCAATCATTGACTATGAGGACCAGAGGACGTCTAACCCCGTGCTGGCTCGTGGTGTGCTCAAGTGTGACATCTCTGACCTGTCTCTCATCTGCCTGCTGGGCTACAGCATGCTGCTCATGGTCACCTGTACAGTGTATGCCATTAAAACCAGAGGGGTGCCCGAGACCTTCAATGAGGCCAAACCCATCGGTTTTACCATGTACACCACCTGCATTATTTGGCTGGCGTTCATCCCAATCTTCTTTGGCACTTCACAGTCCACGGAGAAGGTAAGATTACAACCACTTCTGCTTGATTTCTCTTCTCCTGCTATTGATACAACTGATTGAAACTATTACTTTGAAATCATAGTCATTACAAGGTACTTATACTTGGAACTATTGTGGATAGTAAGTGCTTTGACTTTTCATGTTTAAATCGTGCAGTTACTACACAAAACGTTTCCCATTACTGACAGTACAGTTCTTTAATCTTAATACTTTGAGCTTCATCCCACACATATGATAGAGAGCAAATGCTTATTTTCATATCAAAATATTCAACTATGCTTTATTAGTACAACTTCAATTTTAGAAATGAAGTGAATGGAACTCAGCTGCTAAAAACAGCAGCTAAAAAACGGGATGTCATGCGGAAATCTCAGACTAACACTCTCCAAGTGTGGACACAGTTTTCTGAGTTCATTCTCTAATAACTCTGCGGGCAGCACACAAACCTGTGACTCAATATGTGATGGCTGTATGCCACAGTGCATTAGAAACCCATGAGCTGTTTACATAAACACAAGCGCAGACTCATATTCCCATGTCAAATCAATGTTCCTGACCTTGTGAACCGTGGACCTGGATCACATCCAGTGGGAGCACTGGGAGGCTACAGGTCAAGAGGGATCCGAAGGGGCTTGGAACGCGCCTCCAGATGAGTCGAAGCCAAAAGGGTACAACAATGACACAGTAGAAATGTGTATATCCAGTTGAAAGAGGTCTTTGGCCGTGAAACGAAAGGGGCTCAGTGGCTACAAGAGAAGCCAAGAGGGAAAAGCCTCATTTTGGCAGGGACACTATCAGCTGTGCCAGCATGGGTCTGACAGATGCAACAAATTAATCCTTACCTCCTTTACACGAAACAATGCATCAGAATCCTGGCTCAGGAAACTGGCTGCGATGGTTACCTGTGTGGAAACACAGATGGAGAGTGTGCATTGCATCATGCTCAGCATCCTAAAATCAGATTCTACAGTTCAAAGTCGACAGCATTGCAGAAAACACCCACATTGCTGCAGCCAAGTGTATTACATTAATATTGATTAGTAAAAAAGTGTGTGACTCCCACTTTAATGACGTTTTCTCATATGTTGCATGTTGTGTTAACACCACGGAGCCTCAACTTGTGTGAATCTGAATGTCTGTCTTATCGTGCCCCATAAATCCACTGATGTAGACAATAAAAATTGCCTATGCACCAATAAAAGTATTACATTCTTGATTATCATACACAATAAAGAAAAAGCTGCCCAAGTACAAAGCCCACCTTATTTTTTAATGTGAGCGTTGCACATCCTAAGTCGCATGTCAACAGCAGCCATGGATACCGGCGAGCCTTTGTTTAATCATCCCATCTCCTCTCTGAAGATGAAAGAGAATTAAACAATCACAGAGCTATTGAGCTTTTTTGGAGGATGAGGTAATCCATTAGCCGGCATGGCTCTGAATAGTAAAATACAAGTGGGGAAAGAGAAAAATCTATAAAGGGTAAGTGAAGTCCTACTTTTTTGTTTCGTCTTCTTCTTCTGTACCTCGGATGAATTTAAATGATGATGATTTACAAACTCAAAAAACTAATCAAAGACCCTCAGTTTCCACGCTCCAAATTTTATGACTCACTCATTAATTTTTATATTCTGTCGAAAACTGTACACACAATGGCCGGGAGATAGGCCTATTTTTATCGATTAGAGAACTTCTATCATTGCCCTGCGCCACAAGCGTTAAGGTAAAACATAAAATGAAACTCAAACATGGAAATTTAGCTTCAGGGAAATGTTCCACTTTTACCCCTTTTATTAATTTAAAAGTGAAATCACATTTAATATAAAATTAAAAGGGCCTTTGAGTGTCGAGTCAGGAAAAAAGCATTACACTCTAATACGGTTGAGGGGAAGTAAGGCCGTGCACGCTTCTTTGTTATAGTGGAACGCTTTTAACAAACTGACTTCCCAGAAATAAAATACAGCATCGGTCCTCAAATGACAAAGCTCTGTGGCGATGGTAGAGTGGATGACCATGATCCATTAGAAGCAAAAGATGAAGTAATAATAATTATAAAAATGTATTTACTTAAAACAATCACAGTTTCCTATTGTCGAAGGCCACATCTTCAGACATCTAATTTTGATCAGCCAAGATATAAATTCTTTTTATGCATGTATGTACAGTATGTATGGATGGACGGATGGACGGATGGACGGATGGATGTATGGATGGATGGATGGATGGTAGGGATGGATGGATGGGGTGTGGCACAGAAGGAAGTGCAGGTTATTCACTAACCACCAAGGTGAGTGACTATAGAACAAACATTGAAATGAAGAAGCACCGTGTGAATGGGTGAATGTGCATCGTAGTGTAAAGTGCTTTGAGTCATTTATACCAGGGAAGTTTATTTAGCATTTCGTCAGACAGACAGATCCCTCCTGTTTCTCTCCTCTCAGCACACATTGCTCTGCACAGACACAGTGCAAGCTGCTGGACGCTGTCCATGTTTGTTGTGGTGCAAGAAAACATGACAGTTGGACATTTGTGGTGTTGTCTGTTGCCAACTCCTCTCGTTACCGACCAGTCGTACAGTGTGCATTTTGTGTATGCTCTTTCCACACTGTCAGAGACTAAAAATAAATCAATCAAGTTGGTGGAAACAGTCTATTCGTGGGGTTCGACCAATCCGTGTAAGTTTCAGCATTTTTTTCACTTCATGAGATTGCTAGTGCTGTAATTGTCGGCACTGGTGTCACTCCCTGAAACTGACTTTCCTGCATGAAATATTGTCAAATTGTTGACATTTGAGCTAGATGTGCTGACGCTACACTCCCTGAAATCCCTTATTTTCCACTTATCTATACATAGTACTTGCTGGTGGCAGTGCAGAGCAATAGTTGTGATGAAAACGTGATTTCTGTGAAAAGAAAAACTGCAGTTTTATCTGGATTATACCTTAAACATGTGGTTTCGTATCAGTATAGATTTGCAGGCATGCCGATGCCGACCAGGAATTTTCAGCTTGCTTCAGATTCACAGCGAAATAGAATGACTTCTCTCTTGGCCGTTTCCCATCATTTCAACACGTTTGGTGAAATCTGTTCGTAGATTTTGCATAATCCTGATGACAAACAAACTAAGCAACTAACCAACAAATCGACAAACACACGGACAGGGGTGAAATTATAACCTCTAATAATTGAAATGACAAATCAAGCTATCCCTAAATAGAAAAACATGTGTACTGTGAACATATGTATGTTCTGAAGACCAGCTACTAACAACATGTGTTCTTTTAATAGGAGTTCTTGGCTTTAACAGTTCAAACGTAAGAAAATAAAACCTGTGACAGATTTTCTGAGCGGTTACATAAACAATGTACCTATTAAAATAATTAACATGTCAAAGCAAGCGCACCTCGTATTCATCGTACTGTAAATGACAGGCCCCACAAAGCCTCACAGCCCACGCTGACATGTAGTTCAGAGCAATTAAATGCTCCACTTCCTCTGAGGTCTTGATTTACCTTATCTCGTCGCCTATGCTCTCATCACCAGTTTACAACAGGCCTCTGCCTCGGCATTACAAGCACAGCCATTTATTTGTCAACCTGGCAGAGGGATAAACGTAACGAAGCGCGCAGGAGGCTCCCTCCATCATTCAGACAGAGACACCTGCTCTATCTGTGGAGCACGATCACTGAACTGTGCGCTGCCGTCAGGAATAGATGTGACACCTGCTTACCTGGAGAAAGCGTCTAAATCAGGGGGGTTGTCTATGGAGAAGGAGGCCGGGGGAGGAGCGCCGAACGATAGCCTGCATGGAAATGGGCTTTAGAACAATGGGCTCAATTCAAATTCAATCAGCCCACACAAAGAGGCGCTGCCATCGCGAGTGCACGAATGGACTGACGGATTGAACGGTGTTGTTTATTTCGCCGTTACGTTTCCATCACACTTTTGGCGGTGTCAGCCGAACTGCTGTCGGTGCGCCGGTCGGACAAAGAGTGGGAGTTGAGTGGGAGTTCAGCAAGACCAGATGTTAGACAGGAGCGTCCTCTGCGTTCGTCCCGGTCCTTTTCCATTTCCTTCTTTGTCTCTCCTCAGTCCACAGATTATCAGCATTACTCACACTAATGTCCCACAGGCTCAATGCTACATAATGAAGAGCGATGCTACAGAGAGAGCCGAGCAGCATCTTCAGAGAGCGGTCGCTGCGTTCATTAGGCCGAAAGCACAGCGGCCCCTCTGGGTCCTGGCTATTGACCCCCGGCGCTCCAGTAATGGCTGAACAGGGAGTGAACCTAATCAAGGCCAAAGGATTGTGATCTTAATAAATGACATTCTCCCATGAAGGTATATTATTGAGTCCCCCAGGGGCTCCTATTTGTTTATAAACTTAATTAGTGTGCAATTAAAGTCTCATGCAGCAAGTCTCTCTGCACAACATGTGTGCTGCATGCTGAGAAATAACCCAGTAGCTCCGTGTAAAATAGGGAATTATACAGTTTGAATGAATTTGATAGTTTGCATCCTGGAGCAGAAGCTCTCCAGAGTCCCCGGCAGGAAATAGAATCAGTTTATCTGTTTACATTTATTAACCCTCAGATTAATCTTAAGTTATCAGTTATTACAGACGCTCTCACTTAGCTGAGCTCACTCTAAAGCCAGTGGTGTGTGATTTTTTTTTTTTAACTCCTCATGTCAGATACGGTATGGACTCATAGATCCCAGTGTTTTTTTCCTCCCATGTTTTGCGGCTGTACTTCTCCTGTGTTGCCTCTTGCCCCAGGCACGGTCCGCTGAAGGCCTGTCAGGCGAGTGGGAAACACAGAAACTCTCTTTCATGTGCTGCGCCCGGTGCACGATCAGGTGCACTGCAATCAGGAGGAGACAAATGAATGGATTGAACATGGGAGCAGAACTGACACAGTGAACAGGACTCGGTTTGTGAGTAAACACACTGCGACTCTCAGAGGCAGTAGAGTGGGAGAAGTTTTTTTAAATGATAAAAAACAAATGTCAATACTCACATTGACCTTAAAGAGCCAATATAAGTGAAACACTAGTTGTCTTATAACTGTTTAATTTAAATCTGTTAAGCATTCTATCTAATAAAATAATTTAAAATAATTTTAATTTAATGAAGAATAAAATCAAGCTTTCATTTACTTGACCTTAATGTGAAACAGTGACATGTATTTAATTGCATCGATAGTTTATTTTTTGTCGTCATATAATATTTACAAAATCATTTTAATTAATTAATTGGCAAATATTATTACAAGAAAATCCTCAAATCCTTTTGTGACTCATTCACTGATATGATAACTTGAAATTTTCTTTTAAAATTCTTTTGAGACATGTGAGTTTGTGACCTTGGAAAATCGTGATGATTGTTAATCACGTTTTCAATTCATCTGTTTTATAGACAAATAAATTCAGAAAACATATTAATGATGATGATGATGAAATAGTATAGAATTTCATAATTGGAATGGGAAATATAGTTAGACCTAGACTAGTTTTGTGTATATTTTACGATATTGATATAACACTTATATATATAGTATAAATCGTAATAAATCGTAATACTTGTTTCAGTTATACTAACAGAATCTATAAGTAACCTGTAACAGCTTGTCCAAAAAGGAAGCTATTCTTGGAGGAAAGGCAACACAGATTGGTTTTCTTTTATTCTTGTGGTAACAGCTTGGGTTCAACAGTCGGTCCCTGAGGCGGCAGTGAAATGAGCCCAGAGCAGTTCACTGGTTAACGCTCCCTACAGCTGGGAGAGGACCACCACAGCTGTCCCTCCATCATACTGCTTCAATTCTTCCACTGTTCTCTGAGGCCAGCAGCCCCACATGGCACCAGGCCGCACTGAGACGAGATGCATGCAGTCCAGAGGGAGAGCAACGCGTCATAGAAACAAACAGGATATTCAAGCAGAGGTCACATCTGCACATCAACAAAATGTTACTCCGCTTTGATGGAAAACCAGCAGAAAGGTAGTGGGTTTCAATCAGCAGTTGTTACAGACTCAACCAGTCAAACCACAGAGGTATGATCCATCTTTAAAAGTGGAATGGTATATTATACTTTTAATTTCAGTCAATAATGAAAAACAAAAAGACACATAGCTTGTTTCTTTATTCATTTAATAAGTAATAAGCTTGATGTTTTCTCAACATTTTAATAAGCTGCCTTAAGAGGACAGAAAAATGAAAGCACAACTCAATTATGTTATTTAAAGTAATAAAAACAGCTTCTGCTTGAGGCAGTTTGAGAACAACACAAATGCTTTTTCTTTTTTCTAACCATAGAAATATACAGATGCTAGATATCAGGCTTCAGAGCCTCAAAGTGAAGTTGTTAGGGAGCTTGTTGTTCAATACTTTGTGGTTTTCAAAGTTATCAAACTTGTAGCTATATATCATCAGTAAGGCTGGAAAATGAGCTAATAAAAGAAAAAAGAAGATAAGTTTATTTGTTGCTATAAGCTATATGGCTATAAGGAAGATTATCTTTTATTTATATCAAATTGATTAAATACACTGAGACAGCTAGAATGTTACAATGATAAAACAAGTGATGAACAAATTCATAAATTACACAAACCTATCTTATTAAATCCAATGAATCCAGAGTTTCATTCAGTTCCACAACAAATGTTATCCTCGTAGATATCAGTCCCCTCCATTTACCAGAACTATATACATCAAGATCCATAAAATATTTGCTGGCAGTTATTTAACTTTTCTTTCATGTTTCATCCTTTCACCAAGTTTTCTTTTACGTGCTAAAAAAACAACCATCCAACCAACAAAGGGAAAAATTTACTCCACTGAAACTTTTCTTTATTTCTAAAATATGGCTCAATACTCTATTGGCTGAGAATAATAAAAATACATTTCCCTACATTGTAAAACCCAGTGAAAACAACCTCTCCTCATATGAAGTGTCAGCTCCCGCTCACATTGGAGTAAGTACATTTTATCCTTATACTGACACTGAATTCATAAATGAGAACATGTACAACAGGAAGTGGAGGCGTCTGTCTCATCTGTAGTGTGCTGAGGTATCAAGCACAATGCCGAACCAGCTGTTTGTCGGTTTTCATGCGATGTCGGCAGAAACGAATGAACAGGAAGAATTCCTGTGATTCCCAATTTTACACAGATGGTAAGCCCCTTGTATTCGCACCGGAAAATCCACCTAATTGAGCCTTTTTGGTTGCGGTGCACAGCCTGTACACACTGTTTGTTAACAAACATAACCACGTGTAAACAAATTGGTCCTTAAATTAAGCAAATTGACTTTGTCAGTGGTCATGTTGGACTCGATTTCAATGTAACAGCCTGTCATTTGTGTAGATGTGAATGTGACAAATTAAAAAAACAGTTTAAAATGAAAACTCGGATACTCTGGAAGAGCTTGATCATCTGTTCCGAGGGGATTTGAGCCAAAAAAACATCTCTGTTCCCTGTTTCCTATGTTTACACTAAATTTTTTATTTTGTGTTTGCACCGACGTGTCTGTGCCAGGCTCCAAAAGGTCGGGACTCCTGCTGCAGAGAGATGGGTAGAGGGTTGGATGAACTCCACTCTGCGGTATCATTACATTGGACACTACGCAAACACAAGTTAATTTCTCTCAGCTGGCCAGTCAAGCAGTCCCAATATAGTGTGATGTGTAGAAATTACTCAGGCTTTCCTCCTACTTTAATGCTTCCCCGAAGATGACTCATTAATTCGCCGAAGCTTTGCAAACAATTAAAATGGAACGGATGAGAGCGATACACCCACCACCACCACCACCACCCTGCTCCTGCAAATCAGAGAGTTTGACCGTGTGTAAAATTTTCATGAGCTTGTTTCTTTTTTTATGGTCCCGCTTGTAATGAGTCAGAAATAGGATCCAATCCGCCGGCGTTATCAAATCTGAGTTCACGCTGACGGGACGGTCACATTAAAACTAGCATGGCAGAAAATTAAGCAAACAAGGTGGCCGGGGCTGGTCCGGCCCAGGAGCCGTTAAGCAGATGAGATGCTGATTTAAAACCAGTTTAATTACGTCACTTGCACGGCAGAGTTCTGAAGCCGTTATTGGACACAGTGGAAACTACTTCAACAACAGCTTGGCCAACAAACGGGTCATTGGACGCTCTAATTAGAATGACACATAGCAGATGTCATTGTGGCGGCTATACCCACACAGAGAAACGTGTAACATCCAGTGTTGAAAAGGCTAAACTGATTGTGTTGTGCACTGTTTGGTGTTTTTCCTTTTTTCGCAGATGTACATCCAAACAACCACGCTGACCATCTCGGTGAGCCTGAGCGCCTCGGTGTCCCTGGGGCTGCTCTACATGCCCAAAGTCTACGTGGTTCTGTTCCACCCCGAGCAGAATGTGCCCAAGCGCACGCGCAGCCTCAAGGCCGTGGTTACTGCCGCCACCATGTCCAACAAATTCAACCCCAAGGCCGGACTCAGACCCAACGGAGAAGCAAAGACCGAGCTGTGTGAAAGCCTGGAAACACAAAGTAAGAACATGAATACTGATGAGGAGGAGCCCAGTGTGACTTATAAACAGCTGTGTAGCGTGTTATTTAACACTCGACTGAATCCAGTAAATGTGCCACTGTTGGAGGAGGAGGAGGAGGAGGGCATTCTGTGTCTCAACAATGCATCAATTCTACATCAGTAAAACTTTCGCATATTGAAACAGGAATATATGGAATGTGTCTCTGTAACTGCAGTTATTTCACTTCTAGGCCGACTATCTCAGTATAAATCTCGTAGTAAAATTGCGCTGTTTTTCGCAAATTCTGACTTAAATGTTCCCCTGACCTTTGACCTAATATAAAATGTAGAACTTCCATTAATCAATTGTGTTTTAATTGGTTAACATACATCATTTCTGCTGCTTATCGAGTTTGGGTTTAATGATTGTTAAATTACTGAATAATTGATGAATAATTTGTTTGCCTTATCATCCTAATGGGGTTTATTAAATGTAAACCTACCCATCAGTATGATGATGCAGCTTGTATCACATTCTAATCAATGTGGTATTAAAAATGTTGCTTTAATTTAATGTAAGAGCAAAAAGCTAAACTAAAATCAAACGTTTTATGAAAAATAAAGGAAGAAACTCATTTTGAAGCCAGATGAGTGATTTAAATGTTAATGTCGTATGAATCATCATTGACATTTCAATCTAACTCCAAACTGTGAAGTTTCTCATTATTGACTCAACAACTAAATCCGTTTCTTTTAATGAAGCCAAACATTCACTGGCTGTGGCTTGAAATGGAAGAATATCATTTCTTATTTGAAAATTTCGGACAAAAAACATCAATTTGAAAACCTCCCGTTGGGATCAGGGAAACATTTCACTATGTTTTAATTCAACATGTCATAGTTTAATCGATCGATATAGAATAAAATTGATGACTAATCGTTTAATTTCAGACACATTGTAAATTAGAGAGGGCCGTCTAGTTCTCCTCTGTGTCTCAGTGTTTACCAACAACAGAGCCTGGAGTTACTCCAGTGAAGTAAATAATGACTTCAGCATGTGAGTCAGCAGAAATTACTCGTGTAACATTCAAAGCGTTGCTCCTCTGCTTCACCCCAAGCGGGGGGAGGGATTTGAAATCGGTCCCGTCTGTCGGCACAGATATGTTTCTTCAGTCTGGACTTTACTAACGAGGACTCAAACCTTTTGTTGCACATTTTTAGAACTGTATTTACTTCTCATACCAACAGGAGAGAGGAATGTTTTATTACACCGGAGAAATAAAAGCGCTGACATTGTATGTGCTGTTAACACAAAGGCAGACATCAATAGTAACGATGCCACCGAGCTGTGAGGACCGGCAGCACAGCTCCACAGCGCAGCATTAATTCCTCTCTCGCCCTAAGTTTTTGTGTGGAGGGTTAATAAGGCCTTTTGTTACAGTAAGTGGCGAGAAGGCAAAGACACAGAATTGATAGCCAGCAGCAATTTATCCTGATGGGGTGAGCGTTTACAGGGGCAGGGCTATTTGAATAAGCACCATTTGTCACTGTCATTGGCAGCGCGGATATATGGCTTGATGAAATTGAAAAATTCCTGTCCGGGCCAGCTCCCACGACTGCCGAGATCCTGGTGGCGATATGTCAGGATTTATCTGCTCCACCTCAGCGAATCGGCTAACACGGTCTTTGGAGACAAGCGGCAAGTTGAGGCCTGATAGCTAAAGGAAAGGGAGGCGAGGTGGATGGAGGGGGGGGGGGATATGCTGTGATTTGTGTTTTAGGCTCAAATGTGGTCGGAGATCAGAGGAATCTTAAGGAATTATTGGCTTTTATGCAGAGCCGCGGCACGAGAGCTGTTCAGCAACTGGACACAAATCTTCTCATCTTAAGCAAAAATGGCCACATATCATAATTTTCTAGTGCTACAGTTTGACACCTCAACCCTCCCTCTCTTTTTATCTCTTTCAGCATTCCCAACAAAGCAAACCTACATCAGCTACAGCAACCACGGAATCTAATGGTAGAGACAGAGGTTCTTATCGTAATTCAGGATATCCACCCTGACGAACGGATGAGGGAACACGCAAGGGGAACTTCACACAGCCGGGGGGGGAAATGAAAAAAAAATAAATGAGAGGATGTGTCATTGAACAGCAGGAGACCAGAGAAGCGTTGCCCTAAGAAACGACATGGTGAGGAGAGACCACAAAGACGTGCAGGGACGGACTAAACACAGGGCCTGAACTGATAACACGACATTTCCTAGATTCCATCTTTTGTCTGCCTCAGAAGAATAAACATGAAAATGAAAAATACTTGCATGGCAGAGATCCGGAGACTGGAGGCTGGAGCGTTTCCTTTTGAGTGTTTACATTTCAGCGATGACCTCGTTCCGAAACGTCTCCCGCGGTCCCGAGCGGTGCCGACTGAACCCGAACTGAAATGAAGAATATGTTCAGGTGTTCTCCATGTTGTCTGCCAGTTCTTGCAAACTACAATTAATTTAAAATTCTCAAGGCGTCACAAGGGGATTAATCATCACCGGAAAGGCATGAAAACGTGGTGCTTGGATTTCCAGGATCGGTTTGTGTTTTGTTCTTCTTTTCTTTTTTTTTTATCTCTAAATGTATTCTGGTCCCACGAGTCAAACGACCGGAGCTGGGGATCATCTCAACAGTGCAGCAGATCTGCTGTACCCGACAATGTGTTTTGATTTCTTCTCCCAGGTTCCCACTGACTTACCAGGAACGGCTCCTCGTATAAGACGATCTCTGCTGATTTTGAGCATGCCAGTTTCGAACATCCTGTGTTGTGTTGTTTATTAAAAGAAGAAAAAAAGAGGAAAAACTACGAATTAAAAAAAAAAAAACAAAGAAAATGAAAAAATTAAATCTTTGGAATGCGTTTTTAAAAAAATCCGTTGCAGCGTTGTTAACAATTGTTTGGGCCTGAGCCTATTGTGCGTTAAAAAATCTGTTCTCAAATGGTGACGGTCTAGTGAGTGATTGTTTCTCTGTGCTTAAGTGAGGCCATGATTTGTATTACCAGCGAGCCCGAGACTGCCACTCAGCATTCGTGTTTGTGCATTGACACGCAAGCGGCTCCTGGTTAAAATCAACAGTGTTTTAGCCGGGAGCAGTCGTCCTGGATGACCCTCCCATCACTGCCACCAGCTACTCTCTCCACCACACGTAGTGTAAGGGTATTAGGAGGGGAATTAAGATGAAGTGGGCCCCTGAGAGGACGGTGCAATATGCCCCGAAGGTGATATCCATAATGGACCGGCCACTGAGGAAATTCATTACTATCCATGTCCTCTCCAGGCACTTCCCTGATAGGGAGGAGGTGTCAGGGAGTTGTAAGGCTTTTCAACAAATGAAAATCTAATTGCAAAAGTATACAATATCTCTATCCATCACCCTGAGCTCGCTGAAAAGATTAATAGTTGGCTTTGTGCAGTATAAAAGCCCTCTAATGTCTCGGGGGGAAATATTGTGGGGGTCATTTGTGTTGTGAATTCAATGCTGCTTTCCATGCCTCCCTCTGTATTACTTTCGACACCATTTGTGTTGCAGAATAAAACGTGAGTGCTGACCAAATTAAATGGCGAGTTAATGTATGTTATTAAATATTGATTGATGATGTCTGCTCTATGTCCTGACATATTCTAAAAACTGGGGAAAATGTACAAAAAGATACAGTGCCTGGCTATCTGACTATGTATTTGTAAAACCTCATGAAAACTATTGAAGTGTCTGAAGCATGTTTAGTTTTTTTTTTGATACAAAATTTTTATTTCTATTAAAAATGTTTTAAAACTTCAGCGATTGTCTGATTTCGGAGAATCGAGTCGGAGGACGAATATCTTCAAACCTGTTTTTATTATTCATGAGTTCTACAGTCTGCTGCCTGAATGGAAAAACACAATGACACTTTAGCAAACTTACCTTATCCTCAAATGATTGGCAGCGTTTCTGTGCGTGCGTTTTATTCCTGTTGCTAGAAAATAACATAGATGAAAGAAATATCTATAGTTTAACGGCCTTAGAGAAGAAAAAGACCGTGGCGGCCGTCTTCTAAATAATATGTTGCCACGATTGCTCTGACAATAGCAGCAAAGGACAGAGAATTGTGGAAGGCAAACATGAAATTATTTAAAATGAATGGGTATAGCAGCTACTTGAATCCTAGGCCCTCTGCAAGCTCTCATGATCTATCATCTTCTCCACGCCTCCCTGATGCAGCGAGCCCGCTACACAAAAGACACAGAAATAACAGGTATTGTATAGAGAGGGTGTTAAATGAACGCACAAGCACCAGATTACAAAGCTTTTCATTAGTTTTATTAAAAATAGTCTCACAGCTCATTTCTCCCAGGAATTATTTGCCGAAAATATTTGGAAGTCACAACCTCACACCATGACCTTTTTACTTCATCCTCATTTTCCTCTGCACTACTGAACTTTAGAGAGGAAGAAATACTGCATGTGTAAAAGGAAAAAAGCAAAAAACCCTGAAGGACACTGCAGTGATGTGAGTGGCTAAGAAAATAAATCTGTCGGTCAATACATTATCGATAAATAAAACCAACATGAGCTGCAAATGACTTCAGGCTTGTTTCTTCTGACGTACAAGCAGCATTAATCAGCTCCACCAGGATCTCTCACCGAGTCCCTTTGCTGGAAGACGTCCACAAGCAAAAAATCCACAAGACATGTTGGGGACAGGTTGACTTTTACAAACACAGCAGCCAATAGTATTTAGATTTTTAAAGTTACATCAAAAGTATTGAAAGTATATTTGTTCCCCCCTGAATGAAGTCAATCTATGGTGGCAACGCATGAACCAAACCCCATGACACAACTGGAGCTCTGACTGTCTGCGTGGATGGTAAAAACATTATGAACCATAGTGAAAGAATGCAGTAGCTTGTGGTAGCTCAAGCTGGAAACCATCATGTGGGACTGCGGTATGAAGACGGGCTGAGACATAAATGATTGACAGCTGAGACTGACTCACATTTCTTCAAGTGTGTGTATTGGACCTCACTTGCACAGATTCTGGTTCCAAATGGCGTCATCAGCGCCAGATGGCAGCATTCAGATCCAGGATTGGCTTAATTTCTATGTTTCTTTGCTTCGTTTTCCATCTTTATTTACAGTCTATCACCAACAGGAAACACAGATGGAAAAACTTCAGTAAACAGCACAACCACATACAGAGTTGATAAAAAAGACACAATGCAAACCTCATAATTAATCAGTGGATACATTAAGATTTGAATAGGAACCAAATTAACAAAATGTTGTTTGTTTTGGTATCAGTTTAAATAGTTTCTGGTTCATGTCAGTAAACGCCATGCATGTGAGTTTTGGAACTATTTATTTGACGTGAGGAGACATCTGAAGACATCACCTCGGGCTTTGGGAATTCGGGATGGATGTGTTTGCCTCCAGAGCAGTAAAGCTGCATGGCGAGTGTTTACTGTGAAGCAGCTGCCAGGAGGAGGAGATTTTTCATCAACAGCAGAGAGCCCGAGAAGTCACGTGGCCCCTGAAGAAGTGACAGTCAATATTTCTTTTCTTGACAGTCAGAGGGAACAAAAAGAGGCGAAACAATCCCAGCAGAGTCGCAAAACCTCACAAACAGACGCAAAATGACCGGAGAGACACACAAACCTATAAAGACCACAAAGAGAGGAAATAACCAGTGACTCACATCTACAGGGGGTTTGGTTCCTGTGATTGAAGGGTGGGTTTTTCATAATCTGCGTGTGTGACATAAACCTGCTGCTAACTCATGAGTTATTATGTGAATTATGTCAACGTTAACACGTTGGTTCCTCAGCCAAGTTTTTGCATGTGTTTCTTTGTTTGTCTTTATATTAGTCAGCAAAACTGTGAGACTGATTACCATTAAGATGATATGAGTCGAGGGAGAACCCTTTAAATTTTGGAGTGGAACCAGATCAGGGAACGGATCCAGTTTTTTTTTCAACTTTTCTTTTAACCTTTAATTGATTTCTCAGAGATTAATTCATGGATCTTGATGAAATAAACCAGGCATTTTTAGGGAGGTAATATTTATGAATGCAATAGAAATTAAAATCGAGTGAATTAAAATGTGCCCGTAGAGGAGTTGTTAAGCCTTTGCAGAGGATGGGCTCTGAAGATGGCCTTATACCTTAATTCGTTTTTTCATGTCTTTGTGCGGGAGGGTTATGTAATGCAGTTTTGAATGTGTATATCTATCTATCGATCAATCACACAACATCAAGCAAACATGATGGCACTACTCTAATTTTTCACATCAGCTCCAGTCAGCCAAGTCTTCAGCTCACAACTGTGGAGAAGGAAAATCCCAGTTTGTGTTATTCCTCCAGCAGCTGTCTTCTCTTTGCTCCGATGCATCCGAGCCTGAAGGCAGGATTTTTTCAATCAATTCAAAGAATATTTAAGACCACTTGAGATATTGTTCAGGGGGCCTTGTCTCTGAAGAACATTCAGAAACAAGTTTTCTCTGTGCATTGGGAGCGATAAGACCATCGAGAGGTTCAGTGCAATCTACTCAACTGTGTAATTGCAAACAGAGAAAGACACAAAAGCTCAGATGGAGGTTAAGAGGTTTATCCACACAGGCTAATGACTTATAAGAACTAATGACACTGTGCATGTACGGCCGCGCCACGTTGTTGATGAAGCAGCACATCGATGTGAGCACAGACAAACAAAATCCAGAGGAGAAGAGAGAAAGCGTCGACCCCATTTTCATCGCTACAAGATCACAGTGACAACAACAGCTGCTCCAGATTAGAGGAGTAAATTAATTCAAATACTGCTCACACAGCAGTTGGGAAAAGGGGGCGTGTACGCAGAACCCATCACACAGGCAGCGGATCACAATGTGTAATTATTAATCCTTTCACATGTTCTCCTAATGGTCTTGGTGCCGTTTCCAAGGACAATTGATCCACAGTGGGAGTTTCTAAAAAGTGTAAGTGCAACGGACGAAAGCTCTCAGAAAGTAATTTCCTTTGGTTTCTAGTCATCAGAAACCAATTTCATTTCATTAACCATTTAAAGTGTATCTGATTGCAGTGGTCGGGGGGGGGGGGGGGGGGGGGGCTGAACCGCAGCTATAGTGCCGACACAATCCTTGTTCAAGTAGGAGCAAATAGAAGGTCTATCCACAGTCCTGTTCCCCTGTGCAGCTGCAGATGATACAACTGCCCTCAGGTGACAGAATGAGCACATTTATGCACCTACGTCTGCAGCGGGTTTGTGAGAAGCAACACAGCGATGCTTCCCTCCCAGCTCCTTTGACTGAGCTCTCTCAGCTGTGCAGAGATTCCATACAATCACAAACACGCTCAACACTGACAGCGGCTGCTTTGCTGTGAAAAGAAACGATCCAAAGGCAAGGTTATTCCTAAAGCGAAGGCATCAAGGATTCACTTTGGACGGAGGTAGAGGAGAAATCCTGGTGGGAAAGAAGCGACTCAGAAAATACGTATGAAGCAAAGAACTGAGGAGGAGTGTGGACTGCCTGTGGAAGGAAATTACGTAAAAACACAAAAAGGCTCTTGTGTGTTTGGAATCAAAGCCTCACATTTTTCTTCGTCTAATATTCAGTTAAAATTTCATTCACCTATTGTCTGTGATAGTGACGAATGATCAGAGACGTGGCTGCTGGAGCTCGTCCTGCTCACACACTATGTTGCTAGGAAACAGAAGCTCATGAATATCTTGCAGTTAATGCACAATCAAAAGGAATAATGTTTTGATAGTTCAGTCATTCATGCAAACTTTGCACCTCCTTCTAAATCGCTGTATTTTCCACACTTGGATTTATTCTTTTTTTTTTTTACAGGTTTGTATAAGAGACTTTTTTTGAATTCAATAGCATTAACCTACAATTCATAACCTGACGAACAAATAGCATTAGTGTTGCTATTGCAAGTGGAGAAGACACTAAAAGACTTGTTTCCTATTTGCCAATACAATCTTTGTAAAGGATTTTCAGTTTGCAGTTGATAATAAGATAAAAAAGACACGAGTGGTTCTTTATTGCTTCCTTTCAGAGTCTATTGTGTCTCTATGTTTGTCAAGTTATGCTAAAGTAGGACCAAAATGGACCAGGCAGTGTTCTCAGTACTTTCAATACAATCTCCCTTGACGTGTCTGTGGAACTTCTGACAACATTAATCATTAAAAACAAGTTAAAAAGATATTATGTAATTTATTTAACAAACTATGAATAATTTCCTAAAACATCTGGGCACTGTAGCTTTCAGCAAGCATCACTTCGACAGGAATAAAATGTATTCTTTGAAATTATTTCAAAAATGTACGAATAAAAAATCTCAAAATAAAGCACATGTTCATGCTAGTGACTCAACATGTGTGAATATTTGATGTGTTTTAATAGTATTGGACCAAAATGAGGCTTCATATATTCCATTTTGGTTTTGGTCTTTTGTAGGATTTGTTGTTTGAGTATCACTAGATCATAATTTCATTAAACTCTGAACGATTTATTAGATAATTATAAATTATATGAAACTATAAGGCATTTTCTCATATATTGGTATAACAATCATTATACTTTATCAGCCACTAGATTTCAATTTGTTCATTTTATTGTAAATTACCACTTTGTTACGCTTGATATCAGCTGCAAACACATTATAAAGTGTTTTCAGTTCTTTCTTTGGTGTGACAAAACAACTGTGCATTACTTATTCTAATCATCATGATAATTAATGTATTACAGTATAACACTCGTCACTTCTGATGGTTGTTTATTTCACCTTTGTGTTTTCCACTACAAACAGTAATTACATTGAGATGATGCGGTTCTGTGTGATCGTTACCTTCACTCCACTGATTTAATTAATCCTGATTTAATTAATTTCATTAACTTTTCTGTTTCCGTCATCACAAACAACATGTAAGTGTCATCCACCGCCGACCGGGATGTTGTTACTCATCCGTTCTCCATGTCTGTGGTTTCAAGGAGAACACTGTCCTGTGTCTGTAACACACAGTCGGCGATCACCACGTCTGTGGTGTCCACTGTGGGACGAGGTTTCTAATTGAGCTCCAGGGAAGGAGTGGGACCAGACAAGAGCATGTTTCCCTCAGGGAGAGGGGGGGGGGATCAAGTGTGAGGAGGTGGGTAAAGTCCTTACAATGAAACTAGGCCATCCTAACAAGGACTGGAAAAGACTGTGACAGTAGAATACAGAGCCACGTGCACCACAGCCAGGGTCTCTCATACTCACTTGCCAATATTGCTTTCATTGGCTCTGCACCATTTCTCTTTTAGCTCCGCCGACCTCTAATACACGAGGAGGCTGTATGGTAATTCTGTCAGGAGGCTGCTTCACTCCAGCAATCTGGATCCTGATGAATCAAAAGATGACAACGGGATGTTAATGTTCAAGCTGATGCTACAACAACATGTTCTTCTTTTAAGATGTTATTCCTCTAATTAATGTTTACATATAGCCTGTATTTTGTTCATGTTCAGTTCACTATCATATTCATGTTGTGAATTTTCACTCATTTATGTGCCTATTTGTCTTCGTTCAAGTTTCTTAAATAAATTACTGGTTTGTGTTAGAGGAGCCGTACACTGATAAATACAAAGTGTGAGTCAGTTCACCACTGAGGCCTGACTCCAATATCTCAGTAAGTGCTTGCTGTGACGCTTTGAAGACACCGTGCTCTCCAGTCTGATACACTGGGTGTTTTGGTATCAAA
The DNA here is from genome assembly GCF_963576545.1 of Limanda limanda. Lineage (NCBI taxonomy): Eukaryota > Metazoa > Chordata > Actinopteri > Pleuronectiformes > Pleuronectidae > Limanda > Limanda limanda. The sequence continues at coordinate 1,442,891 of NC_083639.1, forward strand.
TTCGATAAAGACATTCATGTCCCCATAGAGGATGAAGTGGAAAAACCTTGATGATCTCTTGTTGCAGTATTATGAGATTCAAATGTGGTTTATTGACCCAAACTAGCGACATTCCTCTCAGCTGTTCCTGGCTCAGTTAAGGGCCAATCGACTGAACAGACTCTAGCGTTCCAGTTCATTAGAATAAGTATAATATATGTTAAAAAACTGTGAACATTATACATTATACCTTTTTATACCTTTGCAGCGGCTCAAAGTAACTAACCATGGAATAATAAGGGCGGGACGAGCTGATGATGAAAATATGGAAAGTCGTCCATAGACGTCAGACTTTGGACGTCTCAACATTGGTCAAAAAGCCCCTTTATACCTAATTACAGCCTTATAGACCTGCAATTAAGAGTGTGACCTACCAGGACCTACCACTATAAGGCTTGTTTTGAACTTCCTTGGTGACAGTGTGACTCATACCTGCCGGCCAAAGAGAAGAACAAGGTGAGAAACAAAATGAAGTTGTTTCAATGCTTCACATCGCTGGCCATGAAAAGACGGATGCTGTTATGTTGTTAAAGCTTTATGCTCATACTCGTTCACCTCGAGCTACAGCACACTCCCAGATATTCTGAATGCACTCATCCACAAATCCACACATGATCTTCCTGCTCGCTGATTATATTTTTAAAAAACTGCTCCGCACTCCACTGTTTGACTGAGGGCAAGAAACGAAACCACGAAAGCGCAAAACGTTACATAGAGAGGATGTAAAAAGCAGACAAGCCTCGTTGGGTGTGAATCTCAACTTAGGTTACAAATAACAGATTTTGACATACTGCAATGACCAGTCGTGCAATTATTACAACTGATCCTTTGCAGGCAAGTGGCACACAGATACACATGTGATCAGAAAAGCACATGTGACCTAAGAATCAACAGAAACGTATTGCAGAGAGGAAATAATAAGCAGCGTTGTCTTGAAAATGTCAAATTTCTGCTTATGTGGCTGAAATCTCATTCTTTTATCGCACCTCTTTTCATTATTGTGCTGCAGCAGCTGATGGCAGGAGAAGAGCTGTTAATCAAAATCTACAAACCAAAATCCAGGTGAAGTTATTTGTTCAAGCATTGGGATTGAATCCTAATCCCACCGGTATGTGCTGTCAGGCATCAGGAATCATATAGATTCTGCTTCAAATAAATGTACGGGAGGTTTTAAAGATACACCTTAATGAAATACACTACTAAGATCTGAATCTACTTGCTGAGTCTCTGGCTCTCTTATAATAAGAGTTTCCTTCTCTCCACTGTCAACAAGTATTTGCTCATGGCTTGAAATGTCAGGCTTCTCATTGTAAGATTGTCAGGTCTCGACTTCACTGCACTCAAGTGCGTTGAGGTAATGTATGTTGTGAGTTAGCGCTCTACAAATAAATCTGAATTGAAAAACCAAGAAGTTTACATCTGACCCTCTAATGGCTGAGTGGGCCAAGAGTGGGTGGTTCACAAAACAGAGGCACGCTGGTTCAATGGTGTCAATGACTCATACTGTGAAGCAATTTGAGTCTTGAGGAGAGCTTAGTAAGTGCAGTCAATATATAAATATGTACTCTCACAGCTTATATTTAAGGAAACAACAACATTGTTGTTCACAAAGTTTAAGGTCCCTCGTTAAAGTCTGAGAAGTTTTATGCAACACTTTGACTTATCTGATGTAACTGAATCCTTGAGAATTGAGTCAAAAAGAATCAACTCTTGGTTTTAAATGAAATCAAATAAGTGCAGATATCCAGCCCCTATTCTTCAGTAGCAGTAATGTCATAGACTGAAATTTCTTGAAGTAAAGAAAGTGTCAGACACAGAGTCGAGTGGTGCTCAGTCGACCGTATACGTCCTCTAAGGCCAAACAGTCAAGACTGAGCTCAGAGTCTCATAATGACATATTCATCGTCTACGTGTGTGTAATACTAAAATATTTTCATCCATTCTTTTAGTTTTCCTAAATTTTGCACCATTTCTCACATCCGGACCTCATCTGCAGGTTTTACTCGGGGGGGGGGGGTCCTGTAAAAAAGAACATCAGCAGCAACTGAATCAGACATTTTTGTTCCCACATTCAGCCTCTCCGGGTTAAATCAGGAGATGATCCGGAGTTCAGTCTGAAAGCAGAGCAAGGAAGTGGTTCTGGATTGAAGCAGTGATTGAATATAATATATAACAAGAAGTAAAAAGTCACATTTGCCTCTTTGCACAGGGGACTGCACAATAACTAAGTTTGTGTGGACTTTGCCAAGAAGTGGGTCAAGTCTGGATGGAGGTGAAGACCAATCCCTGAAACTGTTAAGAATTGTGATTTATTGCAAGCTAGTCAAGCCATACACCCCCTTCACCCCCCCTCACCACAGTGACACTGCGGATGACACCGTAAGTAAATGTGATGCATAGGCCTAAAGAAAAACGCAGTGTACATTTATGAGAGGGGAAGGCTGTCTGGTCACGGAGAGGATGGGAGCTGATACAGTAATATATGTACACAGAGAGCAGGAGATGCAGAAAAGGAAATTGCTCCTCATTTTGAATGCAGCCAGGCAGACAGTCTGCAACATGACCACTCGCACTTCAGCAAATGTGGTCGACACTCAGCACAACACTTGTTTTGATCATGTGTCACAGATTCTGACTCGAAACAAACTGTAAATAGTATAAAATACTTTTGTTTCTCTTTGAGAGTCACTTTTATTCAACAGGCAAAATAATCTAACTATAAACAATAGACAGGATTAATGTGGCTTTTAAAACAAGCTGTTGAGATTAATATTAAATACCGACCTAGCGAGTCAGTGTCATTTTACCTCAAATGACGGAAACCATCTTTGAGAAAAGTCCATCGATATCCCATCCACTAACATGGAGGAGGTGGGGTTAGTGACGGTTACTTCTGCCATCCACCAGGGGGCGATCGCCATAATTTGGTGCTGTGATGATGACCATCTTTATATAGCATCTGTGGCCTCAATGGAAATTACACATTTTCACAATAAGACATCAAGCTGAAAAATGTTGAAATGTACTTTTTTCATGCAGGAATTCTGATCAATTGATATTGACGCTTGTTGCAAACAGTTGTTTATTTACACATCACTCAGTTACAGAGAGAAAAGCATTAATCACGAGTCCTGTTTTTAATTGACATTTGAAGATTGAGCCCAATATTCAATGTAAGGTGTGTCTTCAGTGTTGATGTCTCGGTTTGAGAAATTGATTGCTGTTAAAAAATAAATCAAACCTCTTCCATATGAAAGTGTTCATTCAAACAAGTGAATAGACAGAAAAATACTGTTATTGTGAACATCGGTTTGAGCTTCAGATTGAGTCTCTAAACTTTTCAAATCACAGTTGATCTATCACAACACACTTTTAACAGATGTGGGAATAATTATTTATACTGTATTTTTTTGTTTTTTTGCCCAGAAGCAAGAAAAACACTAGCTTTTTGCCTTGAGGCGTATTGTAAAAGACTGTTCAACAACCAGAGACAAATGCTATTAGTCACTAAGTCCCTCTTATGTAAAGAGTGTGAAACTTAAATCTCTCTGAGTTTTGTCTCTTGATGAGCACAAAGTTCCTCCTTCCCTCTCACATCATGTCGGGCCTCGGGGCTTCACACTTTGCTCTCACCATCATCCAGACCCATGAAAATAACACGTTATATTTGTTTGTCTTTTTTCACAGGAAAAGAAAAACTGAACTCAGGAAGAAATAATTGTAGGCAGCATATAATGGCTAATGGAACTGGAAACCTGCACGGCTCAAAAGCCTACTCAAACAGTTGATTGGGCTGTGAGCTGAGGTACCAAGCCCCAATGAGAGGTTCTCTGTGGAGGTAATGGGAAAACTCACACTGCTTCTTTCATCAAGATCTTAACCACACCAGTTCGCACTGATGTGTCAATTACATGTGAGGAATAAGAGGATGCTGTCTGCTTTCTGCACCGAGCCCTCGAACAGCAGAGCCAAACGCGATGCTCATAAAAGTGACATATTTCAGCCTCCTAATTATCAACCGCCATCTGCATAGTGTCTGAGGGATAAGGATGATTTGTTTTGGATTCTTATACAACGAGCCCCTTGCACACAAACAGTGGCACAGAGAAAAACAAAGAATATACTTTATTGTGTGCATCGCAGACATCTGTACTGAATTTCATCTAAATTCCTCTCGTTCTCGTCTGAGACGTTTCCTGAAAACCAAAAAGTGACACCCTGCTGCTGCTGGTGCTAACAGCAGAGGAATCCTCTTCTTGGGAGAATTCATGTTTACACAATTTGTTGGCAACACTGGACTGACCAACACTGACATCCACAGAGCCATGATAGCACTGTGTCTAAAAATAGCTTCAATGGGGATAGTTCATCATTCTGGGAATCTGCTTATCCGCTTTCTTTCTGCTTTCGAGAGTGAGATGAGAAGAGCATTGCCTTATTAAAGAATTAGAAAAACCAAAACCTCTACAGCTCAGTGAATAACACTATTACATTTATTTAATATATACAACAAACTGAAATGTAAAAACTATACAGCCTGACCAATATGGATTTTGGGGGCTGATGAGGATACTGACATTAGGAAGTGAGCATTTTCTGATACTGATATATAAGCCGATACATGTATTTTTTTAAATGGCAATGATTCTTAAGATGCTATAATAAAACCCATGTGTCAAAGAAATTTAACTGAGGCATAATATTTTTAAACAGGAAACTTTGCTTTAGATAATAGAGAAAACACAACCAAATAAATAGAAATTTAAACAGATGCAAATCTTTTCAGCATTTCATTTTTTATGAAACAACAAATCTGTTCGTTTACGGCTCATATCGGCCAACTAATACATCTCCTTGTGTCTGGTAAAAACAACAATATTTAGCCTTTCAAACGCGTCAGAGCCAAAGGAACCCAACGAGGACTCAACTCAAGCTATTCAACTCATGCTTTCAAAAAAAACAAACAAATCTGACAAAACTTGTGTAGAGCACTCAAGGAAATGAGCCCAGGGAACTGCTCTGCTTACATCTGAGCGTTTAGACGGCATAGAAAATCACTGCGGCTCACTCCATTCACTTTTATCTGGCGTGACAACCGACACGTGTTTTCCTGGCCCCTCTATCTGTCTGGTCTCGGTTGGAAAATTGTGCTGCCAATAGATATTAAGTCCAATAGACCTGCTTAAGAGCTACTACCAGGAGAAAGTGTCAAGAAGGCCCGGACGAGTGTGTTCAGAGTCCAAATAAAATAAATGTTTTTCATTTTCGGTTTTTCAGGAGCTCTTCTCCTCCTCCTCCTCCTCCTCCTCCTCCTCTGTCTGCCTGCATAACATTCTCTCTATCTGCTGGGATCCGACGTGTCCGGCCCTCCGACTGGTACAGTAATTGCAGGACAGGTGATAAACTCTGTCTCAGGCTCTGTCTCTGGTGTGTTTGCATACTGCTGATATGTGAGAAGATAAAAACAAGCGGGGAAAACAGCGGTTTGCCTGAAAGCTTCGTGGCTGTCCAATTAGAAGCTATAGATTAGGAATAAGTCATTATCCACCTGTAACGCCGCTCTGTCCATAAACAGCAGAGTTCATCAGCCGTGTTTGTTTGTGACTATCTTCACCTGCCGTGCTTTTGTGTTGCCGTTGAATATAGAGGAGATGAGAATCGGGCATTTTCTCAGGACAATAAACACAAAATGCTCAACCAAAGACGGTTTGTCACTTTTTCTTGTCTTGAATGGAAACTATTCAAGCTCCTTTGTGTCTTTTTAATGTGATAAAATAGAAAAGGATTGTTTTCTGTTACTCCAAGATTCCTGTAAATTATTTCAACCTGCTGCGCTCGCACCAAAACGTCGGCACTGGATGTAAATCATGAGAAGCAGAATCATTTAATGTGGACAATATTTTTTAGGGTAACCTGGGCTCCTAACATATTTTATTCATCCTTCCATCGATCTATCTACCCATCCCCCCCCGTTTAACCAAATCACTACAAACCAGTTTGACGCAAGGCGAAGACTCGGGGGCAAAATATCATCCGGCTTCCATGTGTAGTCAGCCGTGTGCACTTAACTTGATGACCACTTGAAGGTGACTGGGTTATGTACACAGTGCACTTAGAGTGGAGACAAATTTGAGGTCAGTGGGTTCTCACAGCTCATTTCCGTCCCTGGGCGATGTAGTGAGTCAATGCAGCCGTGCACAAGCCAAACACTCCTGCTGCTATAAAGGATTCAGATGTTTTTTCTGGTGTGTGAATGTTAATTTTGAGGAAATGGTTAGAATCGAGATGGAAGATGGGACGCAGATGATGCTTCTGCAGGGTTTTAAGAAGGTGGAAGCTTTCAAGCTGGACACATGCAGCCTTCATTCTCCATGAAGAAGCAAAACTGAATAAACTTTTACAAGCATCTATCAAGTCCACAGAGCTTGTGTGTGTGTGTGTCACTGCAGGTTTCAGGTGGAGTAGATCACTTTGGCAGCCTGCAGGTGCCTGAGTATTTTGCAGCACTCGATGGAGAGAGCCCCCCCGCTGCTCGTGTTTTAGTACAATCACGAGTACTTGAAGCTGATAAACGGGTTTCGAGCTGCTCTAATGACCGGAGACACTGACGAGGAAACAACAGCACAAGAGGAAGGTGTGTGTACAGTGGAATGAATGGACCTCATCAGATGGACTCGTGACTCATAATCTGCAGACATAGGTGGGGGAAGCAAATGAGTAATGCCGTCCCCTTCCTTGGATGTTACTGTCAAATTGTCCTAGATATTTAGCAGAGAACAGAGCACACAGTTAGCTGCTGATTGAACTTAGTCTATACCATGAAATTCATTTTGTGGTACGCAGCATAGGAAGCTTTCTGTATTTCTTTGGTGTCCTTAGTCTCCTTAGGTGAAAACAGATCTAAATATCCAAGCTCTGGATATGTTTTTGAGTCTACAGCAAATTACACACAACCATATTGTGCATGCTTTTTTTTATTTTCAAGATCTATAAATTATTTTTAAACTATTTTAAAAGGGTTAACTCCTAGATCTGCCCTGATAACCACATGTCTAATGGGTTCTTTCTTGGCCCATGTCCCATCCTTCCCACCAAGTTCTGTGGAAATGTGTGCAAAATCCTGGTCAGAAACAAACAAGGGAGGTGAGAGAAAATCATACAAAGAACTTGTCAGGAGATTGTGTGACAAGCTAAATAAATGAGCACTTTACATTCTGGTTTCATGGAAATACAGCTCAAACTCAATCAGCTGATCCTGTCCCCATCGCTTCCATCAGCATCCTCATCAGGATGTGATCTCTTATTGGTCGTATGAACAGGAAGAATGATGACACACTCATTGTACATCTGTGCACCATAAACGTGTCGGAGCTAAGTATCTAGGCTGAGAGAGCATAAGGAAGAAAATACAAAACACTTATGATAAGTGCACTCACCGCAGACTGGTAAGAAGGTAGTTAGCCTACCATGCTCCTCGTGCTTTAACACCGACGATCCCTCTGAGCAGTGCAGCCAATACCACAGTGGTGCTAAGTCAAAGTCACTCCCTGAAAAGGGGGAATCATCCCCTGGATTTAAGGGAGTTTCTTTATTAATGTTTCACTTCCACTTTCCTTTCTTCCTGCTAAGCTGGAGGAGTTTAAAATAGGCGAAGCCCCGCTGTTTGCACAGTGTGACACACGGTGAGGCCTGGAGAGATTACTATTTCACTGCTGTCTACAGTAATGTAATATCGTAGCTTCTTACCCTCCGACCTTGGGGCTACGCTTGTCACTCACACCGACTCGCGCTGAAGAGATGTGGATGTGAAATATTTATGTTTGAAAAGTAGTTGTACGAGTAAAGGCTTAGCTGCATAAACTTTGCACGTGTGTTTTGTAAGGGAAATATAACAGTTGACCATAATAATCATGTATTTCCCGTCTGTTTGATCATAATTGAATCTGTAGACAGTAACCTGGTTTTCTCTATGTTAATGTAAAATTGCCAAGACAGTTTCTTTGCATTTTCAGACGTGTTTTTTTTTATTCCTGTGTTACTTTTGCAGTGATTTGTTGTTGGAAACACTAAGGGAAGGTTTGGTGTGGAATTGGCCGGACCACAGGATGAATGGCTCTTATGATGGAAAGTGAAAGACTGCACAGACATAGTATTTCTTCCTCATTGGTTGTTCCCAAGGTCAGAAACCGCCTAGACACCAGGAAGGTTTAAATGAGCAATTCCATTCCACACATGATACTCACTTTGTGCACTTTTTTTTTTTTTTTTTTTTAATCCATAACACTCAAAGCAGCACAGTGCAATGTGGGGTGTGTAATTCACTGAAGAATGACAGTGTTTTAGTTTGACTGAAATACCAGCTTCTGATCGTAAGCTAGCGAGTGGATCACTTCACTTCCCTGGTAGAAAAAGCAGAGCAGCAAAAGTCACAGGAAACATGTAAATGTTATCATACTTTTCCCATAGCAACCACGCCAGGTCCACATCTCTCCTCTATCTTTTGGCCTCTTGTAGCTCTCGCCAACATATAAACAAACTGCTCTGATATTCACTGTTGTTTTGTTTTGTGTCACTTTCTCTTCTCCTCTTCTTCTTCTCCTCTGACAAGGTGTTCTTTTGGTGTCCACACTGAGAATATGCCAAGCTAGTTGTTTATTATAGCTGTTAGCTTCGACTCTGGTTGTTGGTGTGAGTGACATCTGACATAAAGCAAGTCCTAATTTCCACGGTACACCAGAGTTACATACTGGAGTCACAGGTGTCTAGGGGGCGCTGTGGCAATGCCAGACATGCAATATCCCCCTAATATAAGTTTGTGTGTCATCAAAATGATTCTGAGTCTGTTATTTTGAGGTATAAATCTACCTTTTAAGAAAAAAGCATCCTTTGCAGAAGTCCAATATGGATGAGATTGAGTTGTGAACATGTGGCATCTACACTTCTTACCTTTCTCCTCTAATTTGATTTCCTTTCAAGAGTAAATGAACCATCCCAGCTGTTATACATGGTTCCAGCTTTACAGCGAGCTGCCTTCTCATACATGTTCCCGAACGATGACGTGCCTGACATGCTGGATAGGGGTCATTCAGATTCCATTTGCCCTTTTCTTCACCTGATCCATAGCAAGAGGCAGATATGGGAAAGTATCTCACAGGCCCATTATCATGAAGTTTATCAGACAGCTCATCAGCCCCACAGCAGACGAATGGTATTCGGCGTTAACCAAAGCCTGAGATGGGGACCTTAAGATATTAGCCTAAATGATGACTGCCGTTCTCCCTGCATAGGATAAGGTTGTTTGGTAGAACTGGTGCAATATATTGGCAACAACAGCAATAAAAAAGGCTGAAGAAGATTTTGGAAAAAATAAAAGCAGTAGAGGACGTGTTGTGCAAACATCCCTTCATATTTAAATACGACAGGAGGAAGAAGAGAATTCAAAATAGTGTAGAAAGCAGGATTTAAGATTAAAAGGCTTTGTGTCCACAGGTGCATTTCATAGATGTGGAAATCTATTATAGCTGTAAATAAATGATAATGGGGAAAAACTATTATTGCACCAGGCTCATGGTTCAAAAAGGTTGTAATTAATATCTTAATTAATGATGTATGTGATAACTTACAACCTGGAAAATCCACCATGCAGGCGGCTTAAAAGAAAGTAGAAGAAAATACTTATTTGTAGTAAATGTGCTTTCAAGTGAAACCTTGTGAGTGGATCGTCATCGTACAAACTGAGTGTACCCAGATTGTACAGCTGCCTATTTGTACATTGGAACTATGCCCTTGGATGAGTGCAATATAATAGAGTAAGGTTCTTTTTTTGATCAAGATATCAGAGCACCAGAGATGACCAGACCTGGTTTTCAGACACGTCCATGAGATGAGCACAAGCACGTCAATGCTGAACAAGAAAATGAGAAGTGTGGTAAGTGTAGTACCATTTTTTACGATCGGGCCCTCAGAGGAAACAGTTATGCTAACCGCTAAGTGAGGCTGTAAACTTACTGTGGCAACAGCTTTAAAAATTACTTTTATTAAGTATTAGAATTTGCACATGTTCCTGGCCAACGTTTTTATATATGCAAATTCTGAGACTAATTAAACATCATATTTGAGCTAAATGCAAACGTCAGTATTCAACCTGCTCATGACAAAACACGTTTAATGTTTACGACATTCATTTTACTATCTTAGTTTGTCATGTTGACATTTATTAATTTGCACTAATAACAAAGCTGATGGGAGTTTTATTATATCTGCAGTCATTGAGTATTGGGTTGAGTTACAACCTGATAAAGTTATTAAAATTTAAAGTCAAAGTCCAATAGAGTTGTTGCCATTTTTCCTGAGGGGACCATTAATATCAAGATAATCCATGAATCTGTAGCCGAGACATTTTTTAATCAAACTGCAAATGTCGACCTCCTGTAGGCACAAGAGGAAAAGTCCAATAGAGTCGTCGTCTTCCAAGAAAGACTCAGCAACATTCTGTGTCAATGCAGCAGGTTGACGTTTGGATAATATGCAGGATACGGAACCTGCTGGTGAAAGTCAGGGGATCACCTCAGTCCATTGGAATCCTCCTCTTGGTTCCATTAAATGTCTGCAGGAAATTTCAATGTAAAACATCAGATAATTATGATATTTGAGTCTAGACAAACCATGTACAGACTTACAGGGGGGATTGACTCTGCCATCATTAGAACCACAAAAACAGCAGCTGAGATTCATATAGGTGACCTCTGACCCTGTTAGGCCCAGATATGCTTCTCTCCAAGATACATTTACAGTTTTCTCCAGCGATGGCGGACTGTAAGTTATTCAGCCTACTGACAACGAGCAGCTCGGACTTACACAGGTGTTGTGCAGGGGTTCAAGTCTCAAAAGGAGTTTTATTAAAGAAGTGTCCTGTGTTAGGTATATATTCCAACATGGAGGGGCTCGTCTATCATGGTGGCTCCACACAGGTCCATTATTACATCGGAGTTATCACTTCTGTCCCTGGTAACACTGCAGTGTTCAAGCGGCTACTATAAGGAAGAGTTATGGTGACCAGGACGGAGAGATAAATAACGGCCGAGCATCACATGATGAATGACTACTTTGCCTGGGCTTATTTGTTGGTGCTTAGGGTCGCTGGTGATATATACCAAAAGGCCGTGGCATGATTCAGAGGTGGTTTGAGGTCGTCTGTCAGGGCGGTCGGGTGTCAGACAGGCCAACACGCTGAGAGCAACTGGGATATAGAGGTGAGAAAAAACACATAATGGTGACATTATATTGGGGTTCTAACATTCTAACAAGGTTTGCTCTATTTTACTATCCCATCATCCATCACTACCACATGAAGAACATGCAGAGCCCTTTTAGCTGTGATTCGTGAATGAGGCCATTAAGGTCTATTAAGGTGTCCTTCTGAAAAACATAATGTAAAATATTTTCCCTTCGATGTAATTTCTCATACAAAATAAGTAGCTGGATGGCTTTTCATCTGATATACAGACTTAAATTGAATAATGTATGTTACAGAATTCATCAATTACTCGTCAGGTTTCCGTCCAAATGTAACACAAACTTTTACCAAACCTCCAAATTGTATAAACATTATGAATTTGCTGAAGAAGATGCAAACAAATGCATGTATCCGTCCTGAAGCTTTCACGGACATGAGGGACATGAGGAAGGTCCCAGTTTCCCAAACTATTATTTTTGTTTTCACTATATCTGTTGTTAAGTTGCCTGTCAGTGTTTATCTACCCCAGATTTCCAATATTTATTGTCACAGCATTTTATTGTGACATGATTGATGTGTTATGATTTCAGTATTCACTTCATCTGAATAAGATTTTAATAAACAACCGCTGGCTATTGGTGGGAGACCGGATACAAGTTGCTCTCCTCAACATCTCTCCATCTTGACCTCCACCTTTAGACTTAAATATGAAATCACATTACTGCTGCCTTCTTATGTTGGCACGATGACAAGGGATTGCTGCATAAGAAAACATGAACATTAGCTGTTTGAAGCATTTGAGCCGTTTATGGACGTTGCTGTTTCTGGCACTTTTCTCTGCTCTGCTCAGCCTGGACTGGAGCCAGCTTCACTCCTTACAATGTTTGAAAGACTTGATGTGTTCACTCTGGTCCTCATCAAGTAATTAGTGGGATTGTGATAATGGGCCTGAATTGACCAGTCCTTGAAGTCGAGAGCATGCCAGAGCTTGAATTGAACAATGCCGTCAAAGCCTTGTGCGTATAAAGTTCATTCATTTATGTTTCTCTCATGAAAACTACAAGGACGTTGTCGTAATCCAACTCTTTGAATGAAATGTGCAACGAGCGCCAGCAAAACTCTGTGCGTGCTCATGAGTCGTGCTCCTCACAACAAGAATTATTGGCTGGAAAGACGTCACATGGGAAAAGAGGCAAAGAAAACCAACCACATGGTCCATATTCACGATAATCCTCACAGGAAACATGCGACATAGACACAATACTGACCATACACCGTACATAGGGTAAACTGTGGTGGGAATTTTAACATTTGGGCATTGATTGATGGAAGGAACTACTTTGATGTATAGAAATATGAGCAAATGGATTCTCTTAGTTATCAGGGTGTTTCTCAAAGTAACTGATGTTATATGACTTCCTCACTTACAGGGTCACCTAACAAAGAGGTCACAGGAAAGGGGATGTGAGGGGGTTGTAAAATGTTGATAAGAGATGCTTGTAAACAGATGTTCACTCAAGGAGCCTGAGACCGAGGAGAAGACAGGATACTGATCACCTATTTGTAAAGATCAAAGAGGTTAATTGATAAACATGTGTTCCTCTCACAGGAGGAGCTTGTGAAGGTTTAAAACTGCTGTGTCTTCTGTATGTCATTGCTCATTGTATGAAATCTTTGCCGTGATTTGTACTGTGATGCCCATCTGCAGATGTAGAATTAAAACTCCAGGAAGAACACTTGCTGACTTGTGCTTGATTATTGGTAAAATTCCACGACAATCTGGCTGTTGTCAGGCAGGATAACTTGTGTGAGAGGACGTTCTGGATCTCAAAGCTGAAGGTAAATAGTGCACAAAAGAGTCTAGAAGACTCTTACCTCAACCTCCCTAAACAGTTTGGAGACGTGAGGACTGGAAGCTGAAGAGAAGGGGTGCCCTCTCACTGAAGTGATCTATGCGGACCGAGCACGACAAGCAAACAGTTTCTTTCTGGTGAGTAAAATTCTAATTTCGAAAAATAAACTGGGTTTATTAAGGTTAAGGGATTCACTCATTTTGTAAAAAGTGAGGAGCAGACGTGCTTGCATAGCAAGGTTTTGGAAACCGGTGTTGAATTCAGAGAAGCTTCAGGGTTTGGAACCAATAAAAAAAAAGTTAACTGGGTTTAACAGTTTTTTAGTTAACTGGGTTTAACAGTTTTTTAGTTAACTGGGTTTAACAAAGTCAGGGTTTAGAACCACTGCAAAAAAAAGAAAAGAAGTTGAATTGGGATAAACAAAGTATATATAAGATATATGGAGTGTTTATTAATTTAAACACACCTTTAAGATTGAGCTCTGACGTCGAGTTTCATGATAATTATAACTATTTTCATAAAAAAGTAATAGCATTCTCAAGTATTTAATACCTGGAGGGGTATAACTAGAGAGAAGTGTGTGTCTAGAGATTTGAATGATATTTCTCTAAAGGTATTAGGATGCACTAAGTGTATTTAGAAATGTTTTAACCAAAATATAAAAAAAACATTTATAAAAAAAAAAGGGGTAAAGAGGTATTCTAAAACCTCCTATTAGGAGAAGTAACTACGTTAGATAGAATTGGGTTTATTAAAACTAAATATAAAAGAAAATAATCTCAAATCAAAACTCAAATTTAAAAAATACAGATAAATAAAAAAGATATAGATCAAATAAATTAAATAGGAGTTAGGAACATTTTTATTTTTTCTCCCGTACCAGTAGAACTTTTGGTCTGCAAAGAAAAATGGGTTTAAACATCAGTAAAGAAGGGAAGAGGAAAGATTCTGTAAATTCACCACAGCCTACCTCTCCTAATGTGCAGTACATGATAAAGAATTACGGCAAATGTTGTACTGAACAATTCAGCGAATGGGTTGAGAATTGTGGCTTTCCAAGCACGGGAAGTTTGAGTTTGAATCAGTTACAGCAACTCAAAGTTAAACTACTTGTGAAAGAAGAGCGGAGTAAAGATGATAAGCAAAAAAGAAAAAAGAATAAAAAAGTATTTGTACCAAATTGGGCAGCGTATGACTGTTGGGTCACAGAAGCAAATATCAGAGATAGAAAGCAGAAGGCAGGGACTGATGTTGTCTCCAAGTGTCAGTTTCTCCACTTAGATCCTGATCTCGACTCAGCTCCGCCAAAGGGGAGACCACAGCCGGCAGCGGTGCTGGACCAGCCGAGCGCTCAGCCGCCACCGCTGCAGACGGCGCAAGCGGCAGTTCCAGCCGTCTCTCAACTCTACCCAGACCTCGACCTCCCCGCTGCGGAGGGACAAGACAGCCCTCCAGCCTACAGCACTCCGTGGTCAGCAGCTCACACTCCGAATCGCACCCGAAGAGGTAAAGATTACGGTTTAAAAACATCCGTGCAAGCACCGATGGTGGAGGTGGCCGCAGGAGATGGAAACACTCAGCTGATCTATAGACCATGGACATTCACGGAAATGAAAGAATCCACCGTTTCATTCCTCCCACAAGTCCTAAGTGGGGGAACACAGTATGCAGTGCAATTGGAGGCTTTTTGCAAACAGTTTAAACCAACGAGTACTGAACTGCAGAGACTGTTGATGACGCAGATGGGGATTCATTTTTCCAAAGTGACGAGAGTTTTCCCCGCACGGGAGCGGCGATTGGTGGATCCAGACTGGGCCCATGCTAGTAACCATGAATATGGACAATTCATAACTAATCTGTGTGAGGAAATAACAGAAAAGTTTCCCGCAAGAATGGACATGAGTAAAATTTCCATGTGTAAACAAGGTGAAGATGAGACTGTGACCGATTATCTCCACAGGCTCTCGGAGGTCCACACTACAAATAGTGGCCTCGAGAGGCCGGATGCCATGGGGGGGCAGAATCGTATCACCCCGTGGGAAGCTCACTTGAGGGATCGCTTCATCCACGGCATCAGACCGGAGATCAGTGAGATGGTGAAAACAAACTGCATCGCCTGGGAGTCTGCAAATCTCGGGAAAGTCGAAGTACATGCCACCCATGCTGAAAAACTCTTGAACAGTAAGAAAAAGAAAGAGAAGTCTGAGTTTACAGAGCAGCTACAGATGGCTCAGCTGGCGGCGTATCAGACACAAGGCCGCGGCAGAGGGAGAGGTCGATGGAGGGGAAGAGGACGGGGACGTGGAAGATCTGACGCTTGTTTCATTTGTGGCAAAGTTGGACACTGGGCAAGGGACTGTCCTGATAACCCGCACACAAAGTGCGATTGACTGGCGGGGGAGCTGAGGACAGATACGGATCCAGGTGGTGAAAACGTTGAGACGGAGAGGGAGTTTGAACCCTCACATCAATATCGTAAGAACACTGACACACACACACCATGTAAATTAATGTTGGACACAGAGCAGATGATTACGAAGGCTATTAATCATTGTGAGTTTAAGCAGGAGATTAATAAAGAGAGGCTCATTGAGCTTTATGCTAAATATTCACATGATGCATATAAACAGATGCCGGAACACACGATTGTAGTGAGTGGTAAAGACATCACATTTTTGGTAGATTCAGGGGCCACAGAATCAGTCATTAAATGTGGAGAGTTTGATATTACTCCTAAAATGAGTGCCAGATATCTCAGAACGATTGGAGCAACTGGTACTACAGTGACAGAGAGATATACTGTACCATTGTCTTGTCATGATGAGGTTGAAGGGAGCTTTAAACATTCATTCTTGTTGTCACCACGGTGTCCAGTAAATCTTATGGGTAGAGATTTGATGTGTTTGATGGGCATTATGTTAATCTCAACATCACAAGGTATAGTCGTAAGTAGAGTTCCACAAACATCAGTGTTTGTGAAACATGGTAAAGAGGATTTAATATATTCGTATCAATGGAATATTCCAGACTCTGATCTCACTGCTGTAAACAGCACTCTTCTGCAACAGGCAAAATCACTTAGTACAGATGTGTTAACAGATGTTATGACAACACAAAGCTTACATTGTACAGCACACATCTCCGTTGGATCAGATCATTTGTTTGAGCAAAACTGGTTTAAAGAAGGCCAGGTTGAAGACAAACTTAGGCTGAATTGGCTATACTGGAACAATAACCACTGTGTTGTATCAGTAGCTCTAACTGACTCACTTAAACAAGATTTGCTTGAAGTGTCACATTCTGATCCTTATGTTCCACTAATCAAACCCAGACAGGAAGAATGGAAGGACTTGGAAACTTGGACCAAAAGGTGTAATGCAGCTACTGGATGGGAGAAAACATCTGATCCTAATATTGATTTTCACAGAGGTTTGAAGGTTAATCGTAGGAGATTTTCTGCAGTGATAAATGCAATCAGGAGTGTTGAACTCATTCCTGATATAGATTTTGTCAATGTTAAACATACACCGCAAATAGGAAAACCTCTTGATATGAGTGATGAAGGATTCAGTTTTGTGTTAAACATAAGTGACATTCCTGAATTGAATCAGGTACCGTCATGTGTGTGGGCTGAGCACAAATATGATGTGGGTCTAATCAAAGGAGCAGACCCAATAGTGATAATCCCTAAATCATCATATAGACCATGTCAAAATCAATATCCATTGAAAAAGGAAGCAGTGGAAGGTATTAAACCAGTCTTTGAATCTCTTTTAAGGGCTGGGGTGATAGTTCCATGTGAAAAATCTCCTGTTCGAACACCTATTTTTCCTGTTAGGAAAATGAAGGAATCTGGACAACCACAAGGATGGAGATTTGTGCAGGACTTGCAAGCAGTTAATGCTGCAGTACAGGCTCGTGCACCAAATGTTCCGAATCCTCATACTATTCTTTCACAGGTTCCATCTGAGAGTAAATGGTTTTCTGTGGTTGATTTGTCAAACGCATTTTTCAGTATTCCCATTCACCCCGACAGTCAGTTCTGGTTTGCATTTTCTTTTGAAGGAAAAATGTACACATTTACACGCCTTTGTCAGGGGTATTGTGAGTCACCCACAATCTTTAATGCAGCATTAAGGGACAATCTGGAATCACTGGATCTACCAGCAGGTAGTGCCCTTTTGCAGTATGTGGATGATTTAATGATCTGTTCCCCCACAAAGGAGACATGTGTACAGGACACAGTGGCGTTACTCAAACATTTAGCTACAAATGGTCATAAAGTTAGTTTGTCTAAAATGCAATTTGTTTCGGAAAAAGTTACCTTTCTGGGTCATATAATCACATCAGAGGGTAAAACCCTCTCATCCAAACGAATTGAAGCTATTCAAACTATCCCAAAGCCAGAAACAAAGAAACAAGTCATGAGTTTTTTAGGGATGACTTCGTATTGTCGGCAATGGATTCCACATTATGCTGAAATAGAGGCACCACTATCAGCAATTGTGTATGGAAAAGGCCTCACTGCAAATAACAGAGTCACCTGGACAACTGAAGCTGAGAAAGCTTTTGTTGATTTGAAGTTAGCTATGCAATCTCCTCCGACATTAGGACTACCAGACTGTACCAGGCGCTTTACACAGACTGTGGATGAAAGAGGCGGGTATATGACATCTGTGCTGCTGCAGGACCATGGGGGACGACTGAGACCGGTAGCTTATTTTTCCTCACGACTTGACTCTGTGGCAGCAGGACTCCCAACTTGTCTTAGGGCTGTAGCAGCTGCTGAGAAAGCTGTGATTGCATCACGTGATGTTGTGGGTTATGCTGATTTGACGCTACTGGTGCCACATGCTGTTTCAATGATTTTGCTTGAACAAAAAACTTCTCACCTTTCAACAGCTAGATGGCTCAGATATAATACAGTGTTACTTGAAATGCCAAACATCACTATTAAGAGGTGCACTGTTCTTAACCCCGCTACTCTCCTCCCTACACCAGGTGATGGAGAGCCACATGATTGTGTTGCAGTAATAACTGAAATTTGTTCTCCCAGACCAGATTTACAGGATGTACCACTGGTGAATGCAGACATGGAGCTGTTTGTGGACGGCTCAGCATCAAGGGATCCAGCAACTAGTAGAAACCAAGTGGGTTTTGCAGTAACAACTTTGTATGATACAATCATAGCTGAACCACTCCCATCACAGTATTCTGCACAAGCTGCAGAATTAGTTGCATTGACTGAAGCATGCAAATATGCAAGAGACAAGAGTGTCAACATCTTCACTGATAGTAGATACGCATGGGGTGTGGCACATGATTTTGGCAGACTTTGGGCTAATAGAAAGTTTTTAACCTCTACAGGTAAACCCATTACACACCATACCCTGGTTGCTGCTCTTCTTGATGCTGTGTTGCTACCTAAACTGATTGCAATCTGTAAATGTGAAGCGCATACTAGGGAACTTGACTCAGTTTCACGGGGAAATGCAAGAGCAGATATTGCTGCAAAGGCTGCAGCGAAACGTAGCCTGCCAGTTAATGATGCTTTTGTTTTGGATGTGCCCGTGACACCTAATGCTGATTTACAGGAGCTGCAAGCGAGGGCAACACCAGAGGAGAAGGTTGTTTGGAAGAAAGCAGGCTGTTCTGTTACTGACGGAATTTGGTGTGGGCCAGATGGAAAGCCTTGTTTACCTAAATATCTGTTTCCTTATTATGCTAAGTTGATACACGGTAAAGACCATGTGTCAAAGGGGGGAATGCAAGCAGATATACAGAAGTATTGGTTTACAAAAGGATTTTCAAACTACTCAAAAAAATTCTGTCAGAAATGTGTAATTTGTGCTACGAATAATATTGGTAGAGGAATCCATACTGCACAAAGTGCACATCCAGCACCAAACGAACCATTTGATCATTTACAGATGGATTTTATTGAACTAACACCAAGCGAGGGAAAGAAGTACTGTCTTGTTGTGGTTGACATGTTTTCCAAATGGGTAGAGGCTTTTCCCTCATCGAAACAGGATTCTTCAGCAGTGGCAAAGGCACTTCTGGGGGAATTCATTCCTCGGTGGGGAATCCCAAGAAAGATATCCAGTGATAATGGTACTCCATTTGTAAGCGCAGCTTTAAAGAGTGTTGGTGAGTATTTGGGTATCGATATGCGACAACATTGTGCTTACCATCCTGCTAGTGGAGGAGCAGTGGAAAGAGAAAACGGCACATTGAAAAACAAACTGGTCAAATGCTGTGAGGAAACAGGGCTGACATGGACAAAGGCATTACCTATTGTTTTAATGTACATGAGATCTAGAGTGAGAAGTAAGAATGGTTTGAGTCCTTATGAGATTCTCTTTTCACGTCCAATGGAGACAGGAATTGGTCCTGTTAAAAGGCAGCTTCCTCAGACCAGTCAATGTGAAGATGAAATGTTGCGATATTGTGTAAATCTTTCCTCTGTTCTCCTTGATATCCACAGGCAGGTGAAAGACGCCCTACCAAAATCCATAGACGGTGAACTGCATGATTTGAAACCAGGAGACTGGATTGTGGTGAAGGACCTGAGGAGGAAAAGCTGGAGAGCACGCCGGTGGAACGGGCCCTATCAAGTTCTTCTCACCACGCAGACGGCAGTGAAGGTCGCAGAGAGGGCAACCTGGGTACATGCAAGCCATTGCAAGAGGGTACCTGAGCCAGGAGAGGATTCTTCAGGACAGAACGTGCGTTGATGTCAGCAGGTGGTGTTTCCAGCCTTCGATTGTTTCATGCCCGCAAGGAAAGGGGTGTGGAAACCATTAGAGTTACAAGTCTCTAAAATTCAGTGACACACTGATTAAGAGGGTTGCAAGAGGAACACTGCTGATACTCAATGGCGCCGACGGACAAACAGTGGCATCTGATGGGGCGGGCGGTGCGCAGTTGGAAGGAAGGGAAGTGCTCCCTGTTCTTGCTGACTGTCATCTTCGTCCTACCACTGCTGCTGTGGAAAACAAGCCAAAACAACTCGAGCATAAAAGAAATAACCAAAAGAGAACTTTCGTTTGACCCCTATGATGAACAGATAAAACCTGAAAATAATGCATGGTATGAGACCATGAAGGTAATCGCTAGAAAAATCACTAATGAGAGCTGTTATGTCTGTGCACAACTTCCTCATGGTGTGGGTACTACTCTCCCACTTAAGACCATCCCACTAAACACCTCAGAGACATTAGGAGTACTGATAGCTTTCACTCAGGGGCTTTCACTAAAGAACAGGACTGTGCGAGACATGAATAGTAAACTTAAACTACTGAATATCAGTGTAGTTAATTATGGGGGTTCCACAGCTCGATTCTGGGACATGTCTTTGGTGGCAGATCAGGAAATTCACCAACCTGTGATGACAATAAACCCCACCGGACAGTTAGGCACTGTTTGTTTTACTAGACAATGTTTTATGGCTGAGGATCACTATCTGGGAACTTCACCATGTAAGCAAAAAGTTATAGCTACTTGTGGTTTGAGATGGGATCGGGAACCATCAGAAACATGTAGAGGTAACGTGCCATTTGTTGCTCAGTTAAATTTAACTAATACCATCAGTTTAAACAGACCAGGTCATGACAACCCGGTTGTTAGTATGCCTTCTAGTGATGGGTATGGGTCTCTGAGGGAACATGTGTGGGTGTGTGGGAAATATGTTTACCAGTCACTCCGACCGGGGTGGTGTGGGACTTGTTATATTGCCAGACTAGTACCTTCTGTTACCTTGTCACCTAACCTCACCCACTTCCATACAGATTATCCTCACTATTATGTGCCATCCAGACATAAGCGTTCCACAGTAAGAGTGTCTCCAGGAGAAAAAGGATTCGGAGGGTTCTTACCTTGGTGGGGAACTGTGAACAACGCACACAAGATAGATGAGATTGCTATGGAACTGGAGAATCTAACAGCCCTAGTGGGGGAAGGTTTCTTATCTCTGTCTCCCAGTATTCAGGGTATCAGGAATGTGGCTTTGCAGAACAGAGTGGCTTTGGATTTAATGCTCGCAAGTCAAGGGGGTGTTTGCCACATAATTGGGACCGATTGCTGCACATACATACCTGACATTTCTGATAATATGACGCATATAGTTTCCCATTTGAATGATCTATTGTTCGAGGAGAAAAGCAAAGACTCTCAAATTCCTGAAGGATGGAACTGGGGATCATGGTTTACTCTAACGGGTTGGAAAAATGTATTGTTGAAATTTTTGACGCCTATTCTGATTTCATTTTGTGTATTAGTGTTGTTTGCATGTTTTATTGTTCCTTGTGTTAAGACTATGGTAACTTCCCTCATTAAGTCTACGATTGGGCAATATGTTCAACTTCCTGAAACTAATCAATCCTGGACGCTTCCCTTTCAGGATGATGAGATGATTTAAAATTGTATAGAGGATGTTGAGCCTTAAGGTCTCAAAGGGGGGAGATTGTGGTGGGAATTTTAACATTTGGGCATTGATTGATGGAAGGAACTACTTTGATGTATAGAAATATGAGCAAATGGATTCTCTTAGTTATCAGGGTGTTTCTCAAAGTAACTGATGTTATATGACTTCCTCACTTACAGGGTCACCTAACAAAGAGGTCACAGGAAAGGGGATGTGAGGGGGTTGTAAAATGTTGATAAGAGATGCTTGTAAACAGATGTTCACTCAAGGAGCCTGAGACCGAGGAGAAGACAGGATACTGATCACCTATTTGTAAAGATCAAAGAGGTTAATTGATAAACATGTGTTCCTCTCACAGGAGGAGCTTGTGAAGGTTTAAAACTGCTGTGTCTTCTGTATGTCATTGCTCATTGTATGAAATCTTTGCCGTGATTTGTACTGTGATGCCCATCTGCAGATGTAGAATTAAAACTCCAGGAAGAACACTTGCTGACTTGTGCTTGATTATTGGTAAAATTCCACGACAAAACGTATCCTACGAATGCGATCATTATCGTACATCATGTAAAATACTTGAACTATATTCAAGCCTGTTTTATATACAATTACATTTTTCAGAATGGTTTATGCAAGTGATATTTCTAACCCACACACTGTTGTTTCTCCTGGCGGTGCCTAAGTGTACTCAGGTGTATTTAACAGGATTCAACAATATGCATTAGAGATTATCAGAGAAGTACTTCCTCTGGTTTTATAAAACACAACTAATCATTACACCCGGCGAGAACAAAAACATCTCCAGTCTCTATTCAACATTCACCTGAAAGCAGAAGAACTTTTGATGTTTGATTCCTAATGTAATTTTATTGGAAAATTAAAATATGCTAATCTTCTTAAAAGTGCGCCGGTGGGTATTTCATGATGTCATCAGGAATCCTCGTCTTGTTTGATCTCACACTGAGGTGAATGCAAATGACAACTCAGTGCTTTAACAAATCTTTATCTGTTTTTGTGAAATGATAATCACTGTTTGCCTTATTGTTAGTCGACGGCAAACCATACATACGAATCATTAAAGATTGGTTTGATCCCAGCTACCCATAAGCTCCGATCGGCTTCAATATTTGAATACTCTACAGCTGAATTAATAAAAAAGAGGAATTAGCTCTTGTTGTCTCTTGTTGCTTTTGTTTCTCTCTATTGACCAATGGAAGTTATGAATTACAAAGATTGAAATGCCCCGAGAATCCTAATAAAAAACAATTGAAAGAAATGAAACAAGATTAAAACCCTCCTTCGATCCTGTTCTGATGAATTATAGATAATTCAAAGCATAAAAAACTCTTTTATATATTTACTGCAATCAAAGGTTTTGTTTGTGTCAATAGTCGAGTACAGCTTAGAAGCCCTGTGGTCTTTAGTTAATTTACCTCGTGAAGAATAGAAAATAGCTCTGTGTGGCAGCTTGTAATTACCATATTTTAATTTTCTTAACAAACCCAATTTCTTAAACTGCTTCTCAGAGCCACCTCCGGAAAGCCGTGCACATGAGAAATGGTTAAGGTGATAGAAAAGAGCAAACCAAATGTACCGGTTTCCCTCAGTGAACGTCTGGAACAGTATAAAAAAATGCTTTCCCTTTGGAAGTGCAATCCAATTTTACCTCTCTGGCCTCGGCACACTGCTGTCGGGCTGCTAAGAAATGGCTGGCCATTACGAAATGGAGGTCTTTATGTTTATGAATATACATATTCCAGGACACCACTTATCATCTAAGTGAATTTCTTACTGCAATCAATAGTTCACGGTCGCACCACATGCATCAACACAATGGGAGCACGCTCTCCAAACCGCACTGTAGCACAGGGTCTATAAATTCTGACCAGTCTGCTCCAGATAAGTCCAGGACTTCATGTTTCTAATGTATTGAGCTTATTCCCTCCTATGGGGGAGGCCTCAGTGGGTGGTGCCGCACAATGAAGTGTAACAACGACATCTAGTGGCAGCAGCACCCCCGCATCTGACACTGTGGAGTAAATGAAGAGGAATCCAGTCAATATAGTGTTTCACTGTTCGTTGAGGTTTTGATTGGAACGTTCAGAGAAATTAATGAATCCGTTTGAGAAGCTTTTCCAAAATCTCGTTTTTTAAGGTCTTGTCCTCGTTCTGAGCATAGACTGTATATATAGGTTCTGAATAGAAATCTGATCTGTGTGGTTTTTACTGCTGCTCAGCACCAACGATCAGTTTCCCAGGTCCTATTTTTATCCTTGCTGGACACACAACCACACACACACACACACACGCACACACACACACACACACACACACAAACACACACACACACACACACGCACACACACACACACACTGACACACACACACACACACAGGCGACAGACACCATGCATCTGGCCGTCACCTGGTGCTGATAGATTGAACCTGACTGACTCAGTGACTGAGTTTGCTCAGGTGAGAGCAACAATCGCCCTTTTCTCAACACTGGGACTGAAACCTTATTTTATTTTTTGACGTTCATGCAATACCCATGGGTGGGTTCAATCTATGAAATGCAATTTGGATCGAACACTTCAACAGCTTTGATCGTGGTTTATGGAAGTGTGTGATGGATGAGGCCACGCAGAGATCAATGTTTCCCAAAGTTGGTCCTGACAAGTCACAGAAAGGTCATCTTCAGTTCCTCCTGTCACAGACACATCCCCATCACCTCCGCTGGTAATGACGGATTCAAGTTCAAAAGCACTTTGCTGGTTAATGGGCGATGTCTCGTAAAACACATGGAAATCCAACCAGCAGCATCGCTTCATTAATCAATATGAGGCAGTAAACCTCCAGCCAATCGGATAAAATCCAGCAGAGTAATGCTGCCTTCGTTTTTTCCTTTTCTTTTCTGTATCTTTTGACTTTTTTACGTTATAGATACGTTTACCTTACTGTCTGTGTTTCTGTCTCTTTAAATCAGTGAGAAAAAAGAAAAAGAAACAAGGTGATACGTACAGTGAGACCACTGACTGAAAAGAGGATTGAATTAAAACAAACTACTATTCTTGTTATTTGAAGAGCGACTTTCTGCCTGGAGACCTTTCAGAGTAAGACACAAGGCCACTCTGCTTTCTCGATCGACAGTTGCACATTTACAAAAGTCAAGCCACTGCCAAATCGCTCTTTTCACAGTGAAATCTACAAAAAATGTATAACAACAAGTAATAAAGAGTGTGACATTGAGGTGAAATATAAATTCTTAAAAGACTAATATGACTGTAAGTAGCATAGAACTAATTCAGGGGTTATGATCATCTCAGTTCTGTGATTGTTTTGTATTGGATGTAAACAGGCTTATCATTCTACAGCTGCCATTTGCAGAGGGAAAAGAAAAGAGTAGAAATAACGTTTATTATTTCATTATCCCATCATATGAAAATATTAATGTATATATTATCTAAAAAAGAGATAATGAAATTTTAATTACTTCTACCAATAAGGTTATACGTTTCAAGCAGGACTACAGAAACTCTTGCTGAAACGTAATCTCACTTTTTGTAACCTAAATTAACCTAAATATTTAATATATTTAAATAATTTGAGCATCTGGATGTGAAAATAAATGCATATTTATGATTGTGTGCATTTGGTGCTGCTTCATTGAATTGAGAGGGACAGTTTGTTTTTAAACAGCTTTTTACAGAGAGAATAACTTGACTTTCTGTTGATGAAGTTTGGGTTTCTGCAGGTGGTGCTTTTTTATTTGTCTGTTTAAACAATCTACCAAATCAAAAAACCTTTTTGCTTTAGGCTAAAAAAAGTATGCATACAACTTCCATATTCAGCAGTTTTGAGCTGAACATGTGGAAGTCAAATGTCCATTTTATTGGGATCATCACTTTAACTATGATGCAGCCTTGGATTTCTGTCACAGCATCTTCAAGAAATACTGGAGCTGTGGAAAAATGGAGGCCGTTCATGCGAGAATGTGCTGGAAGCTCAAATGTCAGTTTACTGTTGCAGAAGAGTCAGGTTGAAACGGGTCAGACGCTCTGGACCAGTGGATGATCCATCATCTGCTGGCCGGGGTCGGACTGGGGAAATGGAGACACTCACGCTTTCCCAGCTGATGATAAAAATTCATCAAGATGGCAGTAGATTAATTACCCTGTAATTGATTGTTCAAAAATTGCAGGTCACTGGAGCAAAAAACAGATCAATACCCAGACAACGTGAACTACTCAGCTCCAATCAGAGCAAAAACAACTTTTCAGAAGTTTGAAAGTACAAAGTTTTATAATGACCATTTTGTAGGAGAGTTTTATTTGCCAGGGAAACTTCATAAACAAAGTTTATTTCAGGGATCTAGTAAAAGATGGAAACGCTAACGTACAAACTTTGAGATTGTTTGATAAGATTAGAATATTTGGACATTAGTCGACAAATTCGAAAAAGATTGTTGGATAAAATAAAAGCAACACAGAATGCTTCTATGTGAGGTTATGAATCAGACTTTTTCCTGGTGGGGCACTGCTACTTACTGGAGCTGTGATGGTTGCCAGGAAACCAACAGAGCCTTGAAGTCTATGGAACAACTCAACTCTTCACTTGAGAAAAATACAACCAAAGAAGGATGAAGGCCTGACAGCAGCACGATAGAAAACCCACATCGTTTCATTACTGCCTTTGAAGAGTGACTGTCACGTGTAAAGAAGGTAAAAAAGTAAAATATAATACAATTAAAATCCACTTGCTAGGTTTTCCTGGAGTTTTCAACTGCATTGGTGTTTTTCAAGCACTTGATTGCGACATAAATAAAGTTTATCATGAGATATATATTGGCCATAAGTCACAAAGGGTACCTGACGCTATAGCTGCAGTTGCCAGAGCCAAACAACACATTTACAAACAGTTGGATGTTTAACTTATCACTGGAGAGACTAACATTTACGTGTCAGTGGATCCCAGGTATATAATTACAAGCAAAACGTTCCACAATTATCATGGAGGCTGCGAAACAGAGCCAACAATTAAAGCAGTTGGAAGATGTGAGGATTTGACGTGCAATTACACTTCAGTACAGTATTTAACACTTTGCAAACCCGACGATCCTGACAGAAACAGAACAGGGGGACAAACTGAGAAAGGGTTTCTTTTAATTCCGTTTAATTTACCAACATATTTTTCTGCTCAGGAAATTACTTGAGATAATTATAATTACATTGAAACAGCTGCTGAGTAAAAAACTAACTCCTCAGTCATTTTCAAAGAACATGTTTCTCCTTTGCTTGTGTGAGCTAATTTAGCAGAATGTAATCTTGAGTCTTGATGTCAGCCGGCAGAACATTTTAAACATTACACCACTAAATCACCACAACAACATGTACGTGATTATTTTCTGCAATGACTGATGTTTTGGAAGATTCTAAAAATGTTTGGTTTCTGCAAGAATCCTTGTTTGGTTACGGTTAAACCAAAAGTACATGTGTTAAAGAGAGATCAACCCAGATATTGAGGTAATGGAGGGTCAAAGTCACTGTGTTGGTATGAAACA